>NC_058523.1:280604834-281204834 GCF_904849725.1 Hordeum vulgare subsp. vulgare | reverse complement strand
CCTCTTGAGCGATGAACGCGTGCTTCTCCAGGGCTTGCCTCCTTGCCTTCTGCTTCACCAGACGCACGTTCGGGCATACCATGAGGTGGTGCTTGATGACGTCCCTCGGAGCCCCCACAAGGTCAGAGGCGCTCCAGGGGAACGCGCTCTTGTTCTCCCTGAGGAAATCCACCAATGCCTCCTCTTGGTCTTGGGGGAGATTCGTGTCGATGGTGAAGGTGGGGGTCAGGCTCCCTTCGTCCATGGGCACTTTCTTATTCTCCACCCGATCCTAGGAAAACAACTGCTTCTTCTTCATGGACGCGATGCCGCCGACGTCTACTGGGTGCCCCGCAGCGCGCACCTCGCCCCTAGAGTCGGCACGCGCTGCGGCCGCGGCCTTATGGGATAGCCCGAGCACCCATGAGGCGTCCTTAATGTCCCCCATGACGGTAAGCACGCCGCCGCTCCCTGACATCTTGACGACGTTGTACCCCGGGTGCATCGCCGCCATGAACTGCGCGAGGGCGGGGTAGCCGAGTATAGCATTGTACGGAAGGTGGATGTGAGTGACATCGAAGTCGATCTGCTCGATGCGGAAGTTGGAGCGTGTGCCGAACGTGACACGGAGACGGCTCCGTTCGACGGGACCGACGGATCCCGCCACAACCCCGGAAAAGGGCTTCGAGGGTGCGAGCTGCTCTCGGGGTAACCGCAGCATGTCGAAGGCCTCCACTGAGATGACGTTGAGGCCCGCGCCGCCATCGATGAGGCTCTTGGAGACATCCACGCCGGAAATGGTCGGCGTGCACAGCATGGGAAGCGCCCCAGTAGCCGTCGTGGCTTTAGGGTGGTCGTCGGGGCCGAAGGTGATGTTGACCTCTAGCCACACACGGCATTTCGGGGGCTCCGGCCTTAGGCAGGCCGTCCCCCCACGATGCAGGAAACGCTTGACATGGCGGTCGGAGGGTGGCGCCTACGATCCGCCGAGAATGCAGGTGACCGCGGGGACGGCCCTGCTTGCTTGGACGCCGTCCTCCGCCGCGGATCAGCCGTTGTCGAGGGTCGCACTTGCCATGGTGCTGCCGAGTCAAGATCTGGTTCCTGCTATTGGTGTGGAGGCTCCGACACGCGCCCCTTACTTGGCGCGCCAAATGTTGGATGTCAGGCTCCGCAAAACCCTAAGGATTCGAACTCAGGGGCGCGCACGGTGGCCCCTCAACAGATTCGATTTTCTAGGCTCGTCACTCGATGGGAAGGCTAAGAACTCACGCGATAGTGAGAGAGATCAGAAACACAGTAGTTTACCCAGGTCTGCGCCGCTGCGAAGCGTAAAACCCTACTCCTGCTTTTGGTGGATTGCCTCTCACGGAGGTGGTGGAATTAATACAGTGCTCTCGAGCCTCCGGAGGCCAAGTGGCTAGGTGTCTTGTTCTACTGTCCGAATGAACCCTCTCTCTCAAGTATCCAACCCTCTCTATATATAGTGAAGGCCCGGGTCCTCCTCCCTGATAGCTTCGGCGGGAAGAGATCCCAGAACGGCCAATTTTGAAGGGGAAGAGGGGAACATGCTCCTCTGCCCAAAGGTGGTCTTCGCCAGCAAAGTAATTGTCCGCGCTGCAGAGACGGGGTTGAGGATGACGTTTGCCCTACTAGCGGGCGGCGGTGGCTTTGTTGCACCAGAAGGGGAACCTTTGGAAGATGCCTTTGGGACCATTAACGCTCCTGTCCCCTTTGCACCAAAGAGGAAACTCCCGTGCTCTGCCATCTGCTGCTCGCCTGTCCTTTCCTGGCGTCACCCTTGACTCCCGAGGATGGGCCTTACCTCGGAATGTCCGCCGCTCCGGAGGGGTCCTCAGGAGACCTCCTGCATGTCTTCATGTCATTCCTCCTCGTGAGGCCCGGCCCCTCACGAAGGTCTTGTCGAGCCTGCCGATGCTTGGTCGATGGAGTGGGCCAACCTTGGGCCACAGACAGGCGAGTCTGGGTACCCCATTCCCAGAATGCCGACACAATCCTTGTTGTTTCTTACTCTCCTCACCTACATGGGTTAGTCCCAAAGCACAAGGAACATACACAAGTATATCTATGGACATAGAATGAAATACATGGGAGGTGGTGTCCAAAATTGCATTAATTACCTTGTCCCTTGCTCACCTTTGAAGGAATGTGTGAGTCCTTGAACTAATGCATATGGTTGGAGTTGATTGCATATAGTTCTTGCCAAAAAAAGAGTGAATTTCATTGGCGGAGTCACCCCTCAAGAACTGTCTAGTTCTTCCTCTTGGGGACCCACATTACCTTGATGGGGATCCTTGGAGTTGTGGTAGCACTAGATGAGGTAGTACTAGAAGTGTCCTTGGGAACCCACTCAACCTTGGCTTGGGGTTCTTCTTCAAACAGGCCAATCTCCTCTTGAAGTTGTCCCTTGCCCTTGTGGTCTTGTGGTAGAAGGACATCTTGAGAGCTTGTTCCCTTGAGACGAGTAGGATCATACTTCTCCTCTTGAGGAACAAACTTGGGGAAGGGGATATGAACCTTCTTCCCAACCATCCTCGTTGACATTGAAGTAGCCAACACCTTGCCTCTTCCGATGTCCTCCTTGCTTGCGCACAATTTCCTCGAATTTCTTACTTCCGGAAAGACTCTTGAAGACACCTCTCTCTATAATCCCTTTCAATAAATTGTTTTCTTGCTCAAGTGTAACTTCGCTAAGAGAATCATTAGTGGAATCAAGAGAGTTGTTAGCAACAACATCATTTCATCTAGCTTTAGCATTGTTGTTACTAGATGAAGAAACTTTCTTGCCTTTGTTACTAGTGTTCTTAGGTTTAACTTGTGGAACAAAAGTAGACAAGAGAAATAGTTTTTCTATATAAGAACAACTCTTCTTTCGAATATCATCATTGATTTCTTTTAGAAAATCATGCTCTTCCTCTAAATTTAGCTTCTCGAAGCATAGCTTCTCATGAGTTCTTGCAAGCTCTCTATGATCTTCTAGAGTACTTTCATGAGCTAACTTAAGAGTGTTTCATTCTCTAGTTAGTCATTCAAACTCTTTCTTATCATCATCATTTGATTTCTCTTGACTAGCATGAATATTTTAAAGTTCATTTTTGATGTTATCACTAGTCTTGTCAAAGAGAAAGTCATCTTTCCCTAACAAGTTATCTTCATCACTCTCAAAGTCAAAGTACTCGGGGTGTGATACCTTGGGGCCTTTTGCCATGAAGCACTTTCCAATCCCTTCATTTGGTGAATCCAATAAGTCGTAGATGTTGGAGAAACCAGTGCAAGACCGGCAAGACCTTCATCTTGACTGTAGTCGGAGTTGGAGTGATAACTTCTCTTAGGTTGGTTGTCAGACTCGGAGCCGGAAAGCCATTCACCACCGTGAGCCTGATGTCTTCTTCGTAAACTGCTCTTGGTGTACTTTTCCTTCTTGTCCGATTAGTTGCCACTCCGGGAGTGTCTTCGTTCGTAATGATCTTCTCTACTCCTCTCTCTGTTAGGTAAATGATATCTTGAGCTTCGTCTTCTAGGTGACTCTTCTCTTAGTTTGTGGGGATATGAGCACTCATTGGAGTAGTGTACGGGCGTTCCACAGTTGCAGCAGTTTCGGTCACGACTAGACGAATGCTTCTCATCATATCTTGAGCTTTAGCTTCTCTCTTTTCCTCTACTCTTGTGGAACTTGTTGAATTTTCTGACCATGAGGCTTATCTCTTCATTGGTAACAAGATTGTCACTTGAAGTAGCGGGGGTATCACTTGAAGCTTTGTCAGCACCGCTTGACTTGTTGTGCAACTCATCTATGTCCTTGAGAGACATTTCATGAGCAGCAATCCTTGCAATGACTTTAGTTAGCTTGAGATCCTTGTAGTTTGGCATCACTTGGATTAATATGCACACGGTGTCGTATCTTCAATCCAAGTCTCTAAGTATCTTCTTAATGATGAATTTGGCGGTAATCTCTTCACTTCCTAAGCCGGCAATCCCATTTGTGATGAGAGCTAGCCTAGAATACATCTCAACGACTCCTTCACCATCAATCATCTTGAACTTGTCAAGCTGACTTTGACGCAGATCCAACTTGGATTCCCTGACAGAATGAGTGCCTTTGTGCGTATCAATCAAAGTATCCCAAATTTCCTTTGCATTCTCAAGGCGACTCATTTTATTGAATTCTTCGGGACACGAGCAGTTGAAAAGAATATCAGACTTGAGCATTGAATTGCATCATCTTCAGTTCTTCCGCTGTTGCATCACGATCTGGTTCTTTTCCTTCTCCGAAGAAATCACTTTGCACACCAACACGAACAATAGCCCAAACGGAGGATTATGACCAAGAATATGCATTTTCATCTTATGCTTCCAACTAGCGAAATTAGTACCATCGAAATATGGACCTCTACGGTGATTATTTCCGTGACTAGCTGCCATACTGTCCTAGGTTGTGAAACCAATGCAATGGAGTCCAAAGCTCTGGTACCACTTGTAGGATCAAAAGTATGTCTGAAGGGGGATTAGACTACTTGAAAAGATAAAAACTTAGACTTTTCCCAATTTTAGTTGTGGGCCAGTTTTAGCAATTATGACTAGTAAAGTACACCCTACACTTGCACATCTAAGAGTATATCAGCGGAAAATAAGACATGCAAATGTAAAGTAGAGGGTAAGGTAGGGAGATCAAACACAAAGTTTGACACGGCGATTTTTGGCATGGTTCCGATAGGTGGCCTATCGTACGTACATGTTAGTGGAGACTTCAACCGACGGAGGGTAACGGCTGCGAGAGTCCACGGAGGGGTACACCCACAAGGGGTCCACAAAGAAGCGGCCTTGTCTATTCCACCACGGCTTGTGTCCACGCAAGACTAGCCTCGCTCACGGTAGATCTTCACGAAGTAGGATATCTCCTTGCCCTTACAACCATCTTGGTTCAACTCCACAACATGAAGTAAGAGGTTCCCAAGCGACACCTAACCAATCTAGGAGGCACCACCCTCCAAAAGGTAATAGGTGTGGTAGAACGATGAACTCCTTGCCCTTGTGCTTGAAAATATAGTCTCCTCAACACTCAATCACTCTCTCTCAGACTTGGCAGGGGTGGGGAGATTTATCTTGTGGAAAGAAACTTGAGGAGGCTAGAAATCAAGGTTCAAATGCTTCGAATGGAATCTCTTGATCTCAAGACATGAGTAGGTTGCTCTCTTTGAGAAAAATTGATCTGGCAAGTGTAAGTGAGTTGTGCTAGCTTCATGTGCGAGTGAGATGTAGGTGGAGGGGTATATATAGACATCCCCCGAAATCCAACTGTTACAACATTATTTCCCAACTCGGTGACAGCGAAATGAATCTCGGTGGTACAAAGTTGCACTAGATGTGGCAAATTTTGAATTCTCGGTGAGACCGATGTAGGAATCTCGGTGGTACCGATACGATGACCTAGACCGGTTTCAAAATCTCGGTGAGACCGATTTCAAACTCGGAAATTGCAATTCTTGAAATCTTCTCAACAGAAAGTTGGTCACTAAATCTCGATGGCAACAATGTGAAAGTTGGTGGTACCGAGATGGTAGGGTTTGGCATAGGATCTGTCAAGTGTAAAATCGATAGGGCCAAATGGAAATAGTTGGCGGCACCAATTTTGCTGGTATGGATTTCGACAGAGATATCTTGTGGGAGAATGGCTAAGTATTTTTATTGGCTTCCTCTAAGCACTTGAGCAAGCAATTCATCATAATACCTCATCCCCTTTTAATAGTATTGGCTTTCTTATGGACTCAAAGTAATTTGTCACAAATGTAAAATGTAGAGTCTTCTTGCTTGAAGCCTGAGCAAATCCAATTCCTTTCCTTGCATCAAGGGGCATCTCCTCACAAACCTATAGCCAAGGCATATTTGAACTTTTCTGAAATATACTTGAATAAACTCATTAGTACAATGATACATATGTTGTGATTAATTACCAAAACCAACTTAGGGAGCAATTGTGCCTTCACCTCCATGGACAAGTCTTCATATATTTACACCAGAAAACCTTCATCGCTAGTGTGAACCCATGCATTGTGCCTTAACCCTACAGGCATTCTGACTGGGTTTTATGAGGCCATTTTGGATTCATTGACTCAAATGTGTTTTATATTTGGTTTAATCCATATGGGGATTGGAATAGGTCACCCCCATTTAGGGTTCAAAAGAATTTAAGCATGATGCATGGATGCTTGGTAAGCAAAGTAAATTTGGGTTGTGACAACTCACCCGCACTAAACAAGAATCTCGTCCCCAGATTCAAGCGTAGGGTAGGAGTAATTAGGGAACACTAGATATCACAATCTTCACGGTCCATTTGCTCTTCTTGAATATGTTGATTCATTGCATCATGCTGGTCTTGACATTTTGTCTTCGAGGTCTTCATCTAACACGACGACAAAAGAACGGGAAGACTCTACCAGATTCGATCTCCTCGAAGATCGAGCAACTCATGATCAACTCATAGAATGAGATGTAGGAACGTCCCTTGAGCAGAGACACAAAACACATAACAGGAATGAGGAAATGTGGCATATGATAGATGTTCAATTGGTAGGCAACAATTCCATGCTTAAAATAGATGGGGACGAGGTTTCAAAATAGCAAGGATTATGTTGCCCTTCATACCATAACGGGGCACCTTAGGAGCGTGACTCGTAGAGTTATTCCCTTAAGTGGCAAAAAGAATTACTTTTGATATAAATATCAATTAAAACTCTTCATACCAGGGTAAGGCAATTCACAATTGATCATTTTAAGGAATTTTAAAGAATGGCATACTCGGTTTGGAAAGAAACTAGAGTTATAGAGCAGCTCGGCAAATGGAAGGCACATTCCAATTGATATCGAGGGTATAACCTACTGTCTGAGCGTGCTCTCAAGAACTTGAGCATTTCCTTACTCATCAAAGTTTTACCAATATCCGCGCCAAGATCTTGGTGACACATCATACTACCATGATGAATAATAATGGAGAATGCACATGCAAAGGAAGACAACACTTTCTCAGATTCCTCCTTAGAGATGCCAAGGAAACGAAACCTGGATAATCGACCGAGAGACATTTAGCACTACGCTTCTAATGTTCTCCTTGATGTAATAGATAACTGAACTTCTTGGTATCTAGAACATCAAGTAAAGGTCGGACTTCGGGGCACGAAGGGGTCGATGAGGAACAACTTCCAAAATAAATCATACAAAGTCCTCACGGGGAGGTGGCTAAGGTTGCTGATGCAAGATATTATAATATTAAGTCTTCCAGCTAGGTGTGTTAGCCACGACATCACTTTACCGGATTACGGAGAGACCAATATTATAATTCTTAGGAAAATTTCCAACCATTATAACTTCTTGAGATTCAACTCTGGTAGATGACATGATGTTTCAGACTTAGCATGTCTGAAAGAGAAGGTTTGCAACACAAATCGACGAGATAACGTTGCAAGCTTCTCAGGAGATGAACTATGGAAGCCAACTCCAAAACATGAGCTGGATTGCAAGACCCACGTGAACACAGTGTCCAAGACAAATGTGAACACATATAAATCTTACAACAAAACACTACCAAGTTCTAGGTTGGAATCATCAATGCGGATAACGAAGCCATGTGCAACACCGTCTGGTACCTTCCGGAATGGCACTTAACTTCTTTTGCTTGAACAAATCAATCAGTGGCTTGGTGTGCTAGGAAATACATATGGAGAGAGAGGTTGCAAAGCTATCAAACCATAGCATACTTCGCACATGCATGACTGATTTGGGATGATTCCTAAGAAAACAAAACGACCTTCTCAAATTCATGGCGGCAACTTGCACCAATGCACATGAATTTTAAAGGAAGTCACTTCTTACACCTAACATAAACTTCATCTACGAGACATGAAGATAATGCCTACAAAAGTTTCCAACACTAGCTCAATGGCGAGCATAATCATGGAATAAATGAAAATGTTCCCGATGGACTCAACAACAATTCATCGAGATATCCACATAAATGTATTTCCACAACTATGTGAGCAAGATAATAGCATTGGTCAGATCAAAGAATATAAAGGTGTATGCTCAAGGAAATCGACGAGTAAGACACCGTTATGAAAATCTTTGGTTCCAAGTTTGACTTGACGATAGCCCATATTAAAATCAAAAATTGGACAAGATAATATATGCCACAGTTGATTACACGAATCAACCGATGAGAATATCATCTTCCTTCGAGACTCACACAACAGAAAATATATCCCTTTAAAATGAACTAAGTTTAGGCGAAGCTTTTATCTTCCAACTCTCCAAGTTGTTCTTTAGCTTAACCAACTAGTTTCAGGGGTATCCAACACGGATTCTTGGAGAAGCGTGGCTTATAGGGAAACCAACTTGATCACGAGCTCTATCATAACAGTCAGGAAACAACTTGGTAATACTTCCGAGAAGATATTCGGAAAATCACGAACCACCGATATGTTTTTAAGCTTGGGAATAACCTCGCTTTTCAGGGCAAGATGATATGATCAAAGAGCGAAGGATTGACACAATCCTAACCCTTTGATCGAAAAGTGCACCATGAAACATGGACTAGGTAGCATGGCCAATCTTAGTATGACAATTCAATCACTATCACTGTAAGAGTGAATTTATTGGCCATTAACTACCAAGCAATGGCATTGCTGGGAGTATTAATTTCACACATCATGGTTCATTTGTCCATATTCCAGTTACAGCCAACACGGAAACCGAGGGATGAATAATGATGTCGAGAAGTATTACTACATCAAGAGTTCGTAAGAGATGGTGCAATTCTCACGACATTCTTGACAAAAAGGAGGTAAAACTCCAAGATAGAACAGAACAAAAGCTGGATTGGCATTTTGATCTGCGGAATACAACTACTTAGACCCAATCCAAGAAATGGACGAGGTACTGGACTTTGCATCTCCCAGTCATTCTGAAATAGAACAACTTGACAGACCACAGGAACAGTATGCATCGATGACAAGAATGCACAACTACTCTTGACTATCCCCTCATAAATAAGGTCAGAAACAAATGAAGAGGGGCAACTCAAGAGCACATGATTTTTCTGAGTTGTGGATGCATAGATTAGCATGTCGAACGAGTTCAACATAATTCTTCCAGATAACCCATGCGGAAGGGCGAAGTTGGCAAAATCACAATATGGTGTAGAGAACTCATCACAAGCACTCTTGTTGTGATCTTTAGTTCACAAAGAACTTCTGCCAGAGATGGTTCATGGTAGTGGAAGAATGATATACCACGAACCTTGGAAATTACAACAAGGTTACTAATCATTCTAAAGGAACTAGCAACACTATCAACAGAAGTGAGCAGAATGATCCTTGGGTTTAAGAACCTAGAAATAGAATACCTACTAGCTAAATAACATCACGGGATGTTTTCAAAAATGATGGCCAGAATTATCACACTAGAAACACAAAACACATCTAGACTATTGGGTGGTATTCCGAGGTAATATGTTTTCCTAATACTTCAACAATATGTCGAGGTAATAAAGTGCCTCAACACAATATTTGGTGTGCTTTGTCTGGCCAAAAGACATCGAGAATAGGAGGAAGGAATTTGCAATTGCATCAGATTTTTTTTAGAAACCTTGGAAAACTCGGACAGCATAACGGTTGTACGGGCATGTAATATGAGGCAACCTGCAACAAAACTGACAACATATCAATGAATTCTTATGGAGACATCGATCCAAGAAGACAACAACTTTCCTATAAGTCTCCAGCATAGTAACTTGTCATCCTAATAGATAGATGAGAAAGCCTAATTCTTAAACCCCGTAGAATAAAGAAGAGTGACTCAGAATAAGGATGACACAAGGAAAGGAGTAAAAGAGCCTTACGTTCCCTTCCACAAGCAATTCCCTTATATAACTAAAGAGTTGCTAGACTCAACATCGACCAGTTTGGCTTGGTTATCCTACACGCAGTCAAGCTCTGAAACCAAAGATGTCGGGACCCCGATCCGAAATCATAAGAACCCAGCCTGTAACACATCACATCACTTTGCGGCCTCACGCACGGTAAACTCCACGGCAACCACCTTACCTTGGTCGGGACCGTTTGCGTCTTTTGGCTCACGTATATGAATTTGTCGCTATCATTCAAACGACAAAGAACCCGGGTCAACATGACTAGTTATAAACCCAAGTGGTACATCCGCATAGGGACAGGCATACATAACCCAGCAAAGCAGGTGTCGGTCATGAGCGTGTGTAGACGAGTCATAGCAAGCTACAAGGACTCCATTACACCGCATGACATTTCCTTGAAGGGACAGACACAGCAGCAAAGAAGGATACATGTCGGTCAATCAATGTGTCCGGAGCAGTAGCAAGCTATCAAAGCTCGGTGGAAGCACAAAGAGGCATTTCCCCGTAAAGAGTATTACTAAAGGCACACGACTAGGTGTCGAATCCCACACATATAATGCATTTCATAACATACACACAATATGCACGATATGTGTAGATACAACATGGCATGACAACATAACTCTATGACTCAAGCTTTTATTAAAGACTCATAAGAGTCAACATAGTATGATATTACAAACAGGGGTCTCGTGACCCGACACTCAAGTCATAGAAACATCAAGCGGAAGCATAACATGTCTGGGTACAGACATCTACTAAAAGTGGTTGGAGGAGCCTGAAAAGCTACAACGACCCTACCAAAGGAACCAGATCTCTGTCTGGGTTCCCAAGCTATTCCGGTCAACGTCGATCACATCGTGTAGAACCAATAGTGAAACTAATGTTTCCTCTACAAAAACATAAATAAGCAAACGTGAGTACAAAGGTACTCAGCAAGACTTACGTTAGAACTATCTACATATGCATCAGTATCAATGAAGGGGTTGTGGAGTTTGACTGCAGCAAGCCAGCTTTGACTCTTGGCTAACCTGTACTATGACTACAAGTTCTTTCTTTGAGGTGGGATAGCGCACATGAGTCCACATATTCACCAATTCAATACACCACTATGGATCCACTCTCGTCTCCCTACGAGAAGGCCATCCATAGCACTTACACTTATCTTGGATATTTTATAGTATCCATTCAACTTGTCTATGACAATATAAGTTTCCAAGTAGTCCATATCCGCGGTCGCGGCTATTCGAATAGATTATATTACGATGCAGGGGTGTACTTCTTCACACACGCTCCCACCACTTATCACGAGATGCACGTCATGCATCTCGGCGACCTTCAAGCAGAAGCACTGGCATGGGTGTCGTCCACGACCTAACTAACCACACAAGACTCTAGTCCAGGTTTATCGCCTATTTGAGATTAAACCCGCAAGGAAGTCCGGCCGAAGTTTCCTCTACGGTCCCAAATGATGTGTACAGGGTTCCCAAGCCCACCTCGACGGATGGTACTACGCTTGGTACACCGGGCCATGATGCCTAGTCTGTCCCAAGCCCACCTGTACGGGGTGCCACTCGGTAGACTACTAGCATGTCCTATAAACACCAGAAACTAGTTACAACTCCTGGACAGAGATCTTGGTGATTCCAATTAAGATCCTAATGTGTGGTAGTAGATAGTCTTGGATAACACACATGGGACTCAGTTCATAAGGACGGTCCCAATGAGATAACCCGCCACGTACTCCTACACAGCCTCTCATCGGTATCTTTACCAAATCGGATTCACACCTTTACTCTCACACTATAGAACATGAACACCACCATTCCGATTCATCGTCCAGATGGATCAGACCCGACACGACTCTAAGCATAGCAGGCGCAGTAATCATGCATAGATGAGTAAGCACAACAAGGCTCAAGCAGTTGCTACTCATGCTAAGTGGTTTCAACTATTTACTGTGGCAAAAACAGGTCATGCAGAGGGATGGGTTCAACTACCGGAATATGTAACAGTTGAATTGTGATTGTCCTAATACAATAAAAGGGAACAGAGGCGAGAGAGTAGGATTGTATCGGAATTCTCAAGGGGGGTTGCTTGCCTGACACATCTGAAAATAGCAATGAGTTTTCATCAATGTCAACGATCACATCGTCGGAACCATCGGCTATCGAGAGGGAAGAGCACCGGCAAACAAAAAGGAACAATATTTACTTCACGGCAATGCAACACTATGATGCATGATCATGACATGAAAATGAAATGTGGCATGCCTAATGTAGCTACCACTTCTTAGGTTGAAGCTGATTTGAATCAAAATTCAAATATCACTTCAAATAAGGTATTTTTCAAATACCCTTTTAATTGATTTGACCTGATGCTCAAGTATAACTTGTTTTATCATACATGAAAATAGGACCATTGGATTCCTTGAATTTGTTTGATCATTTTTCATATATAAATTATTTTCATTGGAGTTATAATTTATTTTCTATGATTTTTCAAAGTTTTCAGCATTTTCTGGAATTATTTTTATATCAAATAATCATTTATTGCGTCAGCTCTGTGTCAGCAGGTCAACTGACCTGGGCCAGGTCAAACAGACCAATGGGGGCCACTGGTCAGTGACCCACGGTTAATCTCGCGTTGACCAGCCTTAACCAGGGCTTTGACCAGCCCTGGGACCCATTGTCAGTGGCTCTGGTGGAGGTGGTTAGGCACTAGCTACGTTGCCACATCGGCGCTCGCCGCAGACTGGCCAGCGGCGACCTTAGCCGTGACGGAGGGCTCGCCGGAGTTTCCCTAAATGGCGCTACAGGCGGTCAAATCGCACGCGGTTTGCGGCTACACGTTGCTAGCTAAGAGGTCATTCTTCCAAGGATAAGCAGGGCAGCTGGGGTGGCCAGAGGAGGCACCGGCGACGAGCTATGGCGGCGGCTGGATCTCGGGTTCTTCCGAACCAGCGCTAGAGGGGACGAGCGGCTACGGAGAGAGGGAAAATGGAACCGGTGGCTCACGGGGGGCTCGACTGGCGGCTCGGCACACTCGATGAGGACCTGCTGGTGGCGAATCGACTGCTGCATCCGATGGCCGGAGATGGGGAATATGGTGGCGATGGCGGCGCTCCAAGGCCTTCGGGCTCGATTCCGGTGGCGAGGGGGATCAGGTCGACGAAGCGGCTCCTGTGGGCTTCTCGGAGAGGCGAGGGGAGGCCAGAGGCTGCGGCAACAACGAGCGACAGTGACGGCAGCGCTCGGCCATGGCCGGGAGACGGCAATGCTGCACGAGGGAAGAAGAGAGAGAGGGATAAATGGATAGAGGGGGTTGCGGGCCGTCTCCTAGCGAGGAGGATGAGGACGGGGAGGTAGCAGGAGGTGGAAGCAGGAGGAGGCCGCGGTCGCTGCGCTGCTGCCACGCAGCTTCTCGGGGAAGACGACGACCAGGGGAGGCGCTGGTGGGCTAGGCTGGGCCAGGTAAGCGCTAGGTAATCCTCTCCTCTCTCTCTCTCTTCTATTTGTTTTGTTTTGATTTCAGATCCAAAACATTTTTTATAAAACCTAAAATTTTGTTCCTGTGGTTGAGTGGATTATTCCACACACGGTCAACATTGATTTATTTATTTTGGAAAACTTTATTTATTTATTAAAAACATAAGTAATTGAAATAAATCCAACAATAATTTTCACTGGTTTCAAATATTTCTTTTGAAGCCTAAATTTTGTTGGTTTGGTCCAGTTATTTGATTTAAGGTTAATCCCATTTGCTAGGGTTTTTATGAGGCCATTTTGGATTCATTGACTGAAATGTGTTTTATATTTGGTTTAATCCATATGGGGATTGTATTAGGTCACCCCCATTTAGGGTTCAAAAGAATTTTAGCATGATGCATGGATGCTTGGCAAGCAAAGTAAATTTGGGTTGTGACATCCAGGTATTCCATGAAGACTTTGTTCATGAGGTACATGAAGTACGCTAGGGCATTGGTCAACCCAAACGACATGACCGTGCACTCGTACAGACCGTACCTAGTCACAAATGTCGTCTCAAGTATGTCCTCGGGCTGAATCTTCAGTTGGTAGTACCCAGATCAGAGATCGATCTTGGAGAATACCTTGGCACCATTTAACTGGTCTAATAGATCTTCAATCTTGGGGAGTGGATACTTGTTCTTTATCGTGACTTCATTGAGGGAACGGTAATCGACGCAGAGCCACATAGTCCCATCCTTCTTGGACATGAATAGAATAGGTGATCCCAAAGGTGATGCACTTGGACGGATGAAACCTTTCCTCAATTGCTCATCCAACTACTTCTTCAACTCTGCCAGCTCCTCGGATCCCACCCTATAGGGATTCTTATAGATAGGCCTTTACCCGGGCATGAGCTCAATGATGAACTCGATGTCTCGGTCAGGAGGCATCCCAGGCAGCTCATCAGGAAAGATGATCGGGTATTCACATACCATTGGTACTCGGTCCAACTCTTTTTCCGAAAGGCAATTAACCTAAAGGACTTGAGCGGAGGTAGGCTCCGGGACATATTTGACTCTGACCCCTTGGTCACTTGTCATGGTAACAGCCCTCTTGGTGCAGTCCAGTATGCTTTGGTGCCTGGCCAACCAATCCATACCAAGGATCATGTCCAAGACTTGTGACTTAAGGACAATGAGATCTTCTATGAAGTCTATCCCATTAATGCTGATCCCAACACCTCTACATCCTAGGTTGGTACTTAGCACTGCTCCCGGAGTATGTACTGTCATTTTCCCATTAAGGAGGGCAGGCTTCAAATCACTCTTTGCAGCAAACTTTTTGGTGATAAAAGAATGTGAAGCACCACCATCAAACAATATTGTTGCTTGGGTGGAGTTGACAAGGAACGTACCCAGAATGCAGTCCGGGTCCTCCTGGGCTTCCTTGGCAGAGATGTGATTCATGCGTCCCCTGTTTGGGGTACTGCTGGTTGTGGGGAGCCTGATTCCTGTTTCGTGCTCCATGGCCTTGTCCTTGATTTGGTGCATTGGGGTGCGGTGCATCAGGTTTCTTGTTGGGGCATTGCGTGGAGTAGTGTCCAGTCTGACCACATCCAAAGCAGGTGACCTGCCATGGAATGTTAGGCTTGACCCCACTGTTGTTGGGCGGATTGATTACTGGCGTGGGGTTGGCATGCTACTCAAGCTGATAGTTTGGGAGAAATGCAGGTGTCTTGTATTGTTGTTCCTGATAGTTAGGCCTTGCCGGGGTGGATTGCCACAGACGAGCCTTCTGGTTGCTCGAACCACCATTGCCCATCATCTTACGCTTGCGAGTATCATCCATACCACGACGCTTGTCTACCAGCATGAGAGCCTTGTTTACCAGATCACAGAAGGTCCAGTAGTCACACACAAGAAGTTGGTATTATAGCGACTGTTGAAGCCCTTCCATGAAGCGTTCCACCTTAGCAGCCTCAGTGCTGATGTCTTCTGGCGCATACCTTGACAAGAGGTTGAACTTCTATAGGTATTCCTTGACTGTGTCGCTGCCTTGCTTTAAAGCACGGAACTCCCGCTTCTTGATAGTCATCATTCCACAGGAATGTGAGCAGCGCGGAACCCGTCTTTGAAGACAGTCAAAGTGATATCCTGCGCGTCTCGTGTAATCTGGAACTTGTCCCACCAAGTCCTGGTTGTGCCTCTGAGACAATGAGAAGCATACAGGACTTTCTTGCGACCATCGGCGCACTTAACCAGCGCAAGGAGGTCTTCAATGGTGCGGATCCAGTCATCGGCATCCATGGGGCTCAGTTATCCCAGTGAATATTGGGGGTGTAGTCCGTATGAGCTCAGACAGAGTGGAGCGACCATTGCCATTTCCGCCCTGTGGCAGGTTGTTCACTAGGGCCTCAGCTATTTGCTGGATGGTAGCGTTGTTGGCTTGGCGTTCCTCTCAGAGAGCTTGGAGGAACTGAGCCATGGTCATGTTCTCCGAAGGAGGCGGTGGCAGGGGAATGTCGCCTTGCTGCTGCTCGGGGTGATCTCCAGCTTGGGCAGACCCACCGGTTCCTGGCTGGTGGCTAGAAATGCCAGTGCTGGGGTTCCCGAAGGTACTGGTGCGAGTAGAAATCACCATCATGTTTGGAGCAGACAGGTCAATACTCCGAAGTGGTCGAGAGGAAATCAAAAAGGGATGATGTGCCTATATAAGGGGGCTTTGGTATAGTGCAAGTGTGTCAAACAAGAAGGGTCGAAGAACCCTATGCAAATACGTTAATTAAGATAGGTGATGCAGTCGCTTACATGTTGCCTAAGGCAAAAGTGCGGCTTGCATCGAGACACAAACAGAGAGCATGCAACATTAATGGTTTCATATGAACCATTACACGTACTCGACTTCGCATGGGGGACTCCTAACTTTTCCTAAGACATCCATCTAAGCAATGGATTGCTCGGTCTCGTACATAGGTTCTTCAGGGTCTTCCTCTTCATCCTCATTTGTGCAGGTATCTTCTTCCTTCAGGGGTGTGGGGGAAGGAAGAGGTCCATCACGACGATGTTTCATCGGTGAAGCGGTGAGGAGTTCAGTGTATTCCTCTGCGGTCAGGAGACGACTCTGTATAGGAGTGGCCTTAAGTGGTGGTCTTCCTCCTCAGAAGGCGATGGCAGATTGCCCTCCAGGTGCTCCTTCTTTCCTAACCTTGCGTGTCTTCATCTTCTCTAGGCGGAGTAGGTCCTTGACTTGATGAAATTCTTGGCGGAGCATCATGGATTCCTTAATCAGAAGGTGAGCTAGAGTGTCGGCGGAGAGGCTATAGTAGGTCTAAAACCTGAGTGGCGTTCCGTCCTCCGGGGATGGGTTGAGTGTCCATCTCCCGTCAAGTCCGTCCTTAACAAAAGGCAGGTGACGAGTAGCCGGCTCGTTGGCCATATCGGGAAGGATATCGTGGAGATGCACGAGCGCCTCTCGTGCAGTTGTCTCCACTGCCAACACCAGATTCTCCATCTATGGTCCTTCAAAGAACCAACTAGCTGGGGAGTCGTTTGCCTTCACAATCACGTCCACTTGATATTCCTTTGTGTTGGCATTGACCAAGTGCTCATGGTAGACAAGAATGGGTGTGCTACGTACTTGACACTTCTCCATGTTGTCTCCCAGGAATAGGGGAAAGCTAGTTTCCAGAAGCGTCTCAGGTACGACAGCTATCTACAAGGTTTTTAGGAGAGGGTTAGAAATTTGTGGGGGATATGAAAGGTAGTAGGGTGTAGAAAATCTCAAGTATAAGGTTTGAGTGTGTCATTCGTCTCAGCTTTCGTGCATGCTACGTAAGGCTTACTACAGTCAGGAGGCCTCTCATACCAGCTCTCTGGGACCCCGACTTACGTGTCGACATCATCGAATGCACGTGTACAGTGATCCCAGATATCAATACTCACTGAACACACATATACTGAATAACAAGAGTCTTACATCCGAATTTAACGTCTGATACAATAAAGGACTATCATGGTCAAGTCTTACATAGATAGGGCCTAGAAGGCCAATCACACCAACACAACTACTAGCGGAATACTTGGTAGTAAATGGGAACCCATGCCATCAACCTTAACCAAGAGGCATTCTGACTAGGAAGCGTCCTAGTTCGAGTGTCCGTCTGCGACAATGAATTCTTCTCCATACTCTGGTTCCTCCATGTCTGGTCAATAAAATAACGAGTGGCAAGCCAATGAGTACTTTGAATGTACTCGCAAACATCCCATGATATGGATAATGCAGTTGGTACGATAATAAAGTAATATGTAGTCTTTCCGGAAAGCAAGTTTTAATTGAAACATGTGCATGGTCAATTACTTGTATGGGTATGCATCATAAGCTAGATGGTAATCATAAGAACAGGTTACGGATATCAATATATATGTTGAGGGCAGGACACCTTAGGTTCACCCATGTACCAAGTCTCCAGACTTGTCATATCATCTTATTCAGATAACACCTTTAAACATACGCACACATTTGGTTTATGCGGAAACGACTGGACGTAGTTTAAGCAGGATTACCCAACTGCCTTGACAGGGGGCACCTCTATTCGAATAGTTTGACACTCTGAAGATGTTGTACACTGTACCCACGAGATCCGGGAAACTTTCGTGTCATCCACGACTCGTGGTATATAACATACCCGAGGTAAGTACCCGATCATTGCCTTTCCCCTAACGACACTAGACAAAGAGTCCACTCGATTGGTACCCAACCCACATGATCTATGTCTTACGAGCACCAACTCTAGAACGTATCATCCATGCCGGGACCAACAGTGTGCTCGGAACACGTAAAAACGACATAGTCGACCTACCTGGTACGACCCCGTCACAAGAGTAACCATATCACTCCCGCCACTAGTAATGCGGCCTCTTTGCTAGCATCGACTAAACTAATCAAGAAAGCCCCGTCCCATAAAGGGGTATCGTGGTCATACATGTAAGGTTGGGACAGTCGACGCATCATAAATCTAATCCCATTTCCGAAACCACTCACAGAAAACATTTCCGGTACACCACTTCTTTCTCAAGTGGTCACCCAACTCAACACCGTCACCCTCATTCATTAGTGGCACCCGACGGGGTTTTCGTAAAACCTTTGATATCATCTTTCTGTAACCATCAACATGCATGTGCTCATCCTATGCGTAGCACTACTATTACTTGTCAACCATTTGCCAGTGTGACCCTCATAGATGGTAGGGACATGCTCAATGCAAGTGCTCTAGAGGAGCTATCGGAAACACCATGTTGGGGTGCACCGATTAATCTTAACTGTATGCATCGGAATAAAGTATCAACATGTCATACATAAAACATTTTCTCAGACATGGTCAAAGGGCTGGTTGCCTTGATCGCCTATGTATCCGGGGTCTTCGGGGTCTTCGGGTCCAAGTCCTTCGTCAAACGCGTGATCTATCATCATAATAATCATAAGAAGAAGAAGAAGAAGAAGCACACTCAAAAACATAGCACAAACTGTCGGATTTCGGGCTTCGCAAAACCCTAAATATTCGAACTCAGGGGCGTGTACGAAGATCTCTTGCGGGCTCGCCTCACCTAACTCTCTACTCGTTGGGGATGGCAGAGAACTCACTCGATGGTGAGGAAGACACAGAACGCGGCAGTTCACCTAGGTTCGGGCCGCTGAGAAGCGTAATACCCTACTCCTGCTTTGGTGGATTGCCTCTCGTGGAGGTTGGTGGATGAACTGTTACAGTGTTCGAGGGCATCCGGAGGCTGGGGGGCCTTTGTGTGGTGCCGGTGGGCGAATGGATGAATCGCCCCCCTATGAAGTAACCTACTCTCTCTATATATAGTGGCGGCCCTGGTCCTCTTCCCTTATCGCTTCGGCGAGAAAGGATCCCACAACGGCCCATTTTCCACGGGGGACAAGGGAACATGCTTCCCGTGTCCAAAAGTAGTCTTCACGTGCAAAGTGGCTGTCAGCGCTGCAGGGACGGGTCCAGGGATGACGTCCGTCCTGCTGGATGGCAATGTTGGCCTTGTTGCGCCAGAATGGAAACCTTTGGAGGATCTCTTGGGAACCCGCGTTCATCCTTGCTCCCTTTGCACTAAAGGGGAAACGGCACCGTCCTGCTGTCTGTTGCTCGCCTGTCCTTCCTCTTCGTCATCCTTGACTCATGAGGCCGGGTCTCGCCTCGGAATATCCATCGCTCCGGAGGGGTCCTGGCGAGGCCCCCTCCGTGTCTTAATGCTGCTCCCCCTTGCGAGGCTTGGCCCCTCGCGAGGACCTTGCCTTGAGTGGTGCCATGCCCGATTATGCTTGCTTGATGAACTGGGCCAGCCCTAGGCCACAGGCAGGCAGGTCCGGATACCCCCATTCCCATAACACCAACAGTAGCCCCCGGACCACAGCCCTCTCGGGTTGGCTTCTGGGCGAAGTCGCGGGGACGGCCCGAGGCGTCGCGAGCCCTAATTGCCTGTGGGCCAAGCGGCACACGTGTCCAGCCGCCATGCAGCGACGCTCTCGCTCTAGGCGCACCAGACCACGATGGCACGATCTCCAAGAACCGCACTGGCCATCATTGTTACTCATTGAATGGCATCGGAATGTCCGGCCCATGCCCAATGGCCCTCATGGACGTGACTGCTCAGTTGTCAGGTGAGGCGACGTGGGAGGCAATGCGCGTGCCGGCCCACCTCGCTAGGTGGTCGCAGTTCACCTATAAATCTGCCCCGCCCCTGGCAAGGGGGAGGTACTACGATCTTGAGCTTCCTCTTTGCTTCCTTTGCTCCGCCGAGAAAAACCTCTTCTTCCCTTCGTTTCTTCGTCTTCCATGACGCTTCTAGGAGGCGATCCTGGCAGGGGGAAATGCGCGGCTTCATTCACGCCCTCGTCTGCCCCGGGGAGCAGCGGCGAAGGGCCCTCAGGGTCGCCGCACGTTCGCCACTATTGGGATCTTATTGATGAGTAAGTACCTCATCTGCACCTCCTTTCCTTGTCCCGTCCGATGCTTGGTGGTTAATCTTCCCTTTTCTCCAAAGCGCCCGCAGCCAAGAAGCTCAAGCTCAGCAAGCTTTAGGAGGAGGCGGAGGGGTTGTGGGCTCAGCTCGAGAGTGCCGAGGTCGCCCTCCAGGCCGCCCACCAGGGCGAAGCGGAGGCCAAGGCGGAGTTGGCGTCGCTACAGAGACAGGTCCAGGAGGTGGTCGACGCCGTTCAGGCCGCCCAGGACGAGGCAGTGTATGCCCGGATGATGGATTCCCAGCGTGCCAAGCAGTTCGAGAGCATCGCCGGCCAAACGGCAGGCGCAACGCGCCGATTCGTGGGGGATGCCCCTGAGCTGCCAAGGGTGAGCAGCGATGGGGGCTACCTCACATTCTCCCAGAGGGTGGTGGAGACGCTGGAGACCGGTGTCTCCTGTGTGGAAGAGGATAAGTGTCCGACGCACGCGAGCTTCTGGGCCTTGCCATGACGCTCGTGTTCTCCAACCTGCACCGCCTTGTCCTGCAGCTTGATCTCTAGCGCGTCGTCGAGCTGGTGCCCGCTGAGTTCCGGTGTTTTCCCCGGGACGAAGTGTGCCCATGCGTGGACGTCGAGCCTACCGGTGCCAAGGGCGGTGTCGGCAGCCTCTCCCCCTAGGCGTCCCCTAGCTTCTGTTTTCCTGCCCTTGTAATGTTGGACCATGAACTCTACCCTGTCGGACGTTAGACTTTTGTATGTCACCTTCGTCGTTCTCCCTTTTCCCTTTCACTCTTGAATCGATGGCTTGCTCGCTGGTAGTCGTTGCGGCTTGGCTTCCTTGCATAGGGTCCGCCGCTGACACAGCCGTTGCTCGGGTGCAACGGCAACCAAGGCCCTCAGGAGGTCCCATCCTCCCGAGGCATCGTTTGTGCCGTTGCACGCTTGGTCGATGGCCTCTTTCCTTGCCACAGCTTAGTCCTTAGGCCATGCATCCTTTCGTTAGTACGCGTGTTTTTAATTCGTTCTTGATTCGACGCAAAACCAGATGGCCCCCGTCGGGGCCTACGGGGTACTTAGCTCATGGGTTTGTGACGATCCTTTGTGCAGCTCCTCCTGAGTAGCTCCTGCTTTGTCGATGGGACGGGGTGGAGACCCTTTCGGCACTCTATGTCTGCGGGCCCCTGTCCCGCACATTTCCCTGCTGCCGTGAGGCGCAACCCGTTACCAAGGTTGTTCCTCGCAGGGAAAAGCCCGGACACCCTGGGTGCCGACATGGGCGACACCTGGGTGGCCGAGTGGCTTTGCAACTAGTAAGGCCCCTGAGGCATGTTGCTCACAAGCCCCCCTTCACACTCAAGCCGCTCTACGTCGACAGGCCCCGGTCTCGCACATTTCCCCACCACCGTTAGGTTCGACGCACTTCACAGGGCGGGGCCCCGCCGCCCTCGACACCGACTGGAGCTCCAAGAAGGCACCAGGGGTGGTGAGTGGCCTTATGACCGGTAAAGCTCCTGAAGCGGTGCCCACGAGCCCCGTTTGGCGCTCGAGCGATTCCCCATTCCATCCCTTTGGTCATCGCCCGGGGGCGCCCTGAGGCCTCCCGAGACTCTTTGTGGTGGTATCGTGCTTCGATCCGTGCCCTCGAGCGGGGGTCGACCGCTGAAAATGTTTGCCCCTCAGACGGCAAGTCCTTGCTTTCACGCTCCTTGGCACCTAGGGGCGGTGCATAGCGTTCAGGTCCTCAGAAAATTTCATCCAGAAAAGGAGGCTTCAAAGCCGGCGAAACGAGAAAGCGCAAGAGAAAATACCCCCCCCTTTGTTTTTAAAACATCAACTTTTGAAATCGACAAATTTAAGTCGAGCAGAGGATAATTCAAGCCCCACGAAGAAACAGGCAAACGCCGTGTCCGGAACCTAGCCTAATCTCCGCCACCATCTCCCCCAGCATGGAGCATAGGGCTTCCACTAGGCGTGGGAGGGACCCTCCGCGTCCTCGGAGGGGGGCTGGCATATACAGTCACAGCTCGTTATTACGTGAGAGGGTCACAGGGGGTGTATCTGGGAGGTCGCGAGGATGCTTTGCCCTCGTGAGTGTCCCTACCCCCCGAGGCATAGGCGCCTGATTCCTTTTGGGTCTTCACCCAGCACGGAGCATAGGTCCTCCACTTGGTGTGGGAGGGACCCCTCCGCGTTCTCGGGGTGGGGCGTATACAGTCGCAACACGTTATTACATGAGAGTGTCACGGGATGAAGTAGGTTCCTGAAGGATTGAAGGACGATGCAGAGATGTCACGGGTCGATGTAGGTCCCGGGGACGCTTCGAGAGCCCCATGCCTCACAGGCGCGTGCCCCGCTCGTGGTCCCCGGGATCATAGCGGCGTGGCGTGGTCTGCCTTGAGCGAGACCTCGAGCGTGGGAGGAGCCCCCGGCACTCGCTAGCCGGAGAGCTCACCCAGACGGTAGGTCCTGAGTCCCCGGGGCGTTGCCCCAACACGCCTCGCTGGGGCCCCTAGGTTCCCACGTTGGTACCCTGGGCCATGCCCCCAGGCCGGGCTAGCCCAACCTGAGGGCAACGACGGGTACCCGAACACCCACTGGCGATCGAACGAAGCTCGCAATGGCGACATGGGCGTGTGTTCCACCCTCCGTCCCCAGGCGGGAGTCGCGCGCCCCAGAGGCAGGGGCGGATATACCACCCCGTCCTCCAGGTTAGGATCGTCTGGCCCGCGAACATGGGAGTGTGCTCCACCCTTTGTTCCTAGGCTGGGGCCTCCTAGCCTGGATACAAGGGTGCGTCCACCCTGTCCTTGGCGGGAGGTCCCCAGACCCAGACGTCTGCCTGAAGCAACTCCCGGCCAGCAGGTGTGCCCCGCGAGGACACCCGCGCTGGGTGTCCCTGTGAAGCCACCCCGGCGGTGCTGTTCATACCTGTTTGCGCGGGGGCTGCCCGCGGGGTCGCGCGCGTGCCTCCTGCCGTAGTGATGGTCTGTGATGCTTCCTCTGTAGCCCGTACGTGGGTCGATGCGGTCATCGTTGAACTGCGTGCGCATCCAGGGGTTGATGTAGTCGGATCTCCGGTACTCCCTCCTCGTTCCGTGACGCACGCCGGGGGACGCTCGACGACGCCTCCCCAGCCCGGCCAAATCTCGTGCCTCCAGCAGCTCCGGCCGAATCCCAAGTGGGAGCAGGCCTGAGGGGATGTTTGGGACGTGCCCACGTGGTTCCTCTGTTGTAGCCCCTGGCGATGCGGGCTCACGAGCGTGGTTCACATGGGGGTGCGCTTGGGTCTCGTCGGCGACGTCGCGCCGAGCTCATGCGCCACTAGGAGCATGACATGTATGTGCGTCGGGTGCTGACAGACTCGGAAGGGGGGAGGAACAGCCTAGACGCGTGGAAGGGTCGGGGCGGCGGGGGGATGCCATGTGGTTGGTGAAGGCAGCAGCCCCCGTAGCTCGTTGGAAGCCCGTCTGGTGTCAATGTCGGCCGACGGAGTGGCGGAGCATCGCAGGGCGTCCTAGACCGCCTGCACCGTCCACGCCACATGAGCGGCCCGCCTCTCCGCGCGGATTTGGCATCTCCCTACCATGAGTGTGACCAGCTTCAAGAGGCCGAGCCCTGGGAGAGACCTTGACACACACCCTTCTTGGCGCACCAAATGTCGGATTTTAGGCTCCGCAAAACCCTAAAGATTCGAACTCAAGGGTGTGTGCAAAGATCTCTCGCAGGCTCGCCTCACCTAACTCGCTACTCGCTGGGGATGGCAGAGAACTCACTCGATGGTGAGGAAGACACAGAACACGATAGTTTACCCAGGTTCGGGCCGCTGAGAAGCGTAATACCCTACTCCTGCTTTGGTGGATTGCCTCTCGTGGAGGTTGGTGGATGAACTGGTATAGTGTTTGAGGACCTCCGGAGGCTGGGTGGCCTTTGTGTGGTGCCGGTGGGCAAATGGATGAATCGCCTCCCTATGAAGTAACCTACTCTCTATATATATAGTGGCAGCCCTGGTCCTCTTCCCTTATCGCTTCAGCAGGAAGGGATCCTACAACGGCCCATTTTTCAGGGGAGGGGGACGGGGGTACATGCTTCCCCTGTCCAAAAGTAGTCTTCGCCTGCAAAGTGGCTATCAGCGCTGGAGGAACGGGTCCAGGGATGACGTCCGTCCTGCTCGCGGGCGGTGGTGGCCTTGTTGCGCCAGAATGGAAACCTTTGGAGGATGTCTTGGGAACCCACGTTCGTCCTTGCTCCCTTTGCACTAAAGGGGAAATGACACCGTCCTGCTGTCTGCTGCTCGCCTGTCCTTCCTCCACGTCATCCTTGACTCCTGATGCCGGTCTCGCCTTGGAATATCCGCCGCTCCGGAGGGGTCCTGGTAAGGCCCCATGCAGGTCTTGATGATGCTCCCCCTCGCGATTCTTGACCCCTTGCGACAACCTTGCCTTGAGTGGTGCCATGTCCGATTGTGCTTGCTTGATGAAGTGGGTCAGCCCTGGGCCACACGCAGACAGGTCTGGGTACCCCCATTCCCAGAACGCTGACACAAACTCACTTTAAAAATGTTAACCTATTCTGAGAAATCCTATCTTTAGTTTAAAAAATGTTTGTATCTGTTTTTGAAGTAAAATATATTTTTAAAGGCTATTTAACAGAAGCTAAAAATACTCAAACTAGGTATTTAATTAAAGCTGTGCATAAAAGTCTTTGCAAAAATTTGCACAACAACACTAATAAATTCTACACATTTTTAGAGGAATTATGGTGGGAAAATATTTGAATTTAACTAAATATTTAATACTGTAAAAATCATTTAAAACTTAGTTTAAATAATAAAGAAAAGGGCTCAGGCCCTGGCCAACTGGCTAACCGGCCAGCTAGCCAAGCCGCAAGCCTAGGCGCGCGCGTGCCGTCAGGTTTAAACCTGATGCGCGGGCCCCTGCGGTCAGTGGCAGAGAGGGGAGAGAGAGGGTGAGGCAGGACGCCTACAGTTGGGGCATGCCTGTCGGGGTCGTCTTCCACCTTTGGACAGAGGGGATGGGAGGTACGCCGGCGGCGGCTCCAATGCCGTTGTGGCCAGGTGAATGCAGAAATGGCACTGTGGCATCACAGCCTCCCTAGGGGTGGTCGAAGGACTGACGGGGAGGACCTGAGTGACCGGCGACGACGTGGCCGTGGCGGAGATGTTTCGGGTGGTGGTGGAGAAGAGTGCTATGGGCAGGGAAAAGCTCGGGGAAGAGGTGGAGAAGCTTCGTGAGGTCACTACGGTCACGGAGGAGGTGAGAGGAGAACGAGAGCTGGCATGTAGCCCGAGATCGACGGAGCTCCGAAGTGGCGGCGCCTCAGTCGATCTCGAGCACCGGAGCTCTCCTTGCTAAAGTGGAGTGTCTAGGGGCTCGGTTGAGGGTCTGGAGGAGAGGGATGAGATGCTGGAGTGAAGGGGGGGCCTATTTATAAGCCAGCAACGGTGCACCGAGCGGGGGGAGCACCGGTGGTTTCACCACGGCTGCAGGAGAGGGGGAGAGAGCTCGGGGCCGAAACTACGGTTTCGCGGACGTGGTTTGAGACTCCGGAGACTCAGCGGGAGGGAACGGGACCTATGTGCGCGCGTGCTGCGGGGCCGCGCCTTACTGACTGAATCGGGCGTGCTAGGGCACGCGTCGCCTGAGTCAGTAGAGAGGGGAAGCAGGGGGCCCTGAGGCTGCCCTGAGTCGGTTGGTTGTCGGGGACGTCAAGAGACATCGAGGGGAGGTGAGAACCGGCCGAGACTGGCCTGCTTTGCCTCGGGTGTGCCCTTTAGCGCACCGAGAGCGCAGCTTTGGCATGCCACGGCATGTTGGTGCGCTCTGGCATGCTTTGGACATGTCTGGCTTGTTTGAGGGTTGGCTTAGATACCCCTCGGCTGCTAGGAACCGAGAGAGGCATTGTTGGCCAAAGGGAGAGGCTTAAATAGGTTTTGTCAGCTTTGAATCAGAGGTTAAACTGGGTTTTTGGCTTGCGTACTTGGAATCAAATAGGGTACACTCGTCTGTAGTTGAGGAGTGGTGCTCGCAGCCTGTGCTAGGAGTTTAGTGGGAAGGGAGTGGGTGTAGAGAGTGCTAGAAGCTCTTTGACCAATCTGGCTGAAGGTGTTTGATCTGGGTTTGGGGCAGCTAACCTTCACCAATGATGCTAAAAGTTAACACGATTGTGTTTTAGGCAAAAGTAGGATGCTCCACCAAATTTGAGCTCCATTGGACAAGTTTGACAGTGTAAACTAGAAAACACCCCCAAATGGATAGTTCTACCTTATTAAAAGAGAATGTGAGCAAATTAATCCCCACAAATCCAACTCTTGGTAGCGTCTCCCCATTAGAGGCATTGAGCACTCCTACAAAGTTTAAGGTTGTTTGGACAAACTTTGCTATGTAGCGTTGCTTCAATTTGATTCTGGATAGGCAGGGTTCTAGGATTATTTGGTGAACCAAACCACCTTGGAATGAGGTGAAACTTGGCATGATCAACAAATATAGCTTGGGAAACATGCTAGAATTTTCTGGTAATTTATTGAGAATATTTCCTTTGGAAATATTTCAAAATGTCAAAACAGACTGAATAGGTTTTCAAAGGTTAGCTCAAATATTTTGAACATAAATAGGGTTTTAAAATCATATGTACGGAAAATATATGTCCTCTGAATATCTCCAAATTTTCTCAGATTTTTCTAAGGTAGAAAAATAATTTTCCACTCGGAAATATCATTTCTTGCCTCAGAAAAGGACATGCAAATAAAATAGAAAAATATTTTGTAAAATAATTATTTTATAATTTTGGAGAGTTATAATAGTGCTAAAATCATAATACAATCTTTGCTTGAAGGCACCCCCTTGAAATCAGGGACTTAGAGTGCAAACCTCAAAGCAAGGTTTTGAATTAACAAAAATGAGAAAAAGGTTTTTTATGGAAATAGCATGTTATAAAAATTATTTTTAGATCCACACACTCAAGCATACATACAATCAATTACAATCATGGCACTCATTTCATTTTCTTAAAAAGTTCTTATAAACTCCAAATTTGAAAAGACTACAGTTGAGGCAAAGTGAAAAAGGGTGTGACACCCGTGGCAACCAGCCCCAGCAAAGCCAAACTATCAGCCTTAGTAGGCTAGGAATCCCGCACCTCGTCCGAGCTATCAGCCTCAGTAGTTTGCCAACCCCAGGCCGACATACAACAACCCAAATAACAACACTGGTGTTAAAACCAACAACTTTGGGTAGGTCACATGCTTTGGGTTGTGGTCAGCCTAGACACATCTTGAAGAAGTGCCCCAAAAAGAAGCCAGATACACCACGCTCTAGTGAACCAAACCAAGGGCAAGGTCGTGGAGCGCCACCCAGGAATCAAGCTCCCCGCAACATGCCCAACAATGGCAAAGGCCATGTGAATCACGTCACCGCTGAAGAAGCCCAAGAAGACCCGAAAGTTATACTGGGCCGGTACGTTACTTGTCAACACAACCCCAACAATAGTTCTATATGATTGTGGTGATTCGTATTATTTTGTCACACAAAAGTTTGCACTAGATAGTGGCATGAAGCCTACACCTTTGAGTAGTCATATGATGGTACAAACCCGAGGTGCAGTATTAAGGACCAAGATAGGGTGTAAAGGTGTTGGGATTAACATCAACGGGGTAGACTTTTTAGCACATATTATCATCCTGAAGTTGCAAGGGTTGGATGTGATCCTTGGCATGCACTAGTTTACCAAGCACCAAAGCTTGTTGGACAATGCCAAGAGGATTGTTACCATGACTAATAGCCAAGGAGTCGTAGTCAAGTATGTTCCCAACCCTAATTCTGCTCAAGCCCCTCACGTTAATTGTCTATCGGTCATGGAGTTGGACGAAGTGTTAGTGGTATGTGAATACCCAGATGTCTTTCCTTATAAGCTACCCGGAATGCCCCCTGACAGCGACATTGAGTTCATCATTGAGCTTATGCCCGGAGGAGGGCCCATCTATAATAATCCCTAAAGAATGGGATCCAAAGAGTTGGCTAAACTAAAGAAGCAACTCGTGAGCACCTCAGAAAAGGATTTATTCTCCCTAGTGCCACTCATGGGGGATCGCATGTTCTATTTGTGTCAAAGAGGGACGAAACTATCAGGATTTGTATTGATTACCGTTCTATCAATGAAGTCACAATAAAGAACAAGTATCCACTCCCCAAGATTTAAGACTTGTTCGATCAGCTGAATGGTGCCAAGGTGTTTTCCAAGATCGACCTCAGGTCTTGGTACTATTAGTTGAAGATCATGCCCGAGGATATTACGAAGATGATACTTATGACTAGGTATGGCATGTATGAATACACGGTCATGTCGTTTGGGTTACCCAATGCCCCGGCCTACTTCATGTACCTCATGAACAAAGTCTTCATGGAGTATTTGGACAAGTTTGTCGTTGTCTTCACCGATGACATTCTTGTCTTCTCCAAGTCTGAAAAAGAACATGAGAAACACTTGAGGATGGTCCTGGACAAGCTTTGAGAGCACCATCTTTATGCCAAATTCAGCAAGTGTGAATTATGGCTGCATGAAGTTGTATTCTTGGGTCATGTGTTGACAGCTGAAGGATTGTTAGCTGATCCTGCCAAGATTGAAGCCGTGACGGAGTGGCAATCTCCGACCAATTTGAAGGAAGTCAGAAGCTTCCTCGGACTCGCAGGATACTACCGCAAGTTCGTCAAAGGACTCTCAAGCATCGCCCGCCCGATGACTCAACTGTTGAAGAAGGGCAAGAAGTTCGAATGGATGCCGAAGTGTGAGGAGAGCTTCCATGAGTTCAAGAAGAGATTGACAACGGCCCAGTTTTGGCCACTCCGGATATTCACAAGGAGTTTGTGATATATTGTGATGCATCGAGAACCGTGCTTGATGGTGTTCTAATGCAGGAGGGCAGAGTCGTAGCATATCTCTCGAGACATCTACGCCCTCATGAACAGAACTACACCGCTCATGACCTTGAGTTGGTAGCCATGGTTCATGCCTTGAAGACATAGCGACATTATCTTATGGGAAAGTGATGTGAGATATACACACACCACAAGAGTTTGAAGTATATTTTCAGTCAAAAAGAAATTGAACATGAGGCAGCGAAGACGGTTGGAGTTGATCAAGGACTACGACCTCAGTGTTCAATACCACCCCAGAAATGCCAATGTGGTAGCTGATGCCTTGAGCAGAAAGGCTTGTTCCTTGAATGCTATGATCAAGGAAAGGCTACCTGCCTTGTTGAGGAACTTGAAAGCTTCGGATTGGAGCTAGTTGCACTATGGATTATGGCCAACCTTGAAGCAAAGCCTACGCTGATGGATGATATCAAGGAAGCTCAGAAGGGACACGAGAGCATCGAAGGTATCAAGAAGAAGATCAAGAATGGCAAGGCCCCAGGATTCTCAGCGGATGAACAAGGAGTTGTATGGTTTGGGAATCACATTTACGTACCCAACAAAGTTGAGCTCAAGAACCTGATCTCGCAAGAAGCACATACCACTCCATATTCCATCCATCCTGGTTGAACCAAGATGGACCAAGGCCTCAAGACAAGATTCTGGTGGCATGGCATGAAGAGAGTGATAGCTTCTTATGTTCCTAAGTGTGACATATGACAAAGGGTAAAAGCTGAGCATCAGCGACCCGCTGGAATGCTACAACCTCTCAGATGCCTTAATGGAAGTGGGACAAAGTCGGGATGGACTTCATCACTCGTGTACCCAAATCAAGCAAAGGATGCGATTCTGTTTGGGTCATTGTCGACCACCTGACCAAGGTAGCACACTTCATCCCCGTCAATAACGCTTATGATGGAAGCCAGTTAGCTAATCTCTTCATCAACTGCATCGTGAACCTTCACGGAGTTCCTAAGGAGATCGTGTCAAATCGTGGAACCCGTTTCACCTCGAGATTCTCAAAGAAGTTTCAAGAAGCCATGGGAACCAAGTTATCCTTCAGCACCGCCTTTCACCCTCAAACCGGCAGACAGGTGGAACGAGTAAATCAGATACTCGAGGACATGCTTTGTGCGTGTGTTTTGGCATACAGAGCTAAGTGGGAAGATTGTTTGCCCTTTGCCGAGTTCTCCTACAATAACAGTTATAAGTCCAGCCTTCAGATGGCACCATTTGAGGTGTTGTATGGCCGCAAGTGTCGCACTCCCCTCAGCTAGTTAGCAATTGGAGAAGGGCTAGTCTTTGGACCAGATATCCTCCGGGAAGCAGAAGAACAAGTTCGACTAGTCAAGGAGCGTGTGGAGACCGCCAAGTCAAGACAGAAGAGCTACGCTGACTCCCACCGCCGAGAAGTAGACCTCAACCCTCGAGATCATGTCTATCTTCGAGTCACACCTCTCAAAGGAACCAAGCATTTCCACGTCAGGGGGAAGCTTGCACCAAGACACATTAGCCCCTTCAAGATCACCGCAAGACGAGGATAAGTTGCCTAATAGCTATAGTTACCATCTAAACTTTCGGATGTGCACAACACCGTCCACGTGTTGCAACTCTGGAAGTGCCTCCAAGTTCCCAACCGCCCCAACCTCTACAAGGACATCAAGCATCAAGCCATCGATCTTTAGCCAGACCTCACTTATCGTGAGACACCAAGCCGCATCTTGGATGAAGTCGAGCGCTGCACCCGAAGCCGCACCATAAATGTTTTTAAGGTCCGGTGGAGCAACCACACCGAAGCAGAAGCGACATGGGAACGTGAAGACTACCTTAGATCAGAGTTCCCTTATCTGTTTAGCGCTTAGCCTAGGAATCTCAGGGATGAGATTCTTGTAAGGGGGTAGGTCTGTCACACCGTGTGTTTGTACCACATTGCCACATTATGTTTCTACAAAAAATTAGAACCATTTAAAAAAATTGTGTGATGATGACAATTGATGTGGTTGCTACCTGCTTGCTTTTTTGATTATGTTTTAAATCACAAAAAATATTCTTCTCTCAAGAACTCCTCTTCTTGACCCAAAAACCTTGCCCAATGATCATGACATGTGTATAGGACGAGAAACTATTTATAAAATATTATATCAACCAAAAAGAGTTTATTTATTTCAATCTTTCAAAAACCCGTGAGTTGAGATTTGTACCACAAATCCTTAATTTAGGAGGTATGTTTTACCCCAAAGATTTTATTTGGATCCTATTATTTAAAAGACTCCACAAAACCACAAAATAATTATTTGAAAAGTTATTATCCTATTTTATTTAAGTACCTCTTTTTGAGGCCAGAATTGATATTTTGTGGATGAAAATTGTTTTCTTACCTCAAAAATATTTGAAAAAATTTAAGGAAACTCACTGGACATATTTTCCATACATAAGAGTTTCAACACATGGTCATGTTAAAAATATTGGACAAAATCCCTCAAAACCTTTTCTGCCTATTTCAAGCTTTTGAAATATTTATGTATGAAATATTCTCAATAAATCCCAGGAAAATTCTAGCAATTCGTACATTATATATGTGGTGATCCTGCAAAGTTTCATATCAATCCAAGTTGATTTGGTTCACCAAAATATCCCAAAACCCTCTCTGTCTAGAACCAAATTTGAGCAAGTTTACATTGCCAAGTTTATCCAATGCATCCCACAATTCACACGAGTGATATAGCCCCAAAATAAGGATGCTACGCCAAGTTGTGAATTTTTGGGAGTTTATTTGATCACCTAGGACCAAAGGAATCTGATTATGTCCATTTCTAGGGATTTTCATGTTTACATTGCCAACTTTGCTTAAATGAGCTCAAACTTGGTGATCCCTATTGAATTTACCCACAATTCCATCTTCTTAAGTTTTACACAAATTGGCAAAAGGAATCTTTCCCAAAACCCCATCAAACACCTTCTGGCAGAATCCTAAAACTGTTGCTAGGGCACCCAAGCTATTTCCCTTCACCCAAAACTTCACCACAGCTTCATAGGAATCCCCAGCACCCCCAACAAGTTTCCTAATGACAAGCTCCATGATTGCAGGGGTGAAACCCCACTTGCAACCCCTTGGAAAACATATTTCTTCACCCTCTCTCTGCTTTCCTCCACCCATGGATTTTCCAAAGCATCCCATGCCCCTCCCCCCTTTGTTTAATCCTCCAGCAGGTGGTGGACACTGACGGACGCGTCAGAGTGCGTCAAAAGCTCAATCGTGTCGCCCAAAGTCGTGCTCCCGAGAGTTGACCTTGTCGCCTGCCCATACCGAGGCCACCTCGAGCCTCCCCTCGCGCCAGTCAAGGTGCCTTGACGTCCACAACATGATGGACTGCCGACCCCCTCCTCCCTATCTCTCCAATGGCTCTCCCCAACGTGTGCTCGACGCTGCCCGAGCCAGCCAGTCCTCTCCCTCGCACGCACGGGCTTCCCTCTCTTCTCTCTCTCCCTCTCGAATCCTAGACCGACCCCAGGAATGCCCGAGCCACTTCCCCTCGAGCCCCCGTACCCTCTGGCCCCGGCCACGACCTTAGACGGCGCATCGGCAAATGGTGGACAATGGGGCAGCCTATATAAAGCAACCCTGGCTCCCCCGTGTGTTCCACTCATCTCCCCCACCTCCCAATCGCACGCCCGCATGGCTTCCTCCTTGATTTCGAGCTCCGACGCTCGAGATCGAGCCTAAGCTCTCCACCTCTGGTCGTCGGCGTTCTCGCGATGAGGGACCTCGTCAGCGTTCTCGCGATGAGGGACCTCCCCTGGCTCCGTTTTCTTCCCCTATGTCCGTCTCTCACTCTCATGACTCGTTTCCACCTCTCCCCCGCCCCTATTGTTGCAGGAGTCGGCCCCGACGACCGCCTCCTGAAGCTCCCTCCGCTGCACTCGTCATCGTCGATGAATTACTGAGCCCTGGCGACCTCCTCCACCTCCGTGTGACCAGCGACAGCCCCCGAAGTCCATCCGCGCCTTCGCCGCGACAAACCATCATTGCCTCCGGTGAGCTCCTCTCCCTTTGTCGCAAGGAAAGAGACGACAGGTGGGCTCCACATGTCATCCTCTCCCCTCTTTCCCCTCCTCTCTAGCCCGCTGACAGCCCGAGTTTTAATTTATGATTTTCTGATTTTATTTATTTTTAAAGAGAATTTCCAAAACTTTGGTAAAAAAATCTTTTGGAATTTTCTTGAAAATCCTATCTTGAGCAAATTTCTTTTGAGTTTTCCTTGGTAGCAATTCTTGTTTGACAAGAGCCTTACATAATTTCCTTTTGACAAGGTTTTTCATTTGAAGAATCCCTCTCTCCTTCTTTTAAAAATCCCTAAGTAGTTTATGCCCATAAATTTTGCTAGCTAAGGTTTGCCAAAAATTCTTCCCTCTCCCTCTTCCATTAATTTCTTGCCTATGACTTCCTTCTGTCCCTAGGGAATCTTTTAAAATCATATTTTTAAAGATTTGAGGTTCTTTAAAAAAAATCCCTATTTTAAAATGACCCCCGAAAATCAGTTTTGACCCCCAAAAATTCACAAAGGAACTTATAGTTTCCTTTGGCTTTTCACCCAAAGTCCCCAATCCATTGTCGTCCTAGGTACCCTCAACCTCTTGCACCAAAAACTTTCTGGCTGCCAGTTTAAAATTTTCAAATTTTGATTGAGCAAAGTTTGGACCAGATTTCCTGTTTTTGTTAAAAACCCACCTCAACAATTTTAAAAAATCCTGATAAATTGCACGCGGCTTCTAGAGTCAAAGAGAGACCTCCCCAAAAAATTTCAACCCCCAACTTGTTTTCCTTGTGCCTGGATCATTTCGTCAAACAGATGGTGGCCACTGTTCTGAGGAGGACGAACGGCGGCGGCAATCTCGCCAGTACCCACTCTAGCGGCTTGCGGACTATGCCTCCACCTTATCCACGGCGCCACACGGTCTCTTTGGCCGGTTGTGAATGTTGGCGGTGAGCTAGCCTGTGCACAGCCAGCCCTGGCGGCGGCGCCAGCGAAAACTGCTTCGGCCGGCAGAGCACAACGCTGCAAAGCCGCGCCGCACGGAACCGCCCTTTCAACCAGAGAGCCATTCGTTTTCGTCCCCCACCCTGTGCATGCTGCTACACCATCGCCATGCTCTGGACAGTGCAAAGCGCTCTGTCTGCAGCCACCGCGCCCGTGAGGTGCCACTCCGTCAAGATATGACATGCGCGTGTAATTGCTCGGGGTCAGTGGTGAAGCGGAACCCCCGAAGACTGTTGTAGCTAGCCCAACATCCGTACGTACCTACTGAACCCCTGGCTCGCCGTAATAGGCACCGGAATCCATTCCGTCGTGGAACCCCTCTCGCCCGCTTATAAATAGAACCTCGAGTCCTTCTGAAGCCATCACCTTTCCTCCACCTCACCGGAGCCTCGTCAAAACCAATTGGAGGACCTCGGGAGGGTCATCTTCCCCGCATCCGGCCGCCCCAATTAGCTTCGGGATCCAGCTAAATTCGCTCAGGTGAGCGTGTTCCCGCGGCCCAAACTTTGCAAGTAAAATCCTTGAGAACCCGCGCATCAACTCGGCATTCACAGACCTCTACCACGAGATTCATGTGCACCCGAAAGCGCCGCCCGCCGGAGTTGGAGTTGTGGTTGATGTGGTGCTCACCGGCGACTTCATCCACCTCCCTTAGTTGTGAAATCATCCCGTGAGTGCTTCTGCCCCCTTCTTTCCCCTGGTTCGCAGCAGAACACCGCCGGCGATGCCACGAGCTCCTCTCGCCCACGAGGTACTTTCAAACCTGATAGTGGGGGCCCACTGTCAAGGTTCTGTCTATTTTGCAAACCGTTTTCCCATGGCGTATTTCGCTATAGTGCGCTTTTGGCCTTGTCTCGCGCAGTTTCATCACAGCGTTTTCTTCCTTTTCGGTCAGCCCTCTGGGGTACTTTATGTCTATTACAGATTGGCCCTTGAACTTCATTCCTTCATAACTTTTAAATTACAGTGGCTTTTGAGTTGATTATTTTTGCAAAATAATTCTTTTGTTGTCTAGTTTTTTTTAATATTTATTCAAAAAAAATTGAGACAATATTTGGACTGTTGATATTTACGTTAGAATCCGATGTGTGTGACATAGATACCGAAGGGGGGGATGCTGGAGTCTACTTCACCGAGCTAGACCCCGACTTCATCGACCCAGGCAAGCTTGTTTAATCAATTGATGTGATGTTTGATAATAGGATTGTTTGATATTGTTGCATTAAAGAACACTTGCATGTTATATGATATGATTTCATGCATGACTAAGATGACCATCAATGTGATAATGAGAGGCTGTGGACATCCTAGTCATGTGGGATGCGATAGGTTGTGGTCTGATCATGCCAGATGCATGACACAATGTGGGTGAATTTAATAACTCCAGTGTCGGCATGGATCGATCCTTGTTAGTGCATCACCTTACTTTCCATACTACCATAGGTCTTTCCGTAAGGGAATACGGTGTCATAGGTCATAAACCTATTATCAGGTACACACCAACTAGAGGGGCCGGGATGAAGTTTCCATGGCCGTGGAATAATGCCAGTCATCTGGTCAGGGGGCATGTGTGTTTTTGGTCTAGGACCAAGAGGGGGTACCCCCTTGTAGTGCACTATAGAAATTTGATCCCAAGCTAATCGAGGATTTTGGCCTCCCCATCTTATAGTTTTCCCCTGGAAGCGTGATCCGTGTGATTCCTGATCTCAATGGGTAAAAATGGGTGTGTGATGGTTTTGAGTATTTACCTCTAAAATACCATTCGCGGGATTAGTCCTAATGACTATTGAAACCCGTTAGCTATGGGTAAAGTGTACACCCTCTGTAGAGTCAAAACTATTCGAGTAGGTGTGTCCACGATCAAGGATGACTGGTTGACAGGTCAAGTGTTGGTCCTAGTGTCGGTCTCTAGAGAACAAGTTTGTTTATGAAAGTTGTTAATATTGACATCTAGTTGTGACGTTGGAACTAACATAATGAAACTTGGTTGTATTGAATATCCCGAACGATGGTTGTACCACCCAGATATTCATTTACTTTTATGCCCTTTCTATGGTGTCGCTAAGACGCCCGACTTAGGTGAGCATTTACTTTCTTTTTGTGGTGTCGCTAAGACGCCCGATTGAGGTGAGCATTTACTTCATTATGCCCTTTTCGTGGTGTCGCATAGATGCCCGACTATGGCTTGTTAATTTATTACTATACCATGTATGCAGGGTCGCTTAGACGTTCGATGGTGGTTGTTTATTTTTACCAGTTAACCTTTCGAGGCGTCACTTCACACACCCGATCAGTGCAATTTTATCTTCTTGGGTACTTCGGGAGGACTATCGTCCGACTTATCTACTCTAACTTAACTTGTTGTTAAAATTTCTACCGATGATAATTGTGATAATTAACCCTACATGTGGAATTGTTGCATTCATCTTATCTTTTGTGCAAACTGTCTTGCGAGTACTTTCAAAGTGCTCACTCGCTTGTTGATGTGGCCATATATGGATGAAGCAGACCCCATGGATGAAGAGTACGATAGCGAGTCCGATGCCTAGTGGAGTCCGAGTCAGTCTTGTGATCTTGGAGTCTGTCGTTGTATCATTTCACCGCTTTCACCGCCATAAATAAATTGTCAAGCCTCACTCTGGCGCTTGGCATGTAGTAGTACTTAAGCTATGTCACTTCACTCCGATGTGATATGCCTACCTATTTATGCGAGCAGTAGAGTTACCCCATGACCACTGTGATATATCTGCCCTTATGCTAAATATAGGTGTGTTGTAATAATCTATTGAGCGCCTCCGCTCTACCCTGTTTAATATCAAGTACTACTGGTTTTCTATATCAATTTGGTCTATTAGTGTGAATGATTTTCTACACTGGTGACATTCATGGCTGATTTCTGATAATTATTGTATTTGGAAACTGGTCCTAATAACCTTGGTATCACAGCCACGGTGTGTGCAGGAAACCACTAGGTGCGATCGCTAACCGGATTAACAATTTTTAATTTAATTTGAGTGTTCTACATAATATAGAGAATTTTATCTTAGTCAACATATATTTATGTTATGACTATTTGGAAATTTTTGTCTACAGTGTAGATGGCTGGTAACGGTTGTCCATCATAGGTTTTCGCCAAAGAGTCGGCGGGATTTTCGCGACTCCTCACCATCATTGCCAGGATCGCGATTGGACTGACGACTCGCACCGAGTACACGTTCTATCACCACAGGATCAGGATCAACGACACTTTGACTATGCATCACGCCTCGGTGCAGGTTTTTGGTGGGTGCGTCGAGACCCGTCGTCTTCGCTTCGTAAGGAGACACATGCCTACGGAGAGGCAGGCTATGCAGATGGCTTCCAGGGAGGCGATTGCTCATTCCGGGACACCCTTCCAGTGATGAAGACTCGTCTTTCTCAATACCTCCCGTGCCATGTCACGTACACTAGTCACTACGCTTTTGCCTGCCCCAGAGGAGAAGATGATAGGGCCATTGGGATGCTCATGTAGTACCTCATGTCCGTGGAGTCAGGCTTTGACGTCTTAGTGGATGATTTGGTGGCTGCTCGTATGAAGGCTGCTCACACACATCTTCCTAACAGGACTGGGCTTCTCTGTCCCACGCCACCCCGGTCATGCCCTTCCTCCTCTGCTTCATGCACACCATCAGTCCAACCAGTTAGCCGCTAGCTGCCTACTCTTGAGGAGTTCAATCAGGTTATTGATCCTACCCCTATTAGAGGTGCTCCACCTGCTAGCCCCGTGCATGCTTTGGTATGATTGTATGCTCGTAAGCTGAAGGGAAGTAGTCATGTTGCATCATGTAGGATCAGGAGAAGTGCACTAGCTAAAGAACATGTCATGTACGTGTGAGCACGGTGTGAGTGATGTATTGTATATTTATGTTGTTGTAAGATATGTACCGCAGTCCTTCTCCGAGCACGACAAGTGTTTTATGAAAAATATTTGGTGTTTCTCTTGGCCCGCAAAAACTTTTATTTCATCTTATACTCGGATTTTCTCATTTGATTTTTGCAACATCGCCCCTGAGTTAAGAAATACGTCGTCCTTGGACCCGCTCCATGCCGAGTCCACCGCAAGAGAATCATTTCACTTATACAGGTAACAACTTTACTCAAGGGCAATCAAGTCAGCAAGACAGTGACTCAGCATTCCCGCAAGTTTGCCGCATGTATGAGCAAAGCCAACAAAAGCACCAAGAGATGATGAATCAAATTTTGAATATGGAGAATCCTCGTGGACCTCACCAACAACACTCCTGATTGGCTGAATTACATAAGACTCGTCCATCGGTTTTCTCACACACCGATAAGCCAATGGAAGCTGATGACTGGATGCGTGATATGCAAAGGAAGCTAATTATTGTCGGGTGCTCTGACTATGAGAAGGTGTTATACGCCCCTCATTACCTGACTAGCGCAGCAACCTCGTGGTGGGAAAAAAATTATGTCTACACCCAAACGAGAACAACATCACCTGGGCCGAATTTATGGAAAGCTTTCGTGGGGCACTCATCCCCAACAGGATCATGAAAATCAAGAAGAGAGAATACGAAGACCTCAAGCAACGGGGCTCAACTGTAATGGAATACCTGGATTAATTCAACCAACTGTCTCTCGCAATGCTGGTGATGAACATAAAACAGAAGAAAGGAAAATGGAAAAATTCCTGGATGGACCCGCTCCCGTATTGAAGTGTCAACTCATTGTTCACACATTCCAAGATTTCAAGACACTCGTGGACAAATCCATTATGCTTGAAACCGAGCGTCGCACCATGGAAGACATTCACAAACACCGTCATAATAACTCCGCGCAATCCCGCAGCAACAGGCAGAAGACTGAGACCCCGAGGAATTCAACACCTAGCGCTCCAACACCAACCAACAAACCCATTATTATGCCAGGAACAAAGATTTCACTCCCCGCGTAGGCAACAACTGTTTCGCTTGTGGAGAAGCGAGACACTATGCCAGACAGTGCCCCAAGACAGGAAATGTTGCGCAAATGCCAAACAACCCCAATAACAACTCAGCACCAAGACACATCAATTTTAACCCCAACAATAACCACAGGAAAGGTCATGTAAATCACGTGGCCAAGGAAGAAGCTATGAATGCATCGGATATAGTAATCGGTAAGTTTCGTGTCAACAAAATTCCTGCCACGGTTTTGTTCAATTCTAGAGCTTTCCATTCGTTCATTTCGGAAAGATTCGCCTTGAAACACAATATTTCGATCCTCCCCTTGGAAAATTCAATGACCATCAAGTCCCCAAGAGTACAGCAAGTTACTCAAAGTTACTGCAAGAATGTTACTATTGAATCTAATTATGATAGAGAGCAATAGTCTCGATATTATTGTGGGAATGAATTGGTTGAATACGAACAAGGGATTTATTGACTGCTTCAACCGAAATGTAACACTCACCCATCATCAGGGAGAAAGAGTAAGAGTTGCAGCCTAGGAGAGACCCACACCACCTCAAGCCCGGTTGAATAAAGTGAACATCTCTGAGTTAAAGCAGGTTCCGGTAGTGTGTGAATTTCCGGACGTATTTCTAGAAGAATTGCCAGGTATGCCACGAGGCCGAGAGATAGAGTTCGTCACTGAACTTGCACCCGGTACAAGCCCAATTTACCAGAAGCCTTATCATATGGCACCTACCGAATTGGTTGAGTTGAAGAAACAAATAAAAGAATTATTGGACAAATGACATCGGGCCCAACTCCTCACCATGGGGATCGCCAGTGCTATTTTCCAAGAAGAGAGACGGGACACTAAGGCTATGCGTCGATTATCGAGCTCTCAACATGTCCACCATCAAGAAAAAGTATCCATTGCATCGAATAAATAATTTATTTGACCAACTGGCACAAGCAAAGGTTTTCTCGAAGATTAATTTATGGTTGGGGTAGGATCAGCTAAAGATACGCCTGGAAGATATTCCCAAGACAGGTTTTACTTCTCAATATGGATTGTACGAGTTTACGGTGATGTCGTTCGGACTAATGAACGCCCCAGCATACTTTGTGCATCTAATGAACAAGGTCTTCCTGAAGTACATGGACAAGTTTGTCGTAGTACTCATCTACAATATACCAGTCTACACCAAGATGGCCGAAGAGCATGCACAACACCTAAGGATTCTATTAGGTGAGTTGCGTAAACATCAGTTATATGCCAAATTCAGCAAATATGAATTTTTTCTAAAACAAGTCAGATTTTTGGGCCTCGTACTGACTCAAGAAGGCATTGCCGTGGATACCGAGAAGGTAAAGGCCGTAAATGGATGGCAACAACTAGCAAATGTGACAGACGTATCGAGTTTCCTCGGAAAGGCGGGATACAACCGAAGATTTATTGAGGGTTTCTCCACAATTGCCAAAACAATCACTAAGTTGCTCAAGAAGAATAAGAAGTTTGAGTTGAATGAAGCATGCGAAAATAGTTTCCAAGAATTGAAAAAAAGATTGACCACCGCACTCGTATTGATCGTTCCCGATTTGCACAAATACTTTGAAGTATGTTGTGACGCTTCAAGGAAAGGCCTCGGATGTGTACTCATGCAAGAAGAAAAAGTCGTGGATTACGCCTCAAGACAACTGCGACAGCATGAAGAAAACTCCTATGGAAGTACCCGAGTGGAAGTGGGATATGGATTTTATTATCGGACTACCCCGGTCCCAACATGGGCACGACGCTATATGGGTTATCACAGATTTACTCACCAAAGTGGCCCATTTCATTTTAGTGAAGACCACCTACTCCACACAGAAGTTCGCCAGGTTGTACCTCGCTTGTATTGTCTGCCTACACGGGATTCCAAGACCATAGTATCCGACCAAGGCACTCAGGTTACCTCAAGATTTTGGTATTACTTACAACAAGCCATGGGATCGCAGTTAGTGTTCAGTACGGCATATCACCCCCAGACAGGAGGATAGACCAAACGTGTCAACCAGATTCTCGAAGGCATGGTTGGGACGTGTGTACTAATCTATATAAATAGTTGGGAGGACAGTTTGCCATACGCCGAGTTTTCCTACAAGAACAACTAGCAGGCCCATCCTGAAATGTCACCGTTTGAAGGATTGTCGGACGAAGGTGTCGTCCACCACTAAATTTGTGAGAGACCGGGGATAGTTGTATCTTCGGCCCACAGATGCTCCATGGGGCCGAGGACAAAGTAAAAAATTTTAGGGACAAACTCAAAACTGCTCAAAGCCATCAAAATAGATATTACGATCGAAAATATCGTGACATCAATTTTGAGCCAAAAGATTATGTGTACCTCAGAGTATCACCAATGAGAGGTTTGCAAAGGTTCAAGGTCAAGGGCAAACTAGCACCTCACTTCATCGGACCATCCCGAATAATCGCACGGAGAGGCAAGGTTGCCTATGAGCTAGACCTGCCCGCAACATTGTCAGACTTGCATGATGTATTTCACATATCCTAGTTAAGGAAATGTGTGAGTGATAAAGGCAAACAAATATCACACGGCAGCATAGATGAGCAACCAGATCTCACTTACCATGAACACCTCGTAAAATTACTAGAGGAAGCAGAAAGGAGGACACGTCAGAAGGTCACAAAGTTATTCACGGACAGTGGAGTAATCACTTAGAGGATGAAGCCACTTGGGAAAGAGAAGAGTTTCTCCAAAAAGAGAAACCAGACTTGCTTGAGGAATGGCTGAAATCTGGGGACATGATTTTTCTTAAAGGGGTAGGTGTTGTAACACCCTCTAATTTTGAATTTTGGGATTTTATGATTTTATTTATTTTAAAGAGAATTTCCAAAACTTTGATACAAACATCTTTTCGAATTTTCTTGAAAATCCTATCTTGAGCAAATTTCTTTTGAGTTTTCCTTGGTAGCAATTCTGGTTTGATAAGAGCCTTGCATAATTTCCTTGTTGACAAGGTTTTTCATTTGAAGAATACCTCTCTCCTTGTTTTAAAAATCCCTAAGTAGTTTATGGCCCAAAATTTTGCTAGCTAAGGTTTGCCTAAAATTCTTCCCTCTCCCTCTTCCACTAATTTCTTGCCTATGACTTCCCTCTATCCCGAGAGCATCTTTTCAAAACATATTCTTAAAGTTTTCAGGTGGTTTAACCATTTCCCTATTTTAAAATGACTCCAAGCAATTTCTGTAATCAGATTTGACACCCAAAAATTTACAAAGGAACTTATAGTTTCATTTGGTTTCTCAACCCAAGCCCCCTATCCATTGTAGCCCTAGGAACCCTCAACCTCTTGCACCAAAAACTTTTTAGTTGCTTATTTAAAATTTTCAAATTTTGTTTGACCAAAGTTTGGACCAGATTTGTTGCTTTTGTTAAAAACCCACCTCAATCATTTTCAAAAATTCTGATAAAAAGCAGGCAGCTTCTAGAGTCAAAGAGAGACCTCCCCAAAACAAATCAGCCCCCAACCCTTTTTCCTTGTGCCTTGATCATTTCGTCGAACATGTTGTGGGCACTGTTCCGAGGAGGATGAACGGCGGCGTCAATCTCTCTAGTACCCACTGTGGTGGCTTACACATTGTGCCTCCTCCTTATCCATGGTGACGCACGGTCCCTTGGCTGGTTGTGGGCATCGGGGATGAGCTAGCATGTGCACAGCCGGCCCTGGCAGCGGTTCTAGTGACGCCTACTTCGGCCGCCACAGCTCAATGCCGCAAAGCTGCACCGCACGGCATTGCCATTTCAACCAAAGAGCCACGTGTGTCCGTCCCCCACCCTATGGACGTTGTTGCACCTTCGCCGGGCTCTAGACAGTGCAGAGCGCTCTCTATGCAGCCGTCGTGCCCATGAGGTGCCACTCCGTCGAGAGAGGACCTCTGCGCGTAGTTGCTCGGGGGTCACTGCTGAAACGGAACCCGCGAAGACTGCTGTAGCTAGCCCAACCTCCGTAAGTACCTGTTGATCCCCTCGCTCGCCGTAATCAACACTGGAATCCATTCCGTCGCGGCACCCCTCTCGCCCGCCTATAAATAGAGCCCCCCCGAGTCCTTCTGAAGCCATCACCTTTCCTCCACCTCACCAGAGCCTCGCCAAAACCACTCACAGGACCTCGGGAGGGTCATCTTCCCTGCCTCCGCCCGCCCCGATTAGCTTCAGATGAGCGTGTCATGCGGCCCAAACTTAGCCAGTAAACTCCTTGAGCACCCGCTCACCTAACCCGCGAATCAATTCGGTGTTCGCAGGCCTCTCCGATGAGATCCATCTGCACCCGAAAGCACCGCTCGTTGGAGTTGGAGTTGTCGTCGACGTGGTGCTCACGAGCAAATTCCTCGACCTCCCTCAGTTGCGGAATCATCCCGTGAGTGCTTTTGTCCCGTCCTATCCTCCTGGTTCGCAGCAGAACACCGTCGGCGGCCGCGAGCTCGTGTCGCCGCGAAGGTACTTTCAAACCTGATAGTGGTGGCCCACTGTCAGGGTTCTGTCTATTTTGCCAACCATTTTCCTACGGCGTATTTCGCCAGAGTGCGCTTTTGGCCTTGGCTCGCGCCGCTTCATCACGGTGTTTTCTTCATTTTCGGCCAGCCCCCTAGGGTACTTTCTGTTTATTTCAGGTTGGCCCCTAATGCCCTGTTTGGTTGCGCAGAATTCGTCGCCGAATTGAATTGGCAATGGAATTCCAAATCAACGATTTCAATGGAATTCCAGTTTTGCTGTTTGGATGCGCATGGTATTCGTCCGTAGAATCAAGGCTGAAATGGAATTCCAAATCCTGTTTGAATGTACATCATGTGGAATTGAATTTTTTTGGACTTTGAACAATAACCAGGCCACTCGTTCAAATCCTGCTGGCGCGAGGCGAGGGAGGAGGAAGCAGAGCACGGTGGAGGGAGCGACGGCGCGAGGCGAGGGAGGAGGAAGCAGAGCAGGGGTGCGGTGCGGCCGTGCGACGGCGGCGGGGTCAGAGCGCGGGGTGGCCGCGGGTCAGCCAGGGCGGAGGAGGATGCGGTGCGGCGGCGGGGTCAGCGAGAGGGGAAGGGATGTGGACCCGCCACGGCGCAGCATCCATGGCTGCCGTCGGTCACCATCCCGCCGTCAATCCCCGATCTAGGGTTCGGCCTATGCGGGGAGGGGCCAGCCAGAGGTAGGGGCGAGATGGGAGAGGGAGGCGGCGAGGAGAAGGTGGGCCGGGAAGAGGAGGAAGGGCTGGAGATGGAGGCTCACCTGCTCGGGCCGCCGGCGAGGACTCCCGCCTCGTCTGTGGTCGCTCGCTCGAGGCAGCAGGTCGGGGGAGGAAACGCGAGACGATACCCCTTCGCAAGCAGATTCCACGAGATTTCCCACCTCGAGAGCTCGGAAACGTTTCTGCTCGGTTCGCACGCGGGGCGGGTCTGCTCGGAATTGGGCCTCGGTTTTTAGATGCAAATTCCTAGTACAACCAAACAAAAGAATTAGGGGCCTAATTCTAGATTTCTTAATTTCATGCTCAATTCTATGCAACCAAACAGGGCATAAACTTCATTCTTTCATAACTTTTAAACTACGGGGGATTTTGAGTTGATTCTTTTTGCAAAAAAAATCTTTTGATGTCTAGTCTTTTTATATTTATTCAAAAATACTTTGAGACAAATTTGGACTATCAGTATTTACGTTAGAATCTGATGTCTCGTTAGGACACATGTCCTTCGTCCAAGCTTTGCCGAAGCTACTAGGATCCATGTCGCCTCACGAGGCCCCTCCCGCAGGGTGACCTCATGAGGCTTGACACGCGATGCCTGCAGCACGGCCTCGTGCCTATCATGTGGGTGATACACTCGCTTGAAGGAAGATGACAGAAGTCGTGCCAGCCGGCACGGACATGGAGGATTTCCCCTTTGGTGATTAAGAGCCAGTGCCATCTGCCCCTCCAATAGTAGGTTACAAAAGCTTACCATTTCGGTGAGGATCAGAATGGATTGGCGCACCAAGGAGAAGGTCATCACCGAGTCCATGACCGCGTCATGAGGACTGCTTTACCAGGCGAAAACAACCTTTAGTCAGGATAGGCCTGGCTCCTGTCCCCCTTCGAATTGATGCCCTCTGGTCACCCTTTCCCATGGATATTTTGGGGGAGAGTACCAAGGCACTACAAAGGGGGAAGGGCCATGTCTATGTTAGGGGTTCGATCCATTCTCCCCCTAACACCCCGTGTATTGGAGCCTCAAGCTCCTTCTTTTCCAAGGAAACTAAATCACAAGCAGGAGTAGGGTTTTACACCGCACTATGACCCGGACTTAGGTAGCTCATGTGTCCCATCGTGTCCACTGAGGAGGAGTGAGCTTGCCATCAACTTTGATGTGTTTGCATTTGTGTTGCAAGTTACAAGCCAAGTCCCCCAGTGTTCGAACATCATTCTTGGAGAAGTCCTTGGATGCAGATCCTAGACTCCAACATTTGGCGCGCCAGGTAGAGGGACTTGTCGTCTTCGCTCCCTCAACCTCGACATCGGCATCGACATGGATGAAGTCGCCGCCCGCCGGGAACGCGTAGCATGCCGCCGTGGTGCCCCGAGGTAGCGCTCTCGAGCCCCCATCGAGCCTGTTGGGGAGTGTGTGGCCTCCTTCATCCACCCGTCGGTGAACAAGCAGGCACGTGGCCGCTCCACCACTGCCTCCTTGCTCATGTGCCGCGACCCTCCTACTCCGTGCACCGCACTGCTCATGGCTCAAGAGCTTCTGCGCTATCGCCCCGCCAACGACGGCTATGACGCGTGGCTCGAGTGCATCACCGAAATCGTTAACATCGCGCGCCATGCTCCGAGTCATGACGGTGCGGTGCCCTCCCGCTCCCTGCTCCCTCCGTCGTCGCATGATGACCAAGGCGAGCATGAGGCTCCCCATCCTCCTCCTCCGGCCCGCGATGCGCCCGAACGACACCCTGTGGCGCGCGTGGTGGAGCCGCTCCACGGGTCGTCAACGCAGCAGGTGATGATGACAGCTGCGAGATCATCCACCAAGCACCCCAGGACACGCTTGACTCTCGAGAAGGAGCGCAACCGCCAGGGTCCCATTCTCCAAGACGTCACCGTGGCTGACTGCCAGAATCGCACGACCCTCAATGGAGGTGTCGCAACCATCGGGGGCTACCTCTCCCTCGCTCCCGGGGTGCGCTGCATGGTGTGTGGACCGACAAATTCAAGCCAGAACTTCCTCCTCGCTACGACGGCAGCGCCAACCCCACAGAGTTCCTCTTGCTCTACACTATAAGCATCTAGGCTGCGAGGGGGGATGACCAGATCATGGAAAACTAGTTACCCATGGCCCTCAAGGACGCTGCGCATGTGGCTCATAAACCTGCCGAGGAATCCATCTCTTCATGGGAGGACCTGTCCAAGCAATTCATCGCCAACTTCACACGAACGAGCGACCACCCCCTCACGCTCAACGACCTACAGGCCATGCGCCAGCGTCCTCACGAGCCCCTCCGCAAGTTCGTCCAGCGCTTCAGCCAGGTGCGCAACAGGTGTAACGCCCAAGATGCGATCCTACCCATATTTTTGCACGAGGGCCTCGACAGGGATAAAAGCGCATCTCGTCGTTTCACAAGAATGGATATCGTTACAAGTACATGTACTAAAGAGAAGAGTATATGGAATTGGCTTACACTCGCCACATGCTACATCAGATTCACATCAGTACAATACTTAAATATCACGAAGAAGAAGAAGGTTCGACTACGGACGAAAGCAAACGAGAAAAGAACGACGTCCATCCTTGCTATCCCAGGGTGCCAGCCTTCAACCCATCCTATATCGATGAAGAAGAAGAAGAAGAAGAAACTCCAAATGAACAATCATCGCGCTCACGTGAAAGTAATCTTTACCTGTACCTGCAACTGGTGTTGTAGTAATCTGTGAGCCACAGGGGACTCAGCAGTCTCATTTCCAAAGGTATCAAGACTAGCAAAGCTTAATGTGTGAGGTATGGTTAAGTGGTGAGGCTGCAGCAAGCGACAAAGCATATATTTAGTGGCTAACTTACGAGTACAAGAATAAGAGGGGGATGATCTACGCATAGCGAACGTGAACTACTGATGATCAAATGAATGATGCTGAACACCTACCTATGTCACACATAACCCCACCATGTCCTCAATCGGAGAAGGAGCTCACGAAAGAGACAGTCACGGTTACGCACTCAGTTGGCATATTTTAATTAAGTTAACTTCAAGTTGTCTAGAACAGTGTTAAACAAAGTTTCCACGTTGCCACATAACCGCGGGCATGGCTTTCCGAAAGGTTTAACCCTGCAAGGGTGCTCCAACTAGTCCATCACAAACTACCACACACTACGACGGAATGACCTCGATCAGGGAAACCCGTGATCTCCTCGGATCCCTATTGGAAAACCTCAACCTCGAGTTAGCTCAAAGCATCCTAGGAATCCCTCGCACGAGACGCTTGATAAAGGTAAAACAAGTCCAGCAAGGCCGCTTGGCGTGTCGACGAACCCGATAGGAGCCGCGTATCTCTTTCTCAGGACACGACCGGATGGAACTAGCTACGAGAACCAAACCTCGAGTTTCCTCGCGGTGGCCCCGCAGGTAGACCATTTGGGACCAACACCATCAGCACTAGCCCCCTGTATTATGTTGAATTACTCCTCGGGTAGCGCTAACTCCCTATGCTTTTCAGTATTAACAGAATTATTATGTTGGGCAAATATAGAACCAATGTTGGGCCTTGCTAGACGAGCTTTATCCTAAAACGAGAATCTAGGGGTTCCCCATAACAACCCCAAGCATGTTAGGAGCGCTCATTTATGGAACATAACACCGGTAGCCGAAACTAAGGGGGCAAAGGTGGAACAAAACACCAGGCTAGAAAGGCCGAGCCTTCCACCTTTTACCAATTATATAGGTGAATTAGATTAAATAGCATTAATATGGTGATATAACAACGAACCCATGTTATCACATGGAAGCAACTGCGCCTGCAACTAGCAACGCTAACACATGGTTAAGAAAGCCGTAACATAGCTAATCAGTGGTTTGCTAGGTTGTGAACAGGTTGAAGGTTTTCATGGCAACGTTGGAAGGCTGATACTTAACAGGTGGTAGGCAGCGAGACATAAAGATAGAAACGGTAAAACTAGCATGGCAATGATAGTAATGGTATCTGGAGAAATGGTCATCTTGCCTGAGATCCCGCTGACAAGAAGAACGACTCCATGAAGCAGACGAACCGATGTAGTCGAACGGATCCTCACTTCCCGACACGCTTGCGGAACTCTATCGAGACGAAGGAAACCGGAAACAAGAATCAACACACGGTATCACCACGCGATGCACAACACAAATGATGCATGAGCGGTCTAATGCAAGGCAAGACATGATAATTCATTCGAATCAAACACTACACATTAAGTGAAGTTCAATATCCAACAAGTTGCATATTGACGAAACTCCACATACGAATTATTTAGTTCTATCCCGATTAGGTGCACCACAATTTTAATTGTGGTTAAACATGGCAAGAGGTGCAGCATAATTAAGCTACATATCTAGGCATTTTAAATGAGGTCGGAAACGACTTATAGCATCTCCGAGATGACGTCATACGTTAAATTATAATTCTGTCCAGATCTGAACTAACACGTTTAAATATTTGTTAAACAGAAAAATTAATAGGCTCACGTGATTCTATGCGTCGTTCCGATCAATTTATACATAGAGATCATCTCCAACAGAGCTACGGTTCAAAAGATACGAACACCACAAGATATGATGGCATGAATGCAATATGTGTGCAACGACAGTCACAAGCATCCCAAACCAAGAAGGCACCAACATAATATGAAACTACACGAGATTCTAAGCAAGTTTCATATAGGACACGATCAAAACGGAGCAACGGTTCAACAACTACAAGCTACACAAGAAATAGCTACAATCTGCCAAAAACAGCAACATGACATTTTCTACACCCCAAAACAACAAGCTACATAAATCTAAAATTCTCAAACAAGACATGAGGCAGTAGTAGGAAAGATGCATTTCAACACCCTACTAATAACATCTAGCATGAAAGCATGGATCACTAAGAAAAGAACTCACAAAATGGCATCTCACACACAGTTTCACACTTGGTGAAAATATCAGTTTTTTACAGTGCAGTTTTCGATCCGAAGGCATATTGACAGCAGCAAAACTATATGCTACAGGGCTCCAAATGGCATGAAAATTCACAAAATTCTAGAGAATATTAAGGACTACAACTAACTCCATTGCACCAACCTCAAAAGAGCTATAGATCACCAGGAAAACTCATGGCAAGACAGCAACAAAATATAACAGATTTCAGACTTAGAAATATTTCAGCATCTCCAAATCAGCACTATTTTCTAGCATGTTGATAACAAGCAAACAACACCTAAACATGGATTTCTATTGCAACCAAAATTACCAGGGGCTAGCCTACATATCCAAGGGCATATCTCTAGTTGACAACTCATTCATATCATGCACGGGATAAATCCCAAAAAATAAACAAAAGGGCAACATCGTAAAATATCACGCGCACTAACTTTCTCAAAAGCTAAAAGTAAATGCACAGTTAAATTCTATGGATTTTTATACCCCGAAAACATGTATAATATGTGGGGTTGCAAAGAATAAACTAACGCCACACATATATGCGAGAATATGTCCTAAACGCGATATAGCAAACTAGCGACAGAACCTACATGCAAAAATGCGAACAACTACTCTAAAATAAATGGAAAAGGGGTCTGAACAACACGAACATTTCATCTATGGTATTTGGACAATCCGGACACGCATAAAAATAGCTACGGAATAATTTCCTATTAGGACAACACGCGAAACTAGGTAAACAATGGGTCAAACCACTCCAAACATGCATGCAAGTTGTAAAATACTATTAGGACATCACGCGAAACTAGGTAAACAATGGGTCAAACCACTCCAAACATGCATGCAAGTTGCAAAATACTATTCTACGTGAAAAACTACATGAGTTACATATATAATATCTCGCGATCTGACACACAGTTTGAAATCTACGGGCATTTGAAAATCTAGCATTTTTCTAAAATTAATAATTCGCCGGATAATAGAAAATTCTACTCGGGCCGAATCTGGTCTACATGGGCCTAAACAGGGTGGTGCAAATAGCTAATAAGCTCCCAGCGCGACATATAATGGGGCTTGGGAGGGGCAGCTCACCTTCGGGCCTGAGTAGGCGTGGAAAGGTGTTGCAGGCAGGGGCGGATGGGCATTGGCGACTGGGCCTTCGCGCGGGGTAGGCCGGCTCGGGGCGCACGTGGCCCAGGCTGGCGCAGCGCAAGGCGCTCGCACAAGCTCAGGGTCGGCTCGTCCTCCTCCTCAGTCAACGGACTGGAGGTAGGCAGGCACAAGGGCTGGCGGAGGAGTTGGCGGCGAGGACGAATAGATCCGGCCCCGAGGACTCCATTCCCGGCGGCAGCCGGCTTCCTAGGAGCTCGGGCGAGCTCCTTCAATGGCGCACCTCGTGCCTGCGGGAGGGAGAGAGAGACGTTACGGGAGAGAAAGGAACCGAGAGGAGAGGAAGAAGGAGATAGCGCGGGGCTGGCCTGCGGGCTCCTGGTGGCTTGCCGGCGAGGCTAGGGCGGCGCGGGGCGATGCGACGAGGAGGCTGGCGCGGCTTGCTGCTCTGGATCGGGAGCTCCTCTCCCGTTCTGGAGAACTCGGGGGCTTGCGGGCGGCGGCGGCCAGATGGGCCCGGGAGGGCCTGCCGCGAGCCGGAGCGGGCCTGGCGGGTCGGAGGAGAGAGAGCAGCGACTAGGGTTTGAGGGGCGGTGCAGTTTTTGAGGAGGAGAGAGGGACACTAAAAATGGAAGGGAAGGATGTCTATTTATAGACAGGGGCTAGGGTTATCCGAATCCGCTCCGTTTTCGACCACGGGATCGCGATCGGACGGCCACCGACGCGGAAATGGCTAGGTGGGGTTGTGTAGAGTGGCTAGCTAGAGATGAGGGGGAAATAGCGCGCCCAACAACGTGATTTAAAACACCGAAACACGTCCGACGAATAACCGAAGACGATGCCGCTACGGTCGACTATTCGGGTACCACACGGACTCCGATTGCAACGAAAATTGGCAGGCGACCTACCTACGTCTAAATAAGACCGCACGCAAAGCTTCAACCCAATCAGAGAAAGTTTTATACCCACTTCTAAAAACAAGGTTTTGACGATGCCGCGGGCGCGTGCGTGTGTGGTCGGTCTCAACACGGTCAACGCCGAAAACAGAGGGAACCGGCAACTAACAACGGATGCAGGTTTTGAAAACTGGCGGCAACGGGGTGCCGATGCAATACTGATGATGCGAATGATGCGATGATGCATGCAGCAGACAAATAATAACACGGTGACAACGGAAAAGAGGGGAATCTTCTGGTGTGTCGGTCTCGGCTGTCACAACAGGATCCCGAAGGCCTCCGATGCTGCAATCGTTGTCGCCTTCACCGGCGGCGTCACCAACGTAAAGATACGTGAGAAGCTCTCAGTCGGGGTCCCCGGCGGAGGTCTTTATCCTTGTTGATCGCTATGCCAAGGCCAAAGAGGGACGTCTGTTCCTCCACAACGACCCTGACGCCAAGCATGTTGCGAAGCCCAAGGGCAAGGACCCCAAGCGCAAGGGCCCTGTCGTGCTTGCGGCGGAGCCACACTACAAGCGCGGCTGTGACCGTAGCGAAGCCGAGAAGGACGACCGCCTCGCCTATGCCTACCATAACGTGAAGTCCGAAAAAACCATGGACTGCTACGAGCTCAGGCAGCTTCACGAGGGCGCATCGACCATCGCGATAGCGGCAAGGAGCGTGGCGACACAGGTCATGGCGGTGGCGGTGGCGGTTGCTAGTACGACAACAACAACAGCACCGCTCGCAACAACAGTCACACTTTGTGTTTGTACCACTTTGCCAGAGGATGGTTTTATAAAAACTAGAGCCAATTAAAACTGTTTGTGTGCTTGTGATGATTGATTTGATTGCTACTTGTCTGTGTGGTTGATTGTGTTTTAAATCACAAAAATTAATCCTTTCTCAGGAAATCCTTTCCTTGACCCCAAATCTTTGCCCAATGATCCTGCCATGTGAATAGGACCAGAAAGTTTTATAAAATTATTATTGCAACAAAAAGGCATTTATTTATTTTAAGCTTTTTAAAACCCGTGAGTTGAGATTTGCACTACAAGTCCTCAATTTAGGAGAGATGCTTTGCCCCAAAGATTAATTTGGGACCTATTATCAAAAAGGATTCCCAAAACCATGAAACAATTATTTTAATAGTTATTTTCCTATTTTATTTAAATACCTCTTTCTCGGGCCAGAAATGGTATTTCATAGAGAAAAATTGTTTTATTACTTCAAAAACATTTGAGAAATTTAGGGAAACTGAGTGGACATATATTTTCCATACATAAGGGTTTCAACACAGGTCATGTTTAATATATTGGACCAAACCCCTCAAAACCCTTTGTGCCTATTTCAAGCTTTTGAAATATTTTCATAGGAAATATTCTCAATAAATTCCAGGAACATTCTATCAAGTCACACATGATGTATGTGGTGAACGTGCAAAGTTTCATCTCAACCCAAGTTGATTTGGTTCACCTAAATTACACAAAACCCTCTATGTCCATAACCAAATTTGAGCAACTTTACATTGCCAAGTTTATCAAATTAATCCCAAAATTTACAAAGGCGATCTAGCCGCCAAATAAAGATGCTACACGAAGTTGTGCATTTGTGGAAGTCGAGGTTGCCCCGTTGGAGTTTGCGTGAGGCAGCGCGAGGACATCCTCGACGAAGCGACTGAACTCACCGCTACACTTGCACCATCCGCGCCTGCGCCTCGTCATCATGGGCCCTCTACACTCGGCAGCCTCGTCAACCTGCGTGTGGAGCGACGCCAAGTCTGCTTCGACATCCCCTTTGCCATCGAGGGCGGCCTAGAGGTCGCTCCTCGCGTCCTGGAGCTGGGCCTTGAGCTCGTCGACCTCCTTCCGGATCTTGTCGCGCTTAAGCTTGAAGCGGGCTTCGTGTAGTGCCAGCTTGCGACGATACTACTCCAAAGCGGTCTCCCACTCCTTGACGACCCTCGCATCGGCCTCCATGTTGGCCACGGTCTCCCTCCTCTCGAGCCGGGCGTGTCCCGCGACGCTATCATGGTTTTATCACGACAAATGTCCTCGTAAGAGAACTTAGATGTGATACCATCGCAACTAGGTGATGGCTTGAATGGGGTTGGTTGAAGCAAAGACACGAGTTTTACCCACGTTCAGCCCCTCGTGGTTGAGGTAAAAGCCTACATCCTACTTGATTGATATTGATAATGATGATGATGACATTAATTACAAGGGCACTATTTTGCTACCTCTAGTCTCAAGAACTTCTACTTTGATCTTGTCTAAGAGACATGTTTTCCCTGTTGTGGTGCCTTGCCCCTCCTTATATATAGTGAAAATTGAAGGGACAGGATTATATGTTTTTCTTGTTTTTTCTCTTGTCTAAGAGACATGTTTTTCTTGTCTAAGAGATTCCTAGTAGAACTATTTTTTCACGTGAAAGGCACGTGCTTTGCCCATTTCATATAGAAGGAAAAAAGGGGGAAAACAATGTACAAGAGTTTCTTACGTGCTACAAGCTAAGATTTACATTACAAACCCAAAAGGCAACTACCAAGTGAGCGCAAATGGCAAACCCAAAAGGCAACTACCAAGTGAGCGCAAATGCCAAACACACTTGTTTTAAGTCTTCCATGACAACATAGGCAACATCTAGCACCAAACGTGAGACATCATTAAAGATTTGCCTGTTCCGCTCCTTCCAAACATTCCAGAGTACGTAGGTAGTCGCATGACCGAACCCCATGTGAGCAGCCGCGTCGCACCCCTGTGTATTGACATCCCACCACTCCTCGAGGGTGGAAAAAATAGATGCCGCTCCATGTAGGATGGATAACCAAGTGGTGGCAATGCCCCAAACCCCACAAGAGAAAAAGCATTCCCGTGTGAGGTGCTCATTTGTTTCATGTCTAAGAGACCTGTTTTTCCTCTTGTGGTGCCTTGCCCCTCCTTATATATATTGAAAATTGAAGGGACATGGTTATACGTAGATTCCTAGTAGAACTATTTTTTGACGTGGAAGGCACGTGCTCTGCCCATTTCATATAGAAGGGGAAAGGGGGAAAAACAATGTACAAGAGTTTCTTACATGCTACAAGCTAGCCCAGGATTTACATTACAAACCCAAAAGGCAACTACCAAGTGAGCGCAAATGCCAAACGCACTTGTTTTAAGTCTTCGACAACATAGGCAACATCTAGCATCGAACATGAGACATCATTAAAGATTTGCCTGTTCCGCTCCTTCCAAACATTCCACAGTATGTAGGTAGTCGCATGACCAAACCCCATGTGAGCAGTCGCGTCGCACCCTTGTGTATTGGCATCCCGCCACTCCTCGAGGGTGGAGAAAATAGATGCCGCTCCATGGGGGATGGATAACCAAATGGTGGCAATGCCCCAGACCCCATAGGAGAAAAAGCATTCTCGTGTGAAGTGCTCATTGCTTTCATGTGAGTGAGGCACAACTTACAAACCTCGTCGTGAGACCATACTTGAATGGCCAAATGATCTGCGGTAAGGGCCTTCCGATGCAAGAGGAGCCGCATAAACAACTTGCATTTTGGCTGAGCCTTTGCGCCCCAAACCTTCGTAGACAAGAAAGGGATTGTGACACCGGCAAATTAGAGCTGGTAAGCGGAGGAGGCCAAGTACGATCCTGGAGAGGAAGCAGTCCACAGAATGGTATCATCAACAACACGGTCAGGCTGGATGTCCTGCAGCAAGGACCAAAGAGTGATATATTCTGAAATCTATAAAGTGGTGGTGATATTCAGAAGCGATCGAATCCAACGGTCGTCCCGAAGTTCGTTCATAACCAACCCTCGCCGGCTCTTTCGTCCAACCATTTCTCAAACCAAAAGCTTGCTTTGGATCCATTTCCCACAACAATGGTAGTTGCAGCCCAAAAAAATAGCCATATCCTTTTCATTACAAGGTAGCTCGGACCCTGCCCATGGCTTATTTGGGGCAATCCATTTGATCCCAGACCAACAGAGATGAAGGGCCCACCAAAATTCATCTAAATCAAGCACGTCGAGCCCTCCAAACTTCTTCGACCTACATTCCCTGTCCGAGTTAACTAAGAAGTGTCCACCATAGGCTTGTTCACCATCGTCGCCTTTTCAAATAAAGGCCTACCTTATTTTATCAAAAAATAATAATCAAAGCCCACTTGGGAAGGTGAATGACATACATGTGTAAAATGCCAACCGCAATTAGGACGGACTTTGCAGGAACTATGTGTCCATCCATGGTTGGAGCTTAGCAACAATCTTGTCAATCAGGGGTTGCAACTCAACTTTTCTAAGATTTCGAAAGTGCCGGGGGGGGGGGGGGTTCCGGCCTCCCATTGCACTTTAGAATTTGTCTCTTTTTCTACAAGTTGGAAAGCACTTATGCTCTTATTATAATCCCATCAGGGTAAAAAATGTGTATGTTTTTTTTTGTAAAAATCCATTTTATTCACTTACTAGTCATGTAGGGAACGAGACATACTCCATGGATCATTCATAAAACATATTGCTCATGGCGCTTTCCTTCGTGGCTGGTTTTTTGCGCCAAAGAGCACATCTGGTCATCTAATTTTGATTAAAGAAAATGCTGACTTCACATCACCAAAAGGGTATGTACATGTAATCAATGAGAGCCACCACCAGCTATCCTGTAAACAAGTTGCCTTTTCCATTTTTCTTGTTGATCCTCGAGCATCCAATATATGACTATTATCCAATGGAGTAGAAACCAAACTAGCAAGGAAAATTCGAGCATCCAATATATGACTGTATTACCCAATGGAGTAGAAATCAAACTAGCAAGGAAAATGCTTTCCATTTATCTAGTCGGGGTGCCAGCAGTACCCACTGTAGGTAAGAGTCATAACTGTGGAAGGAAATCCCCACTCAAATCAAGCAAGACATGACATCTTATTTTACAACAGCAACCTCCCTTCATTATCAACGACACGGGCTGCAAGCCTCTACTAATACCTGCAAAAATATAGGCTCAATATGAATCATACTACATATCTGATGCCAACACCAATCGAAACAAACAATTCATCAAAGAACAAGAAAAATGTCACAGCTGCATTCTAAATTTTGAGGAGCCTTCAAGCTTAACTTAAGTGCTATCAGGAAGATAATACCAGACAATGAATCATAACCGTTTGGATTAACATTACACCACGGGAAGAAAAAAAGGAAATAAGGAGACACTCCCAAGTTGTACTAAAGCTGCCACAGTTAATATGGGTCGAAGGGAGTAATATATTTAAGCAGAAGTTGACTAAAACTTCTATCATTTCTGAGTGCTTGCAAGCACATACTCCCTCCGTCCAGAAATACTTGTCACCGAAATGAATAAAAATGAATGTATCTAAAACTAAAATACGTCTAGATACATCCATTTCTTCGACAAGTATTTCCGTACGGAGGGAGTATATACCATATGGTAGATCTGTTAAGGAAATAGCAACTTGTATTTCCTGGGGGCAATGGCCAAAAGCTATATACCCCCAGGAATTATACATGTACAGGTGATAAATATGCAGGAAGCCCCTCATGCTAAGGGGAACTATACAGGTTATACATGGAACATAATATAACTCTAACAAGATCCACTTGTGGTTAGCACCATTAATTAGGCACCCGTTGTCAGGGAAGAAGAATTCAGAACTCAAGCTGAATATGCCTTTTCGCTCCAGTTTTAAAACTGTAACACCCAAAGCTCATTAAAGCCGCACAACCCTCCTCAACCCAGCTCATGGCGAGAATCAAAGACGAGGCTACACTCTGGGTCCGGGCAGGCGCCACTGGCCTGGGACTGGTCCTCCCCATGACTTGGGACGTACACTAATTTTCTTGCATTTTGACCCTGCACCTCTCCTGCTCGGAGACCTGTACTGCTAAACTCTCCTTCTGTTCAATGAAATGAAACGTGAAGTCTTTGCGTTTTCTCGAAGAAAAAAAACCCAAAGCCCATTATAGAGAAACGATGGGGCTCAAAATCGATTCCTCATCTAACAATCCAGATTATACTCAAATAAGCTTGATGAGCTTATTAATTCGAAGCAAAAAAATAATAATGTGCAGCACAAGAGCAGTAATGTGTCAATACCTTGCTTTAGCAGGTATGCATGTACAGCCCATCTGGAACATCACGTGTATGTTTCTTGACCTTTTCCATGAACAATATCATCTATGCAAATGATAAGTCTTGAACAGTGTGCCGATTGGTATTGCGAGGGGCATATGGCTTTGGTACCTTCCATCTCAGTAATTCCTAAAGAAAGTTGACAGAAATCGTTCAGCTCTGGTTCGAAGTTAACTAAATTAAATTGGGCAATGTTAAGCACACTCCACAGAAAGTTTGGTATTAACAACATGAAATTTAATTTAATCATTTTGGTATTCTGGAACTAGGTATGCTGTGTGATTACGTGTAGATTTCATTTGTATTTAAGAGTTTGTGTACCTTGATTGCATTTGGGCCATAGGTTCTATAGGCTTTATCAATTGATGAGTAAATGGTAGTCGCTTGATCAGAACCACGATTACACTTGATCAGACGAACAGCTTCCCTCGAATTTGCAGGCTTAGCTTTCAAATACAAAATAAGCTTTGAAGGGAAGGATCCAGGGGCATCTTTTTTCCCATGAGTAGTCTCCAATGTGACAAGATCATCCCATAATACATCCCAGATTACTGAGCATGGATCCTTTGCAGGATTGAACTTTCTCTGGGTCATCATCGGTACCTGAAATCAAGCATATCACAAAATTGACTGAATAAGTGATAACCAAAGTGTAACTAGAGTGTAAACCCGTCTCACCTGAAGTAAAGATACTCTTCTGTGCGTAACTAAGAGAATTTTCCCCTTGGGAAGCATGAAATGGTCCTCATAAGCATCAGTAGATGCAAACTTTCCTCGCACTTTGAAAAGGTCAACTTGGCCAAGGAACGTACCAGATTCAGCTAACTGCAAGACAGCCTTCATAATCCCACACACACAAACAAACAAACAAAAAGGAAAAACATATCATTCAGAAAATGCTATTCAAATACATCAAGACCTGTATAGAGAGACAACTAATTACCTGGCCAGCTGCTTTATAATCGTCATAAGGATAGATCAAGCTATCGCCACCAATTGCTCGGGGGAGACGTCTACGCAGCAACTGCTCCTCAGCCATTATAGCTGATGATATTTTCAATTTTACAGCATTTGCACCTTCAGTGGTTTTCGACAGAAGATCAAGAACTCCACTCACTGGCTGAGCAGCTGCACCAATTAAGCCTTTTCCAACTCCCTGTACAAAGCCCTCAACACCAGAAGATTTTGCACCCTCTATGGGCTTTGTCAATATGCCCGTGACACCTCTGAAGATTCCTTTCGCAAGAGCCCCACCTCCATCTCGTATGACATCACCAAAGTCTTCCACGCCTTTGCTATCCTGGAGAAAACACAGCAGCAGCATAGCAATTTGTCTTAGGTACAACTCATACCAGTTTTATCACAGGCATATGAACATAGGAAGAATCATTGATGTACCTGTCTCATCCGGCCCTGAATAAATTTCTTGTCCATGGACAGCGCTGCTATACCCTTGCTCATGTTACTCAAAGCACTACTGGCATTGCCAAGAATATCAACGCCAGAAAGTAGTTGAAGTGGTTGGCTAAGAAGATCTTTTTGGATGTTAGATATAGCAGAGTTCATTAGTGCACTTTGTCGCATGCACAACTCCTCACGGTACCTTTGAGCTATACGGACCTTATATGTTTAAGAAAAAAAATTAGCAAGAGAAAATAATTAACTACAGAAGCATAAACGTTGCCACTTTGTAGAACTAGAGAACAGTGAATGAAATTATGAGTAGTGCATGAACAATGAAGATTAAAAAAAGGGCAGCCCGGTGCATGTAGCTCCCGCTTGCGCAGGGTCCGGGGAAGGGTCCGACCACTTTGGGTCTATTGTACGCAGCCTTTCCCTACATTTCTGCAAGAGGCTATTTCCTTTCTGCAGCAGCTTTACCACTGAGCCAAGGCTCCCCTTCATGAAAGATGAAAATACAGATAAAAAATTTAAAACGCTGCCCTACCGGCATGTGCTCCATGTTCCCCAATGCAGTCATCAAGGATGACCAGAACCCAAGAACTCCTCTTGGCCTTTGGGTTGGGGACATTGCCATTGATACTCTAAAGCGAACCTCAGAGATATTCAGAAGCCTATAAAAGAAGATTCAGTATTAACATCAGGAAGAAAAAAAAAAGGAAAAACTATTAAGATGCGGCAAATTGCATACCCTATTTTCAGAATAGGATCAATTGAAACAGCTGAAGGCTGAGAGCTACATATCCTATCAACTTTTAGGTGTTGAACCATCTCATGGAGGCGCCAAATAATTGGTTCATGGATGTTAACAAAAAAGACACAATTCTCAGGAACCTGAAAACATAACAGCTTTTATTGGAAAATAATACTAAAGAAATCATAATATCTGCATGATCACTCGGGTATAGCACAGTAACTATCCATAATGCAGCATTCAAGATTATAGGGGGAAAAACTAAATCTCTACTAGACAGTACAAGCTATGACAAGCCTGTAAAATTATAACTAAAATAGCTGTGTGGATCCAAAGACCATTTCCTGATAAACCATGTTAAACAAATCAGCTCACCTGCACCCCAATATATGGATAAACGCAAAAATCTAGAGAATTATTGGTCTGCATCGTCATAGAGAACTTGAGCACATGGTCCGATTGATTGTCCGTCTTCTGAGGACAAAAGAGGACAGGCATTGAAACAAAAGGCAATTGATTGTCCACTTGAATCCAGTGCATTCGCACTTTAAACCTACCATTGAAAGAGTGCTTAAAACATCTAATCATAGAGGAAGGTGAGAAAACAAGAAAAAAAGCAGTGAGAAAGTAATAAAGCAAAAACCCGAGAGTAGATTATACCTATTGATTCCAGAACCCATTCCAGATGAATAGGCAAGTAATAATTGCTGTACTGAGAGGTAAAGAACTTCCTCAGGCATATGGTCAATTATGGATATACCCAGCTCTGTTAGTTCCAAAGTAACATGAAACTCACTATCAAGATCTTGAGATGACTGCCCACAATCAACCTCTGATGGCTGAAAGATTGGTGATAATAGTCTTTCAGTTATCTGTCCTCGAGTTCTATTCTCTGGCAGCCAATCACTGATTTGAGTAACATGCAATTTGCCTTCCTTGACAACAGTTATACGCAAGGCCTTCTTAAGCCCACTTGAGGTAGCTAGTGGCTGGTGATCCATGATGACATCAATATCATATGTCATGGAGCTCGTAGCATCAGTTCCATCTACCAATACCTCCAACAGACGCTTTCTGCCAAGATCCTCCCAGAAGAAGGAAGCTGATGAATTTGGAGGTAGACTACGCCAAGAATAATCATCACCACCAACTTGACGAAATCGTACAGGCAAGAACATGGAGCGATTCTCCACCCTGTGTACGTGATTTTTAATTTGTTTAGTAAGTGTAAGAAATAACAATGATGTAAATATGACAAGTAGCTGTACCTGTACGGGCTGGACCAGCAAGCAAGTTGAAATACAACTTCATAACGTGAACTTTTTGTTCCACTTCTAACATTTACCCGCACAAAAACTTGATCATTTCCTGTAACACTATTCATGAGCACACACATAACTCCATTAGCATCGATGCTAAATGGTGTACTCCATTTGTATCCCTCCATCCGCAACTGCAAGCATGCAAAATGGAGAAAGGTAAAAAAAACAAAGAACTTAATAAACGAAAAATTAACACGAAATATGCAAAAGGTACCAGTTCAAAGTTAATAACCTTTAAAAATTCGTTTCCAAATTCCGAACGCCATTGGAACACTTTTGGAGGATCAGTTGGATGTAAATGCTCCTCAACCTCGCTATGATACTCTGATAAAATAATACCTCTCCCAGTTCTATTAATAAAAAGTGCGCGCGGAAGAAAATTCACTACCTGCATTAGCAGAACACTTTCTGAATTCTTTACTTGAGTCATACTGTGAGAAATTATTCGAGAGAAAAAGTAAAGGCATACAGTGGCATACATACACATCATTGCCTCAAAAGTGTTAGAGTTATAATATAAGTCATGTACTCTTTGTATTTATCCCAACATATAAGGGGTTTCCTGCATATAGTCCACCACTTGTACATGTATATATACTGGCCTATGGCCTCATGGGAATACAAGTTGCTTATTCCTAACATGGTATTAGAGCATTAGGGTTCTTTTTCGCACGCGCAACTCTGTGCTTCAATCCAATCTCGTTTCCACGCAGTCGCCGTCCTCCCTCGATCTGGACGCTGCCGCTCCCTGTCCCGCTACCTCCGGCCGACTCCTTCCCGCCGCGACCTGCCTCGATCTGCTTCAATCCCGTTCGGTCGCTGCTGCTGGACTCCTTCCCAATCCGGATTCCCTCCGCAGGCCTTCTTCAAGTCGCCGGATCGAGGCCTCCTGTGGATCGAACCCGCAAGTCGTGGTCGAGGCGGTCGCCGCTGCTGGACTCCTTCCCGATCCGGATTCCCTACGCAGGCCTTTTTCAAGTCGCCGGATCGAGGCCTCCCGTGGATCGTACCAACAACTCCTGGTCGAGGCGGCTCGCATCTGCCAATCGAGGCGGCTCGAGGCAGCTCGCATCTGCCAGATCATGATCGAGTATCTCTCGGGATTCTCGCCAGATCTGACGCCCTTTTGCCTGATTTTGCGATTGGGATCGAGATTCGCCTCCGCGCCTAGATCTGATCCATCCGACGCGGTTTCCACTGCCGACGCGGCCTCCAGATCGAGTCTCGCCCTCTGCTATCGACGCGGTTTCCTCCCGTTGACTGATTTCCTTTCCCAAAAAAAAATGTCTACTGCATCTGGCTATGTTGCTGTCCCTCGCTGTTCGGTGATCTTCGATGGTACCAACTACACCGAGTTCACTGGCTTCATGCGCATTCACATGCGTGGCATCCGTCTCTGGGGAGTTCTCTCTGGCAAGGTCGGTTGTCCGCCACGTCCGGTTCCTCCTGTGGCTCCCACTCCTCCGACTCCACCGGTTCTTCCCGCGGATGCTCCTCAGGCTGCGAAGGATGCGGCTAAGGTTGTTGATGAGGCTGCTATTCGTGCTTATGATGAGAAGGTTTTAACTTATGAGGAGTGTTATGACCGGCTTGGTCTATAGCCGGCAGAGGCCCACCGGGCGTTAATATTAGGGGCTTGGCCCGCAAGTTATCTTAGGCAAATTATTTTAGGAAAGTTATCTTAGGCTCGAGTTATAAATACTAGTTGTAAGACATCAATTGAGATCAAGCAATAAAGATATTATCTTCTGTTGCCCGGCTCCCCAAGGAGCCGGAACCCTAGCCACCGCCGCGCCCAACCCTAGCCGCGACGGCGCCCTCTCGCCGGCGCGCCCGCTCCAGCCCTCGCTCCCCTCCTCCTTGCCCATACAATCTACGCCGGAGGCCCGGTAGGAACCCTAGTCCTACCAATTTGGTATCCAGAGATTCCAGGTTGATCATGTCGCTCCCTCCACCACCGCCACCGCAAACCACCACCACCGCCCCGCCGCCGCTGCCGATCACGTCCGGGACCGCTCCCTCGCCAGCGCCGATCATCACCACGGCAGAGCCGCTCCCCATCCTCTCGCCCGAGGCGATGTCGGGCACCCTGCGGGAGCTCGTCCAAGTGGTCCGAGGCATCAGCCTCTACCTCGCTGGGACCCAACCCCCGCCGCCGAGCGTCGCCCCCACTGCCTACGGGCCGCCGCCGCTGCCGTGGGCCACCCCGGCCTTCCAGCCGCCCTACGGAGGGGCGCCGCCGCCGCCGCAGCTGCTGCAGCACTACCCCGCCGCGGGCACCCCATGGCCGGTGTGGCCGGCCACCACCGCGCCGCTGGGGGGCCTCCCCACCAGTTTCTACCGGCCACCACGGCGCCGGCTACGGCCCAGCACCACCAGCCGCCGCCGCCATCGATAGCAGCACCACTAGCGCCCCGACCCACCGGTCGGCCCCTGCACCAGGTGCAGTTTCCGCCATCGCCATCGCCGCTTCCCGCGTGGGCAGCCGAATCATCTTCGGGCCCGGTCTATACCACGGCCCCGGAACACCCGGCGCCCTCTCTGCCGTTCGAGCGGTCCTCCAGCTCGGCGCCCTACGCTCCGGAGCTTCCCGACCCGGCGTACGCGATGCCATCGACAGCCGCAGCTACCGGACACGGCGGTCCGACACCCCCTCGGTTCGCTAAGCTGAACTTCACCACTTACGAGGGCACGGAAGACCCCCTCAACTGGCTCAACCAGTGCGAGCAGTTCTTTCGGGGGCAGCGGACGCTCGCGTCGGATCGCACCTGGCTCGCGTCCTATCACCTCCGTGGCGCTGCACAGACTTGGTACTACGCCCTCGAGCAGGACGAGGGCGGCATGCCACCGTGGGATCGATTTCGCGAGCTCTGCCTTCTCCGGTTTGGCCCCCCCATCCGTGGCAGCCGACTGGCTGCCCTCGGCCGCTTACCGTTTACATCCACGGTCCAGGACTACGCCGACCGATTCCAAGCCCTGGCGTGCCACGCGCCAGGCGTATCCGCGACTCAGCGCGCTGAGCTCTTTGTGGGTGGTCTCCCGGACCATATTCGCGTGGATGTCGAGCTCCGGGAACCCCCCGACCTGCAGCAACCGCCCGGACGGGGCGGCCGCCAGCTCAGTCGACCCGCGCCGCACCTACCAGCACCGGGCCGGCCTCCAACAGCCGCGGCGGCCGCACCCCCGGCCGCCACACGGACCTTCCGCCGGTTGTCCCCGGCCAAGCAGCAGGAGCGTCGACGACAGGGTCTCTGCTTTAATTGCGATGAGCCCTACACGCGGACACATGTCTGCCCCCGCCTCTTCTACTTGGAGACGGTCGACTACACTGAGGCGGACGAGACGACCGACGCACCACCGCCACCGGCGGCAACTGGGGACACGGCCGCAGATTCTACGGCGACGGCATGCGTCGTCTCTCTCCACGCCCTAGCCGGCATCCGTGATGAGCGGACCATGTTGCTGCCGGTGACGCTCCATGGCGAGCAGCTGGTGGCCCTGCTGGATACGGGCTCCACTCATAACTTCCTGCCCGAGGCAACCATGCGTCGTCTAGCTATTCCGACAACGGGCGGGGAGCGCCTTCGGATCACGGTGGCCAACGGTGACCGCCTCCAGTGTCATGGACTCGCCCGCAACGTTCCCATCACCATCGGGGGCGAACACTTTTCCATTACCTGTGCAGGCATCGACCTCGGCTGCTTCGACTTCATCCTCGGTGTGGACTTTCTCCGGACCCTCGGGCCCATCGTGTGGGACTTCGACGCGCTCACGATGACATTCTGGCGGCTGGGCCGCCAAATCCGGTGGGACGGCATTGGGGGCGCTACGCCAGCCGTGCCACATCTCCAGCTGGCCGCCGCATCCTCCGAGGCCGAGCACCCTCTGCTGGACCCCCTTCTGCAGCAGGATAGCGCCCTCTTCGACGAGCCACGGGGACTTCCACCTGCTCGGGTGTACGACCATCGCATTCACCTGGTGCCGGGCTCCACTCCCGTGGCGGTGCGGCCTTACCGCTACCCTCAGCTACAGAAGGATGAGTTGGAGAGACAGTGTGCCCTTATGCTCGCAGCGGGCATCATCCGAATCTCGACGTCACCCTTCTCCGCGCCGGTGCTTCTCGTCCGCAAGACAGACGGCACGTGGCGTTTCTGCATCGACTACCGCGGCCTGAACGCGCTCACGCTCAAGGACAAGTTCCCGATACCGGTGGTCGACGAGCTCTTGGATGAGCTTCATGGGGCGCGCTTCTTCACCAAACTCGATCTCCGGTCGGGCTATCACCAGGTGCGTATGCATCCGGATGACATCGCCAAGACGGCGTTTCGCACCCACCATGGCCACTTCGAGTTCTTGGTGATGCCTTTCGGCCTCGCCAATGCCCCGGCGACCTTCCAGGCCCTGATGAACGACGTTCTGCGACCCTACTTACGGCGGTTTGTGCTTGTTTTCTTTGATGATATTCTTATCTTCAGCGCCACCTGGGCCGAGCACCTCCAGCACGTCGCCATCGTCTTCAACGAGCTTCGGGCGCACGACCTCCACCTTAAGCGCTCGAAGTGCTCGTTCGGGACACCTACCGTTGCCTACCTCGGCCATGTCATCTTGGCCGACGGGGTGGCTATGGACGCCGACAAGGTGGCAGCTGTCTCCGCCTGGCCGACGCCTCACTCGCCACGGGCTCTCCGCGGGTTCCTCGGCCTCGCAGGATACTACCGAAAATTTATCCGGGAGTTCGGGCTCATCGCGGCACCTCTCACGCGGCTGCTCCGCCGCGATGCTTTCGCCTGGGACGACGAGGCGACAGCGGCATTCGAGGCCCTCAAAGGGGCCCTCACGACGGGTCCCGTCCTCCAGATGCCCGACTTCGACCGCCCGTTCGTGGTGGACTGTGACGCTTCGGGCGCGGGCTTCGGCGCCGTGCTTCATCAGGGCGAGGGGCCCCTTGCTTTCTTCAGCCTGCCTTTTGCTCCGCGCCATCTTAAGCTGGCGGCGTACGAGCGGGAGCTCATTGGCCTGGTGCAGGCCGTGCGCCATTGGCGGCCGTACTTGTGGGGACGGGTCTTCCACATCCGCACGGACCATTACAGCCTAAAGTTCTTACTGGACCAACGGCTGTCGACTGTGCCGCAGCACCATCCGCACGGACCATTACAGCCTAAAGTTCTTACTGGACCAACGGCTGTCGACTGTGCCGCAGCATCAGTGGATCAGCAAGCTCTTTGGCTTCGACTTCTCCGTCGAGTATCGTCCGGGCCGCCTTAACACCGTGGCCGACGCGCTGTCCCGTCGCGACTCCGATCTCGCTCCTTCCACCGACGAGTCCGCAGGGGCGTCCCTATGCGTCCGCTCCGGGCCGACGTTCGGCCTCTTCGCCGACATTCGCCGCGCAACTGCAACAGCCGACGACGCCGTTCTTCTCCAGCAGCAACTCACGGCCGGAGACCTGGAGGAGCCCTGGCGCTTCGCTGACGGACTGCTTCTCCATGGGCGCCGGATCTTTGTTCCGGCGCATGATGATCTCCGTCACCAGGTGTTACAGCTCGCCCACTCGGCGGGTCATGAGGGTGTGCAGAAAACCCTACATCGTCTTCACGCTGACTTCTATATCCCCGGCGATCGCGCCCTGGTCCGCGACTGGGTTCGGTCTTGTCAGACATGCCAGCGCAACAAGACGGAGACCCTGAGACCGGCTGGGTTACTTCAGCCCTTGGAGGTGTCGTCTCAGGTCTGGGCGGATATTTCCATGGACTTCATCGAGGGCCTCCCCAAGGTGGGCGGCAAGTCGGTCATCCTCACGGTGGCCGACCGCTTTTCTAAGTACGCCCACTTCATCGCGCTCGGTCATTCGTACACGGCGGCGTCCGTGGCCCGGGCCTTCTTCGACGGCATCGTTCGCCTACACGGGTTCCCAGCTTCGATCGTCAGTGATCGGGACCCGGTGTTCACGGGACATGTCTGGCGCGACCTCTTCAGGATGGCGGGCGTCCAGCTCCGCCTGAGTACGGCATTTCATCCTCAGACGGACGGTCAGTCCGAGGTGGTTAACAAGGTCATTGCCATGTATTTGCGTTGTGTGACAGGTGATCGGCCTCGAGCTTGGGTGGACTGGCTCTCTTGGGCGGAGTACTGCTACAACACCTCCTATCACTCCGCCCTTCGTGCTACGCCGTTTGAGGTGGTATATGGTCGTCCACCCCCGCCTATACTTCCGGTGGACCCGGAGACAGCTCGGACGGAGGTTGCGGGTGACCTTATCCGCACCCGTGACGAGATGATTGCTGAGGTCCGTCAGCGTCTCCTTCAGGCCCAGCAGCTGGCCAAGCACTACTACGACGATCACCATCGCGAGGCGGAATTCGCCGTGGGTGATTGGGTGTGGCTGCGTCTTCTCCACCGCTCTACGCAGTCACTCGACCCGCGCGCGAAGCGAAAGCTCGGCCCTCGCTACGCTGGGCCCTTCCCTACCGTGGAGCGCATTGGGAAGGTGGCCTATCGTCTTCAGCTGCCAGACCGCGCTTGTATCCACGACGTCTTCCATGTGGGGCTGCTCAAGCCTTTCCGTGGCGAGCCACCGGCGGCCCCTCCGGCGCTTCCTCCAACCGCCGATGGTCGCATTCTTCCGGAACCAGCCAAGGTGTTGCAGGCACAGCTTCGACGTGGAGTGTGGTTCGTCCTCGTTCAGTGGGCGGGTCTTCCGGAGGAGGAGGCTACGTGGGAGCAGCGTGAGGAATTCCGCCAACACTATCCAAACTTTCAGCTCGAGGACGAGCTGTTTGCGCAGGCGGGGAGAGATGTTATGACCGGCTTGGTCTATAGCCGGCAGAGGCCCACCGGGCGTTAATATTAGGGGCTTGGCCCGCAAGTTATCTTAGGCAAATTATTTTAGGAAAGTTATCTTAGGCTCGAGTTATAAATACTAGTTGTAAGACATCAATTGAGATCAAGCAATAAAGATATTATCTTCTGTTGCCCGGCTCCCCAAGGAGCCGGAACCCTAGCCACCGCCGCGCCCAACCCTAGCCGCGACGGCGCCCTCTCGCCGGCGCGCCCGCTCCAGCCCTCGCTCCCCTCCTCCTTGCCCATACAATCTACGCCGGAGGCCCGGTAGGAACCCTAGTCCTACCAAGGAGGCTCTTCAGGTGTATCATGGTGCTCTGTCTGTTTACACCCAGTGGCTTGATGATGATGCTCGTGCTGCAACTGTTCTCACTGCCAGTGTTCCGCCTCAGTTTGCCTCTGAGTTTTTGGGCCTTCCTACTGTCTTTGAGATGTGGAATCGCCTTCGTCAGCGCTATGAGCCCTCTGGTGATGCCTTATATCTCTCTGTGGTTCGTCAGGAGCATGCTCTTCAGCAGGGTGACTCTACTGTTGATGACTTCTATCCACAGAGTTCTGCTATCTGGCGCCAGCTTGATTCTCTCCGCAGTGCAGGCTGTCGTACTTGCCCCTGTTGCCAGGCTGTCCAGGCCGATTTGGAGTTTCATCGCGTCTACGAGTTCCTGTCTAGGCTCCGTAAGGAGTTTGAGCCTCACCGTGCTCAGTTGCTCGTGGCCGTATTTCTCTCATGGAGGCGCTTTCTGAGATTCGTGCTGAGGAGACTCGCTTACGAGGTGCTGGTTTGCTGGAGGTTCCCTCGGTGCTCGCTGCTCGGGCTCTTTCTACGCCACCTCCTGCACCGACCCCTTCTCGCTCGAGTGCTCCGCCGCTCTTGCCCACTCCTTTTGGAGGCTCAGGTCGCCCCCGTCCACATTGTGGCTACTGCAACAATGATGGTCATATTGAGTCCAACTGCTACACGAAGAAGAAACACTTGTGCAAGGCGCGATCATCATCTACAGCGACTTCGTCATCTACCTCGACAGCTTCAGCCATCACTTTGACTGTGCAGGATATTCTGAGACTTGAGCGTCTGCTCGCTGCTTCAGGTTCTTCCTCGACGGGTACTGTTGGTTCTGTGACTGAGGCTTCCCTCATTGAGCAACCACCTTCTACACAGTCAGGTACATCCCCATGGGTTCTGCACTCTGGAGCTTCTTTTCATATGACTTCTAATTCTTCCACTCTGTTCTCTCTTCGATATTCTCCTGTTCATGTCCTCACCGCTGATGGTACTCCCCTTCCTGTCGTTAGTAGAGGCACTCTTACCACTCCTTATTCTGTTCCTGATGTTGCTCATGCTCCTCGACTTACCATGAATCTGTTTTCCGCTGGCAACTTGCTGATTCTAGTTGTCGTGTCATCCTTGACCTTGACTCTTGTTCTGTCCAGGACCATCGCACGCACACTCTGGTTGGGGCTGGTCCTCGCCGCCGTGATTCCGAGGGTCTATGGGAGTTGGACTAGCTTCATGTTCCTTCCACTGCCCACTCTATCGGCAGTTCTTCCGCTTTGGTCGCCTCGGCTACTAGTTCCTTCCAGCAGTGGCATCATCGACTTGGTCATCTGTGTGGTTCTCGTTTGTCGTCGTTACTTCGTCGAGGTCTTCTGGGGTCTGACTCAGGAGATGCCTCTGTAGAGTGTCAGGGTTGTCGTCTTGGCAAGCAGATTCAGTTACCATATCCACATAGTGAGTCAATGTCTAAGCGTCCTTTTGATTTAGTTCATTCCGATGTATGGGATCCGGCTCCCTTCGCTTCGAAAGGGGGTCATAAATACTATATTATTTTCATAGATGACTTCTCGTTACACATGGCCTTATTTCATGACTTCTCGTAGTGAGGTGTTGTCCATTTATAAGCGTTTTGCTGCCATGGTTCATACTCGGTTCTCTTCTCCCATTCGTGTGTTCCGTGCTGACTCCGCTGGCGAGTATATCTCTAAGATGTTGCATGGTGTTCTTGCTGAGCAAGGGACTCTCTCTCAATTCTCTTGTCCTGGTGCTCACGCTCAGAATGGCGTGGCTGAGCGCAAGCATCGTCATCTTCTTGAGACGGCTCGTGCATTGATGATTGCTGCCTCTCTCCCGCTTCTTTTTTGGGCTGAGGCCGTCTCAACCTCCACCTATCTTATCAATTTCCAGCCTTCCGCTGCTCTACAGGGTGGTGTTCCTTTCGAGCGTCTTTTTGATCGTTCTGCCGATTATTCGATGCTTCGCTTGTTTGGTTGTGTTTGCTATGTTCTTCTTGCCCCCCGCGAACGCACCAAACTAACCGCTTAGTCTGTTGAGTGTGTCTTCTTAGGCTATAGTGATGAGCATAAGGGCTATCGTTGTTGGGATCCTATCGGTCGTCGGATGCGTATCTCTCGAGATGTGACTTTCGATTAGTCTCGTCCCTTCTACCCACGCCCATCTTCCTTGACCTTTTCAGTGGAGGATATCTCTTTTCTCACTTTTCCTGACACACCTATCACACCCGTCAAGCCTTTGCCTATTCGTTCCGCTCCCTCTGCTTCTCCACCTCCAGTCAATTTGTCGCCACCATCTTCCACGGTCTCCTCGTCTAGCATGTCACCGGATTCTACACCTTCATCTCCGGTGACTTCTTCGTCGCCACTCCCCGATTCTACCTTGGCGATTCCTCCTTCCATTGTTCCATCTTTTCCTCAGTGTTACACTCGTCGTTCACGTTCTGTGGATGCCTCTGTGGATGTGTCGTCATCCTCGTCTCAGCCTACTTATGGCTTGCGTTCTCGTCCTCGTCCGCCTGTTGATCGCTTTGGATTTTCCACCGCTGGTGCTGCTGTTCTTGAGCCGACTACTTATCATCAGGCTGTTGTTCATCCTGAATGGCAGTTTGCGATGGCAGAGGAGATTACTGCTCTAACGCACTGGTACGTGGGATCTTGTTTCCCTTCCTCCCGGAGTCCGTCCCATCACTTGTAAGTGGGTCTACAAGGTTAAGACTCGCTTCGATGGTTCTCTTGAACGTCACAAAGCTCGTCTTGTGGCTCGTGGTTTTCAGCAGGAGCATGGTCGTGATTATGACGAGACTTTTGCTCCTGTGGCTCATATGACCACTGTTCCTACACTTCTTGTCGTGGCCTCTACACGCCACTGGTCTATCTCTCAGCTTGATGTTAAGAATGCTTTTCTTAATGGTGAGCTGCGTGAGGAGGTGTACATGCAGCCACCACCTGGGTATTTTGTTCCTGATGGCATGGTATGTCGTCTTCGTCGCTCTCTCTATGCCCTTAAGCAAGCCCTCGTACCTGGTTTGAGCGTTTTGCCTCTGTGGTGACTGCCGCTGGTTTTTCACCCAGTGTTCATGATCCAGCATTGTTTATTCACCTTTCTCCTCGTGTTCGGACTCTTCTTCTTCTCTATGTTGATGACATGGTCATCACTGGGGATGACCCCGAGTATATTGCTTTTGTGAAGGGCCGTCTTAGTGAGCAGTTCCTTATGTCTGATCTTGGACCTCTTCGCTACTTTCTTGGGATTGAAGTTTCTTCTACCTCTGATGGCTTCTTTATATCCCAGGAAAAGTATATCCAGGATCTTCTTGCTCGTGCTGCTCTTACGCGCATTGTTGAGACTCCTATGGAGCTCAATGTTCACCTCTGTGCTACTGATGGTGATCCCCTGCCTGACCCGACGTGTTATCATCATCTTGTTGGCAGTCTTGTTTACCTAGTTGTCACTCGTCCGGATATCTCTTATCCGGTTCATATTCTGAGTCAGTTCGTCTCTGCTCCCACATCAGTTCACTATAGTCATCTCCTCCGTGTTCTCCGATATCTTCGGGGCACGATCTCTCACCGTCTATTCTTTCCTCGCTCCAGTTCCTTAAAGCTTCAGGCCTATTCGGATGCTACGTGGGCTAGTGATCCTTCAGATCGCCGTTCACTTTCTGCTTACTGTGTTTTTCTTGGTGGTTCTCTCATTGTCTGGAAGACGAAGAAACAGATTGCAGTTTCCCGTTCGAGTGCAGAGGCTGAGTTGCGAGCGATGGCTCTTTTGACGGCAAAGGTGACTTGGTTACGGTGGTTACTTCAGAATTTTGGTGTTTCTGTCACTACACCGACTTTGCTCTTATCTGACAATACAGGTGCTATTAGCATTGCGCGCGACCCTGTGAAGCATGAGCTCACCAAGCATATTGGCGTTGATGCTTTCTATGTGTGCGCTGCTGTGCAGGATCAGGTTATTGCTCTTCAGTATGTGCCTTCCGAGTTACAGTTGGCGGATTTCCTGATGAAGGCCCAGACTAGAGCACAACATGGCTTTTATCTCTCCATACTCAGTGTTGTTCATCCACCATGAGTTTGAGGGGGGTGTTATAGTTATAATATAAGTCATGTACTCTTTGTATTTATCCCAAGGTTTCCTGCATATAGTCCACCACCTGTACGTGTATATATATTGGCCTATGGCCTCATGGGAATACAAGTTGCTTATTCCTTTTTTCGAGAAAACGCAAAAGACTTTGCGTTTCATTGTATTGAAAAGAGGGGAAGACAACCTCCTAGGAGGCTAGTACAAAGGTGTTACAACCACATCAGTGCACGTCCCAGGTGGGTGGCAGGGTGACCCTAAGCCCCTTGGCCCCTGCCTGCGCGCAATTCCTGGACTCGTCCTTGATCGCATCGGCGAGCCCTACTAGCGATGGGATTACATGGTCGAATACACACGCGTTCCTATGCTTCCAGATCATCCACGGCACGAGAAGCGCAATCGAGGCCAGCGCTTTGTAGAGCGGGTGAGGCGTGGCATCGCGAGCGCGTAGCCACCAGTCCTGCAGCGAGGCGTCCTGGTCGGGCACAGGTGCCGGTAGTCGCAGCCAGGATATGATCTCGTGCCAGGCCTGCTTCGTGAATGGGCAGGAGAGCAGCAGGTGCTGCATCGTCTCCGGTTCTTGGTCACAAAGAAGGCACCGAGGGTGATGCGTTAGGCCATGCCGAGCAAGGCGCTCCGCAGTCCAACAGCGGTCCTGATTGGCGAGCCAGTGGAAGAATTTGACCTTAGGCGGGGCCCAACCCTTCCAGATCAACTTCCAGGACCGGCAAGTGATCGAACCGTGGAAGGTGGCAAGATAAGCGGACCTGGCAGAGTAGCTGCCGCTGGCTGTCCACTTCCAGGAGAGCGTGTCCGGCTCTGCGGAGAGGGTGATGCGGGACACCAACAGCCAGATCTGGAGATACTGCCCAATCTCCTGGAGGCCAATGGTGCCGTGAATGTCCCTCGCCCAGGCATTGCCGGCTATGCCTGCTGCCACCGTCTTGGACTTTCTGCGATGCTTGGGGATGCACATGTAAAGCGAGGGCGCGTGCTCGCGGATGGAGAGGCCGAGGAGCCATCTGTCCTCCCAAAAGAGCGTAGTCGATCCATCTCCAATTTGCATGATGGTGGAGGCATAGAAGAGGCCATACTCCTCGGGGGTGAACTGCAGGTCCAGGCCGTGCCATGCTCGGGTAGTGTCCGTCCGTGAGAGCCATAGCCATCGGAGCCGAAGGGCCAGCCCCGTGCGCTTTAGGTCTCGGACACCGAGGCCGCCGTACTCCAGCGGCTGACATACCCGTCGCCAGTTCACGTGGCAATGTCCACCGTGGGCCGCCTCGCGCCCGGCCCAGAGAAACCCACGCTGAATTTTCTCAAGCTGCTTCAAAGCTTTCTTCGGAGGCGCTAGGGCGAGCATCTGATGGACGGGGATGGCGCTGAGCACAGACTTGGCGAGCGCCAGCCGCTCGGCCTTGTTCATGAGCCATGCCTTCCATGATGGTAGGCGGCCGGCCACCTTGTCGACTAGGGGCTGCATCTGAGCCGCGGTGGGGCGGCGCGTGGAGAGGGGGATACCCAGATACGTGATGGGCAGAGCCGCTGCCTGGCAGCCCAGAATCGCCAGTGATTCGGCTGTCGACTCATCTCCATGCAGTGCGGTGGCGGAGCTCTTGCCGTAGTTCACGAGCAAGCCGGAAGCGGAGCCGAAGATCCCTAAGATGCCCTTCACAGCGAGGACCTCGTCGGTCGAGGCGTGGCAGAACAGCATCACATCATCGGCGTAAAGTGAGATAGCCGGGATGTTGCGACGGGGGTGGAGTCTCCGGAGGATGCCGACCTGGAGCGCCCGCTGCATGAGGCGGCTGAGCATGTCGACAGCCAGCACGAAGAGCTGCGGGGATGTCGAGTCACCCTGTCTCAACCCGCGGCGATGCCAGATCGGGGGTCCCGGCACGCCATTGAGCAAGACGCGGGTGCTAGCCGAGGAGAGGAGGATGGCCGGCCACTCCCGGAACCTCGCTCCGAAGCCATATTGGTGCAGGGCCTCAAAGAGGAAGGGCCAAGATATGGAGTCGAAGGCCCGGGTGAGGTCGAGCTTGAGCATGATCCTCGGCGCGCCCAGTTGGTGCAGGAGCTTGAGGGATTGCCGGACTAGGACGAAGTTGTCGTGGAGTGTACGTCCGGCAATGAAGGCATTCTGATAGCGGCTCACTAGGCCGTCGAGCATCGGTGCCAAGCGCAGGGAGAGGACCTTCGCAAAGAGCTTAGCCACAATATGTATCAGGCAGATCGGACGGTAGTCGCCGAGCTTGTGAGCATCAGAGCGCTTTGGCAGCAAGGTGAGCAGTGCTTGGTTGAGCCTGTGAAATTCACGCCCTCTCAGCGCATAGAGCTGCTCAAAGACCTCAAGCACGTCCTGCTTAATGGTGCTCCAGCACGCTCGCAGGAATTCCGCGGTAAAGCCGTCCGGCCCCGGTGCCTTATGCGCCGGCATGCGCCGCACAGCCTCCCATATCTCATCGGGGCTGAACGGCGCCTCTAGGCCAGACTGATCAGCTGGCTGGATTAGGTGCTCAAAGTCCAACGTGTGGGCACGGTCAGCCGCTGTGCCCAGCAGTCCGTCGAAGTGGGCAAAGGCCGCCTGGGCCATCTCGTCGTGGTCGCTGATCGTCTGCCCATCTACAAGCAAGCCGTACACTCTGTTTTTCTGCCGCCGATAAGTGCATTGCCTGTGGAAGAAGCTCGTGTTCGCGTCGCTGTCCGAGAGGGAGGAGATGCGAGCGCGCTGCCGGGCAATAGTGCGCTCAAGCGAAGCCAAGCCCAGGTAGGAAAGCTTGGTCTGCTTGCGCAGCCAATCCTCTGATGGGGAGAGCGTGCGGGTCTCCATGGCTTGGTCGAAGCGCAGGATAAGCTCGCGGGAGATGGCAAGCTTGTCCCTTATGTTGCCCGTGGACTTGGCGCTCCAGCTCGTGAGGGCGCGGCCCGTAGCCTGCAGGCGACGCACCAGCCGCCTGAAGGGGTCTGGGTCGGACACCGAACCCCAGGCCGCAGCAACCGTGTCGTGGAAGCCGTCGAGGCGCATCCAGAACTCCTCGAAGTGGAAGCGCTTTTGAGCTAATGGCATGGGCGAGCAGTCCAGGAGCAAGGGGCAGTGATCGGAGACAACGGATGCCAGGCATCGGAGGTGGCACTCGCCATGACTGTCCTCCCAATCGGTGGTGCGGAGCACCCGGTCCAGGCGCACGAGCGTAGGAGGGGATTGCTCGTTGGACCACGTGAAACGACGCCCATTGAGGTAAACCTCCTTGAGGGCAAGGTCGTTGATGACGCGGCGGAATCTACCCATCATGCGGTGGTTCACGTTGCCCGAGCTTTTGTCCGAGGCACGACATATCAGGTTGAAGTCCCCACACAACATCCATGGGCCTGGGCTAGTATCGCGAATGTCGCGCAGCTCTTGCAGGAACAGCAATTTGTCCTGGTCGCTTTGGGGCCCGTAGACCGTGGTGAGCCACCAGGGGTTGCCATTGGGCGCGCGCACCTTCGCAGTCACCACGTGCTGCGTGAACTGAAGGTCAGAGAGCGTGGCAGCCCTGGTTTTCCAAGCCAGTAGAATGCCGCCGCGCGTGCCATCGGCCGGGAGGTAAGTTGACCCATCAAATTCAGACCCAAGCGTTTCCAGCACAACAGACGACGAGATCAAAGCCATCTTAGTTTCTTGCAGGCATACAATAGATGCGCGGGTGGTACAGAGTAACGATCGAATCGCGCAGCGCCTGGCGCGTGAGTTAAGGCCTCTAACATTCCATACAACAATCTGCAAGCCGTGATCCATGAGCAGGGTGTCGACGCGTGGCGAGCAGCGCTGCTAACACGCACTGGCTGCCGCGGTGCTGGGCACGGCCGTCAGACAGGACGGGAGCTCCCTGTCGACGAGGGCCGCAATAGCCTGCAAGACCGACATCTGCAGTGGCGTGGCGAATAGGTCGTCGTAGGCCTTCATCGCAGCAGCGGAGATGGGCTGATGGATGCCAACTATGCCAAGGGTGCGGAGGATCTGCACTTGGGCGCGCCTCTCGACCTTTGGTGGCGTAGCCACTGCTGTGTGAGCCGAATCCGACCGTCCCCTCCACGGGCTGAAGTTCAGTGGTGGTCGCTGGCGTTTCCCAGGGGACGGTAGGGCAGCGTTGAGCTGCTTCGTGGCTGCAGACAGGAATTGCCCCAGCGTCCAGGAAGAAGTAACCGGGGCTAGCTGGCTGCGCAATCGGCGCAGGGTGATCGGGGGCGAGGCAAACCGACTCGGCGCTGTCACGCGCGGCGCTGCATCAGTGCCCTCCCGATCAGGCCGAGTGGGCCGCTGCAGGATGGTGATCGGGACTGGGCCGGGTCGGCCTGGATCTTCGACAGCCGCTGCAGGAGGGGCCTGTGGGGAGGGCTGCCCAGGCGGAGCTGGCTCGGGCGTGGCCTGCTTGGAGGTGGGCGTCCCTGCTGTGGGCCCCAGAGCCAGGCTTGGGTGGATGGCGACAAGCGACGAGGCGCATCCCGCGCTGGCGTGCTGCCTCGGCTCCGAAGGGTTTCCCGCGCGTGGTAAAGCGCTGCCCGCGTTGGCCCGCGGCGTCTGATTCGAGGCGTCAGGCGGGGTCCGCGCCACGGTGGGGATTGCGCAGCTTTGGCCCGACCGGGCGACAGGCGAGACTGGCGCGGTCTGGGCCTCTGGCTGGGGATCCGTCGCATGGCAGGCGAGCGTGATCTCAGCCGAAGCAGGGGTGGCCCCGATGGGATCTTCCAGTACGGGAGGGCGTGCTGTCTCGTGCGCGGCTGCGCTGGTCGTGGTGGGGGCGCAGGGATTTGAAACGGCAGGAGGAATTGGGTCGTCTCGCGGGTCCCGGCCGAACCTCCCTTTTGCAGGCTGGTGACGCGGTCACCCTCTCCTTTGTTGACGCGATGACGGCGGTGCGCGGGTCCCAGCGGCCTGGGACAGGCTTGCATGCCCAGTCTGGCAGGACAGGGGTCCCTCGACGGCGCCGCCACGTCGGGCCAGGAGGCCGTACCATCAGCGCGGCCGGGGCGCCGCACGCGCCATGCCGGCACGTCGATGGCCATGCCATCCGCGCGGCCGACCGGGACCTCGTCGGCACGCCTGCGCTTGCGGCCACGGCGGCGCGCGCGTCCTGGGGCTGGGCCTTGGCCGTTGCCCTGGCCGCGCCTGCTGCCCTCGCCTGCGTCGTCACCGGTATGCCCGCCGGCCGCCTGAGGAACGTCCGGCGTGCCCCTGATACGCTCCGCCACGGTGAGCTCGATGGATATGGGGTAGGACAGGGTTCGGACGGCCGGGGCTTCAGATGGCACGCGGGCCGGGAGCTGCTCGACGATAGCCAGCACCGCCGCGCGTTGGATGCCGGCGGGGTCGTGAGTGCGGCCGGAGAGGCGGAAGACGTCGAGGTCAGCTCGCGACCACGTGCGGGGGTGCATCCGCTCGATCCAGCAGCTCGATCCGAGAACGTGCTCAGCCACGGAGAGGTGCCACGCATGCGCAGGAATGCCGCGGAGCTCCAGCTCGACACGATATCCGGGGTCATCGGCGGTGGCGTGCGCCAGCTTGCACCATGGCCGCAGCGAGAGAGAAAAACGCGGCGAACAGAGGATGTGCTCGCCATTGAGCCGGCGCTTGGTGGCCATGGAGGAGAAGATGATGAGAAAGTCTTCTGGGTGGTGCGCGTGCACGGTGAAGTTGCCCTCGGCGAGGTCCAGCGAGGTCAGGAGCAGCTCGACCACCTCAGGCGAAGAGACGCGCGGCCGGTTGCCCGTGATGGTGGCCACCATGGCACGGGCAAGGACGAGCTCCGCATCGTCCAACTCCGTCGTCTGCGCCATGATGACCCGCGCAGGGCGATCTGCGGGCGACGAGGCGGGAGTAGCCGAGAGGAGCGCCGGTGCCGGGGGAGCGGCACGAGGCTGCGCGGCGGCAGGGATCCGGGCGACCACGCCGCGAGGAGGGGGCGGCGCGGCCGCAGACGCGCGAGGCGGCAGCCTGGGGGCGTCCTTGGCGCGGGGTTGCGCGGCGTCCGTGCGAGATGGCTGCCGGGCCACGTCGGCCGTGCGACGGCCGCCACAGGCGCGCGAGGCATGGCCGAAGATGAGGCAGCGGCGGCAGCGGACGTCGTTGGGGCAGTCGCGCACGTGATGCCTGGGGTCGAGGCAGCGGAAGCAGAGGCCGGCGGCCTCCTCCGGGGATGGGTTGCGGCGCAGTGTCGGAGATGCTGGGCAGGGCGGGGCGTCGCGGCGCGGACGGCGATGGGGGTGCCTGCGGCGAGCCTGCTGGAACCCGTCCGCGTCGAGCACCGGCCCGCACGTCGCGCGGCGCACCTCCGAGCGAGGCCCGAGGCGGTCCTGCACTGCGGGTCGGGGAGCGGGCGCGGCTCGTCCGGAGGCGGCGACAGCGCGCTTGGGAGCAGCGGCGGCCGGCGGGCCTGGGGGGAGCGAGCGCGCGACGTCGCTGTACGACCTCGACATAAGTGTAACAAATATAAATAGACTCTGCGGTTAAATATGAACACATTCTTGCCAATACAGTGAGCTTTATATCTTAGAAACCCTTGCGTACTGATTTTGTTTGAGAATATTTTTCTCAAACACATTCTTGCCAATACAGTGAGCTTTATAGCTTAGAAACCCTTGCGTACTGATTTTGTTTGAGAATATTTTTCTTAAACACGCACAAAAGCTGCGTCTCATTTCGTTAAGGAAGAAATATGTACAAGGGTGAGGGCAGAAACTCCCTCAACCCAAACACACCTAAAGACACACCCCTAAGGAACAAACTAAGAACTCGCACCACACAGGAAACAATACTACAAAAACTCAAACAAAGGACGAGCCTAATTGTCCAAGGTAAGTGACCCACATAAAAGCCCCCGAAGCGCATTTGGCCTAGCGCATTTTGTTTGAGAATTTGTAAAGCATAGCTACTAAAATAACTGTTCTTTACTTTTTTATGGTCCCAGCTATTGAAGTGTATATGTGGATTGCGTTGGCTAGTGCAACATGGTATCAGGGCCTAAGGTCTTGAGTTCAAGTCTTGGCTTTCGCAGTTTATCTAAAAAATTGTTGCTGCCCCCCTTTGTCCACGTATAGGCCTCTTGAGCCATACCTCTGAGTCTATCCACGTGTTGACAACGTGTTGACTTTCCGCGTCACACGTGAGAAGGGGTGTTGAAGCGTATATGTGGATTGCCTAGCCCCTTCCTTCAGTTCGGAATTTTGGTTGCGTTGGCTAGTGTGTGATGCTTAACATTATATCGGAGCTAAGGTCTTGAGTTCAAGTCCTGGCTTTCGCAATTTATTTAAAAAATTGCTGGTAGCCCCCTTTCTGTCCACGTGGGTGTTACAATATATGTGCATTGCACTAGCCCTTTCCATCAGTTCAGACTTTTGGTTGTGTTGGCGCACGAAGCTTAACACCAGCATGCATCAGGATATTAATTTATTGCCTCCAACATATATAATTGCTGATATATAGGGAGCTAAAGCTTCTTTGACTACTATCACTAACCAATGCTACCCGAGGCAAGAGAATATATGGATGAGAGGCACCTATGACAATTACTCACCACGGGAGTGTCTGCATTTTATTCTTGGGTTAGCTAGTGCATGAAGCATAACACCAGCATGCATCAGGATATCAATTTATTGCCTCCAACTTATATATTTACTGATATATAGTGAGCTAAAGCTTCTTTGACTACATATCACTAACCAATGCTACCCGAGGCAAGACAATAGATGGATGAGAGGCAGCTATGACAATTGCTTACCACGGGAGTGTCTGCATTTTATTCTTGTAAATTAAAACAGGCCTTTGTTTCAAATTCTAAATTCCGTATGGTGATAGTGTAAATCAGAAGAAACAGTAAATTCCGTATGGTGATAGTGTAAATCAGAAGAAACAGAATTAAGAATATGGCAAGTGAGCTTGGCACCCATAAATTCTACTCCCTCCGTCTCTAGTGTAAAAAACGCTCTTACATTGTGGGACGGAGGAAATACATGCCAATATATGACCACAGAACTCAAATTTACATAAATGAACTACAACATGCAGAAAATAACACATAAATATTCAAACCTTAGTCCTATCTGAAGCCATCTTCAGTTGAACTGAGAACCAGTAATACGATCCATCAGAACTAAATGCTTTAACATCGACATTCTCCTGCACCAGATAAATGGCACTGAATCAGCAAAGTGTAGTGCTTAAAAGCATAATCAAATGTGTCATATAGCATTGTCTACCTTGTTCTCGAGCTCAAAGAGGGATACTCCAATACTGTACTGTTTGCATCTTCCAACAGCCACACAAATCGCAACCTGTGCGGGGCGGAAGTTGTTATCCCGAGACTCGCGCATATTTGTCGAGCTGTTCACGTAATCCTGTGGTGAAAGCATTATATAGTTCATAGCACAATCTTCGATAACTTCTAATATTTGTGTATTTTTCTGTGATATGCTGCCTCTTCTGACAAAAGATTTTGAAGAATATCTGAGGGAAAATTTTGAAGATTTAGCCACTCTACTCAATGAGTCCGGTCTGCTGAGTGAGTCCGGTCTGCTGAGTGAGTCCAGTCTGCTGAGTGAGTCTGCATCTGTATTTACTGCTTGTTCAATTTCTACAATACGATAAGATAGTGCAATAGAAGAATTGTTTTTTATCCAATACGGAACAAATAATCTTATCGTCTTTGGTGCAGCATCACTTGCTCCCAGATCATGTTCAACGCTAACACGCAATTTCCTAATTTCATACACAAGCAAAATTATTAGAAATAATAAACAATTGAATCCAAAAGCATACTTAACATAAAAAATATAGAACACTCAGTCAACTATTATCAACCTAGTGCGCCTATCAATAAATATATAATGTTTTTACTCAAAATATATGGCGCTTGGATATAAGCTATATATGGTGCTTGGATAGTTGTTGATAAATACTACCTCCGTCCGGAAATACTTGTCCTAGAGATAAATGTATCTAGACTTATTTTAATTGTAGATACATCCATTATATGCATTTTTAGGACAAGTATTTCCGGACGGAGGGAGTATAAGTTATTTTGAATGTAATATACTCCCTCCGTCCCAAAATATCTGTCTCAACTTTGTATTAGCTCTAGTACAAATTTGTACTAAGGTTAAGATACTTATTTTGAGACGGAGGGAGTATATGTTAGTGATATAGTTAGGAAAGTGATTGACTACACACTAAATCCAAAAGGTCACATATATTTATTTACTTTAAAAAAAGAAACAGGTCACATAATTTGACCAGATCATGTAGCTTTTTTTCTATACTGAAACAATATATGCAAAAGCACAAGCGTGGATGCTAGATTGCTAGATCAAACTGTTTCGGAGAATTTTAACTGGATCCCAAATGAACAATACAAGCTAATGCACCTTCACAGTCAGCTGCCGTGGCATATATTGATATGAATATCATGTAATTAGATAGTAGAGGGCTTCAGAAAATCAACCGTTATGAATGGGCTCAAATTCAAACTGTACAGAATTTGCGTACCACATGGCAACAAATGTGATGCGGCATTTCTCAAAAAAAAAATGCACAAAATACTGAGGCTACATAGGTTGTTTGTTTGGACACCATATGAAGATATGTCTTGTCTACATCTCGGTTGTACTCGAATTACTGTTCTTGAAATTCTACTATGAGAAGCTGAAAGAATAAAAGCTTCCAAACCTCTGGGTTCGTTTCTGAACCATCCAGAAAGAAGAAACGTGTTCCATAGACAGCAAATCCATTATCAGTTCAGCATCCTAAAAGGAATGAGAAATGGATAAATTACTTTAATCCCTCAAGTATACATGCAAGGCAGGTCACATAAATTAGTAATCTGTCTGGTAAGAAAAAGAGAGATGGGAACAGCAGGGTAGTACAAAGCGTATTCCAGCAACCAGAGGATATATCACACCTATGTGCTACAGATCTCTAGCAACACTATCAGAAGATGAACCATGATCTATTAGTTTGGTTTGGAAATGTTCCGCGCAGACACAAATGCATTACCTTCTCTAAAATCCAGTCATTTTGAACGAACAGTGTGAGATAAATTGGTTTCCGAATATCTGCTGAATAAATAAATGCGCTTCCACCTGACGATACAATTCCATGCTGCCTTTCAACCATATTACCTTCAGCTGACTTCTCCCAAATAGAATACTCAGCTTCATGTGGAAGCTTATTTTCAAGTCTAAGAATTGAATTGAAAGAGAACTTCCAGTCGCAAACAGGCATATTTAAGTCTGTATGAACAATGGAAGCATCAACTCCAACACTAAGCCAGAAATATTGTTTGATACCAACAGGTGGGGAGCAGTACGAAAGAACATCTTTTTTCTCGAGCTCAGCAAGCCTAAGAACAGAATTCCTTGAGGGAACAGACGATTGTTTCAAGGTGCTTTGCCTCGAAAGTGAAGATTGCTGCTGCTTAGGAAGGCTGTCACAACCTAGTGAAAGAACCTGACTCCAATTGTATGATTCGTCTGATTTTACAGAAAAAGGCCGAACTTGCAAACACAAATCCATATCTTTGATCATGGTTGTCCAAGGCAATGCTGTAGATGAATATGGCTCCACAATAGCAACTACATTCCTAGCCATTTCCACACTTTGTTCTTGCAATAGCTGCCTTGAACGTACCCAACGCCTTCGTCTAACATAGTCATGTGGTGATTTAGAAGATCTCCAAGATGACGGCCAGTTTAAGTTTTGAATATCAGCACCATATGCCCATCCATCACAATCCACGAAAGTAGATTTTTCGATTTTCCACGGTGAAGTCCACTTCCAATCAGGTGGAATACGAGGTTCAAAGAATGCCTTCATAATAAGTTGCATATTTTTGTTAGAAGCTAAAAACTTTTGTTATAATATCTCATTTTTGCATAATCTAAAACCAAATATATTGTCTATTTCCCCAAATAAAGTAAAGATTGATGTCCTTGATCAACAGGACCAAAATTAATTACCTTAGATGAGTAAGAGCAGTCCCTAGTGCTCCATTGCCCCAACTCGATTCCATGATCACTAGAATGGTTACTTGTCCACCCTGAAGTGGGTTGGTACCACTGGTTTTCAAATACTTCATCAACGTTGTTCGTGGAACTGGTTGATTTAGCATTTATCATGGAGCTATTAAGCTTGTTTATGGGACATACAGAAACTTCAAGTTTTATGTCAGAATCATTAGCAATAACAGCAAGAGACCTCAAAGTTGCATGTTTCTTTCCATTTCTCATGGTGATCTCAAACGCAAAGTTGTTACTATTAAGTGATTTTGGGATGATTGACAATGGTAAAACTGCAGTAAAACTTTCCCATGGACCATCTGGGGTAAGCCCTGCCCAGAAACCAGTCTCTGCATTGCTTATGCTGTCTTTCCAGCTCTGGAAGTCTGATTGAGTAGATCGTTCGATGTAACAACATGAAAGTACTAAAGCACCACAGCCTTTCTTGTCTCCCTCATCAAGTACTGTGGCCTACAAAATGTTAAATATCTTTAAGTTCATTTACTATAAATTAAACAAGTAACTCAGGATACAAAATGATGAGCAGATTTAATATAAATTTTAAAAGGTTTTTAGCTCTGTCAAAATAGCTCAGCAAGTTCAACAAAACAAAAGAACTACCTTCCCAGTAAGAGGGCATGTCATTACTCGCTTGACATCAGCAGCTTGCTGAACGATTCTGATAGAAGCAGCTCGTTTCAATGTTGTTGTTCCCCTTTGAATAGGAATTGACAAAGAACCAAGTACTTCACCTTACAAATGAATGAAGGGTGTTATTTAAATCCTAAACATTACTCTCTAGTATACAAATCTCTCATGCAAGTGTAAGATTTAGTTCACATATAACAGCCAGTAGGCAAATGGATAGTTTCGAAGGAAAGAGGCACGAAAAAAAATGGAAATCAGAAAAATGGAATCAGTATTTGCTGTTAAGAAGAAAGAAATACATGATGATCTTATAAATGGATTTGACAGGAAATATGAACAAAAAATCAAGAGAAAGCTGTTAAATGTCATACAAATTTTATTATAAAATTACCTTTGCCAGCCTTTGATGCCAAATTTGTTACCTCAATCTCTAAATTAGCTGATGCCTGCAAAGCCCATGAAATAAAGATTAATGCAATCCTACCAACACACTCAGACAAAAAGAATAATGCGGAATATGTCACGAAGAATATAATAAAGTCCGACCGGGCCTACTAGTCTATGAGAAGTTATTGCATTGGTTCACAGTCTAGCTAAAAGAACATTTATAAATTTACAATATGATTTGGCCACAGTACGACAAAACAGGCTTACAACAACAACAACAACAACCAAGCCTTTCAGTCCCAAACAAGTTGGAGTAGGCTAGAGTTGAAACCCATAAGATCTCGAAGCCAAGTCATGGCTCTGGAACGTGGATAGCTAACTTCCACGCACCCCTGTCCATGGCTAAGTCTTTGTCGATATTCCAAACCTTCAGGTCTCTCTTAACGGACTCCTCCCATGTCAAGTTTGGTCTACCACGACCCCTCTTAACATTCTCAGCATGCTTTATCCGTCTGCTATGCACCGGCGCTTCCGGTGGCCTCCGTTGAATATGTCCAAACCATCTGAGACGATGCTGGACCAGCTTCTCTTCAATCGGTGCTACCCCAAGTCTCTCTCGTATATCGTCATTCCGTACCCGATCCTTGCTTGTGTGGCCACATATCCATCTCAACATGCGCATCTCTGCTACACCTAACTGTTGGATATGTCGTCTCTTGGTTGGCCAACACTCCGCGCCATACAACATCGCAGGTCGGATAGCTGTCCTATAAAACCTGCCTTTTAGCTTTTGTGGCACTCTCTTGTCACAGAGTATGCCAGAAGCTTGGCGCCACTTCATCCACCCAGCCTTGATTCGGTGGCCCACGTCTTCATCAATATCGCCATCCTTCTGCAACATGGACCCCAAATATCGAAACGTGTCTCTCTCCGGTACCACCTGCCCACCAAGGCTAACCTCTCCATCCTCGTGCCTAGTAGCACTAAAACTGCCCCTCATGTATTCAGTTTTAGTTCTACTAAGCCTAAAACCTTTCGATTCTAGAGTCCGCCTCCATAACTCTAACTTTCTATTAACCCCCGTTCGGCTATCATCGACTGGCACCACATCATCCGCAAAGAGCATACACCATGGGATATCTCCTTGTATATCCCTTGTGACCTCATCCATCACCAAATCAAAAAGATAAGGGCTCAAAGCTGACCCTTGGTGTAGCCCTATTCTAATCGGAAAGTCATCGGTGTCGCCATCACTTGTTCGAACACTTGTCACAACATTATCATACATATCCTTGATGAGGGTAATGTACTTTATTGGGACTTTGTGTTTCTCCAAGGCCCACCACATGACATTCCGAGGTATCTTATCATAGGCCTTCTCCAAATCAATGAACACCATATGAAGGTCCTTCTTTTGCTCCCTGTATCTCTCCATCAGCTGTCGTACCAAGAAGATGGCTTCCATGGTAGACCTCCCAGGCATGAAACCAAATTGGTTTTTGGTCACGCTTGTCAACCTTCTTAAGCGGTGTTCAGTGACTCTCTCCCATAGCTTCATAGTATGGCTCATCAGCTTGATTCCGAAGTAATTAGTACAACTTTGAACACCCCCCTTGTTCTTAAAGATTGGTACTAAAATACTCCGCCTCCATTCTTCGGGCATCTTGTTTGACCGAAAAATGAGGTTGAAAAGCTTAGTTAGCCATACTATCGCTATGTCTCCAAGGCCTCTCCACACCTCGATGGGGATACCATCAGGACCCATCGCCTTGCCTACTTTCATCCTTTTTAACGCCTTCTTCACCTCACACTCCTGGATACGTCGCACAAAGCACATGCTGGTATCATCAAAGGAGTCGTCTAGCTCAATGGTAGAGCTATCAACCTCTCCATTGTAAAGGTTGTCAAAGTACTCCCGCCATCTACGATTGATCGCCTCATCCTTCACAAGAAGCTGATCATCTCCGTCCTTGATGCATTTGACTTCGCCGACATCCCTCGTCTTCCTCTACCTAATCTTGGCCATCTTATAGATGTCCCTTTCACCTTCCTTAGTGTTTAAACGTTGGTAGAGGTCCTCATACGCCCGACCTCTCGCTTCACTCACCGCCCGCTTTGCAGCCTTCTTCGCCACCTTATACTTCTCCACGTTAGCTGCACTCCTGTCCAGATATAGGCATCTGAAACAGTCCTTCTCCCTAATAACCTTCTGGACCTCATCGTTCCACCACCAGGTGTCCTTAGCTTCCCTTCTACTTCCCTTGGTCACCCCAAACTCCTCTACATCGACCTTCCGCAAGGAAGTCGCCATACTCGTCCACATCAAGTTTGCATCGCCTCCTTCCTCCCAAGGGCCCTCCTTAATGACCCTCTCCCTGAAAGCCTGGGATGCCTCCCCCTTGAGATTCCACCACTTCGTTCTAGCGACTTTGGCGTGCTTATCCCGTTGGACACGAATCCCAAAGCGGAAGTCAGCAACCACAAGCTTATGTTGAGGGACAACACTCTCTCCAAGTATCGCTTTACAATCAATGCAAGCGCGTCTGTCTTCTCTTCTAGAGAGGACAAAATCAATCTGGCTAGAGTGTAGACCACTACTGAACGTCACTAGATGAGATTCTCTCTTCCTAAAGAGGGTGTTAGCTACAACCATGTCGTAGCCTAGAGCGAAGCTCAGGACATCTTCTCCTTGGTTCCTGATGCCATAGCCAAAGCCCCCGTGCACCCTTTCAAAACCTGTGTTAGATGTACCCACATGGCCATTGAGGTCTCCTCCTAAGAAGAGCTTCTCACCAATAGGTACTCTCCTAACCAAGTTCTCCAGGCCTTCCCAGAACTCCCTCTTGGTGCTCTCATTGTGGCCTACTTGCGGGGCATACGCGCTGATAACATTGAGGACTAAGTCCCCAACTACCAGCTTGACAAGGATCATCCGGTCCCCTTGCCTCTTAACGTCCACAACTCCATCCCTAAGGCTCTTGTTAACCAAGATGCCTACTCCATTCTTGTTTGAAGTTGTCCCCGTGTACCACAACTTGAAGCCGGTATCCTCCACCTCCTTCGCCTTTTGTCCCTTCCATTTGGTCTCTTGGACACATAGGACATCAACACGCCTCCTCACCGCCGTATCAACTAGCTCCCGTAACTCACCCGTCAGGGACCCTACGTTCCAGCTACCTAAGCGTATCCTCCTATGTGGGTCTTAAAAAGGACTGCTATGTGGGGGATGTGCTCGTGGTGTCTTATGTGAGGACTACACTAGAAAACTTTTATCTCTCAAACCATTAACCCTATTGATGATCCGCTTTCACTGTTGGTTTCACGCGACGAGATCTTCAAAACTAGATCCGATATCGATATGGTTTGGCAAAAAAAAATCACCAGTAGTTACCACATTTAAATACACTTAGTTATGAGATTATGGGATGCCATTCTCCATTAGTGCAAGACTTGTACTATACTAGTTTTATGACACAACGTCATTTTATACTTGTAACATTTGTAAAACTCACTTTCTAGTTGTACAGAAGAAACCTAATGCCTGAAAACACATGTAAATTATTACCTGGTAACCATTCAATATGTTGTGAAAACTGTGTTGCTAAATTTGGTAACCACATACTATAATCTGGTAACTGGTGGCGACAAAAACATGTCAATATGGGATCTTGTTTCAAAGAACTCGTTGACGCGAATTCACCAGTGAAGAAATATCACTAATATGTTGATAAATCATTTCAAGAAATTCGCCAGTGAAGAAATAGGATTTAGCAATTAATGTCGATGATGTCAACGCGACGTGTAAGATTCTGCATGCATGCATATCCCTCTCCCGTATAGGGATTTCTCTATTAACAACCTCTCGCTCTCTAAAACAAGGTGGGCTTGTCCCCATCATAGATTTTCCGTAAAAAGAAAGAATAGTCAAATAAATTTCACTGAAACGACTACTGGAAAATTCCGTAAAAAGAAAGAATAGTCAAATAAATTTCACTGAAACGACTACTGGAAAATTACCTGTTCTGGAACTTCAAATATAAAATGTTCATTCCACTTAGCATGATGTGTCTGTAACTCAGCTGTTTTCACAGGGTTTACACATCTTGTCCTGGCACTCTGTGGGAATACCTTGTACTGATCAGAAGTCTGACTTCCTATGAGCAAGCGCAAAGCACAGAAGTAGCTATGATCATTGCCATCATCTACGATTGGCAAGCCCTGTCATGTAGAAAAAACATATTGTGAGTGTCATACCGAGAAGTTGCCTGTGCAAAGCATAACATAAGTGTAAGTATGACCTTGGACTCAAAGATCTGTATGACAACATAATATCTTGCTTCCGTAGAATTTGACAATACATTTAGCTTATCGGAAAATCTCGCAGGTGGCATCAACAGTGAAATTTGATTGTCATGCTGTAATAGCTGAATAGTGTTTTCAGTATCTTCTTGTTTCTTAAGATAAACATCACATCCTAATTTGTTCTCAAAAACTACCCTCTGGAAATCATCTTCCTCCAACGCAGAACTGGACAAATCATCGGAAATTTTTAAATTTACCAAAGAGTCCTGAAAAACAGGTGGAGAGAGAATATAAATGATTACAGGAAGTTTACAAAAGGCAGCAAGAGTCAAATAGTTGAAATGATAGATGAAACCTCATTTCTGATTGATGATCTCTTTTCAATATCAATTTGTCTTCGCCATGAAATTAACGTTTCGATGAGCAAATCAAGATTTGCAGAACTCAGGTTGACATTTAGAGGACTTGTTGCAGAAACACGAATCCTCTTACCAACTTTTGAAGGAGGGTGTTCACTGGTATCATATGTTTCCAACCTAAAATAAAGATTGAATAAATAGTGCGGAGACAGTGGATTTGTCAGAACAGTAGAATTTTGTCAGGTAGATGGAAACAAGAAAAGGGTTAAGTAAAACTTACTTGAATATTCCATCAAATGGCTCAACCAAAGGTTCCCATGCTTCCAAGTGTCTATTGAATGTGGATGCAGCAATTGAACAGATCAAGACAACATTAATTGTCTCAAATCTCCCATGTGTTGCAAGATTTATACTCGAGATTGTAGTGTCGAAAATTGGTGTGACCTAAATATTCAGATATTATGTAACTAGAAAATAAAAATATTCCAACAATTTCTTTCCATATCAAGAAACATAATTTAGCATGCCTACGCACCATTCCACACGAGCTGTCTAGGATGCTGATTGACAAAGATCCCAGCTTCAGCTCAGCAGTAACATTGTCAGGTGCCTTTGGCTTAGAATGATCTGCAATACTGTATGCCAATCGAGCTGATGGTTTCTTCAGATCAGGTCGGGCAAGGAAAGTACATCCCTAAAACATGAGAGTGTTGGATTCATACAACCATGAGCTAATAATGTATGAAGAAATTGATTCAAACATAACAGATAACCTGATTTCCAACTTTCCAGATGCTCCAGCAGTTAGGTCCCTTTGAACTGGATGACCTTGAGATAGGGTCCTCTGAGATATTTGCTTGATTCACCAAACCCAACTTAGGACAGCAAATGGAATCCTTGCTTGGCATCTCATCTGTTTTTGTCACAACACATCCGAGAGAAGCATATCCAGGAGGAGCCACTGGATACCACAAGAATATGTCATCTAAGCCTTTTTTGTCAATTTGTGCTACTTTCATGAATCGTACAGGCCTTTCAGAAACTATCTTGTCGTCACACTTAAAAAGAATGCCAAGAGTAGGCGGTTCAAGCCTGAAAGAATCACAGAATACGCGAACAAGTATCAGAAAGAGTGGATGGTTCAAGACTGGAAGAATCAGAGAATATGTGAACAAGTATCAGAAAGCACGGAGAATTTGAACTGTATGTCTATATTAAGAAATCATCACCCTTCAGTTATACATTCGCCAACTGGAGCGAAGCCGAAACGTGGTAATGGCCGCCATATTGAAAATGGCCTCCTTGTGTCGCCACCTTTATCCCACCATATTCTTTCGAAATGTGGAGTAGACGTGCAATAGCTACTTGGTCTTGACAAAGTTCTAACAACATCCCACCCAGAAGTACTCTTAGAATTACTTGATTGATCAGTTGGCTGGTCACTCCGAACAGGAGAATCTGCAGTCAGATCTTTAATGATATAGCAATTTGGATTCCTTAGCAGAACATGATGCAAATCAAGAGCTTCTGTTCTAGTGGGTTGGTTTGCAGAACTGTGTGCATGGAACGTGCCGATCACATTGTCCACACGCCAGATGCTAAATCCAGAAAGTATTCTGCAGAAAAAGGATAAGAGGCAAACCCATGATACCATTGTTGGTGTTTTCACTCAAACTCTAGGTAGGTTCTAGAAACTCTTTTGATGAGGTGAAATAATCAAACACCATGAAAGCAGGTCAAATAACAAAGAATGATGGTGTCATTACCCAGGAGCAGACGAGAGTGTGTATATGCAATCTGAAAATGTTGCAGATGTCGCTAGATCAGAACGAAGGCAGTACACAGCATGATTGGAAGGTGGCTGATCTCCACTAGTTACCACACATCCTAGAGCTAAGTATCCACATGGTGGCACAGGAACCCAGATTGAACAGTCATTTTGGTCACTTGACTTCTTGGAATCCACTAACTCTATAGATCCAGGTAATGTATGTACAAGCCTAAATCCAAGAGGTTTCCGCACACGGCCATAGGTGTTGCTTATAGCAACCACAACCTGAGAAGGTGGCACAGACCTGAAAAGGTAGAGTCACACATTATACTAGCATTAGCAGGAGAAAGATGAAAGATTAAAGGGGAAAGATAGCAACCAGATATCAGCTAACTGTCTAAAAAATGTACATAGTACTTCTTCTCACAGAAATGAAATTCTATTCTTTTCTACTCAGCCTTTTTATGTCTTAGGACACAATAGAAACTAACGCATCTTTCTTTGGCTTCTCTGCCAAATAGAAAGGGGATAGAACTAGCAGAAAAAAGGGGCCAAATAGGTCCATGGGCATTGTTATTATGAACCTTATTGCAACCACTAGATAAGACAATGGAACATAGAAATAATAAAAGTAGGATTTTTAACTACATGTCCCTCATTTACGATAACCTTAAGTCGTAGGCAAGTCTTACATGTAGATACTGCCAGGTTTTGAAACCCAACTTATATTAAGTGGCTTCCTGCGCTCAAAAAACTGTTTGTAACATAGCTTGGTTATCAGACCATGCTGGGTCTGATTTTCTAAAACCTGGCCTGTTATATCATTAAACTAAATTTGACATAAGTGTTAGAGGAGCAACTTGTCTGTATTGCATAGTCCATGGCCGAGGCCTCCTTCCAGCACTTCGACTTGCTTCTCAGTACGGCGGAGAAGCGCAAGTTCTTGCTGAACCTAGACTACCTAGGCTCACGCTCGCAGGACTTTGCAAACCTTGATGCCCCATTAACGGAGGTATGGGAGGTGGTGCGTCGGCTGCCGCTAGGGACGACACCTGGACCGGACAGATTCACGGCGGAGTTCCTTCAGGCCTGTTGGTGGACCATGAAGGACGATGTTATGGCTGCTTTCGCCAAGCTGCACTCTTTCTGTGGACAGGGGTTCCAGGGTCTGAATCAGGCCCTCCTAATTCTGCTGCTCAAGAGACCAGACACCTCGGCCCTGGCGGATTAGCCTAATTCACATCTTCGTGAAGCTCGTAGCCAAAGTCCTGGCCACCAGGTAGTCGCAAAATTGGGGGCGTTGGTCGAGGAGAACCAGTGCGCATTCATCTCAAAGTGCTGCATCAATGATAACACCATGATGATACTTGCACCGGTTGAGAGAACCTCATGCGATGCTGAAGGTTGGCTTTGGCCCGCGCTTCCAATAGTGCATTACCATCACTGGCGACCAGGGCCACCAGTTTGACACCACAAGGGCCTACGGCATGGCGACCATGTTTTCGTCGATGTTGTTTTGTTGCTGATTGACACACTCAACAGGTTATCATCTTTTGTTATCCGGAGCAGGAGGAGTTTACTTGTCGTTTGTCGCTTGCTCAGGCTCTTTGTTGGCTTTTAGATTGGCTGATCAAAACACCAGGGCAGCAGCACACGCACATGCAAAGCTAGCAAGCAGCCGGATAGATTTCTCCTGAAACAAGTGCACTACGTTGCCCCTGGAAAAGCTAGCTAGCGATCGACTCGACGGTCTCCTCGACGGATCGTCTCTTTGTCGACAGAAAAGAAATCAGTGGATTGCATCAGGCTCGTATCAAGCCTGGTACTTTGTTACACTGACACTGAATTAATAGTAGAGCAGCAGCAGTCGTATCTGGGATCCAGGTCAAAACAGAGTAAGCCGTGTTTACGAGGGTGAATGTTAGAGTTAAACACGGCTTATAGATATTTCATACATGTACGTATACATGTGTGTCCGACTAGGACTAGTATTAGGAGTTGGCTTACTCCCTGCCATGTAACCTTGTCCGACTAGGAGTAGTTTGCTTATGCTAGCCTAGGCATATATATATATATATATATATATATAAATATATTTATATATATATATATATATATATATATGCGTGTACCCCCAACTATCGTAATGAAAAGAGAAGATTGAAAAGCAATACAAAGTACCAGGCTTGATACGAGCCTGATGCGATCCACCGATTTCTTCCACCGAGGAGACCATCAAGTCGATCGCTAGCTAGCTTTACCAGGGGCAACGTAGTGCACTTGTTTCAGGAGAAATCCATCCAGCTGCTTGCTAGCTTCCTAGCTTTGCACGTACGTGCGTGTGCTGCTGCTCTGGTGTTTTGATCAGCCGATCTAAAAGCCAACACTCATTGGGCATGCACAGCAACGGAATTCTAATACGTCTCCCATGTATCTATAATTTTTATATGTTTCATGCCGATTATACATATTTATACAATGTTTTCAAAGTTTATTTTGGAACTAACCGATTAATTCAGTGTCAGTGTAACTTCGTGTTTTATGTTGTTTAGGTTTCAGGGAAATAAAATAGCTATGCTTTTACCCCAAAGAAGAGGGGTGTCACCTGGGGAGGCCTGCTCGGTGTCCCACATTGGTTGTTTGAATGAGGAGATCCTAGTGACGTTGTCGGTCACGGTGTGCTACTAGTTGACATGATCGCCAATAGCTTGCACACCTGGAGGGCATCTATGATGTCTAAGGAAGGTTGTTTGGCCTTGGTCAATTCGGTTTTGGCCGACATGCCCTTGCACCAGATGGTGGTTCTACGCTGGAACAAAAAGACCAAGAAGCAAGTTGGCAAAATGTTGAGGTGTTTCCTATGAGTGAGGAGGGCGGCAGGCCCTTCCGCCTTGGGGGGGGGGGGGGGGGGGGGAGGGGGGGAGAATAGGTGTTCTAGACCTTGACAGGGTTGCCACGGCCTACTAAAGGTGTGTTGGTTGTGGAGAATGTGCACCGACCCATTCCGAACCTGGAGGGGCCTCGACCTAAAATTTTCCTGTGATGAGCATGAAGTCTTGGCTACATCCATGAAGATGATGGTTTGACGTAACTCCTGCCTTACTCTGGAGAGATGGCTGCCTCAACAGTATTGCCATTTTTTAGATCGTCCCTCGGCTCCTTATGTTGGTCTCGAGGCACAACAGAAAATGACGAACCATTAGTGAGGCCTTGACTGGACGCCGATGGATCTAGGATATCAGGGGGTGGCTTTGGGCGCCGCTAGCCCTCTAGCAGTACATCCAGGTTTGGGATTTGATGCGCCAGGTGCAACTTAACACTTCTCTGGACATCCTCCAACGGCGCTAGATGAAGGACTACCGGTACACATCCAAGAGTTGTCTTGATAGTGTCGTTGTAGCATGGAGTCTTCAGAAAGATACTGAGTAGCCAAAGGGGATGGAAGAAGCATGTCGCAAAGATCATAGCAAAAGAAACTAGTCGCAAAAGAAGCTTGGCAGCAAAAGAATTGGCGTAAAACAACAGTAATGCAAAAGGAGGCCACGAATATCCTAAGAGAACAATGACCAAAAAAGCCACAAAAGTTGTACACGAAGGACCAAACAAGGACCAAATTAGAAATGGACCAAACTAGAAAAGAAGAACGACAGATAAAGGTTTCGTGGATTCGCATCACATGAAAAACACGAAAGAGCAATAGACATGGTGGATGCAGCGAAAAAATAGAAAGCGAGAAGCTAGTAAGCACACGGGGTAAATGATGTGATTGTGGAGGAGGCCAGGACAAGCCGACAAGGAGTAGCGACAAGTCCAACTGAGAACAACTAGCGGACAAGGAGCTGACATGGTCGACGTGCTGAAGGACGCGGTGTAGAGCGACCATCAATGCATGCGGTAGCCGCCAAAATGCCGACAAAAGTAGCCAAACGAGGTGATGTCGCAGGCGGACAAGCACTCAACACCAATGGAAGGTGCATGTCCAAGACAGCTGGCAAAACAACCCCCGTTGGTAGACCTGGCCATGGGAAACCCGGCCCGAAATTCCTGGGCCGGGCCAGCCCTGGGCTTGCCCGTCGGTCGGGCCCAGGCCTGAGAAACAAGCCCGAAGGTCGGGCCGGGCCTGCAAAAACCAGTTTTTAAGCCTATGTCGGGCCGGGCCGGGTTTTTTTTAGGCTCGTGCCAGCCTTCGGCACAGAAACTAGGCCCGAAAATCGGGTCGAGCCTGGGCCTGAGTTTTGTACTGTGGGCTTTTGTAGGCACGGCCCTGCCCAAGGCCCAGCCTGAGTTTTGGCCAGGTATACCCGTCAATAATCACCAAATATCGAGGGAGAAAAACGATGCCCAATGACAACATTGTACCTGGTTTTTTTTACTTCTTTGAAAAGATTTAGTCAAGAGTGCTCTACCTCCTGAAGGAAGCAAAGCAACAAATTGGTACACAAGGCCACTCTGCCAGGAGAGGTCGGATGGGTTATCCAAGGACAAACATAGGAGAAAGGGCAGTTGAGGGATGCTCCATAGGAGAGAGCGAGTGGGCCTATCTCCTCACGCCGCCAACCCGGATCCCATCGTCAACCGGCTCGCACCACCTCCACACACCATCACCAGCCCAACCTACCTCATTGCGTATCACACCCCACGCGCCGCATCATGCGATAAGCTTATCCTCGAGACATTGCACATCTCAATGATGGCCCAACTGTTGTTGTTCACTCTATCTCTATATCTCTATAGCAAAAATTGAAGAAGAATGTGTTAGCTTCTCCTTCAAATAGGACCTCCTTCACCTCCAAGTTGGCCTTGAGTGAGCCATGCCATGGATTGGGAGTTCCAAACAAATTAACGGTCCTCAGATTTCACACGTGGGGCGAGAATTTGGATCAAGGACTCTGGAACAACTTAGTGATCCTCGGATTTCATGTGTGTAGCGGGAATCATGAGCTAGTTGTAAAGTTGCAAATTCGGTGGCTTTTGGAGGACGTCGAAAAGGGCCTTAGCTATTACTCCGAATGGCTATGGTATCCAAATGGATCTTCTTTCAACCTTTACTTGGACTCTAGCTATGGTGGTATCTAAGCTCTTCAACCTCATTTTTGGTCAAACAAAGATGAGCAAAGAATGGAGGCAAAGCATATTATTACCAATCTTCAAGAAAAGGGGAAAAGGGGATATTTGAAGTTCTGCTAATTACTCTGATGAGCCATACAAAGCTATGGGAGAGTTACTGAGCCCTGTTTAAAAAAGAATGACTGGCATGACCAAAAACCAGTTTGGTTTCATGCCCGGGAGGTTGACCTTAGAAGCTATTTTCTTGGTACGATAACTTATAGAGATATAAGGGCAAAAGGACATGCATATGGTGTTCATTGACTTGGAGAAGGCCTATAATAACAAGATACGGTGTAATGTCATGTGGTGGACCTTGGAGAAACCAAAAGTCCCAACAAAGCGCATTACCCTCATAAAGGACATGTATGATAATGTTTTGACAAGTGTTTGAACAAGTGGTGGTGACATTGATGACCTTCCAATTAAAATAGGACCACGCCAAGGGTCAGCTACGAGCCCTTAAATTTTTCTTTGGTGATGGATGAGGTTACAAGGGATATACAAGGAAATATCCAATGGTGTATGGTCTTTGCAGATGATGTGGTGCTAGTCGACAATAGTCGGACTAGGGTTAATAAAAAGTTCACTAGAGACAAACTTTAGAAACGAAAGTTTTTAATATTAACTACGACTGAGTACATGAGGTGCAGTTTCAGTACTACTAGGCATGAGGAGGAGGTTAGCCTTTATGGGTAGGTGGTAACTTAAAAGGACACCTTTCAACATTTGGGATCTATGATGTAGAAGGATGGTAATATTGATGAAGATGTGAGCCACCGAATCAAAGTCGAATGGATAATGTGGCGCCAAGCTTGGCGATGTGACAAGAGTGTGCCACAAAAGCTAAAAGGCAGGTTCTATAGGAGGCCATTCAACCTGCAATGTTGTACGACACATTATGTTGGCCAACTAAAAGGCGACGTGACCAACAATTAGGTGTAGCAAAGATGTGCATGATCAGATGGATATGCAGCCACAAGGATCGGGTCTGGAATGATGATATAATAGAGTTGGAGTAGCACCAATTGAAGAGAAGCTTGTCTAACATCATCTGAGATGGTTTGGCATATACAACGCAGGGCCCCATAAGCAGCGGTGCATAGCAAAAGATTAAGGCATTCTGATAATGTCAAGATAGGCCTGGGGTAGGCCAAACTTGACATGGGAGGAGTCCATAAAGAGAGGCCTAAAGGACTCGAATATCACCAAAGAACTAGCCATTGACAAGGGTGCTTGGAAGTTAGCTATCCGCATTCCAGGGCCATGACTAGATTTCAAGACCTTGCGAGTTTCAGCTTTTGCCTACCTCACCTTGTTTAGAACTGAAAGGTTTTGTTAATATTGTTATGGATGCAACTTATCTGTATTGCATAGCCCATGGGTGCATATATATTACATAAGACCATGTGAGAAGTTGTCAATCGAAAACCCAAGAGCAGCCAAGGCCAAGATATCAACCGAAGCCGAATGAGAAGAACTGAGGCGCCGATCTACAACCATTCTACACAAGCGGGGAGCAGCAACCGAACGGTGGCAGAGATGATGGGGCGGAGCGGCGAGGTGACGAGTGAGGTAGAGCAACACAAGCAAAGCACGTGAAGCCTGTGGGCCGAGCGACCAGGGTGGGCAACGACCAGATCGAGTATGGGCAAAGATGGAGGCATGGTTTGGAGGTAGATTCGAAGGCAACAGTGTGGTGCGTGGATTGGGTGGAGCAAATTGTGATCGGAGGTGGCAGTGGTGAGGGAAGAAGAAAGTAGGGGAGCCTTGATCTGATGAGCATCCATCCTTCTCAGGAAGAAGACAGCGGCTTGACGATTGAAGAGGCGGCAGATTGATCGACATAGAGGAGCACAAAACTATCGAGAAGAGGAGATCGAAAAAAAATCCCCGATCAAGAGGACGAGTTACAACGCCCAAAAAGTTATGTAAACCTAGGCTCATGATACCATGTTATGGATGCAAAAGGGTGAAATTTGGAAATCTTTGTTGCATTGAGAAGCAAATAGCATTCCTACCAGGAACTACCAGATTACGAAATTTGATAAAGCACAGAAATTCAAATATAAAACTCATATCAGGAACAACCATTTACAAATTTGATAAAGCACAAAAATTCAAATCTAAAACTCTTATGAGACTGGGTGAAGTCAGCCCTAGAAGTGCACAGAAATTCAAATATAAAACTCATATCAGGAACAACCGAATTACAAATTTGATAAAGCACAAAAATTCAAATCTAAAACTCTTATGAGACTGGGTGAAGTCAACCCTAGAAATGCCCAACGACTCGATGAAATTTTTGCCCAGTCTTTGCGCGGTACTTCCACATTGAATCACCCAGTGCTACCGGATATGCCGTTAACTAAACTCACATAGTGAAAGTGGAACTAATCCCCATATGGTTTTGGTAATTCATAACAACATATACATCATTGAACTAATGTCTATTCAAAGAATATTTCAGGAAAATTCAATTTAGATATGGCAATATGATGTGAATGTGGACCCCTGAAAATGCAAAGGACATGTGTTGACCAAGCTTCAAGGCTCTACATTTTTGGTATAGTAATCCAAGATCACATTGAGTCAATAAAAATTGTAGGGAAAGGCTGCGTACAATAGACCCAAAGTGGTCGGACCCTGCACAAGCGGGAGCTACATGCACCGGGCTGCCCTTTTAAATCCAAGATCACATTGAGTCAATAGAAAAATCAATACTGCTCCCTCCATTCCTAAATATAAGACCTTTTAGAGATTCTAATATAGACTACATACGGAGCAAAATAAGTGAATGTACACTCTAAAATATGTTTATATACATCCGTATGTAGCCCATATTGAAATCTCTAAAAGGTCTTATATTTAGGAACAGAGGGAGTACTAAAAGGGGATGAGGTTTTGATCATGATCTAACTGCTCAAGTACTTAGAGATATTACTCCAAAACTCTTAGTCACACTCTCACATTCATCTATATCCAAAACGCCAAAGTCAATCTCAGTCCCACCGATATTCATCTAGACGAACTCACCGAGATACACTTCACATAGCCACTGCCTAAACCCTAGCATCTCGGTCTCATTGAGTTGACCCTTAGTTCCCACCAAAGAGCGCTTGCCAACCTTAGTTCAAAACTCCCGAGTGGTTTGAATCGGTGACAACGAAGTGTGGAAAGTGCCTAGTTCAGCTTAGCTCGGTCGCACCAAGAGATTTCATCCAGTCTCACCGAAAAGCCTAAAGTTCAAACCTTTTATACTGGTCGGTCCCATCGAGCATTTTCACCTGTTCCCACCTAGTGCATAAATATGTGTAACTGTTGAATTTTCGGTGTTGCCTATATATACCCTCACCCATTCCACCAACTCTCAAAGAGCAATCAGTTCAAAGCAATCACTTCCCATATCCATTTTCTAATAGAGAACCACCTACCCTTGTGTTGAGATCAAGACGATTCCACTCCAATTTTTGATCCTTGATCTCCAGCCTCCCAAGTTGCTTTCCACTTCAATCCCTCTCCTACAATCCTACTCCCTCTGTCCCATAATATAAGAACGTTTTTAACACTACACTAGTGTTAAAAACGTTCTTATATTATGGGACGAAGGGAGTACCATATAGCCAAAATCTTTGTAAGGGCAAGGAGATCACCTACTTCGTGAACATTTACCCCGAGTGAGACTAGCCCTTCGTGGATGTAAGCCATGATGGCATAAACAATGTTGCTTCTTCATGGACCCTTCGTGGGTGGAGCCCTATGTGGACTCATGCAGCCATGCAACCGTTAATCTCAATGGGTTGATGTCTCCATCAACGTGGGCGTACGATAGCACCACCTATCAGAATCATGCCAAAAATCACAGTGTCTTCATTGCGTTTGATTATCTCCAAACCTTTCCTTTACTTCCTTGTGCAAAGTCTTTACTTTCCGTTGCCACTATATTAGACTTGCATGTGTAGGGTGCGACTAGATTTACTAGAATTGCTAAAATCTGCCAAGACCTAAAATTGGGAAAAGGGTAGTCTAATCACCCCCTCCCCCTCTAGACCTACTTTTGATCCTACACCTAGCTACCCATACACTAGTTTAGGGTTAAATCCCACACTCCTTTTCGCTCATACTGCTCAAGCTCCTTCGCCCTTGCCGTAGATTTTGATCCCCTCCATGCTCCTTTCTGGCCCATCGCCTCGTTGAAATCCTCGCATGAACCGGCATTCTTCACAACCGGCCGCCATCGTAGCAATTGTTCCTCCAAGTTAGGGCGAGCAAAAATAATTGACCTCCTCCATTCAATTCATTTGGTCAATGAATAACCCATCCAATTTCACATTTATGCTTTCAAATCTACAAAAACTTCACTTGAATGTCTAGATTTAGTTCAAAATTGCGTGATTAGTTACTACGAGCTTGGAACTTTCGGATAGGGCAAGCTCGTACTACGAAAGGTCATGTGCTAGGGGCTAGGGCAGCTTACGACTTGGCTTGGAACTTGGGCACGCTCGTACTACCAAAAGGTCATGTGAGCATAAGACTTGGCTCAGAACTAATGAAGATGAAGGGCGCCAGTAGTACCAACCAATTGAGGAATTCAGTTCATGTGGATTGCTACAGAGTTGGAATTATCACCTCATGAGCATGCAACAAGACTGGAATGATTAACTCATCCATCAATTCTTTGCCACACTCACCTTGAGGACAGTCTTGGAAGACATTATCTTGGATGACCAACACGAACAAATACATTTAAAAAAATGAGTTAGCTAATGCGCTGAAGTTGCCAAGTGCAAGTGATCCTAAGAAGCAATGTGTTCATGAGAAGCCCCCTCACGAGGAGTCTAGTCTAGAGCAGCTCTATGACAAGAATAACTTCAAGATCGAAATTTGATTGAGAGCATCCCATGGATACCACCATGGACCTCAAGCTCCAAGTGGATCTGGTGACAAGATCCCGCGCACGTGTGTCACGACCTTGAGTCAGGACGGAACAACAAACAGCACAAATAGATTGATACAAGTGTCCCTGGTGTACAAATCAAATTCACCAAACCTTCACTGAGGAGATATAATCCAGAGAAGAGAACTAAGGAACGGGAGGAGCATAGATCAAGGATAGAAGAGCTGTTCATGGTCATATCCATGGGATGCTTCAAGTGTCCGACCGACCAGACTGTTCGGTCTGGGCGACCAGACTGACCGATTAGCGCCTGTGTCTCGAACGAAACCTTCTGGACCGACCAGACTGTCTTCTCTTGCGCCGAAGAATGCACTACCGGAATTTTTTCGAGAAAACGCAAAGACTCTGCGTTTCATTTCATTGAAAGGGAGGATAGTTACCGGACTGTCCGGTAGCTCTGCTTCAGACCATTGACATGATATACTCTGCATTAGAACTACATTTCACAGCAAAGAATGATCTGAATGGAAGAGATTCTGGATGTACTACCAATCCAGATATAGCCGATTGTTGGACAAGCAAGAACTAAAGAAAGTAGCCGCATTCAGTCACATCCCAGTCCTAGTGTTTATCTGGGACACTGAGCACAGTACACTCAGACTGATATGACTATCAAAGTTGCGGGTACAGTACTAGTAATACCCAACGAACACTAAAGAACAGAAAATAATGTCACCAGGTGGCAGATCTCAAAAGAAAAATTACCTTGAGGACACACAATCACCTAAAATAACATAATTTGAAGGAGCTTGTGGCCTCCAGAAGGTGAGATTGTAACCAGGTAGATCACCTACAGTATATGATCGATCAATGAAATTAACAGGGGGTGTAACCAGTTGAATAAAAAGAAACAAGAAAATAACGTGTCTTGCAACAAAAACTAGATAACTAACACACAACAAGTACCTTCCAGTGACGTCCAAACTCGCTTAAAGTTAGTGCAAGAGACCAGTGGGTTAATATTGCCAAACTGCAAAGCTGCGAGGGTTTGATTTTGCAGTTTGAGCACGAGAGAAGCAACACCCAGAGAAAGATGGATGCATATTTCTGAAGATGTTAATATTATGTTTGTCTTTTCACTGACTGAAGTATATTTCCAGGAAAAATCTACTGGCTCAAGAACAAGAAGACCGGAACCAGCTTCTATTGTCAGGTCTTTAACAACCGATCGAGCCCATATGTCTTTTTCTTTTGAAGCATACCTGTTTACATATAAGAGTTTGTATCCGTAAGGGAAGAAACTAGTAGATCTACAATGACATAAACGGAAAAAACTTGGTTCAGCGGAACTAGAGAGAGAAGACAAACATGAAACTGAAATCCATCTTGGCACGAAGAAGCTTCTCAATGTGCAAGGAATCATCCATTGATAACTTCGAACTGTCATAAAATGTAAATTCTGGCGAGACAACCTGAAAATACCCAAATAAAAATGCGCACCATCAACAAATCATTACCACAAGGAATCTGTATGCCCAGAAATCAATAGATCACTGACAAACTACCGCTGTTTTGAGTTAAACAAAATGTGCACACACTGAATCCTGGACCTCTGGTCGAAGATGCATCTCGTGAACATAACAGTTGGTGGATGTTAGATATAATTTGGGCTTATCACACTATTTTGTATTACCGCGTTTAGGAGGGGTTTCATGCATATATGTACCGTGTACCATGTTGAGAATGTTTTCTTACGGCGGGCCACTGTTTCTATTTTCAAATTTCTTGCCTTTCTGCAGCACTGGCACCCGCTCTCTGGACAGTGGGAAAGGGACCGGCTTGGCGGCATGTTGGACGCGCTGACTGGGACAGGACGACTTCTTTCTACGCCCTATAGTCACTGATCTACCGGCCACTTGGTGGCTGTTTTCCTCTTTTCTTTTAGGGCATGTTGTGATGTTGCCCCACCAGACTTATCTTTACTTTTCCTGCACTTGAACCTGTTGTGTGGATGCTGATTTCTTTATCTATAAAGCGGGGGAATCCTGTTTCGAGAGAGGAATATATTTTGTTATTCCAGGCAGTGGTGGATGGAAAAACAATTTGATGATTGGGAAGCATGAGAGCTTTATGAAGCAAATTGTTATGACCGGTACAACGTACCAACGGAGGAGGCCCAATGGGCAGGGTTAATTACGGGCTTAGCCCAAGTTATCTTACCTATCTTAGAAGTCCAAGTTATATTAGAGTCCAAGTTATATTAGAGTCCAAGTTAGAGTCCAAGTTATCTAGGGTTTAGTGGAGGTTGTCCTCCTTTATAAACACATGTACCCCTTCGATATTAATCAGACAATAAACAGTATATTCTGTTGTCGTCTCCCTCAGGAGACGAGAGCCCCAAACCCTAGCCGCCTCTCTCTCTCTCTCTCACGCCGCGACGGCGCCTAACCGCCGGCGCCGGCGTCCCCAACCTCGCAGCCCGCACTTCCACCCCTACAACCTACGTCCGAGACCTGGTAGAACCCTAGCCTCTACCACAAATATGTAAATGTGAAAGATTAAGTGCTTGGAGGGGACAGGTGGATTCGAAAGACCGTAACGACCTGACTGTCGCCCCCCTTTCGGAATTCCTGTATGTTTTGGAATTGCTCACGATGTGCATCTTCGACCAAAGGTCCAGGATGAACATTGATGGCGGTTTGCCCAGTCTTGACTCTACTCAGCCAAGTCGGCATATGAAGCACTTTCCATTGGCGGCACCGAAGAAGTGTCGATTCTTCCTTCCGTTGGCTGCACATAATAGGTGTTGGACTGCGGACAGACTTGCTCGTAGGGGTTTATCTCACCTCAGCTCTTGTCCACTATGTGATCAGGCCGATCAGTCCACTCAACAGTCAACACATCTTGACAAACTGTCTCCTCCAGGCAAGTTTGCCTCTTCCTTTTCCTCTGTTATCGCCTACCGAGTTTCTCACCACAACCACAAGAGAGGGCGATCTGTGAGTGGTGGATTAGGACCAACACGCAGACTCTGAACACTTTGATCACGAAGGGTACATAGATGATGTGGAAACATAGGAATGATTTTGTACTCAATGGAGGCTCACCTAATGTGCAGCTGATCCTTAAGAAAATACTGCAGGAAAGACATCTCTAGATTTTGGTAGCAGCTAGGAGGTTCGCGCAGCTTGAGGCTACTGTCTACTAAGGTTGTCTAGTAGTTTATTTGCTTTGGTCGAGGTCTCGCCTTGCTTTTTTTCGAGAAAGCGCAAAAGACTTGTGTTTCATTGTATTGAAAAGAAAGAGTTTGGTACAATCCTCCTAAGAGGCAAGTTACAGGGCGAGTACAGCAACATTAGTGGACATCCCAGGTCTGTGGTAAGATGACGCGGAGCCCTAAAGCCCCGGCTCTGGCACAAAATGCAGCCTCGTCCTTAACCCTGGCGATCAGGGTGGTGATCGAAGGGCATGCATCCTCGAAGACGGTCATTACGATGCTTCCAAATCATCAATGGAACAAGCAGGGCAGTTGGCGCAAGACCTTTGTGCATGGGCTTCGGGGTGTTCTGTCTTTGTCGCGCACCACCAATCCACCAATCGTGGAGAGTGGCATCGTTGTCGGGCGGCAAACAGGAGAGGCACAGCCATGAGAGGATCGCAACCACACCTGTCGAGCGAAAGGGCACCCCAGGAGCAGGTGATGTAGCGTCTCTGGAACCTGATCGGAAAACAGGCAGCATTGCAGGTGTGGCAAGTTGTGGCGCTCAAGGCGGTCGGTCGCGGTCAAGGTTGGCAAGCCAGTGGAAGAAACACACATGCGGAGGCGCCCAGCACTTCCAGGTAAGCCTCCAAGCCTGGCAATGGGTGGAGCCGTGGAAGGTGGCTAGGTATGCGGACTTGGCTGAGTATTTCCCCAATTGCAGTAGCGTATGCTGTACGGTCTCGCCTTGCTGTCGCTGGTGTGTATGGGTTGTATTTTTAAACTGTCATTAATGCAATGATACACAGATCTGATGCGTATTCAAGAGGAATCAAAGATTAAGTGCAGATTTTGCATTGCTATAGCCACCAACATTCACTTGATGACCAGCGTCCTGCAACGTCCTGAAGAGAAGGTGTTTGCAGTGCTATGGCCACCAACATTCACTTGATGACCAGCGTCCTGCAATGTCCTGAAGAGGAGGCATGCGCCAAGTCTGTGGGGCTGGTAGCCAAGGAATATGTGGTCAAGACTGGTCACGGGTGCCTGCAATGCCTAGAAACCCTGCCTTCGCCTCATGCTCTATCACCAGATAGCACTGCTTCAATTTCTTCTATACTCGTTGTCTGGAGGAAGCAACCTGCCATCTAGCAAGATCCAGATGGAAGACAAGTTCCCTGGGTGCAAACAACCGGCAAACAATGTACCTGTTGCTCCAGGACGAGAGGCACTGAGCCATGTTCTAGAAACTGAAAAACAGGAGCCAAGGATTGGCCTCTAGCGTGGACCATTGCCAAGCCTCTTAAACCATCTAAATGTAACCAGAACTTCTAGAATTGGGACTGCTTTTAGCATGCAGCTCTTCAGATTGCCACCGATACACATACGTCGACCACTTTTGAGATATACCAGCATATGAATTGCTAAAGAGTCTCAGTGGTATGTACAAAAATGGCTAATTGATAATAGCAATTCCAAAAGTATAAGACTTAAAAGTAGCATTTAACTAACGGAAGAACCCAATTGAATAATGGCACAATGGTGCATGTTTGCCAGGGAATTGATATAACTTCTAATTCTAAAGTTAATGTCATACCTGCGCTTCAAATGTAAAATTCAACATTTGGTTTGAGGGTGAACCAGCAGCAGGCTGAAGTGCATTGAATTGTCTGTTGTATTCTTCACTTTGGAAACGATTGTCTTCATCGCTATTAAAAGAAGTTTCCAACACTGAAACTTCAACTCCATCTTCAGCAGAGATTGAATAGCTGCTTCCAGTGTTCAAGTAAACACACTTCCTCAGTAATGCACCATTCTTGTATCATACAAAAAGTATAAAGTTAGGATACATAGCAATGGTATGTTGGAAAATTAGGACATCTTTCAAATCCACAATAGGTACTCCCCCCGTTCCTAAATATAAGTCTTTTTAGACAATAGTGGAATAGTGGAATCTGTGAAAAGACTTATATTTAGGAACGGGGGGAGTATGTTAAATAAAGACAATTAAGCAAATCACAAGTTCACTGAGCATGCACCTCAATTTTGACATTTTTGAATCTTAGCTTTTTACCCCGCCCAACAATGATTATAGTCTCAGAGTATAACTGCCCTTTCTTGTCAAGCTCTTCACATAATGATATCATGCCTCCGCAGCCATCATAAGTAAACTCATCAATATCGCAACCATCAACTATTAGTTGCCTCTCAGGAGAGAGTTGAATAACATTCTCTCTCTGTAAGAAAACAGGCCCACAAAGTACAATGTCATTTGAGGTCATAAGAGGATCATTTTTTGGGTCCAGACTTTCCTCTCTGCCTGTTATTGTACCTATGGAAGGCACGAAATACTCAACTACTGGAAGCAAGAAATCCAGGACAACAAGTATGCGAGGCTGTTGGACTCTTATAACAAACGATTGGAAGGAAGAACGCCATCGATAATCTAGTATCAGCATGGTTAGGTTAGAAACCCCCACATCTGATGAAGGGTCTGGTGTGTTCAGCTTAGAAGTCTCTGAATAGGATCCAAGCATCAAGCGCATCTCGGACTTTGTATCTGGGCGGATATCACGAATCGAAAGTTTAAGTATAGACAAATATAGATCCATCTCAAACAGTGAAGTTGTCCTGTAAGAAACCCATAAACCTTCCAGCTGCAGAAAAAGAAATGTATGACAGTAACCAATATGCTATCAGGGTTAAAAAAATACAGAGTACATTGCATAAAAGCTTGAACAGGCATTAAAAATGTGCGGGACAAATAATGTGAAATATTTACGAGACCAGTAGTAAACAATTGTATTGATTCTTTCCCCTACAAGACGAGTTGCGTAACTCTTTAAGGATACTCACAGCAAGTTCTGCGAGAGGTGACTCAGCATCTGGGCCATTGCAAAGTTCGAGCAAAGCATATTGGACATTCACAGTCATGATGATGACAGTACGTGAAAGCATCAAATGGTTATTAAGGTTAACTTTATCTGCAAGTAGGCGTATTGACTCTTTTGTCCGGTTTACGTTTTCACGGAAACTGGGGGGAAGGTTAGGTGTCTCCGATAGATTTGTCGAAATACAACTTGTGATGACGCTGTATTCTTTATCCGACATAACAGCATGTAGTAATCCTATCTGCAGAAAAAAGAACATAGAATTACAAAAAGATATATGATATTTCAGCTATAACCACATAAGGGTGGACAGTTCGAAAAATATTCTTCATTGATGCATCTGCCAACATAAAGCTGAGCAAGTAACCATTGCCGCCAGTACCTTCTTTATTATTGTCAATTTGGCAACCAACAAATAATAGAAGTATTCTGGAGATGGAAACTCAGCATCTGAACTATCAGGTTTAGTTTACTTTTCAGGTATGAGTGAAGAGCGCAAATAAATAGAGAAAGAGCAAGCATACAGTGTCAAATAAAATTGCATTACAAAATCAGGCCAGAAAACAATATGTCAGCTCTAAAATACTCCCTCTATAAACTAATGTAAGACGTTTTTGCAGTTCAAATTGAACTGCAAAAACGTCATATATTAGTGTGCAGAGGTTGTACAAGAGACAAATAAACAAGAGACAAATTAGTGTGCAAAAACTATGGCGATCAAATAAACAAGAGACAACAAGTCAAACTGTGTAAGAAAAACAAATTAATCACCTGAACTTCCATGGAAAGCATTGGGACCTTTCGGAAAACATCCCTCAGACTACGCCGCACCCCTATATTGATGCCATGACCCTCTCGAATCATACACTTCCCGAGAGTGCCATTGACCCCAACCGCCATGTTGATTCCATTTATCTATTTGCATGTTATTCAAGCAGGTGAATAAATAACCCAGGCGAGGAAACTACACAATTTAATTTGCATCCAATAAATACCTCAGCATGGAGAACATCAAGACGCACAGCAGATGGGTCACTCTCATCACCATGCCAACTAAAAACATTTTTAACTTTTAGTTGCCCCAAATCCAGTTGTATATAGCTACAGAAAGATGTGAAGATAAATGTCATGCTTCCTTGTATCATAATTCCATTATTGTTGTTAAGGAGTACCCGTATGTATTCGTACTAATCTAGATCTCCTTACAAACTCCAAGTCTCTTGTACTACTCCCTCCGTCCCATAATATAAGATATTTTTTTACACTGGCTTTTGGACACTAATGTAGAGTCAAAAAACGTCATGCTTTTAGTTGGAGTATATATTTGCCCCTTGGGCTATGTAAAACAGTAAAATTGCTCCTTAGATGGAGATAAATGTCATGCTTTCTTGTATCATAATGCCGTCATTGCTGTTAAGGAGTATAAGTATGTATTGGCATTAGTCTTAAATCTCCTTACTTGTACTCTAACTCTTATACTATATATTTGCCCCTTGGCCTATGCAATACAGTGAAGTTGTGACGGCTCCCACACGCTCCCCCTAGCCCCGCCTCCACCAGCCTCGCCTCCGACGAATCCCCGCCGGTAGACCTCCTTCCCAGCCCCTACACCCTCCCCATGGCGTCTCCCAACGACAGCTCCGGCGACTCGACCTCGGCTCCACCAGCACGCGCCGCTGGCTGGATTCCGACGAAGAGGCGTCCGTGCGGTACTACTCTGACATCGTGCGAACCCCCAAGCCCGGCTCAGGCAGCCCCGCTCGATGGAGATGGAAGAGGCCGAGGCTGTGATGTGTCGTGGCATGGTGCTATCTATCACCAGAGACAGACCGGCGATGGCCGCTCGAGACGATGAGGACCGTCCTGTACTCCTCCCTCGACCTCCACCCTGGTGATTTCCTCCTCATCCTCGCCACCCACAGCCCTCTGCAGCTTGACTGCTCGCCAATACCACCCACCAACTGGAAGTTCCACTTCGAGGAATTCTGGACCGAATGGACGGCTTCCAAGACATCGTGGCGGCGGCATGGCACTCGGTCCACGACACCGACCCCTTTCGGCAGCTCATGCTCACGATGAAGGCTACTGCGCACAAACTAACTAGCTGGAGCTCTCGGACTGTTGGCAACGTCAGGCTCAAGCTTGCGATATCCCGCAAGCTCCTCCTCCATATGGACACCGCACAAGAGCGAAGAGCACTCTTCCCGCACGAGGATTGGCTGCGTCGGCAGATCAAGGCATTTTACCTGGGCCTTGCGTCCCTCGAGCGCACAATCACCCGGCAACACGTCCGCCTTGCAAACCTCAAGGACGGCGGCGCCAACACGTCGTTCTTCCACCGGCAGTGCACTTACCGGTGTCAAAAAAACAGGATTCATCTCCTTGTCGATGACGTTGTGATCACCGAGCACTCAAACATGGCAGACACGGCCTACGCGCACTTCAACGTGCTCCTAGGCTCGGATGCGCCCCGCGATTGCGCCCTCGACCTATCCAAGCTCATCACTCCTTCCTGCCTAGAGGACCTGGATCCTCCCTTCGACGCCGAGGAAATTTGGCAAGCGATCAAAAGACTCCCCGCACGCAAGGCACTTGTCCCCAATGGCTTCACCGCCGAGTTCCTTCACGCATGTTGGCCCCTCATCCGGTAGGATTTCGTTGCCATCTTCCACCAGTTATACAAGCTGCGGGGCCGTGGATTCAGCTGCCTTAACCAGGCACTTCTCACCCTGCTCCCCAAGCGCGCGGACGCCCACGCCCTTGGCGACTTCACGCCCATAAGCCTCATTCACTTGGTGGCCAAGATATTCGCCGAGATCTTGTCACTTAATCTCGCCCCCAAGCTCAATTCCCTCGTCAGTGCGAGTCAGAATGCATTCATCCCAGGGCGGAGCCTCAACAACAATTTCGTCCTTGTGCGCCAATCTGCTCGCCTTCTGCACCAGCTCGACGCCCCGCGCGTACTTCTGAAGCTGGACATGGCCCGCGCCTTTGATTCCATCAGGTGGCCTTTCCTGTTCGATGCCCTCCGCCAATACGGCTTTGGCACCAGGTTCCTTGATTGGTTGGCCATCCTTTTCTCCTGCGCTAGCACCAGGGTGCTCGTCAACGGAGAGCCAAGCACAACGGTTTGGCACAGATGTGGGTATCGCCAAGGTGACCCGTTGTCACCCCAGCTCTTCATGCTCGCAATCGACACGCTTGGCCGTCTGCTCCACCTCACCACTGAGTTGGGCGTCCTACAACAGCTTCACCCGCAACGCCAGATTCCATCGGTCTCCCTCTACGCGGACGACATGATCGTCTTCTGCCACCCCACTTTGGGGACATCACTACCGTCAAGAGCATCTTGCAGCTGTTTGGGTGCGCCTCCGGCCTTCAGGTCAACTTCGCGAAGAGCACGGCCACCCTGATTCGCAACGAGGAAGATACGGTTACGCACATCATGGAGCTGTTCGGCTGCCCCATCGTCAAGCTGACCATTACTTGCTTGGGTATTCCCCTTACACTACGACACCCGTCCTTTGCCCAGCTGCAGCCCATGGTTGACAAGACCGCCAAAATGCTACCCTGCTGGAAAGCGCACCTCATGAACAGGGACGGGCGCCTCGCGTATGTGAAGGCCATCCTCAGCGCTGTTAGGAAAGCAACTTATCTATATTGAAGGCCTAAGGGGCATATATATATTACACATGACTTGAGGTGCAAGGGAAGTAAACATAGACTAATAAGGACTCCTAGACTAATACTAATACTAATAAGGACTCCTAGACTAATACTAATACTTCCTAACACCCCCCCTCAAATGCAAAGCGTATGCAATAGCATTGCATTTGAAGAAGTGTAATACTAAAAAAAATGATAATCCAAATCCGCGTCTTGAGAGTGTCGTCGTAGCATGAAGAGTCTTCAAAACTTGTCGAGTCGCCGAAGGAGATAACGAAGAGATGGCACATCATAGGTAGACACCGCATCACTTGAAGATACAAGATAAGTATCAACAGAAGATGGGTTGTCAAAGAAGATTGCACATCAAGAGGAAGACACCGAAGAGGAAGACACCGAAGAGGAAGATTGCACATCAGAGGAAGACACCGCATCACTTGAAGATACAACATAAGTATCAAGAGAAGATGGGTTGTCAAAAAAAAGATGGCACATCAAGAGAATAAAGCATTGTGCAGAAAATCATAGTCCACGACAACCGACGGCGAAAGAAGCTCAGCGGTGAAGGCACATGGACGTAGATCAACAATGCAAAAGAAGTCCAAAAAAATCCTATAGAAAACAACAAGGGCAAGTAGGCCACAAAAGTTGCATAGGAAGGATCAGGACTGGAAAAAGGCTGACGGACTAAGGTATGGTGGACTCGCATGACATGAGAAAACACAAAATATCAACGGATTTGGTGGACGCAACGAAATAGAAAGCTAGATGTGATAGCAGCGAAAGAAAATCAGAAAATTTATGGCGGCGAAAAAGAAAACACAGCAGAGTGGCAAGAGGCCAAGTGCCCACGTACACAGCAGGATCATGTGTACAAAATCAGAAGCAAATGGAAATAGCACGAGCTTGCGTCAGTAGGCAGAGGAACACGCAAGCAGCAGCAGAAGCATGCAACACGCTAGCACCACACACGTGCACAGGGAAGAGCAACCCGTGAGCAGCCCGGGACGCCCAATTCAGGCAAGAGAACAGCCGGGCGGGACGAAGCCGATGGATTGACGTGAAGTTGACCAGCGGTTCACCGATCTTGGACGGGATGCACGAGCGGAGAGGCCACCCACCAAGCTGCAGCTGGACTGATTTGGAGTACGCGTGAGCACGCAGGACTGCGTCTGCACCGGCCTTCTGGATCACGCACGCGAACGTTGTAGATGGCCCAACCGCCATAGTGGGCAATGACAGCAAGAGCATGAGATCGATCCAGAAGAGGTCGATCGAAGATAGATGACCGAAAAAAAATCGATCATGAAGCGAATTGCGGCGCCAGCGGATCGGCAGCCTCGTGCTGCGAGAGCCAGCAGGGGCGGCTGGAGCACGACGACGACAGCAGCGCGAGCAGCAGGAAAACCACCCACGTTCTCGGCTGGATCGCCAGGTCGGGAAAGACGCGGTGCGACGCCTCGGCGACGGGCCACGAACGGGATCCAGACGTACGGCACACCAGCAACAAGAGGAGATCGGGAGTTGGGTCCCTGCTTCGAGTGGGTCCAGCGGATCTCGCGAGCTCGAGCAGGAGCTAGCGATCAACGATCAGATCAGGCCGGCTGGGGAGCGAGGGAATAGGTGGAGTCGGCCTCCAGATCGAGGCAGCGGCGAGGACGAGATATCCTGCAGCCAGGGAGAAAACGGATAGAGAGCGAGATCCAGCGGCGTTGGACAGACCGCGGCGGGGTGGGGCAGGCTGGAGACGCGGCTGCAGCACGAGCACGACGCGAGAGGAAGCGTCGGCGAGAGAGGCTGTAGCGAGAGCGTCGGGTTAGAGGAAAAAGCACGAGTTGCGCGTGCGAAAAAAGAACCTAGGGCTCTGATACCATGTTAGGAAAGCAACTTATCTATATTGAAGGCCTAAGGGGCATATATATATTACACATGACTTGAGGTGCAAGGAAAGTAAACATAGACTAATAAGGACTCCTAGACTAATACTAATACTAATAAGGACTCCTAGACTAATACTAATACTTCCTAACAAGCGCAACCCCGATTCACCAGCTCCTTGCGTTGCCCCCCCCCCCCCAAGGCACTTGAGAAGATCCAGCGCAGCTTCCTCTGGGCTGGCCGTGCGGAGGCAAATGGCGGGCACTGCCACGTCAACTGGCAACAAGTGGCCAAGCCGATCTCTCTTGGCGGTCTTGGTGTCCGCGACCTTGCACGCTCCAGCCTCGCGTTGCGCACCCGATGGCTCTGGTTCAGTCGCACGAACAACACTAGAGCATGGGCAGGCCTAGACCTACAGTTCTCCGCCAAGGAGCACGCATTCTTCATCGCCTCCACCACTATGCAGCTGGGCAACGGTAGGGAAGCCCTTTTCTAGGACGATCGATGGATCGGCGGACGCTCCATCCGTGAGATCGCCCCGCTCCTATACGCGTGCATCCCAAAGTGCCGGTGCAAGATCAGGACGGTCGCGGAGGGGCTACAGGCCAACCGATGGGCGCATCACATCCAAAGCACGGTAGGCCTACACGAGATCGGGCAGTATCTCCAACTTTGGCACATGATTGATGGCACAACCCTCTCTCCGAAGCCAGATCGCCTCATATGGAGATGGAGCGCAAACGGCGCCTACACCGCCAAATCTTCTTACAACGCCACCTTCGTCGGCTCCACTACTTGCCCCCATAGAAGCTCACATGGAAGAACTTGGCACCTTCACGCGTCCACTTCTTCCAGTGGCTTGCCCACCTCGACCGATGTTGGACCGCAGACCGGCTTGCCCGCCAAGGGCCGCAACAACCCGCGTGATGCCTCCTTTGCGACCAGGCACCTGAGACCATGCACCACCTCATCCTCGCCCGCCCCTTCACCAAACAGATCTGGCATGTAGCACTGCACTGGTTGCGGATCCCTTGGCTGCGGATCCCTTGCGCCCCACCAGATAGCGAGCCCTCACTACTCGACTGGTGGCAATCTGCAAGGCAATCAGTCCCATTGCCCATGTGCAAAGACCTGGGCACCATGACCCTCCTCGTCCCATAGATGTTGTGGAAACAGCGCAACGACTACGTTTTCAATAGAGGACAACCATCGGTGGACACCATGCTCACGAAGATTAAAGACGAGGCTGCTCACTGGGCACGCGTTGGTGCTCTAGGGCTTAGAGCCATCATCCCCGAAACATGGGATGTTCACTGAATTTTATTCTGGAACCTGTAATAGCCTCCTAGGAGAACTGTAACAACTCTCTCTTTTCAATACAATGAAACGCAAAATCTCTTGCGTTTTCTCGAAAAAAAATATAGTGAGGTTGCTCTAATATGGTATCATGAGCCCAGGTTTAGGGTTCCTTTGATTCAAAGAAACTAAATAGGATTTTTAAAGCATCTGGATCCTAGGATTCTTTCCTAAGGTGGCCGTTTGATTCACAGGACTGGAATCCTTGGGAATTTTTCCATAGGATTCATTTGTACTACATTCTTCCATCCAGTCAAACCTCTTGGTAGAATCCTTTGCTTTTCCTGTGCTACCAAACGCTCTTCCATACAAATTCATATAGTTCTGTAATCCTGTAGGATACAAGAGGAAATGACACTCTATTCTTGCATTTTGAGAATCTTGTGAATCAAATAGGCCCTTAGGGGGGTTTTCCGCATGCCGCAACTAACGCTCAGAGCGAAAAAATTCCAGTCTCCACCTCTCACGATCGACCTCGGTTTGGTTTTTGCCTATTTTCCCCATTCATCGCACAACATTGCTGCTCTTTCCACTTGCCCAACCCCTGATTGCAACCTACTCACTTGGACTGGGCCGATCTCCACGTCAGCCCCCAGCGCAACCTCATCAAACTCCAAGCCCTATGACCAGATTGAAGCTCCCGTCACAATCCCAGCTGGGTACCATGCTCACAGTCCAAGCCTCTTAGATCGAAGCCACCTCTCCTCCCAAATTGAAGCTCTGCCATCTCAGGCTGCCGTTGCTGCCTCCTAGGGTGTCTCGCTGCTGCCATTGTTCAAGCCAGATCGATGCCTAGGCTGCCTCCAGGTCGCACCACCGGCGCTCCACCTGCCTCCAGGTGTGTTGGAGGTTCCCTCGATGCTCATTTCCCATTCACCTGCTGCACCGGATGGTTCCCGCTTCAGTGCTGCGCCTCTTCTGCTGGCTGACTTGATGTTTCCGCTGAAACTTGGGTTCCAGTAATGTTTCCGCTGAATCATTTGATGCACCCTTGGTTGCAAAGTTGCTAGAGGAACAGATTGATGCATGACTCCTCATATTTTTTGGACCCCTTGTGTTGCCCACTGCTTGGAGCTCATGCTGGTGGATGTTAGGAAGATACCAGAGTTTCAGTGAAGAACTCTTGATTTGATGAGGACGAAGACCAATTGTAGTGATCTTATGAGGCTTGCAGTTGCTCGTTTTGCAACACCGTTCCTTACTTTCAAGCTGTCTTGTTAACAGATTCAAGCCAACTCCACTGGGGAAGAGGAGTGAAAAACTGTTGCTTTCCATGCCCTTTTGGACTTCAGTGGAGAATTGCATGAGAGCTTCACAACCACTACTTATTGCTCTAAGGATTGCTGATGGTGAAGAAGCTTTGCATGGGAAACCTCCTTTACAAAAAGAGGTGCTATATAGTAAATACTGCTGAAAAGAGATGGACCAGCAGATGGAGCAGATGTTGTATGGGTCATCATCGATCTTGAATCCAAGCAAAAGAAGAAAAAAAACATAAAAGAGACCAAACAGAAATGCTTGCGGTCAATCTTCAATGATGTGGTATAGAAGATGGTAGCGATGAACACCAAAGCAAGATAAGCACTGCGGATGAGAGAGTCGAAGGCTGCTTCTCAAATAAAATGGTGATCAAAGACCGAGATAAAAGGAATGCTGCAAGTAACTAAGTATAAGCATAATTAATTTCTTCTCTTTTATCAGTTTGACCAATGTCACAACTTTGATTTCATATGCATTATTTTTTTGTAGTTTCTTGCTGGGGTACATATGGTGGACTTGCTTTCGAGCTCCAATCTTTGGCAAAGAGAATCATAACTCTTTATTGTTCGTCAGCGGGCGGCTGCGAGTGCAATTGGAGTATATTTCTCAGGTAGCTTGCAAAATTGTGCTTTTCCTATGTTAATTGCAGCTACCATTTCATTTGCTTAATGAAACTTGTGCTTGCAGATCCATACTAAAAGAGAAGGGGCCGATGGAACCAAGCCATGAAGCCGGTGAATTTTCATTGGACAACCAGCCAGATATTTGATTAGAGGCCGATGGAACGATGGAGACTGAAGAGAACTTCTGGATTGTGCTGTCTTTTCTTGCTTTTGATAATGTCCTTAGTAACTTCTTTTTTTAGGGAATAATGCCGTCGGGAACTTATTTATTATGCACTTAGGCTGATGCCACTTAACTATTTGTTGTAATGTTGTGTGACACTCATGTGTTAGTTGACTTGTTCAGTATTCATTCATGGCTAATGGGCATGGCTGATGATTTATATGTTTATTCATTTGCTTTATTTGTCAACATTGCCTTACTTTACCCCTTTGTCTTTCAGGCTGTTGGAATAGGTTATGTTCTGCCTAGTCCCCTTGACGCATTATGTGTGAGCTATATTCGTATCTACGATAATATTTGTAACGCATTATACATGATGGTAGTCAACGATTAACCACCACTAATCCTAGCTAGTCTAGACTAATTCACAGGCCGCGGCCTAGTAGCCATTAATTGCATGAACATCAGCTCTCTTTATTGATTTAGCTCTCTTTATTGGCCTTCTCGCATTAATTAGTTACAGAACTAAGAGAGAGGAAGGGGTTCTCGCAAGAGAAGTAATTCTCACCCTTGGTCCTGCCAAATTAGCTCTCTGGCGACTGGCCTTACAAACCCGAACAGAGGGAGTATATTTAGGTATCAGAAGTAGAAAACCAACAGTACACGGTGAAGCATGTGCATACTGATATACCCTATCGAACCATAATAATTCATAAGAGCAATGCTACATCCACGTAATTATTTACGTAAGCTTACGAAGTGATCTGACGTGGAAGTATGTGGTTGGATTAAGAGGGGGGATGAGGCCCACCCCACCTGAAAATCAGGGGGGAGGTGTTTAGATTAGTTGGAAGTTTACGTAGCAGCTATGTAGGCGTTCGTAGGTCTAGGATTTTTGAATTCATAATTGCCCACTGACAACATGAAGTGGTAGTACACTAAGAAGATCGCAATAAACTATTAAACTAATTAATGGAAATAGTCCTAAAGAATTATGAATAAACTGAAGAACGTAAGGCATAGACATACTCTTCACTCCGAGAATTCTTCGGGACAATGATAATGGGTGTATCAAGTGAAAGATCCAGTTTTATCGCAGAAGAACCATCCATTTCATATTTCTGAATCAACCACTCAAAACCTCCAACTTTATCCATAAACTTAATTGCTTCTTCAGTGTGGGGGGTAGCAAGCTCCATGAAGTAAGAAGTAAACTGCAAAATGAAAAGGCACTTCAAAAAATACATATCATGAAAGATCAGATAATCCAAATTGGCTTGGTGATGTTACCTCCTGAACAAAGCGGTAAAGAAAGACAATACGGACAGCAGAAAGCTGCCCAGTCAAACTGTAATTATGACCTTCATAGTCATCATCGTCAGCACTGTAAGACTGGAAGGCAAACTGCAAAAGAACGGAAAGGAAAATTACTCTACTGCTTCAGCTGCCAGGAACAAATGTATTATTGAACTTCAAGTATATGTGGCAATCATAACCATTTGAGAGTTGCACATTTGATCAAAAGGTAATTCGAGCCACATAACAGAGAACTATTACCATACTGTTATTAACAGATGGCACAGCACCACCACCACCACCAACAACAACAACAAGGAAGCCTTTTGTCCCAAGCAAGTTGGGTTAGGCTAGATGTTAGGATCTTTTTTCGAGAAAACGCGAGAGATTTTGCGTTTCATTGCATTGAACAGATAGAGTTTGGTTACAACCCTCCTAGGAGAGCAAGTTCAGGAAGGGACATGAATATGAATTTAATATACATCTCAGGTGGTAGGCAAGATGACCCTGAGGCCACGTGCACCAGTGCGTGCCCATTGTTCGGCTTCGTCCTTGATCTTAAAGACCAGGACATGGACGAGGGGCTGGGCACCGTTTAATATGCACTCGTTGTGCATCTTCCACATCATCCACGGCGTTAGGAGGGCGATGGAGGCAAGACCTTTCCGCATCGTTGTAGGTGTGCTTTGCTTGGCGCGCAGACACCAATCCATGAGTGTGCCTTCATCGCTTGGTCCTGCGGTGGTCATCCTGAGCCACACAAGGATCTCATGCCAAGTCTTCCCGGGAGCTTGGTCGCATGATGGGTGCGCGAGTACCAAAGCCATCGAAGCCGCAGCGCTAGGCCAGTGCGCTCGAGGTCTTGGACCCCAAGGCCGCCGAGGGAGGTAGGGCGGCAGCCGCGACGCCAGTTGACATGGCAGTGGCCACCATTGGCGGCTGCGCGCCCAGCCCAAAGGAAGCCACGCTGGATCTTCTCGGTTTGCTTAAGGGTCTTCTTCAGCGACACGAAGGCAAGGAGTTGATGGACAAGGATGGCACCTAGGACAGATTTCACCAGAGCCAGGCGCCCAGGCTTTGTCATCAAGTCAGTCTTCCAGGCGGGGAGGAGTCTGGCGATCCCATCAACGAGTGGCTGCAGCTGGGCCACGATAGGGCGCCTCATCGTGAGGGGGATACCAAGGTACGTGATCGGCAACTCCACGATGGGGCAGCCCAAGTGCGTGAGTGCTTCAATCGCCTCGTCCAGGTTGCAATGCAGCAGCGAGGCAGAGCTCTTGGCGTAGTTAACGCGTAGGCCGGAGGCGCGGCCGAAGAGCACCAAGATCTCTTTCACAGCCATGATGTCGCTGGTCTTGCAATGGCAGAAAAGCACCACGTCATTCGCGTACAGTGACACCGTACAGTGACACCGCGGGGATAGACCTTCTGGGATGTAACTGGGCCATAATACCCAGCTCGAGCACGCGCTTGATGAGTCTTCCCAGGGTGTCTACGGCGAGCACAAAGAGCTGCGGCGACATGGAGTCGCATTGGCATAGACCCTGTCGGTGCCAAATGGGGGGGTCTCCATTTATCAGTACACGCGTGCTCGCCGAGGATAGGAGGATAGCAATCGACTCCAGAAACCTGTTCCCAACTCCATGTTGGCGCAGGACCTCGAAGAGGAAGGGCCAAGATAGGGAGTCGAAAGCACGCGCAAGGTCCAGCTTGAGCATGATGCGCGGGGCCCCAAACTGGTCGAGGAGACGGGCCGACTGCTTGACCAAGATGAAGTTATCGTGCAGGCTCCGTCCGGCGATGAACACGTTCTGGCATGGACTGATGAGGTGATCCAGCTTGGGGGCAAGGCGCAATGAAAGTACTTTGGCGAAGATCTTGGCCACGAGGTGGATCAGGCTTATTGGCCGGTAGTCATTGAGCGATCCGACATCCGCGCTGGTTCTTCTGTTGGCGGATGGAGGAGCATTGCCTGTGGAAGAAGCTAGTGTTGGCGTCACCGTCCTTCAGGCTGGCGATCCTAGCTCATTGACGAGCGATCGTGTTCCATAGAGGCCAGCCGTAGGTAGGAAATCTTGAGCTGCTTCTGAAACCAATCCTCGTGCGCAAATAGCAGCCGGTCTTCTTGAGCTTTGTCAAAGCGCGAGATGAGCTCGCATGAGATGGCCAACTTGTCTCTGATGTTGCCGATAGAACGGGAACTCCAGCTCGTCAGTTTCCTAGTCGTGGCTTGTAAGCGACGCATCAGACGACGGAACGGGTCAACGTCGTGCACAGAGTTCCAGGCATCGGTCACCGTCTCGTGGAAGCCGTCGAGACGTAGCCAGAGTTCCTCAAAGTGAAATCAGCGGTGTGCAGCCGGGACAGGTTGCAATCCAAGAGCAATGGGCGGTGATCATAAACCACCGATGCAAGACAGCGAAGGTGGCATGCTGCATGGGCGTCCTCCCAATCTGTGGACACAACACTCTGTCAAGGTGCACAGGGGGGGGGGGGGGGGTTGCTCGTTCGACCAGGTGTACCCGTGACCGTGGAGATAGACCTCCTTCAACGTGAGATCTTGATCTTGATGAGCTACCCCATCATGCGCCTGTTGAGGTTGCCATTGCTCTTGTGTACGTCGCGGTAGATGAGGTTAAAGTCTCCGCAAATCATCCATGGACCGAGGCACTCGCTACGAATGTCACGCAGCTTCTGCAGGAACTGCAGGAACGCAATTTTATCTGCGTCGTCTTGCGGCCCGTAGACCACCGTCAGCCACAAGGGCGAGGTCGAGCCCATGGTGACCTTTGTCGTGAGCGTGTTCGCAGAGAAGGCAGGGTCAGTGATGGTCACAACCCTGCTCTTCCAGGCGAGGAGGATACCACCTCAGGTGCCGTTTGCGGGGAGGTAGACATACTCACCGAACTCACACCCAAGAGTGTCAAGAATCACAGACGAGCAAATTAAGGCCATCTTTGTTTCCTGAAGGCAAACGATGTCCGCACCGGTGGTGCACAGCAGCGATCTAACGCACGAGCGTTTAGCCCACGGACGTTCCAGGTTACAATCTTTGGGCCGTGATCCATGAAAAACATGATCGACACGGAAAGATTGCAACATGGCAGGTCTAAGTCTCGCCGGCAGCGACTATGTTCGTGGGGGCCGCCGTTGGGGGAGTCAAATCAGCGAGGAGCTCGCGACCAACAAGCACAACGATGGCCGAGAGGACAGAGAGCGGCAGTGGCGCAGCAAAGATGCCATCGTACGCCTTCATCTCCGAGGCCTTGATCTTCTGGTCGATGCCCACGATCCCGAGGGTTCGGAGAACTTGGACTTGTGCCCTTCGTGCTGCTTTAGGTGGCGCTCCTGCGGGAGATGTAGAGCATGCCGAGCGGCCACGGTGTGGACTGAAGTTCAGGGGTCTGCGTGGCTTCTTCCCAGGCATAGGCAACACAGCTCCGATCTGCTGGGTGGCCGCAGCCAGGAAGTCGCCAAGGGTCCAGGATCTGGCACGGGTGGCCCGGTTCGTGAAGCGGCGCAGGGTGTTCAGCGGGGAGGCAAAGCGACCTGGGGTGGAGCACAGGGGGAGCGTGCACCAGGCGCTCGTTGTCGCTAGTCCAGAACAGGGACAGCAGGCGCGTCCCGAGCGGGAATAAAAGCGATCGTCGTGGGCCGTTCCAAGATCGCGGTGGGCTGGGGGCCCGCTCCAGCAAGCCCTTTCTCCTGCACTGGCACTGGGTTGTTGGAGGGCCGTTCCAAGATCGCGGTGGGTTGGGGGCCCACTCCAGCAGGCCCTTTCTCCTGCACTGGCACTGGGCTGGTGGGGCACGGGCATGGCGGCTGGTGCGGGAGCAGCGCGACTGCGTCGCCCGACTGGTCAACAGAAGGCACCAAAGCGGCCTCAGGCGCTAACGGCTGTGAAGTTCCGCTTTGCCTTGACAAAGTAGCAGCACTGGTAGGCAAGGGCGGCCCGGTCGGCAGGGAGTTTGGTACTTCGCTGGCAAAGGTGGCAGGGATCAGATCCCGACGACAGCTGGGACTCTGGGGAAATCAAACCGCGACCCCACAGGGGCGTCGTCGCGCGCGACAGGAGGCTCAGAGAGCCTATCGTGGTGGAGTTCTTTGGAGTTCTCCGCCAATGGGGTGGTGGCAGCGTGCGCGCCCAAGCATGCAGCGGGTCCCGTAGGGCCCACGTCCACTGCGTTGCATGCAGCTTTGGCGGCATAGGCTTCTGTGTTGCAAGCAGCTTTGGGGTCAGCTGCCTCTGTCGAAAGCGTCCTTGCGCACCTTTGCGCCTTCCTTTTTCTGGCGCGATGACGAGGCCGTCGTGGCCCATGCGAGCCCGGCCAGGGTCGCATTCCCTTGTCGCCCCGGCGTACGGACGGCGCCGTCACCGCCCCGAGAGAGCCCCAAGCGGAAGCCATGGCCAGGGCATCGAACCGGAGGGAGCGTCGATCAACATGCCAGCCCAGGGGGTCCATAGCCATGCCGTCGGCGCGTCCCGCGAGCTGTGTCTTGGGATTGGAGCGCCTAGCCGTGGCCTCAAGGTGCCTGAGACCCGATGAAGATCCATTGGACAGGTGTCTTGCCGGTGTTGAGGGGGTACAGGTCTCCTCTCCTTGTATTATGGAGGGTCCAACTTCTTTTTCTTTTCCTAAAGGAAACCTATCCTGCTACAAATGGATATCTTCCATCAGGGAATCAATCCTGCAAGAGAATAACCAGGACTACTGCTCCTACTTGGCCGTAGCTTATCCTGCTACAGGTTGGGGCTTACGCCTGCTATAGTGGATACCCCACGTAACACTAGAGATGAAACCCAACAAAAAACTGTGAGAACCCAAAAAGAAGATAGTACAATTAAACAAAGTGAATGAATGTAAATTTAGGTTCTGGTACATGGATTGCTGATTTCCATGCAGCCCTATCAAGAGCCAAATCCTTGGGTACATTCCAATCCTTCAAGTCTCAGCCCTATCAAGTCTCAGGACTTCTCCAGCATCTATTTGATGCATTTGCAATAAATAAGTAAATGTGCTTTGGCCTAGCAGGTAGATTCCTTGTTATTTGTTTTGGCACCCAGCAGGCTATGGTTGTGTTTCAAGATGTTGTGGCCACATGCTGTAAGCCGGAGCAGAAAGTCAGCTTGGGATAGCCTAATTTGTCGGGTTATATTTAGATGTTGCTGGTATGATGCCTTAGTGGTCCTTTTGCTGCCGTTATGCTAAAGAGTTGAAAACTGGAACTCAGAAAATCGTATCCCTTTGGCCTCCAATATATATGGGGCTCAATGAGCCTAAATTGCAGGAAAAAAACTATCTAGTGTGGTGAAGTATGTAATTCCATCTTTTATAAGCTATTAAGCTTGCAGATGAAAATGACAAATGATCTTAGCATTTGGGTTTCATCTCAGTGAAAATGCAGGAAATAGAGTGTTGGAGTTGTGTCGAATATTGATGTACGAGTTGGGTTACATATGGACTTGGTGTTGTAGTGTGGGTAGGATATATGTAGTGTCGTAGTCGGACACGTCGTATCCTTGGCCTCTTATGTATGAGGAGGCACCCCACGTTGTAACCTATGACGACTAGATAGCGACAGGCTCGCAAGGGGGAGCCGGCGGCTTGTGCCGGCGCCCAGGTGGCCGGTGTTGCGGTATCTCGGGGAGGAGAGCCCGTAGTCATTGCCCCGGGGAGTAGGCGAGTTCGCCGAACCTCGTTAACAAATCTCGGTGTCGTCATCGTGCTGTGATTGCTTGTTCCTCGGTGGATCGACCGCGTACCTCGGATTTATTCTAATATAGAGTGCTAACCTAAACATGCTCAACAGAAACTTAGGCGCTTTCATAATCTATAGAAACTATGACTCAAATTTTTCAGGCAGCGAACACAACACATTTGGCAACCATGGTAGAATCTTGTTTGCAAGAAAAATATGTAACATATGGCCCATTGTACGAAGGGAGTACATCATTCAGGGATGAACATTTATCGCCAAGCCATGTAAATGACTGGACATGTACATCAATATATTACCTTTATAAGCGACTCGACACCTGGTTTCCGAATATCACAAAGCCAACCCCACCGATGATCTGGCCCGAGAGACATGTCACAAAATCTCATATTACCAAGCATGCCATCAATAGAAAATGAGCCCGGGTGAACCTGACAATTAAAGAAATGTGTAAATGAAATACCAAGCAAGTATGAAATCTAAGCATGTCCCTGTTCTTGTTCTCATGGATGGTCATATCAAGGAAAAAAATTGGTTTTTTTATTAATCTAGCATTCTGTAAACAGCACCAGCCATTTAAAACATTCTAAATAACATGCCCAAAAATATATAAAAGATAAATAAATTATTTTCTTCAGCCCTATACCACCTTCAACGCACCTTCAGGTCAAACAGAAATTTCTCCTGCACAAACATCGCAAGCTGGGAACCATCCTCCTTGTTAAGAAACATAGATACCCGATCCACATCCATTCTTATGTTGAAAATAGTTCGACGTTTTCCATAACCTAACACTCCTTTAACAACAGTACGGCCACTGTGTTCCTTTCCAGTGGGTACTGCATTGTGTGTTGCACCTGCCATGTCAGAGTCACTCTTTGGCACTGAATTAACCATGCTAACATCAAATCCAAACTCGATAAGAGCAACAAGTGTGGGTCTGTTACAGTAGAACTCCAGTGCAGACATACGGATACTCATCTGTAATGAGCAAAACATGTAACCAACAAAGCTTTAGTGGAAGGGAAGGTATTGACAGCCAAGGATTAAAGAAAGAGGATACGCAAGCATACGTCCCAGACCCTGCCTGTTACTAGCTACCAACTGGCAACCTGTTTAAAGTCTCCCAAATATAGCTAGCATATGTATTTTTTGTGCTCTACAGTTTATTTACAATGGCGAAAAGGTAATTAACCTGACATAATATACGATCTGGTGATGTCAGATAGATAGTTTCGAAACTGCCAATTTTTGATTCAGGACCTCAAATATCAGCGTGCCATGCACAATACAACTTGCCCTTATTAGCTTGACAATCATTATCTAACAATAAATTACTTTGGCAATATTCTGTCATTAGCATGAACATATATTGAACAGTACACTGTAACTATATTCTCAGAGAATTTCAACTAGAAAATTCAAAATTTGAACTAAGAATTGTTTAGACCAATAATCTTTTCCGGGGCAAGGCCAGTAATATGACTGAAAAGTCAAATTAAAATTGAAACTTTTTGGAAGAATATTATTTTACCAGGCAGAGCGTACCCTGCTTACAGCACTATTGGAATAAGAAGAAGACAAATACATGAAGATGACTTTTTTGTAAAGCACAGAAATAACTTTCAGTTACCTGTGAATCTATACCATCATAAAGACAAGAGTCTGGAGTCCTACTCAAAAATGTAAGAACAACAAAATCAGTGACATTGTTGTCTTGTGCCTCATAAAAAATTTCAGTAGGTTTCAATTTTTGCTGATCACCATCCAAACATAAAGTGTACTCATTCAGATCAGACACTGAGTTTGATGGAATTTCATTAAAACTTTGGTCAGAAGTAAAATCTGTCAATGCATCCATGAATGAATCTTCTTCCACAGAAAAAGATTTGGGGTGACCCTCCATGTCAGGTGTAAAAGAACCCTCAGGCTCCAAATCTTCATTTTTCTTAGGAAAAGACTCCAAATCTTCATTGATAACAGAACATGCCAAATACTGCGTAGACATTGAAACACGGCCATGTAGCTCATCCTTTATCTTCAATGAATGCAGCTTTGTTTTCACACTTAGACCACGAGAAGATTGAACAACATTAACCTACAAAAAAACTAAACAATAAGTATTGGAGCTGGGGCCAAAATGAAGATGGAACCTTGTAAATCATAATGTACAACAATTGCTGAACCATAAAAATATGAAGCACAAACAGATCAGCAATGCCAAGATGAACGGACAGAAAACAGGTGTACACTTTCGGGTACTGTGTTTTGCAGTGGTATATTTTAGACGTCTCCTGTCTCAAAAAGTTCACCTGGGACAGGTTAATAACTTCCACATCACTTCCTCTCTGAACTGAAGGGGAGTACTGCAATGTTTCAAAACAATGGATACAGAAACAGTACTCCAGTTTTTTACCACTCACTACTAAGTGCTATTGTGTTCTCTAACCTTTAACAATAGGAAATACTCCCTCCGTTCTTAAATATAAGACCTTTTAGAGATTTCACTATGGACTACATACAGAGCAAAATGAGTGAATCTACACTCTAAAATATGTCTATGTACATCCATATGTAGTCTATAGTGGGATCTCTAGAAGGTCTTATATTTAGGAACGGAGGAAGTATATTTTTGCCAACACAAACAACGAATAGTTTTTCAAGTAATGGTTCCATTTTACTCCCTTTAACATTCATCAAAATGCAATTAACCGATTTCTTGTAAGCAGCGGTCCCAGCCGGCATAATGAGAAGAGACTGGTAAAGTATTAGAGATCAACTCATAGTTACAGGATTCGCCGGGAGAGGCCTCGAACGATCTATATCCAACGATTCAGATCGGAGTTCGAATTTGCTCGGTTCGATCTGGATTCACTGACCCAGAAAATGGATTTGGTGGCTAGAGATGGTGGCTAGAGATGGTGGCTAGCGAGCAGCGACAGGACGGCAGAACAAACGTGGTGGGCGGCGCGACGATGGTGGCGAAGACCTGGCAGCCGGCCGGTTGTTGTCACGCAACTACAGCCCCTTCTTGCTGCAGATGTGCGTGGAGAATGAGCAGGAGAAAGAACGAAAGCCCATGAGGAGGCGGCACTGGATTATTAGGTTAGAAGGTGGCTATCGGGAGCAGCTGAAGCAGCAGGTCATGGCCTCGTAGGCCTGTCTGGGTTGGCCCAACCAACATTTTTATTTATTTTCCCTTTATTATCGATCTAGGATCTTCGATGGCTATTTGCATGCTACAGTATTCTATTCCGAACCAGAGATAGCAAGTTCACGAACCGTATCTCTGATTCATGTATTGGAGATGTATGCCCCCTATCGAACCCGATTCGTAGGACGTAGAGAATTCAAACCGCAGACTCGAATCATGAACCGAACGAATAGCGGATCAGGTAAAGATGGATTAACTTTGACAAAAATGGCTGTTTCTCATCAATAGATACATCGACACTGATATCCAAGGATATATAAAAGGGAAGCACAATCTACACCTTGCTAGCCAATAATGATAACAAAAATATGTTTTATACATGTGATTGACATAAAATTTACACATCGAAGTAAGAATGCTGCATAATAACTCTTTGTTTCGCAATATAGGTTGATTTTATAGGGAACTGTTGGTTTACAATGTGTGTCGGAAAATCAACAATATCGTTACAACATTTCCCTAGTTGTCGTTGGTCAGTGTAAATATTAAGCTTGGTCAGAACGGACGGAGTAGATTAAAGATGTACAGTTCTAGTTTAGCGTTTGTTTTTTAATGCAAGATTAGGACTGAAGCAAAATACCTTTCCCCCATTCCCTAGGAGCTCTAACATTAGAAGCTCTTCTGGATCTCTGTTCTTTCTATCCAACTGCAAGAATGGCATAAATAGTAGCTACTTCAGTGCACAAGAACAAACACAACTGAGTTAACACTATGTGAATCTGTGGTCGTGGCCGTTAGTGGCGCACAAATAAAGTAAAAAAAATAGCAGCTACACATAGACGTGAATAGTCAGCATTTTTTACTCCCTCCCGGTCTTCTTGGTCTTCTCATCTACGAACTGATGTCTAAAGAGACACAACTATCCTTCTCCCATCCAAGCACATAATGACCTGAGCACTAAACCATACCCATAACACAAAAATCTTCAGCATGCCTAATCTAGACTCTCCGCTTTACCTTTTAATATATACCTCTTTCCTGTGCATTAGAATGGAGACACTTGTGGGCTTGTGCCACCATCCTGGTTCTAGCTTCACTCCTTTATACTACCCCCCCCCCCCCCCCCCCCGTCTCCTCCCCGCTGTGCTGCCCTCTGAGTAAATATTTTCCCTTTCATAATAAAATTTTAATTGTAGGAGCCTCCACCACAGTTGTTTCCACTAAAAAACGACACCCACAATTAAGGTGGCAAAAAGATGACAAGTTTACCTTTCCATAGAGTGAAAGCTTTGTTTCAATTACAGAGCCATTCACAAGGAGATCCACTGATCCCAAACTACTAAGCCTTGGAGTGCTTGTTTCTGGAGCAGAACTGAAAGGATCTCCTAATATGTTCAGCTCAGGAGGTGCCTACAGCAAACAAGGAGGAGGAATAATGTAAGGTAAACCAACTACAAACCTCATGTTATGTCAAAATTTTGTTAAGTAATGAAAAGCCTACAGAAGCTCGATATGTTGCTTGGACAAGTGCTTTCATCCAATTGGCCTTCTCTTTTTCATTATGAAATTCAACTATCAGTGTGCTGGTTGATTCTAGTGCCTGCAAATGGAATAATGCTCAGATCAAAAGAGAACAGAGAATGGGAAAATACAATAAGGCAGCGCTCTTAACAAATAATGGAATAGGGTAGAAAAAGCACTTAGAGCATCTCCAGCTGGGCCCCTCAAACCCTCCGTAAACGTCCGGACGGACAACCAGATCACCGCCCGCTCACAAAATGGCTCCGCCACGTCGGACTGATGGATGAGGCCCGAGTGGAAACACATCGGTCCACCACTAAGCGAGCTTCCTCCGATTTGGTGAGAACGAATTAATGTCACCGCTCTGGCTCGCCGTTCGAGGGATCAAATCCGGCTGTTTAGGGTGTGTTTGGAAGCGGTTCCCATCTTATGCTAGTTGTTCCGATTTGAGACATGCTGAGTCTAGACATGCTTGATCTTATACCTCTCTGTGGACCCGCCTTCGTCAGCGCTATGAGCCCTCTGGTGATGCCTTATACCTCTCTGTGGTCCGTCAGGAGCATGCTCTTCATCAGGGTGACTCTACTGTTGATGACATCTATGCACAGAGCTCTGCTGTCTGGCGCCAGCTTGATTCTCTCCGCAGTGCTGGTTGTCGTACTTGCCCCTGTTGCCAGGCTGTTCAGGCCGACTTGGAGTTTCATCGCGTCTACGAGTTCCTGTCTCGGCTCCGTAAGGAGTTTGAGCCCCGACGTGCTCAGTTGTTTGCTCGTGGCCGTATTTCTCTCATGGAGGCGCTTTCTGAGATTCGTGCTGAGGAGACTCGCTTCCGTGGTGCTGGTTTGCTGGAGGTTCCCTCGGTGCTCGCTGCTCGGACTTTTTCTACGCCACCTGCTGCACCGACCCCTTCTCGCTCGCCTGCTCCGCCGCTCCTGCCCACTCCTTCTGGCGGCTCAGGTCGCCCCCGTCCACATTGTAACTACTGCAACAATGATGGTCACATTGAGCCCCACTGCTACACGAAGAAGAAACACTTGCGCAAGGCGCGGTCATCATCTACAGCGACTTCGTCACCTACCTCGACAGCTTCAGCCATCGCTTTCACTGAGCAGGATATTCTGAGACTTAAGCGTCTGCTCGCTGCTTCAGGTTCTTCCTCAACGGGTACTGCTGGTTCTGTGACTGAGGCTTCCCGCACTGAGCAACCACCTTCTACACAGTCAGGTACATCCCCATGGGTTCTGGACTCTGGAGCTTCCTTTCATATGACTTCTAATTCTTCCACTCTGTCCTCTCTTCGTTCGCTTGATTCTCCTGTTCATGTCCTCACTGCTGATGGTACTCCCCTTCCTGTCGTTAGTAGAGGCACTCTTACCACTACTTCTTATTCTGTTCCCAATGTTGCTCATGTTCCTCGACTTACCATGAATTTGTTTTCCGCTGGTCAACTTGCTGATTCTGGTTGTCGTGTCATCCTTGATCTTGACTCTTGTTCTGTCCAGGACCGTCGCACGCACACTCTGGTTGGGGCTGGTCCTCGCCGCCGTGATTCTGAGGGTCTTTGGGAGTTGGACTGGCTTCATGTTCCTTCCGCTGCCCATTCTATCGCCAGTTCTTCCGCTTTGGTCGCCTCGGCTACTTGTTCTTTCCAGCAGTGGCATCATCGACTTGGTCATCTGTGTGGTTCTCATTTGTCGTCGTTAGTTCGTCGAGGTCTTCTGGGGTCTGTCTCAGGAGATACCTCCTTAGAGTGTCAGGGTTGTCGTCTTGGCAAGCAGATTCAGTTACCATATCCACATAGTGAGTCAGTGTCTAAGCGTCCTTTTGATTTAGTCCATTCTGATGTATGGGGTCCGGCTCCCTTCGCTTCCGAAGGGGGTCATAAATACTATATTATTTTCATCGATGACTTCTCTCGTTACACATGGCTTTATTTCATGACCTCTCGTAGTGAGGTGTTGTCCATTTATAAGCGTTTTGCTGCGATGGTTCATACTCAGTTCTCTTCTCCCATTCGTGTGTTTCGTGCTGACTCCGCTGGCGAGTATATCTCTAAGATGTTGCGTGGTGTTCTTGCTGAGCAAGGGACTCTCTCTCAATTCTCTTGTCCTGGTGCTCATGCTCAGAATGGCGTGGCTGAGCGCAAGCATCGTCATCTTCTTGAGACGGCTCGTGCATTGATGATTGCTGCCTCTCTCCCGCCTCATTTTTGGGCTGAGGCCGTCTCCACCTCCACCTATCTCATCAATTTCCAGCCTTCCGCTGCTCTACAGGGTGGTGTTCCCTTCGAGCGTCTTTTTGATCGGTCTCCCGATTATTCGACGCTTCGCTTGTTTGGTTGTGTTTGCTATGTTCTTCTTGCCCCCCGCGAACGCACCAAACTGACCGCTCAGTCTGTTGAGTGTGTCTTCTTAGGCTATAGTGATGAGCATAAGGGCTATCGTTGTTGGGATCCTATCGGTCGTCGGATACGTATCTCTCGGGATGTGACTTTTGATGAGTCTCGTCCTTTCTACCCACGCCCATCTTCCTCGACTTTTTCAGTGGAGGATATCTCTTTTCTCACTTTTCCTGACACACCCATCACACTCGTCGAGCCTTTGCCTACTCATTCCGCTCCCTCTGCTTCTCCACCTCCAGTCGATTTGTCGCCACCATCTTCCACGGTCTCCTCGTCTAGCATGTCACCAGATTCTACACCTTCATCTCCGGTGACTTCTTCGTCGCCACTCTCCGATTCTACTTTAGCGATTCCTCCTTCCATTGTTCCATCTTTTCCTCAGTGTTACACTCGTCGTTCACGTTCTGTGGATGCCTCTCTGGATGTGCCGTCATCCTCGTCTCAGCCTACTTATGGCTTGCGTTCTCGTCCTCGTCCGCCTGTTGATCGCTTAGGATTTTCCACTGCTGGAGCTGTTGTTCTTGAGCCGACTACTTATCATCAGGCTGTTGTTCATCCTGAATGGCAGTTTATGATGGCTGAGGAGATTGCTGCTCTTGAACGCACAGGTACGTGGGATCTTGTTTCCCTTCCTCCTGGAGTCCGTCCCATCACTTGTAAGTGGGTCTACAAGGTAAAGACTCGCTCCGATGGTTCTCTTGAGCGTCACAAAGCTCGTCTTGTGGCTCGTGGTTTTCAGCAGGAGCATGGTCGTGATTATGACGAGACTTTTGCTCCTGTGGCTCATATGACCACTGTTCCTACACTTCTTGTCGTGGCCTCTACACGCCACTGGTCTATCTCTCAGCTTGATGTTAAGAATGCTTTTCTTAATGGTGAGCTGCGTGAGGAGGTGTACATGCAGCCTCCACCTGGGTATTCTGTTCCTGATGGCATGGTATGCCGTCTTCGTCGCTCTCTCTATGGCCTTAAGCAAGCCCCCCGAGCCTAGTTTGAGCGTTTTGCCTCTGTGGTGACTGCCGCTGGTTTTTCACCCAGTGTTCATGATCCAGCATTGTTTATTCACCTTTCTCCTCGTGGTCGGACTCTTCTTCTTCTTTATGTTGATGACATGGTCATCACTGGGGATGACCCTGAGTATATTGCCTTTGTCAAGGCTCATCTTAGTGAGCAGTTCCTTATGTCTGATCTTGGACCTCTTCGCTACTTTCTTGGGATTGAAGTCTCTTCTACCTCTGATGGCTTTTTTATATCCCAGGAAAAGTATATCCAGGATCTTCTTGCTCGTGCTGCTCTTACTGATGAGCGCATTATTGAGACTCCTATGGAGCTCAATGTTCACCTCTCTGCTACTGATGGTGATCCCCTGCCTGACCCGACGCGCTATCGTCATCTTGTTGGCAGTCTTGTTTATCTAGCTGTCACTCGTCCGGATATTTCTTATCCGGTTCATATTCTGAGTCAGTTTGTCTCTACTCCCACATCGGTTCACTATAGTCATCTCCTCCGTGTTCTCCGATATCTTCGGGGCACGATCTCTCACCGTTTATTCTTTCCTCGCTCCAGTTATTTACAGCTTCAGGCCTATTCGGATGCTACGTGGGCTAGTGATCCTTCCAATCGCCGTTCACTTTCTGCTTACTGTGTTTTTCTTGGTGGTTCTCTCATTGCCTGGAAGACGAAGAAACAGACCGCAGTTTCCCGTTCGAGTGCAGAGGCTGAGTTGCGAGCGATGGCTCTTTTGACGGCAGAGGTGACTTGGTTACGGTGGTTACTTCAGGATTTCGGTGTTTCTGTCACTACACCGACTCTGCTCTTATCTGATAGTACAGGAGCTATTAGCATTGCGCGCGATCCTGTGAAGCATGAGCTCACCAAGCATATTGGTGTTGATGCTTTCTATGTGCGCGCTGCTGTGCAGGATCAGGTTGTTGCTCTTCAGTATGTGCCCTCCAAGTTACAGTTGGCGGATTTCCTGACGAAGGCTCAGACTAGAGCACAACATGGTTTTTATCTCTCCAAACTCAGTGTTGTTCATCCACCATGAGTTTGAGGGGGGGTGTTATTATAATACAACTCATGTACCCTTTTGTATTTATCCCAATATATAAGGGGTTTTCCTGCATATAGTCCATAACCTGTACATATATCGGCCTATGGCCTCATGGGAATACAAGTTGCTTATTCCTAACACTTAGTACATGCAACTGTAGTTGCTTGGTAGCAGTGTATGTATTGACGCATGCTGAGCGGTTGACCAAGGGATTCTTCATCAAGTTTCATGTCCGGACACCCCCCCCCCCTCAGAATGGAGTAGGCGAAAGGAAGAATCGTCATATTCTTGAGGTTGCTCGGTCGTTGATGTTTACCATGAATGTGCCTAAGTTCTTGTGGGATGAAGCAGTTATGACAGCCACATACCTGATCAACCGGACACCTTCCAGGATACTACGCATGAAATCTCCGTTTGAGTTACTTGTTAGAGATAATAAGTTTGTTGTTCCCCCAAAGTTGTTTGGCAGTACCTGCTTTGTTCGTGATCGCCGACCATCTGTTGGCAAGCTTGATTCTCAAGCAGTGATGTGTGTCTTTTTGGGATACTCTCCTAGTCAGCAGGGCTATAAATGTTGGTGTCCCTCTGAAAAATGCAAGTTTGTAAGTATGGATGTTACCTTCAAGGAGTCTGAGCCATTCTATGATGAGCCGACTGATCTCAGTTTGCTATTTACAGAGCTTGACCACCAACACCCTATGCATGATGGTCAAGAGGGGAGAACGAGGTGTCTCATACTCATGGTGATTCGGTCGGCATTAACACTGATAATGATGTGCAGGTTCAGGTCCAACCAATAGTGGGTACAGTTCCGGTTAGTACTCTCACTGATGATGATGTGTGGGTTCATGTCTAACTAACTGTCGATACACTTCAGATTGGTGCTCTCCAGGTTCCTGTTCGGGATCGATGGCAGACCAATACCTTGGCGTACTCTCGAGGGAAACCACAAGTACAGGGGGAGCAACAAGGCAGTGAGGCAAGAGCACACGGGGAGCAGCAAGACAGTGAGGCAAGCTCATCTGACACAGTGGAGCTGCCCATTGCGTTGCGAAAGGCTACACATGAAGCACCAAGGAAGGGTGAAGTAGCAAGGAAGGCTCTACCAAAGGATGATGCTTGTGATGACCTTGATATTGGAAATTTCGTGTCTTATTTATCACCTTCATATAAGGCGTTTGTCGCCTGATCCCTTCAAACTGTGTCAATCCCAAAGGATTGGAAGGCTGCAAAGCAAGATCCGAAGTGGCATGAAGCGATGATAGAAGAGTTGGAAGCACTGAGGAAAAACAAGACATGGGTACTAACCACATTGCCGGCAGAGAAGAAAGCGGTGAGTTGTAAGTGGATCTATACAGTGAAACAAAATCCTGAGGGGAAGGTGGAACGTTACAAGGCCAAATTGGTCGCAAGAGGATATAGTCAAACTTATGGAATTGACTATGATGAAACGTTTGCGCCCGTGGCAAAGATAAACACGGGTAGGATATTGATCTCTTGTGCTGCAACCTTTGGGTTGAAGTTGCATCAATTCGATGTCAAGAATGCCTTCTTGCATGGTGAGTTGCAGGAAGGTTTTGGTACTTCAGAGACCACGGGGAAGGTATGCAGGCTGAAGAAATCTTTGTATGGATTGAGGCAATCACCGAGGGCATGGTTTGATAGGTTTAGACGTGCCGTCCATGGTATGGGGTATGGTCAGTGTAACGGTGACCACACGATGTTCTACGAGCACTCTGATCGGAAAATCAGCATTCTTGTTCTTTATGTAGATGACATTATTATCACTGGAGATGATAAGGAGGAAATAGAGAGATTAAAGGGTTGTCTGAGCAAGGAGTTTGAGGTAAAGGATTTAGGCAACCTAAAATACTTCCTTGGCATTGAAGTGGCTCGGACAGAGAAGGGCATCTCTATGTGCCAAGGAAAATATACCTTGGATCTCTTGAGTGACATGGGCAATGAAGGGGTGTCGTGTTGCCCCTCCTCCAATTGAACAAAATCATCAAGTGACAGCACAGTCAGGCGAGCTAGTGAGTAAGGAAGATTATCAGAAATTGGTTGGGAGACTGTTGCACTTGTGTCATACCAGGCCTGACATTACGTATGCTGTGGGGGTGGTGAGCATGCATGAACCAAGGAGTGGGCATCTTGATATTGTGCACATAATCCTGAGATACTTGAAGGGGACTCCGGGTAAAGGATTGTTGTTTGGGAAGAGTTGACATCTTGAGGTGGATAGCTATAGTGATTCTGACTGGGCTAGTTGTCAAGATGATAGAAGATCAACTTCTCGCTGTTGTGTGTTTGTGGGAGGAAATTTGTTGTCATGGAAAAGCAAGAAACAACCTGTTATATCTAGATCAACGGCAGAAGCTGAGTAAGAGCATTATCTCAAGGGTTATGTGAGATGCTCTGCGTGAAGTATGTACCGAGTGAGTTGAAACTTCTAAGGAAGGGACGTGTGACAAGCAGTCAGCTATAGCCCTTGCTAATAATCCAGTTCGACATGACAGGACAAGACATGCTAATAATCCAGTTCGACATGACAGGACAAGACATGTGGAAGTTGATCGCTTCTTCATTAAGGAGAAACTTGATGCTGGGATCATCAGTCTTACTCATGTCAGCTCTGGGCAGCAGTTTACAGATTGCTTGACAAAGGGACTGGAAACAAAGGACTATAACTTAGCATGTGACAAGATGGGGATGATAGATATCTACCATCCATCTTGAGGGGGAGTGTTGAACCGGTATGGGCTGTCTCGCCCATCTCACTTATGCCCACAAGGCCCAGTCCTTGTGTGACCTAGAAAGGGGTTCTCCCAGTCCTCCAGAGGAGGAGCCGCCACACACACAGACTCACAAGTTCAACTAGGTTCGGCTCTCCTCTTGATCTCTGCATTAGGCAACCCTCTATTAGAAGATCAAGGAAGTTGGGTATGCTCCATGCATATGCCAGGCTCACAATGGCACAAGACTAACCGCCAACACCCTATATTTAGTAAAGCCTATTACAACTTTAACTTCTAACATAGAAGAACTTGCAACTTTAACTTCTAACATAGAAGAACTATTGTTTACTGTTGCTTCTGAGATAAGGATGTGTTTTCTGGCAAGCCACATGACAGGTGAGCAACAACGATGATTTAAAAACATCTAGATCTCCTTTGTAAGAGGATGTCATATCAATCGAACTACAAATAATATAAGATGAAGAAATGAGTATATATATTACACTAAAGTCTCAATTCGACTAACTTCGGTTATAGGACAAGGACTGAGCATCAGAAATTTCACGCACAAACAAGCAATTTACTTTAACTAAATAAATAGGAATAACACATGCCAAAAATTGAACACTTCAGCTCCACAGCAATTCATATGCATGTCTCTGCAAATGCTGGAGCCATGGTTTGCTGACCAGAGAAAATGAGGGGGGAAATGGACTAATGGAGCCACCCAAGACCCTTCTATAATGCTATAAAATGTCGAAAGTGTTGGAACTGGACATTAAAGAAAAAATGCAGCATCAGAAATTCAGCAACAGTGAATCTCGTATTGTACATTCAGTCAATTATGGTTGCAGGTAAATTAACTTCTTGTCTAGTTTTCACACTTAAATGGCTCTTCAAGTTTCAACATTCAATAAAACTGTGAATCTGTTACAGAGCCTTTAACATTTGCTCTTTATCTGTTGCAGCTACAAGCTGTTTCTTAGTCAAGAAAATACAAGCTCAGAATTCCCATGATAGTCTAACAATCATATGTAGTAACAGAAAAGTCCGCAAAGTTAAAGAACGGCAAGAAGGCTAAATAGTTTACCTTCTGCATATCTGCACCCCTAGAACACACAGCAATACTGTAAAGAGACCCACCAACACTAGTTGATGGCACATCAAATACTTGCCGGCTTGCCATGCTGCAATATCAAATATTTAAACCCATGTAAATAACAAAAGGTGAAGGTTTTTCTTAAAAAAATAAGGGTACTATTTTGAGCAACAATGCCAATATAGGACCAAATGTTCACATTTATAATATTATCTTCTAACTTTACCAAAACAAAATTGGAGAAAAATACTAAAATCGAGGAAATACAATCCTGTCTGCCTTTACAATTCCTTCGGAACTTCTCTTAGAATCTCATCCACTTGCGAAGTACAACAACAATACAATATTTGCTATTCATTGATCAGAAAGACTAACACCAACAAATACACATCCATACTATGCTAAAAACATAATGAATCATGTGTTTGCTTGTCAATGCGGGGATAATCGAGGAAAAGATATTACACACCTACAACACCTTTGGTAATTTTGGGACAATTCTGACTCCAAGATATACAAATACATCCCAGATAATACAACATGACAGGCATGCCACTCAGCTAATGAATAGCCGAGGCCCTTCACCAAAAAATAAACAAAAGCCATGTTACTTAAGTGAATAAATACATTGTAGTAGAACACTGAACTAAAACAGAAAGGGGCAACTTCATACCCTCCAAACCAAAGTTCTAGCATCACCAGCAAGATCAGCAGGATACCAAGGCGCCAGATTACTATTTTCATAGCTGCTTGATTCTTCATTATTGTTTCCCTTCAACTGGTAAACTACACCAAGCAACTCGACAATTTTGCAGTACCTTTTTGGTGAGAAGTGGATATCCAGATTGGGTACTTGAAAAGAAACACGGGTCGATGGATAACTCGGATGTGGAACTTTGATCTTCATGCATACAGAATTCATCAGGGAATGCATTTATATTAGCTTCATAGAAAACTAGCGAATGACTTGAGACTGCATTAATATTGGAACAGACATGTACAGCTAAATATCAAGAAAGTCTCCGCACGTGACACAAGAAAACGAATGAATGAGGTAGAAATTGGTGATGGGACAAGGACACACTCCATTGGGCTTGGGTGGTGCCTGGCTGCATCGCACCCAAATCCACGGAAGGTGCGGTCGGACTTGTAAGGTATTGTGGGGACGGGTCTTCTCTTTTATAATAGTTTATTTCTTGCCAAGGAAATACAGATGTTCCTAGTCCCACATATAGAGCTGCCCCTAGCAAACTCGGACTAAACTAACATAATCTTAACAAAGCACCTAATTTATTTATTGCGAACAAATCACTATCTTCTGAAAAAACGAGCTGAGAAAACTTTGCTTATCTAAGCAATAGCCCAATGCTGGTGTGCTTGGTTTCCTGTACCCACATTTGCAATGAGTGCATGATACCTTTGCTCCATGAATACCCACAAAAACAAAAAAAAAGTTAACACGCAGAATTTCAATGCTACAATCCATCCCTGCAATTACAAACTGAAAAAAAAATTGCAGGTGTGCAGGCCACTATATGTACCCAGTTTTAAGAGGAATAGATTATACCATCATAAAGGATGACAAATGGGTCACGGTCGCACAGGTCCACATGTCAGATTGTCAGTGCACATGGGATGGCTCACTAAGACATTATAGTGTCTGTTGTCTAGCAGCGCTTCTCTGCAAACACATTTTAATGTACCCAGAGAATCTGTTGCAGTCATCTTCAATTTGAAAAGCAAGTAATAGGTTTAATCCGGCAATTACTCGTATTACTCATGCAACCACCGCTTAACGAGGGCAAATGGGTGTTTACGAAGTTATGTCATCTCTAGTGTACTACCACCGTCTCAAAATATAAGACCTTTAAGCTCGGAGGTAGTACCACCTAAACGGACTTCATAAACTCATATGTCAGTTTCAATAAACTCATCTACAAATTCTAAGGCAATAAGATGAAAGAACCACAGTGCGTTAACAAAAGATAGCTCCGTGAAATAGAATAAAGAAATCATGTCATTCGCCACCTACATTGGTTCCCACATTTCCAGTCAACAGGTCATTAATTTGCACAGCGTAAAACTGAAAAGAAAATGGAATTATTGGGTCTAGCAAACTGTTAACTACTCAAAACAAAAGGACTGTCATCTACGTTACCTGGTCAATTATCACTGACATTCCACAGCGATCAAGAAGAGAACAAAACTGATTAGCATCGGCAGTAGGACCTGGGAGCACACTGTGAGACAGATTTTCTGGTGCGGAATATATGCCTTCAGCTACATCACAAACAAGAAAAGCAGCCATATCCCTGCCGGCAATATAAAAGCGTGAATACAAACTCTGTCTTTCTTCATCCCGTGTTCCATCCTACAATTTAACATAACAGTTCATAAAAACCAGCAGAAGAGTGTGCTATATTCAAGTACTGAAACCCAGACTTACTCTTGTATGCAACGTAAAATGGCCAAGATCCAGAACAAATTGCTCACTGCCGCTTAAGGGAATCCTAACTTTCGGTGCATCCAAATCGATCTCAAGTCCAAATCTAGAAATATTACAGGAAATAGTGAGCAAAAGATAAAAAAGAATTAACAAATTATGGTAGTCCCTCCTTTCCCTCGCAAGCCACACAAGTCATCACCCTCCCATCGCCCCATGCACCCAGACCAACCCACATACTCCACTCGGTGGCTCCCCCATGGCCTACGCACTCCGATGGATTACGGCAATTACTATGATTGATCCATCCTTCGCTAAGGTGTTGCTTAGGCGTCACGGCGCTTGGGCGTCGCTTAGGCGTCAACGCGCAAGGTGCTTGGGCGTCGCTTAAGGCGTCACAGCAGTGAATGCTCGCTTTGGATCGCCTTACTGCCTTGAAAACATTGGTCCATGGCCTCGCCGCCGAGCTAGCCCACCTCCTCGCCTTGCCTCATCGATGGACTGGAGATTGGACGATGAGTCCTTCCTCACAATACTATGGAGAGATGCCTCTGCCACGCTCAAATTTTCACCTCCAACCACACTCAGGAACATGCGAGAACTCCAGGGATTTCTCGGAAGACAACGGGAAAAGATATGCTGCATGCATGCTACTCGTAAAAGGATAGAGAGATGAGCCGAGAGATTTGGGGTAGTTTGGGGAGAAAGGGTGGTAACCCGGGAAAAAAAGCACAAAAAATACACCTTACACATAGGAACGGAGGGAGTATTATAATGTAATTAAGACTGAGCACAGCAATAGGGGAACAAATGTACCTGCTCTGCTCTTCAAGTACCATCTGAAGCTGCTCCTGAGCCCTACGTGTAACCTGCTCTAATTTAATCTGCAGTTCAAAATGTTAAAGCAATCGTTACAACATTGTTAGGAATATGCAACTTAGTATTCCAATGAGGCCATAGGCCGATATATATACATGTACAGGTGTGGAACATATGCAGGAAAGCCCTTATACAATGGGATAAATACAAAGGGGCACATGACTATATTATATATACTCTAACACCCCCTTCAAACTCATGGTGGCTGAACAACACTGAGTTTGGAGAGATAAAAACCATGTTGCGCTCTAGTCTGGGCCTTCGTCACGAAATCCGCCAACTGTAACTCGGAAGGCACATACTGAAGAACAATAACCTGATCTTGCACACCAGCGCGCACATAGAAAGCATCAACACCAATATGCTTGGTGAGCTCATGCTTCCCAGGATCGCGCGCAATGCTAATAGCACATGTACTGTCACATAAGAGCAGAGTCGGTGTATTGACAGAAACACCAAAATCCTGAAGTAACCACCATAACCAAGTCACCTCTGTCGTCAAAAGAGCCATTGCTCGCAACTCAGCCTCTGCACTCGAACGGGAAACTGCGATCTGTTGCTTCGTCTTCCAGGCAATGAGAGAACCACCAAAATAACACAGTAAGCAGAAAGTGAACGGCGATCTGAAGGATCACTAGCCCACGTAGCATCCGAATAGGCTTGAAGCTGTAAAGAACTGGAGCGAGGAAAGAATAGACGGTAAGAGATCGTGCCCCGAAGATATCAGAGAACACGAAGGAGGTGACTATAGTGAACTGAGGTGGGAGCGGAGACGAACTAACTCGGAATATGAACCGGATAAGAGATATCCGAACGAGTCACGGCTAGATACACAAGACTGCCAACAAGATGACGATAACGCGTGGGGTCGGGCAGGGGGTCACCATCAGTATCACGAGGGTGAACATTGAGCTCCATGGGAGTCTCAACAATGCGCTCGTCAGTAAGAGCAGCACGAGCAAGAAGATCCTGGATATACTTTTCCTGGGATATAAAGAAGCCATCAGAGGTAGAGGAGACTTCAATCCCAAGAAAGTAGCGAAGAGGTCCAAGATCAGACATAACAAACTGCTCACTAAGACGGGCCTTTACAAAGGCAATATACTCGGGGTCATCACCAGTGATGATCATGTCATCAACATAGAGAAGAAGTGTCCGGCCACGAGGAGAAAGGTGGACAAACAATGTTGGATCATAAGCACTGGCTGAAAAACCAGCGGCAGATACCACATAGGCAAAACGCTCAAACCAGGCACGGGGGCTTGCTTAAGGCCATAAAGAGAGCGACGAAGACGACATACCATGCCATCAGGAACAGAATACCGAGGTGGTGGCTGCATGTACACCTCCTCACGCAGCTCACCATTAAGAAAGTCATTCTTAACATCAACCTGAGATACAGACCAGTGGCGTGCAGAGGCCACGGCAAGAAGTGTACGAATAGTGGTCATATGGGCCACTGGAGCAAAAGTCTCGTCGTAATCATGACCATGCTCCTGCTGAAAACCACGAGCCACAAGACTAGCTTTGTAACGCTCAAGAGAACCATCGGAGCGAGTCTTAACCTTGTAGACCCACTTACAAGTGATGGGTCGGACACCGAGAGGAAGGGAAACAAGATCACATGTACCAGTGCGTTCAAGAGCAGCAATCTCCTCTGCCATCGCAAACTGCCATTCGGGATGAACAACAGCCTGATGATAAGAAGTCGGCTCAAGAACAGCAGCACCAGCGATGGAAAAGCCAAGGCGATCAACAGGCGGACGAGGACGAGAACGCAAGCCATAGGTAGGCTGAGACAAGGATGACGACACATCCGCAGAGGCATCCACGGGACGTGAATTACGAGTGTAACACTTAGGAAAAGATGGAACAACGCAAGGAGGAATCGCCAAGGTAGAATCGGGGGTTGGTGACGAAGAAGTCACCGGAGATGAAGGTGCAGAATCCGGTGACATGCTAGGCGAGGAAACCGTGGAAGATGGTGGCGGCAAATCGACAAGAGATGGAGAAGCAGAGGTAGCGGAACGAATAGATAAAGGCTCGATGGGGTGATAAGTGTGTCAGGAAAAGTGAGGAAAGAGATATCCTCCACTGAAAAGGTCGAGGAAGATGGGCGTAGGTAAAAGGGACGAGACTCATCAAAAGTCACATCCTGAGAGATACGCATCCGACAACCGATAGGATCCCAACAACGATAGCCCTTATGCTCATCACTATAGTCTAAGAAGACACACTCAACAGACTGAGTGGTCAGTTTGGTGCGTTCGTGAGGGGCAAGAAGAACATAGCAAACACAACCAAACAAGCGAAGCATCGAATAATCGGGAAAACGATCAAAAAGACGCTCGAAAGGAACACCACCCTGTAGAGCAGCAGAAGGTTGTAGATTGATGAGATAGGTGGAGGTGGAGACGACCTCAGCCACAAATGAGGCGGCAATCATCAATGCACGAGCCGTCTCAAGAAGACGATGCTTTCCCTCAGCCACGCCATTCTGAGCGTGAGCACCAAGACAAGAGAATTGAGAAAGAGTCCCTTGCTCAACAAGAACACCACGCAACATCTTAGAAATATACTCGCCAGCGGAGTCAGCACGAAACGTACGAATGGGCGAAGAGAACTGAGTGTGAACCATGGCAGCAAAACGCTTATAAATAGACAACACCTCACTACGAGAAGTCATGAAATAAAGCCATGTGTTAAGAGAGAAATCATCTACGAAAATAATATAGTATTTATGACCCCCTTTCGAAGCGAAGGGAGCCGGACCCCATACATCATAATGGACTAAATCGAAAGGACGCTTAGACACTGACTTCCTATGTGAATATGGTAACTGAATCTGCTTGCCAAGACGACAACCCTGACATTCTAAAGAGACATCTCCTGAGACAGACCCCAAAAGACCTCGACGAACTAAAGACGACAAACGAGAACCACAAAGATGACCAAGTCGATGATGCCACTGCTGGAAGGAACCGGTAGCAGAGGCGACCGAAGCGGAGGAACTGGCGATAGTGGTGGCAGCGGAAGGAACATGAAGCCAGTCTAACTCCCAAAGACCCTGAGAATCACGGCGCCGAGGGCCAGCCCCAACCAGAGTGTGCGTGCGACGGTCCTGGACAGAACAAGAGTCAACGTCAAGGATGATGCGACAACTAGAATCAGTAAGTTGATCAGCAGAAAACAGATTCATGGTAAGTCGAGGAACATAAGCAACATCAGGGACAGAATAAGGAGAGGTAAGATTGCCTCTGCTAGCAACAGAAAGAGGAGTACCATCAGCAATGAGGACATGAACAGCAAAATCAAGCGATCGAAGAGAGGACAAAGGAGAAGAATGAGAAGACATATGAAAAGAAGCTCCAGAGTCCAAAACCCATGGGGATGTACCTAACTATGTAGAAGGTTGCTCAGTGCGGGAAGCATCAGTGACAGAACCAACAGTACCCGTCGACACGATGAAACTCCAAATTGGCCTGTAGAGCCTGGCAACAGGGGCAAGTACGACAACCAGCACTGCGGAGAGAATCAAGCTGGCGCCAGATAGCAGAACTCTGTGCATAGAAGTCACCCTGCTGAAGAGCGTGCTCCTGACGGACCACTGAGAGGTATAAGGCATCACCAGAGGGCTCATAGCACTAACGAAGACAGGTCCACATCTCAAATACAGTAGGAAGGACCAGAAACTCAGAGGCAAACTGAGGCAGAACACTAGCAGTGAGAACAGACAGAGCACCATGATACGCCTGAAGAGCCTCCTCATAAGCCAAAAACTGCGCATCATAAGCACGAACGACGGCCTCATCAGCAAGCTTAGCTGCATCCTTCGCAGCCTGATTAGCATCCGCAGGAAGAACCGGTGGCGTCGGCGGAGTGGGGGCCAGAAGAGGTACCGGACATGGCGGACAACGGACCTCGCCAGAAAGGACGCCCCATAAACGGATGCCACGCATATGGAATGCGCATGAAGCCAACGAACACGGTGTAGTTAGTGCCATCAAAAATCACCGGACAACGAGGAACAGCAAGATACCCCGATGCAGCATACATTTTTTTTGGAATATGCGGCGCTCACGGCGGCAACAGATCACGAAAACCAGCAAACGGCAGAAGACCGACGGGATCTGGCGTTCTGGAGGAAGATCAAGCGATGAAATCGGGGCATCCTGCTTCGAGCGGGGCCGACGGATCTGGCGAGCTGGATCTGGCGATCTGGCGAGCCAATCGGGGCCAGCTTGAGATTGAGACTTCGGATTCGAGCGGTACCTGCGAGAGCAGGAGGAGGAGATGGTGAGCGCGAGCTGGATCTAGCGATCCGATCAGGGCCGGCTAGGGAGCGAGGCCGAGGCTCTGATCGAGATTGTCGGCAGCTTCGGGCGGGACGAGCAGAGGCCTCTAGCGGGGGATTTCCGACAGCTTCGAGCGGGACGAGAAGAGGCCTCGAGCGGAACGGGCAGGAGGAGGAGATCGAGGCGGCGGCTTCGATCGGGGAGGAGAGACGGATCAATCGCACGAGTTGCAGCGTGCAAAAAATTGACCTAGCTCTAATACCATGTTAGGAATATGCAACTTAGTATTCCAATGAGGCCATAGGCCGATATATATACATGTACAGGTGTGGAACATATGCAGGAAACCCCTTATACAATGGGATAAATACAAAGGGGTACATGACTATATTATATATACCCTAACAAACTTCACCTACCAGTATATCCAAATGGTAAGGAGAAAACATCAAATAAGATATTACTCCTACATAAGGCCTTGTACAATGCACGACGCTTAGGAAGGTGCATAGTAGAATAAATCGGTTTTTCTTTGGCATCAGTGCTTATCTCTACAGGAGGGGTGCCTAATTAAGCGTCTGTCCTGTACAAATAAGCACCAGTGCTTACAGAAAACCTGGTTTATTTCTCAAAACACTTCCCCTAACCACCTTGCATTGTACAAGGCCTAACTGGGCCACAAGGACATATGAACTTACTTGCAGAGCGGTGGCTGTTTCCATTGCCACTGTTGGGCTGACGGCATTGCTACGTTTAATGAACTCCAGAAACCGTTCGTAACTCCCCTTCAAAACCTACAATTGAAATTCGATCAGGTTACAAATCAAAGGCAAATCAACAGCCAGAAAGAAAACATGGCTTTCAAACAACTACCAGCCACAAAGTCTAGAAATAACTATTTCTTTCTCCAAAACGCAAGAGAGCTTCGTATCATTGCATTAAGAACAACTGTAGAAGTACAACCCCCCACACACACAGACAGCACCAAATTACATACGCACCAGCAACAACAAAACAGCAACAACCAAAGCTACTAAACTAACACAGTTGACAGCAACCTCAACCTGTGCCAACCTCTCAGGTCTCCCTGGAGAAGACAGCTGATCAAGACATGCTGAATGAAGTGATTCTGTAAGAATACGTCCTCAGCACCAGTAGGAAGCTTGGAGATGGCTCTCCGCTCCGCTCCACCCTGCTCCCCGCTCCGCCCCCGCGCCCCGCTAGCCTAACTGCTGCGCCGCGTCGCCAACGCCGCCTCCGTCCCCGCCGGCCGGACCTCCCCTGCGGCCCTCCTCTCCCGCGACATGGCTCCAGTGGGGGCTGACCCTGTCGACCGCCGCGAGACCCTCTCCACCGAGCGTGTTTCCTACTGGGACCGTTGGTCGAGTTTGGAGAGCGAGTCCTCGGCGCGCTCGTACAGAGACGTCGTCCGCACTCCGCCGGCCGCTGCCGCGCCGCCGGCCGCCCTCGCTTCCGGCCGCCTTGCGCCTGCAGTCCGTCCCCCCGCCAAGGAGCGTCTCGGACCCCGCTCGGAGGTTCACCGCGTCTCGGGCGGCCCAGTGCTCGACGCCGACGGCTTCCAGCAGGCTCGCCGCAGAGAACGGCCCCGTCGCCCGCGTCGTGTTGCGCCGGCCGCGCCTTCGCCTGTGCGCCGCCGCAGCCCCTTCCCTGAGGAGCTCGCGGGCCTCTGCTTCCGGTGCCTTGATCACCGCCACTGCGTCAGGGACTGTCCTAACGACATCCGATGCCACCGCTGCCTCGCCTCTGGCCACGCTTCCCGCGACTGCGGTGGTCGGCGGCCTGCGGCCGCGCCCCAGCACTCCCCGCGCGCCGCCGTGGACCAGCAGCCCGGGCCTCCTCGCGGTGCCCCTGCCAGGGCGTCTCCCCCGACGACGCGCCCGCCCGCCCCGATCCTCCCCGCTGTAGTTCCTCCCCTGCAGCGGCCTCGCCCGCTCGATGATGCCCCCGCCCGCGTGTTCCTGGCCTAGACAGAAGAAATGGACGAGGGGGAGCTGGTGCTCGGCCGCGCGATGGTGGCCACCGTCACGGGCACCCGGCCATCTGCGTCCCTGGTTGAGGTGTCCGAGCTCGTCATGTCTTCTCTGGAACTGGAGGAGGGAGACTTCTCGGTCCATCAGCATCACCCGGAGGACTTCCTGATCCTCTTCTCCTCCCTGGCAACCATGAGAAGGTTCCGCGGCGAGCACTTCATTAGCTCGCCGCGCTTTGCGCTGTCCCTCCGGCCCTGGTGCAAGCTTGCCCACGCCGGTGCCGGCGAGCTCGAGTACCGCGTCGAGCTAGAGCTCCGCGAAATCCCCGCCCACGCCTGGCAGCTCTCCACGACGGAGCACGTGCTGGGCGGCAGCTGCTGGATCGAGCGCCTGCATCCCCGTACGCGCTCCCGCGAGGACATGGCCGTCTTCCGCGTCACCGGGCGCGCACACGACCCGGCCGACATCCGGCACGCCGCCACCCTGGAGATCATTGAACAGTTGCCCGGCCGTGTCCCGTCGGAGGCGCCACACATCAGAACACTCACCTTCCCCGTCTCCACTGCTCTCACCAAGGCGGAGCTGATCAGGGCTGCTCCGGCCGTCGCCCAGGACGCTGCGGGCAGTGCCGGAGACGGCGAGGACGGTGGCGCAGACGGCCGGCATGGCCCCGGCAATGGGCATGGTCACGGTCCTGGCCCTGGGCCCGAGCGCGCTCGCCGGCGTGGTCGCAAACGCCGTCGTACGGCCAAGGCACAGAACGGCCGGGCCGATGGTATGGCCGTGGACGCGCTTGCGTTGCTTGCGCACGCACATGGTCGCTCTGGCCGTTTAGACGACGCCGGCGCGGTGGCTCCCTGGTCGTACCAGGCCGCGCCGCGGCAGGGGTTGTGCCCCAAGCGGGCTGGCATGCTGACCTGGCCGGTCAGCAGGGCCCAGCACGCCCTCGTCACAGACGTCAGGAAAGGAAACCAGCAGGCGCGCGTCGTGACGCCCAAAGCGGCTTTGCCGGCAGGCCCAAAGCGGCTTTGCCGGCAGGCCCATCGCGCAAAGTGGCGAGCACATGCGTGGAGGACGGTTCGGCCGTTCGCATCGGGACAGCTGGCGCTCCCCCGTTCGCTGCTCAGGGCCACGATGCGGCTGGGGCGTCGACGTCGCGCACGACCGAGGCAGATACGGACGGACCCACTTCTGCAGCAGCTGATCCTATGCCCCGTCGGGATCGTTGCCTGCTGCGTCTGGCCCGCCGAGCAGCGCGTGAGGTCGGCCGCTGCACCGCCTGCCCCCCGGTCGGGGCAATTCGAGCCGCCTTCCTCCTTTGCCGCTGCTGCACCACCAAAGGCCCTTCTTGACCAACCCCCTCGGCTCATTTCGCGCGCCTTCGAGGAGAGGGCGGGACGCGCATTGCCCTCACCCGCCAGCTCGGCTAACGCCACCCCGTCCCTACCAGCCAGCTCTCTGGAGGCAGGGCCCGCGGCCGTCGTGACCGCTGTCACCGCACCAGCACCCTTTGATGCCGATGGGACCGAGCCCTCTGGGCTGGTGGCTGACGTCGTTGTTGCTGGGACCCTGGCCGAGGAGCCCCTGCCCGCTGGGGCCACGCCTGCTCCTGCAGATGCGCACACGGCAGGAGAAATGCCCACGGCCGATGGTTCGCCTGTTGCTCGGTCTGTGTTGTCCTTGGACGCGCAACCACAGCAGGGACCGGGCGTGGATCCACACCGCGGCCGCGGCCACATCTCCATCCTGCCGAGGCCTACCTGCCAGCCGGACCCTGGGGCGTATCCAGTCAGCAACCGGGCGCAGCCTACGGTGCCAGGGCGCTTCGCCTCGCCGCCGATTACTCTGCAGAGACGCCGACCCTGTGTAGCCACCGGGCAGACATGGACGTTGGGTGCCTTCTTGTCTGCAGCCACCAAGCAACTAGATGCGATGCTGCCATCCCCCGGGAAACGCCAGCGGCCCCCTCTCAACTTCAGTCCCAGGAGGGGACGCTCCGCCGCCGTCGTCGCTCCCGCACCCGCGCCCCTCACTACGGACAAAAGGGTTGTGGTTCAGATTCTCCGCACCCTCGGGATTGTCGGCGCGAATTAGCAGATCACCCCCGTCGAGATGAAAGCTTATGACGACATGTTCGCCGCGCCGATCAAGCTTCCGGCGCTGCATGCCATCGCCGCTCTCGTAGACCGTGCGATCCCTGCAGGCCTGTCACTGCCGGCTGGTGATGCCATGGCATGCGCGCGCTAGGCTGGTGGTGCCTGTAGTCGACTTCGTGCTTATGTATCCAGGACCCCAGATAGTGGTTTGGAATGTCAGGGGCTTGAACTCGCGTGCTAGGCGTTGTGCTATCCGCTCGCTGATATGTACCACCTGTGCATCCATTGTATGCCTCCAGGAAACTAAAATGGCGTTGGTCTGCTCGTCGATTGTGCTAGACACCCTTGGGTCCGAGTTTGATGGCTCCACCTATCTCCCTGCCGACGGCACCCGCGGCGGTATTCTCATCGCTTGGAAGAGTAGGGCTGTCACCATCTCTGACCCCCTATTCACCCAAAATGCGATCACGGTTAAAGTGTGCGCGCCCAGTGGTGCACCGTGGTGGCTTACCACGGTGTATGGCCCCCAAAGCGACCCCGACAAGATACTGTTCCTGCAAGAGTTGCGGGACATCCGGGCTGCTTGCCCGGGCCCTTGGATGCTATGCGGCGATTTTAACCTCATCTACCGTGACGCGGACAAGAGCTCCGGTACCCTGAATCGCCGCATGATGGGAAGGTTCCGCCGCGCCATCAACGATCTTGCCCTGAAGGAGGTTTACCTAAATGGGCGCCGCTTCACATGGTCTAATGAGCAGTCTCCGCCGACGCTTGTGCACCTCGATCGTGTACTCTGCACCACGGATTGGGAGGATTACCACGAAGAGTGCCACCTCCGATGCCTTGCATCTGTCGTGGCTGATCATTGCCCCCTGCTGTTGGACTGCTACCCCATGCCCACGGCCCACAGACGATTCCGCTTTGAGGCTTTCTGGCCCATCCTTGATGGATTTCACGACACGGTCGCCACGGCCTGGAGCTCCGTGCATGACCGCGACCCCTTCCAACGGCTGGTTCGGCGTCTGCAGGCTATTGCCCGCGCCCTTACGAGCTGGAGTGCTAGATCCACGGGCAATGTCCGGGACAAATTGGCCATATGCCGCGAGCTGATCGCCCGCTTCGACCACGCGATGGAGAGCCGCCTGCTCTCTCCGGCAGAGGACTGGTTGCGCAAGCAGCTCAAGGTGGCGTACCTTGGGCTGGCCTCCCTGGAGCGCACCATCGCGCGGCAGCGCGCCTGCATCTCCTTCCTGGCCGAGGGCGACGCCAACACGAGCTTCTTCCACAAGCAGTGTACGTTCAGACGACAGAAAAACCGCGTGCATAGCCTCCTAGTTGACGGACATGTGCTATGCGATCATGAGGAGATGGCCCAAGCGGCATTCGCGCACTTCGACGGGCTGCTGGGCACTGTCGTGGACCGAGAGCACACACTGGATCTCGCGCAGCTCGTCACGGCCGATGACCTTGGCAGCCTGGATGCGCCCTTCACCCCTGAGGAGATTTGGGCTGCCGTGCAGCGCATGCCGACGCACAAGGCACCAGGGCCAGACGGGTTCTCTGCAGAGTTTTTGCGGGCCTGTTGGGGCATTATCAGGCAAGACATCCTGGATGTCTTCGAGCAGTTATTCCTGCTTCGTGGGAGAGGGTTTGGTAAGCTCAACCAAGCCCTCCTGACCCTGCTGCCAAAGCGCGCGGATGCACAAAAGCTGGGCGACTACCGTCCCATTTGCCTGATCCACATCATGGCCAAGTTATTCGCGAAGGTTCTGTCGTTGCGCATCGCCCCCAAGCTGGACAGCCTAGTTAGCCGCAACCAGAACGCATTCATTGCCGGACGCTCCCTCCACGACAACTTCATGCTCGTCCGGCAGTCTCTCCGGATGCTTCACCACTTGGGCGCCCCGTGCATCATGCTCAAGCTCGATCTCACGCGGGCTTTCGACTCCATATCTTGGTCGTTCCTCTTCGAGATGTTGCGCCAATATGGGTTTGGGGACAGGTTCAGGGAGTGGATAGCCATCCTCCTTTCCTCGGCCAGCACGCAGGTCATGCTCAATGGCGTGCTTGGCCCCCCGATTTGGCACCGTCGCAGGCTGCGTTAAGGGGACTCCACATCACCGCAGCTATTCGTTCTCGCTGTCGACGCACTGGGCCGCCTCATGCATCGGGCGCTCCAGGCCGGCATACTCCGGCGGCTGCACCCCCGACGTACTGTTCCGGCCGTCTCACTATACGCCGATGCTGTTTTGCCATGCTGAGATGGATGAGGTGCTCGCGGTGAAGGGCATCCTAGGTTTTTCTTTTTTTTGACCGGCCATCCTAGGTATTTTCGAGACCGCGTCGGGCTTGCAGGTCAACTACGGCAAGAGCTCGGCCACGACCCTGCATGGCGACGAGGAGAGTGTTGCCTTGCTGGAGGTGTTGGGCTGCCAGGCGGCGAACTTGCCCATCACCTACCTGGGCATACCGCTCACCACCAGACGACCCACTGCGGCTCAGATGCAGCCGCTAGTCGATGCTGTGGCTGGCCGCCTCCCGACATGGAAAGCATGGCTCATGAACAAAGCTGGGAGGTTGGCATTGGTCAAATCGGTCCTCAGCGCGATCCCAATCCACCAGATGCTCGCCCTGGCACCCCCGAAGAAGACCCTGAAGCAACTAGAGAAGATCCAGCGTGGCTTCCTCTGGGCTGGCCGTGCGGCTGCTCAGGGAGGACACTGTCACGTTAACTGGCGCGCGGTCAGTCGGCCTCTCGCGCTTGGAGGGCTGGGCATCCGAGATCTGGAGCGCACAGGGCTAGCGCTTCGACTGCGGTGGCTCTGGCTATCTAGGACGGACGCCGACAGAGCCTGGCAAGGCCTGGACCTGCAGTTCTCCCGTGAGGAGCTCGGACTCTTCTATGCCTCCACCTTCATGGTGCTAGGTGATGGCCACACGGCGCTGTTCTGGGAAGACCGATGGCTGCATGGGCAGTCGATCCGCGAGCTAGCACCCCCGCTGTACCTATGCATCCCCAAGAACAGAAGGGTGCGGACGGTGGCGGAAGGCCTCGCCGGCAATGCGTGGGCCCGAGACATCCGCGACGTCGTGGGGCTGCAAGAGATTGGCCAATACCTGACGACATGGCAGCGCGTCACGCACACCACCCTGTCCGCTGAGCCAGACAGGCTTGTCTGGAAATGGACTGCTAATGGAGAATACTCGGCGCGATCCTGCTATCAGGCAACCTTCCACGGATCCCTCTCTTGCCATTTCTGGAAGTTAATCTGGAAGGGATGGGCTCCGCCGAAGGTCAAGTTCTTCCACTGGCTTGTGAACCTGGACCGATGCGCACTGATAACATTGACATATCATTCTACGAGCATTCAAATAAAATTTCAGCTCTTTTCGTCAAGGCTTGGAAGAAACCTGCTTGTTTAGTTTTCGCTATAATTTTGGCATCAATGTCCAAACTACACATAAAAATTTCAAACTCTAGTAAATCATACACGTCGCTAAAGAGGTTTGTTCTTGTCAAATTTCAGCTCTTTCTGGGAGATGGTTAGAAAAAATACTGCTTGTTTAGTTTGGCCTCAATTTCAGGTAAACAGGTGACAATGACGACCTATACAGGTTCAGGCCCTCTCGGAGCAGGTAAGACCCTAGTCCTGTTATAGGGATGTATTGCACTGTGTCCGTCGAAGGTCGGAGAGATCTCAGGGAGGTAACTCGGTTACAAGTAGTTGTCGACTGCGGGAGACGAAGGCGTAGGTCACAAATCCTAGGTCTCAAAGTGCGTGGAAGATCTGAGAAGCATGCCTTGTATACCTGGCTCGGCTAGGGTTACATGGTTCAAGTCAGTTTACAAGTGGATGTGTCTGCTACTGGGTCACGCCAGACCCTCGCTCGCTGAGTTGGCCGGTTGGTTGTGGCCTGGTCCCTCAAGATAGTGGTGGCACCACATCTGGTTGGTGGGCTCAAGTAGTTAGCCTGCGCAAGTAGCGTCACCTGGGCTGGCTTTCAGCCTTAGTGACCCTATCCGGGTGCCAAATCCTCGTCACTAGCCCGAGTCCTTCACGATCTATATGTTTCTTGCTCTTATGGTTCATGTCTGGGTGCACCGTCTTGGGCTGGCAGGTAGATCAGGATGCACTCATGGTTGCTGGCAGGTAGATCAGGTTGCACTCATTGTTGGTGGCAGGTAGATTGTGATGGGCTATACGTGAGGCAAAGGTTTGACCTAGATAGGTTTTCTATTTTACCGGTCTCATGGTGTTAGTTGGGAGACCCGGCTATAGGATCGATAGACATACTATCAAGGGGGCTCTCAAGTGAGTAGCTTGATCATATCGTTCGTAGAGATCAAACCATTGCATTCTTGGCAGCATCATCTTTCTTGGTTCTTGTTTGGCCTTTCCCTATGTGAGTTTTGGAGCTTATAGTCTTCGTCATGACAAGCTCAAGTTCATCAAAAACGGATTCTGTATGCATCATCTTTGCGTTTTCGGTGTTGGAGATTTTGCCGAATCATATTTGGGAAGGTTATCTTCCTTATCCAATTGGCATTTACTCTCCATTACTAGTCCTCTATATAAATAGTCACTATTGGATAGTACTTGTCGTCATCTATCCAAGCTTGAGTTTGTTGTTTTCGGAGTACATTTGCGGAAGTTATGACAATTCTGGTCTTACTTGTTTCATCTGTTTTGCTTAGGCTATTTTGCAGCACCCAAGCGGTAGTACCGCTCTGACCCACAGCTACTTCCGCTTAGGAAAATGCTTCTGTTGCTCTCTGGTCACCGCATTCTACTGTCGCGCCCACTTCCGCTTATTTTGATCCTTCCGTTGCCCTTCACAACTTTCACGATACTAGTGCAGTACTAGGACAGTAGTACCGCTTCGTGCGGTACTGCCGCCCTGTCGCCTCCTTTTACCATTGTTCCTCTGCTCTTCGTAACCTAGACGGTAGTAGCGCTCCAGCGGCACTACAGCTCCGGCATTTCACATGCTTACCACTTTGCATCTGGAACTGTCGCCTTAAGCGGTAGTACCGCTAAGGTACGTGCTGGGCAAAATAACGGTTGGATTCCCCCCCCCCCCCCAATTAAAGGGGGTCTTCTTCCCCAATGATTTTTGTTCTTTTGAGCTCGTGTTTGCCCCCCATTGTCGACCATCTTTGAGCTTGCTATCTCTCAATCCCACCAATGATTCTTGCTTCTTCTTGAGGGAAAAGAGAAAGGAGATCCAGATTCACATTTCCACCAAACACTTTCTCCTCTATGTAAGGGGAACCCCTTGGATCTAGATCTTTGAGTTTTTTGTGTTCTCCTTGTTCTTCCTCTCATATTCCCTCAAAGTTTTTGTTCTTGTGGTTGGATTTGGGAGTTAGGGGCTTGATCACTTCGTATGTTTTCGCCATTGCATTAGTTGCATCGGTTTGAGTTCTCCACGGTGATACGTGGAAGTGAAAAAGTTGAGAAGCTTATTACTCTTGGGTGTTTGGACACCCTAGAGCTTGTGCCTCTTGGGTGCTTGGGCGCCCTAAACGGTTGGTGGTGTCTCAAAGCTCAATCATCATGGTGTAAAGCTCCGGGCAAGCGTCAAGGTCTCGAATTAGGTTGTGGAGATTGCCCCGAGCAATTTGTTCGGGCTCGGTGACCGCCCCCAAGGATTGCCAGTTGTACGTGTTAGGTGACCGCCCTCAAGGGTCACTTAGTGGAATCACGGCATCGTGCATTATGCGAGGGCATGAGGAGATTCGACGGCCCTAATGGCATTTTGGGGGACATTATGCCTCCAAACCGCTCCAAATGGAGATTAGCATCCGCAAGAGTGTGAACTTTGGGATACATCGTCATGTCCGTGTGCCTCAGTTATCTCTTTGCCCGAGCCATTTATTTATGCACTTTACTTTGTGATAGCCATAATGCTTCATGTTATGTCTTGCTATCACTTAGTTGTTTATCTCGCTTAGCATTAGTTGTTGGTTGCACATAAGTGAGCCTACTAATTTTAGGTTTTGTGCTTGACAAATTAAACGCTAGTTTTATTCCACATTTGTTCAAAAGCCTAAATCGTAATTACCCCCCCCCCCCCCTCCAAGTGACATGCATGTCCTTTCACCTGGGACGACAAAGTTCGGCCTTCTGCAAATCGATGTGCTTCTACTCAACGAGGAGATGGAGTTAAGTGCCTCAAACTTCTGCGCATCAGGGTTGGCACGGTGATGGGCGTTGTTGGCGTGGTTGCTAGCGTCCCTCCTTGCACCAACCATGAGGACCTCCTGGAATGGGTCGTATATTGGTTAGTGTTATCTCCGGATTACAATGGTGAGTCTTCTATATCTCTACTATTAAAGGGGGATCTGCCGTCTGTCGTGATGGTTCGACCTCCTACGATCTCCTCCTCCCAACGTTAACGCTGGCTATCCTCCCACCCACGTTCCCCCACCGATTATTATTCAACCCTTCAAAAACCAGTCGGTTTAATTAAAAATATATATTTCTCCCCCTGCGACTGGAAAATCCGATGGCACCTCCCCCGCACGACTAAAAATCGGGATGGTTCGACCACGCTCAATCCGTTTCCCGTGGCCCCTCGCGCTTCCTTCGATTGAGCGGAAAAAAAAGTAAAAAAGGTGGATCCCACGCCCCGCTTGCTCCAACCGCCTCGATCCCACCTGCCCTGCATCTCGGGACGCACACCCACGATGTACCATCTCCTCTCCACACCAGGTCGCGCAGATCACCGTCCGCCGACGTGCGCCCACGCCCTGCTGCCCAGCGTCCATCTCGTCACTTCCCCATTCCCTCGTATCCTCTCGCACCTCCAACATGGCCGCCGCCTCTGACCAAAGCCACCATCACGCAACTTCCTGGATGGCTCCTCCTTCGCTCCAAGAACGGCGCCCCCGCATGGAAATCGGCATCTCCGCCACAGCACCAGTACACCCCATCGTCGTGGAAGAAGAATCCCAAAGACTCGCTCGACCGAGGCGGCCCTATAGGCATTGCCTTTAGAACCGCACCGCACGAAGTAAGCCTATGCAACCCCCCTCCTAGCTAGATCCATAAGCATAGGGTAAGGTAGGAGCCGGGTATGGTTACCAGAAGTCTGTATGTATGTCTCGCGTAATGATGTCATGTTGTCATGTTAGATATGTTTGCATGAATTTTGTATTGAACAGCGAGTGCGAGCGGGGGCTAGAGGCTGATCTGCTGTGTATGCAAGTGGGAAGCATAGGAGGCGCGTGCCATGCGGGTGGCTCGTTATGAAGAATGGCTTGGAGGCCATGGACTGAACCACACACGTGCGCAGCTGTACCGTTCCGCTGGAATATAAATGCAGTATCTAGGCCCTTCGGGCCATTTCCTGTTAAAAGAAAAGGTGGTGTTTTCTTTTCCTACCATTAGTTCTAAGTTTTTTTATTACGTATCTCCTTAACCTAATAGATCATGCATTAAGGGATGCCTCTTCAACAATCTGATATGTAGCATGCTATTTCTCTTTTCATTGAAAAGTTTTACCTGCATCCAAATATTTCATTTTAAAGGCTGAATTTTTTTCATCCCGTAGACATGACTCTCAACATGTCAAGAATTGTACGTTTTTCAAGCTTGACCTCCTATATGAAGTATCTTATACAACATAGCAATGTAGACTATATGAAATAACAACTCGGACAATAACAACAAGTGCTACTCAAGCGGAGTGACCAAAGACTAATTGAAACATGCGATTTCAGAATCCCCCCCCCCCCCCATTCGCAAAAAATAGAAAAGCAAAAAAAGGACTTTCTTATACTCTAGCATGCAATTAATTGACTCCCCAAAGAACTACATGGCAGAGAAATGTGTTTGATTTATTTTAAATTGATTGCAACAAATATATGTATGGCACCTACAACTCTGTTCTTAAAAAAATATATGTATGAAATTATATTTGATTTCTATTTAGCAATGCCTCATGTCTAAGTCTATTATCCCATGGCATCGTACGGGCATTCAACTAGTATTACCAATGCGTTAATTTAAAACTACTGCCTCCGTCACGATTTAGAAGGCACAGTTAAATTTACGTGCATTTTCATAATAGACAAGGTTTAAGGCGCATTGCATTTACTCCTAGCAGCTAATTAGTACTCCGTTGTACTACTTCTATATGCATGCGTAGTGTGAATGTTATTTATTACCCCATTTCACAGCCAATCAATAACCACCTAGGTTCCAGAGAATTTTCAAGCACGCCTTCTAAACCGTGACGGAGGGAGTATCATCCATTTTGCTTCATCATAATTTATTAGGTATATGTGCTAGATATGTTCATATAATGGCGTAGAAAGCCAGATATTGCATGAATTGCAACAGCTCATGACGAACATGCATAGTCTAATAATGTTCAAGAAATGTTAACTCGTAACTTCTTTGTCGTGGTTAATGGGCAAATAATCCAATTAAACGGTTGATGAATCAATTAATCCGTACTTGATGACCCTACGGGTTACAATTATTGAATTCAAGCTCCCGCCAGTTACTCTAAAAGTCTGAATTGATGGAGAGTCGGGCAATATATTTCAACATTCCCCCTAAGGTTTAGGCTTTTTTAGTCCTTGACATGAGAACGAAATGCCCCCAAAATCTCAGTTCAACATATTTCAACATTCCCCCTCCGGGTTACAATTTTCAATCCATGCTCCCGCCAAAGTACGAACTGATGGAGAAAAGTGAGCAATATACAACAACAATCAGTTAATCAGCGAGTCAACTCTAATCGGCCGATATTTTGAACTAAGGCTTAAAGGTAAGGGGCAGCCCGGTGCATGTAGCCCCCGCTTGCGCAGGGTCCGAGAAAGGGTCCGACCACTTTGGATCTATTGTACGCAACATTTCCCTACATTTCTGCAAGAGACTGTTTCCAGGACTTGAACCCGTGACCTTATGGTCACAAGGCAGCAGCTTTACCACTGCGCCAAGGCTCCCCTTCGAACTAAGGCTTAAAGGTAATGCAAAAAAAAAAAATGCCACTCTATTGGGTTGAAGCTGGCTACAACTGCTGAGTTTAGTCAAGGCAGTCCAAGGGTTCGTGCCTACCAAGCGCACTTGTACCTTGTATTGGACTAGCTAAATGTATACAACGTGGACACTCTCCCTTGAAAGGAAGCACATGGTAATAGGTGCACCTACACAACTGAGATCTAGAGCTTACTCAATACCTTACAATGCCTTCACAAGGAAGAATGATAAAGAGACAGGTTTACTTTTAGAAATATTCAAAAACAAAGTTCATATATGTACCGTAACATAGCATGGTGATATCTTTGCCACAAACTGCCAGTCCAAATCCATGCCAATAGGTGCACGCACAAAACTGACATCTAGAGCATTAGTCTTTCCCACACAAACGACGCTCTGCAAACAGTAACAAACAAGGTGTCACTGCAGGGCATATATCATATATGTTCGAATAAAGTTTCATCCAACATAATAAGCGCTACGTGATGTCATGCAAAGTAAAAGCATATATCATTAATGAAAGCCAATGCACAAGCTAATTAGTAAATGAGTACAATTAAGAACCACAAAACCTGTGATGTGACGATAGTTTGCAATTGTCTGACAGATAGCAGCCCAGCATCTCGCATGTGATACAGCATTGTGTCAACTATTGTAGTTTGCACATAAACGGTTTGCTACGTGGAGAGCCACATAAGGTCTGCAGGACCCGCCTGGCAGCACAACCCCCTGATCTAGCCCAAAGTGGCTAGGAGACAATCGGTTTGGAAGGTTTTGTTGACTACACCGAGAAACGCTTCGTCACGTCTCCTCCCACGAGCGGCTGGGCGAAGCCCTACACACCACCGGCCCTAGTCCACCCCCCCCCCTCCTTCCCCTCACAGACAAAGCCTGGTCCGCATCAGGGGCGGTAGGGCTCCTTCCTCCTTGTCTGGCAGCGCGCGGCGCGGAACGCGGTGGTCAACGGGGGCGCGGCGCTCGGCATAGGGCGCGAAAGAGGCGAGGCGCACGGGTACACTGGCAGTGTGGTCATGCGCCCTTGCTGCGGTGGCTACGCAGTGGGGGCCACGTGGTGCGGTACTGCACAGGGCGGCGATGGCGTGCATGTCAACCCAGATCTGGATCAGGAGCACCTCCGGCCGGCTGCACGTGGGCGGCGCAGGCCGTGACTGCAGGGGATGCGGGGTGGCGTGGAGGAGGCGTGCTCGACGGGCATCACTCCTCTAAAGTTGGTGCGGGGAGCGGTGTGGTGGAGGTTGGCCGGCCGTGGCGGCGGGTGGCGACGGATGCGTGCCCAGCATCCTGGATCTAGCATCGAGATCGGGATGGGCGGCGCAAGTTGGGCAACGGTCTGGCGTGGCTGTTGCTCCGACCGTGGGCGGCGGCGCGGGGAGGTTGGGCGCATGAGCGGTGGCCTCCCAGTGGCGCAGCGCTACACGGTGGCTCGGCAGTTCTACCCGCGGCGACGGCCGGCTTCTACCCGGGCGTTGGCTCGTCTGCGGTTGGACCATGTCGACCTTCGCTTCATCTCCTCGTCGTTCGGGCACTACTTTTGTCGAAGGGTTGGCCCGCTCCCAGCTGAGATCCATCACCGTCTCGCGCCCGGTGCGATAGGACCGAGCTCGTCTCGCGCACGGTGCCGCAAGACCGAGCTCGTCTCGCGTCTGGTGCTGCAGGATGAGTCGATGGAGGCCAGTTTTGGCTGGCCTTTGGGTCCCAAGGGTGGAAAAGGTGGGACATTTTCACTCGTCTCTTTGGTTGGAGTAGCGGCGGATCTCGGGTGAGGTGGTGTCAAGGTCTTGGATGCAGGGCGGCGGCCCTGGAGGTGGTTCCGCGGTGCTCATGGGTAGAGCACGTGGCTTGGTGTTGCCCGACAGCCATGGTCGTGTGGGCAGCGTTGTAGCCGGGGTGTGGCGTTCGGTGGCGGTGAGTGTTGGCCGAGGTGAAAACCTGCTCTATCTTCGGATGGACCGGCGGCGGCGAAGCTCATTCCCTTCTTGAAGGCGTCGTCACGGCTCTCGTCACCCGTCATGCTGCTCCAGGGGAAACTCTGATCCTCGGATCGGGCGGTGGCGACGCTTCGATGTCGTGTCCTTCCTGAAGGCGCCACCTTGGAGCCAACGGTTCGTCATATGCGGCTTTATCTCTTCGCGGTGGCGTGTTCCCGGTTGAGCCCCCGGTTGCTCTTGTAGTGCTAGGGGTGGTGTTGTTGTGATCAACGCCTATGTATTCTGCCTTGGGTGTGTGCATGTGTTGTGTTGGTGTGCGTTTGTATCAAGATGTTGTTGATCGTTGCTTTATATATAAAGCGGGGCGAATGCCTTTTTTTGGTAAAGTGGTTAGGATTCCTTTAGTACTAAACTACCTCATTAGGTTCAAATTCATATTTGGTGTAGCCGTGCAGGGTCCGGATTAGAATCAGTTTGAGTCCATAATGTATCTCCTTTGAGTCGGCTTGTCAACCAAGGTACCCCCCCCCCCTTATATAAGGACTTCTCCCATGATCAACAAAGCATCAGAATTCCAGAGTATTACTTTCTATTAGGCCTAGGGTAGTTAGAGTTTGATATGCACTAACCTGAGCAAGAGAACCTTCAGGGGATGACAGACCACAATATCTTAAAGTTACATCACATCGAGTACTCTTCGGATACAAACTGGTGACCACTTGAAGTTGCTCAAATCTACCACACAAAACCTCTGTGTGATCAATACTGATGATCCTCGCAGCAGCTTGGCCAATAGACACATCCACCAAGAAGCGGATTGTGTTTGGTAAGACCTTTTCAACAGGAAAAGATAGTTCATCATCCGGTTGGTAACTTAGCAATTTATTTATAGCTTGCCACTCTTCTTTAGTTAGTTGCTCCTCATCCAACTGTGGTTCTACTACGCCGCCTTCTTCAGAAAGCAACCCAGCCGAGTTCCTAGTAGAACAAGAAAAAGGGCATACTTGAGATGTGAGGACGATAAAAAGGAACATTCAATAGTACATATCTGAATAAAATCATGCTAACATTAGGAACATTGATCATCAATATCATCCAACTATTTTGATTTCATCTTTCGACAAAAGTAGATTGCAACTAGGCCTTGATACCGTTACCGCAAAAAGAAAAAAAACTAGGCCTTGATACCAAGCACAAACTAAAAGAAAGGCAATGCCCGCTAATAACACTAGTTCAAAACTAGTTTTTATATATGGATATTCTTCTGTTCAGAGTTGGAAGAGCAAGACTGTCAGAGGAACAAGATATGCTTGGGTGCGTAATTAACTTCATTCCTACTACACAATTCAACAAGACCCAAAGCTTTTGCGTTTTCCCCGAAAAAATGAATGTGATGGCAACAAAGAGAAAAGATGAAAGGATAAAAAAACAGCAGCAACGGCACAGCGTCTCCTCCGCTTTCTTGTAAACAGCCCAAAGGGGTAAGTAATATATAATACTCCCTCCGTCCGAAAATACTTGTCGGACGAATGAATGTATCTAGATGTATTTTATTTCTAAATACCTCCATTATTATCTACTTTTGTGACAAGCAATTCCAGACGGAGGGAGTAGTAAAGGACTCAAGAACACACCCAAACCCTAGTCGAATAGGAGAAGACCATTATTTTTACCCCTAAGAAAAACCTTTTTATATTAAAAGAAAGGGGAGCGCCGGTAGGAGAGATGATGCAAAAAGACTTGCAAACCACTACAGAAGAAAAAAATACAAGATGCCATAAGAAGGATGTGTTTGTAGTGACTACGCTAGCGTGGTTTTTAGATGTTCGTAAAGCAACGCTTAAGCGGCAAGGCACCCTGGCACTTTTTCTGCCTCAAGCACTTAAGTGCAATGGGGGTTGATCACCTTTAGACACCTTGCTACCTACCATCTCAAAATCAGAAGCAGCGGATAATTAAATAATGGATGTGATTAACTAGTGTCAATTTATTTTACGGACCATCCAAAAGGCCACCATCTTCTCTTTGAGGAACCCTTATGCAATGTTTCCTTAGATTTCACAGTTTCAACTTTAGCATGACCCAGCAACCTGAAAATACAAATAATATCATAACCAAGTGAACATCAGTTCAAACTAAGGACAAAGTAATATAAAACCTCTGTATATGCTGCACTAGCACACCTCCAAAGTATAATAACTTTTGAGTCTAGAATTTTCTCAATCTGCCGAATTTCATAAATATCAGCACTAGGTGCTTGCTGCAGTAGGGTGGCATAAAGTTGAACATAACGACGACGAAGCTGGCACAGATATCTAGTTCTCTCCCATGAGAACCAATAGCTGGGAACAAAAGAGAAATAAACTTCAGAATGACAATTCAACTTTATAAAAAGCTTAAACAAAAATTGCATCAAAACATATTAACATCCGAGTTATTGTGCAGTGTTCAAGATATACCACAAGTTCATGCACAATTAAGAAAAAAAAAACAGACAATTTAATTGATGGTATAATCATACCAATTTGGATGAGCATCACCAAAATATTTTACATGTGACTTGTTAGGACTCATAATGGCATGTGTTGATATTACCAAAGATGAAGGCAGAACTTCACAGACATTGTTGAGGGCCTATAGTGATGCAGAGCACCATGGACATCACCATGAATCCATCATCAACACCACAAGCGCCAAGTGGACCGATGACAAGAGCTCATACCCGTGCCATAATGGCATGTGTTGATATTAGCAAAGATGAAGGCAGAACTTCACAGACATTGTTGAGGGCCTATAGTGATGCAGAGCACCATGGACATCACAATGAATCCATCATCAACACCACAAGCGTCAAGTGGACCGATGACAAGAGCTCGTACCCGTGCCATCAAAACTGAGGTGACTCTGTTACTCTTAGAGCTCCCTATGCATGCATGTCAGAAATGGCTACTACATGGCTACTACCTCATTCCGAGAACTTGTCCATACTCATGTACTAAGGCATCAAGCATGCAGAAGCAAGGAAGGAATGCCAATGCTTGGAAGAGGAGAAAGGAGAAGAAGAGGAGGGAAAACTGCCACTTTCAGGCGGCCAGACAGTGCGGCCTGATTCCGCCCCAACAATGCAGCCATATGTCCGGCATGAGCACCGTGGAAACCCGAGAGCAAAGTATAAACTACAAACTTGAGAGAGCTTTGCTCAATTTGTCTCCTCTAGAAGAATCAAGGCCTCCTACACGGAGAAGAATCCCTACGGATGATTACCAAGACCTCCTGTTTACGGATTGGGAAAGAATTATCTCTCAAGACCTCCATCTCTCCTAGAGATTTTGGGATGAACTACCTACTTAATTGTGTCCTTTGTTGTTCTTGGGTCTAAATGTACCTCTTGAATTGTCTCGTGATTTGGTGATAAGACTTACCCCTTGTGTTTCCTCTCATGAATTCCACCGAATTCCCTTGTGTTCTTCGTGTTCTTCCTCAATTCCACCTCCAATCGTGAAGATCAGGCCACCCCTACGGCTTGCCCCGTATCATATAGATTAAGGCTATACAATTACTAAAGAAGTGTCTCAAAAGAAATTAACAAACTAAATGTCACAAGTGTGCTAATGATTAGGTTCCACCAGAACTAGAAACTAATTATCAGGGTGAGATGCTTTTATTATACTGTAATAAAAGACCGTTGCATATCCACTTCCACTCCCTTATGTAGAAGATGAGCAGACGCGTACCCAGCAACTTATGTGTGTTGTGGCGCACTCTACATCAGACAGAGAAGAGCTCCTCCTCCTTTAGGTTAGTCAAAAACTACTCACGTTGCATTTCAGTTTGTTCTTATCTACTCCACGCATTACATCAAGAAACAACTTCAACATTTTATCAAAGGATACAGCCCCATTTTTCAATGATGCTTCATCGCCATGGTCTCTCTTTCTTTCAAAATTGCCACAACACCGAGCTACCCGTCTGACCAAGTCCCTCATAGTCCATGTACCATAGTCCTCAGTGATGCTTCATCGCCATGGTATCTCTTCTTCCAAATTGCCACAACACCGAGCTACCCGCCTGACCAAGTCCCTCATGGTCCATGTACCACAGTCCCCTACGCCTTATTCCCGTCCCCATCCTCCTTACAGTCAGTTTGTCCTAAATCAAGCACATTCCTCTTTTTTTGAACAGGAGAAGGGCTTGGAAGGATCCAGAGCTGCATTAAATTGTCACGTGGAAGAACACAGTATAGCTTGTCCAAAGACCTCTAAAGAAAATAAAAATACGACATAGTCCCTGAACAATGCAGAAAGGACCCCAGACAAAATATATCCTATGCAATGTGGTCCTTGTCCTCCGAAACAACTCCAGCAACGATCCAATCTCCACGCTGCCGGGGACGAAACCACTTGGAGCGAAGAGACCACCGAAACAACATCGCCAACTACTGGAGATTTGGGATGCGGACGTCGAGCTGAAGTTGAATTGCCTCCCATCTGGCACTGAGGCCGGGAGGGAGAGAAAGTGGAGGCGGCAGCCAGAAGACGGCGCCAGCCCCCAATGCGCCGCCCTTGGCAAAAAAGCGACGACGCAACGACGCCGCAACCACTAAACCCACAGGCAACCAATGAGGGTAGTTGTGTAGCGGTGGTCACCAACACCTCAACGCCGTCGAGAATAACCGTAGGGAGGAGCATCTGCTGCTGCAAGTGTTCGAGATCCAACGTCGGATTCCCTTCTCCAACGCAAAAGGCACCAGACGACCAAACCACGACTATTCCGTACGACTAATCCCCATCCGCCAACGTGGCGACAAGGAAGAAGAGAGGAGGAAAATCCTGGCTCAATCTGGTACAACAGCAAGCCTATTTGTCGAGCCCCCACTGTATCCGCCCTCAATCACTGCCATCCGACTGAAGGCCAGAGATGACCTTGTCCAGTGGCCGCTCGCTGACGCAGGGCAAGAGCTAGGCCGAAGCGAGTAAGCAACAACCTAAGAAGGACCTACATCTACTATATACAGAGGCGCTCCGAGCTCCTCCCACATTCTTATACCAAGCGTTATCCTACAGCCCACGCTGTCGATTAGAGCATTGATAGACACCAAATTAACCAGGGAAGCTTGCACATGTAGAACTGAAGATCGACTAAATAGCAGGTTTACATTGAACTATCCCAATACCCTAAATAGGCTGCAATGTCCTGTCAGCTGTACATATAGTGTTACTTTGAGAAGGAGAGTACTGATCATATGACTCAAATTCCGAACATGGTGAGATGTACCCAAGTCTGGTACCCACGCTGGATCAGTTCTGTGAGCAGCAGTTCTGGCCTTCTCAGTGTTTTCCCTCATTTGTACATATAAAATGAGCCAAACTTGGAAGAACAGTAACCTCCTGACTATCATGTTGTTCGACCTCACCCGTATTCTCTACTTCCTAGTTCCTAAATCACTTCGCCGAGGCAAATCAACAAAGCACATGCCTGCTGCCACATATTGTTGCACATGTCCACATCAAACCAACGCAATTCACCATTATCTCCTCTGCCTCGTGCAGCTCACACATGCGTCACCTACTATGCCTCCACAGCTCACACCCGCCCGGTACATGCGTCCTCTTCCAGCCATGGACTCCTCCCCGCATTTCATCTCCTACATGCCTTCCTCCTTCCTCTGCATCACACAAACATCCATCATCCGGCCACATCGAATCCCTTACCTGGTCTCCTCTGCCAAGTCGTTGAACGTATCCACGACCTCACCACCTGGAATCTTCCTCCCAGGCAGCCACACGCAGCAGCAACAGCAGTACAGCACCCGGCAGCAGCAGCTCTCTCTGCAATCAGCTGGCACAGCACCACCAGGATGACTCACTTTAGCTATGAGAAACTTTTCTACACGTGCTACTATCATGAAGCTAGCCACCGTCCCAGGAGCGCCAACTCCAACCAGCAGCAGCAGCACAGCACCTTCTATTTCTCATCAGCAGAATCAGCAGCAACTCCAGCTCCAGCAGCACCTCCCTGTGCACCACCTCGTGCCGCCGCCACGCCTTGCACACCTCCGCGGTCGCGCAGGAGCAGCCAACGCCGACGTACGCAGCACCGCGCCTCAACTGCACTCTGCAGTACCACTACCACATAGAGTCTTCCCTGGCGCACCTCCCAGCAAACTGACCGCGAGCCGCTCGCCAGCCTCACGCCCCCTAGCGAGGGGATCACCCAGGACACCCGCTGCGCGGAGCTGCCCCGCCGTCGCCCAGGTCCGCCACTGCCTTCACCCTTCCTGTCAGGCCCCGTCTACGCTGGCGACAACATGGCCTCCTGCTCTGATACCATGTAGACATAGGAGAGGCATACCCAGAAAATTCTGTGTGTTGTGCCGGCACTCTACATCAGACAGAGAAGAGCTCCTTCTCCTTTAGGTTAGTCACACGACACTCACATGGGCTCACACAGAACACTTTACAATAAATCAAAACCCATCTGAGTTCTAATAGTACTAGCAGTGATGTGCCTCCACTGCGATGTTGTATGGCGCGGAGTGTTGGCCAACCAAGAGACGACATATCCAACAGTTAGGTGTAGTAGAGATGCGCATGTTGAGATGGATATGTGGTCACACAAGGAAGGATCGGGTACGGAATGACGATATACGAGAGAGACTTGGGGTAGCACCGATTGAAGAGAAGCTGGTCCAGCATCGTCTCAGATGGTTTGGACATATTCAACGGAGGCCACCGGAAGCGCCGGTGCATAGTGGACGGATAAAGCGTGCTGAGAATGTTAAGAGGGGTCGTGGTAGACCAAACTTGACATGGGAGGAGTCCGTTAAGAGAGACCTGAAGGTTTGGAATATCGACAAAGACTTAGCCATGGACAGGGATGCGTGGAAGTTAGCTATCCACGTTCCAGAGCCATGACTTGGCTTCGAGATCTTATGGGTTTCAACTCTAGCCTACCCCAACTTGTTTGGGACCGAAAGGCTTGGTTGTTGTTGTTGTTGTAGTGATGTGCCTCCACCTCGCCTTGAGCAGCGTAGCAGCAGCATGCTGCCTGTACGTGCACTAGCTGATAGCCATCCATTGCCTGCTCAGAGCTACATTGCACTTTCTTACCGTCAGTCAAAACTTCCTTGACGAGTAGGTGGGCTGACAATGACGTGATAGCAAATGGAATGTCTGGGTAATGGGACAACTACAGATTTGAACATAATCTTTTCCCATCTCCTGGATTTGCCTCTTCCACCAACCGCAATCGGGTCTTAAAATAAGGTGGAGACCAACAACAATTTTTTCCAAACATAATGTATTTGTTCAGGAAAACATCAGGTCATGCAGTAGAACATTCAGGACTGCAGAGTCACTTGCAGCCAAGCCAAACTTTTTCACAGATTCTTCACACTAGCATACAGCCAACTAGCCCTGTATTCCATGCAATTGAGCAGTGAGATATTGTATGCACTTTGGTGTATTTGAAAAGAGAGCTGTACTCCCTATAGAACTATAATACTTATATTTCGGATTTATATGTGTTCGTTTGGTCTGGATGCACAGCATCATATAAGTACAGTAGATGTTTTTACTCCATCCAATTAATATGGAATTTTTGGTGTCCGAGCAAACACAGCTGATAGGCAACAGGTATATTTTTTAACCAGAGGAAATAGATGTATTGCCTTGATTTCCATCTAACCAAAACATATGCATTTATCACATAATATGTGTATTGGATAAAGGAAGTAATCTATAGCTAAGCACTTCATTGTGCATAATAGAGGAATTGATCTTATGTAATAGTAATGCAAATCCATCTCAATCTGTCAAGGATCCAATCCATATCTCAGAGTTTAGTGGCATCAGAGATATAGGCTCTCTTTTTTTCACTTTTTCCTTCGCACATACAAAATCTAATGGTATCAGGGAAAATGTAGAACAAGAGCAACATATACCATAATTTCTTTTGTCGCAGACCAGCCAGCATAGCATAACGCCACCAAGCACGACAATCCTCTTTAACAGGCACAATAGGTCGTAAGTGAGAAACATCAACACGTGTCCTGAATCTTGAAAATGTTTCCAACAGTTTAATGCAATCATAATACTGGGCCTGGTACAGCAATAGATTACAAGTGATGAGTAACTTGTCAACACCATAATTGAAACATATCAACGAAGCATAAATGAAGGGTACCTCAGTAACTGTTAAAGAAACATCACTTAGGACAAGTGATGCTTTCTCTAAAGGATTGTTCAGGTCCCCTTTTTCCTGCTGTCCAATTCGATTATATTTAAGGGTTCCATTTATAGGGGAAACCAAATATCTCCGATTCATCGCCCAAATAGAATTGCCAGGACGATCATCGATGCCATCTTGAAATACCTGTGAAAGATCATTAGGGAAAAGAAGAAACAAACAGGAACAGAGGAAAGGTTGTGCTCTGACATAAAAAAGGAACAACCTCGCTCCATTCACCAGGATTAAGATCCTCCCATTTCTTGGGAAGCTTCCAAGGATTGCTGTCAGAATCGTGGTAGATGGCTAACATATGCAATTCGACCGACTAAAAGATGGACCAAATAGAATGAGAATTAATGTCACAAGAATATAATTGTCTAAACTACTAAGACAATAAAATAAAAGCAACCAACCAAATAGGTAATAACTTCGTAGGACGTCACATTATCATATACATCCTCCGTTCCTAAATATAAGTGTTTTTAGAGATTTTACTAAGGGACTACATACAGAACAAAATGAATGAATCTACACTCTAAAGTAAAGTCTATATACATCCGTATGTGGCCTCTTAGTGAAACCTTCCAAAGACTTACATTTAGGAACGGAGGGAGTATAAACCAACTAATTAAACCATTCTTAATAGTTGCAACCCACTACCTATTTTTCCTAGCTATGAAGCTATGCCACATCAGCAAGTCTTGCATGTCAGTGATAAGTTACATCTTTTGCATTTATCTATTCCATGCAACCGAGAACTAGGCAGTAGCCTAGTGGCAAAGGGTCGCAGTGGCGAACCCAGCGCCCAGAGTTCGACTCTCGTCGGGAGCGAATTTTCTGGTGCCTCACCCTGGGTGGGATTCTTCTATAAAAATATGTCCAGGTTGCTAGTGCCCATGGATCTCATTTTTTTTTATTCCATGCAACCATGCCACATCAGCAAGTCATGCATCTTTCTCTTTTTATACACCATCCCGTTAAATGCTTCATATGTTTTACTGTTTTAGATAGAAATTGAGAACAATCCTACATTTGCTTTTTGCAGTAGCTTTAATTGTTTTTGTCGCACCAATTTATACATTTATTTTAACAAGTTCCTGCAGGAACACGCGAGGTATCATCTAGTTGTGTGAAAAAGTATGTCCAAATAAGCGCACAGAAATGACAGTCACCTGTTAGCTGTAGAAGTACCACAGTGATGACACACTCGAAACAATAAAAAATTGTGTGCGAGCACCATAACAATGATAATAAATTAAAGCTTGTGACAGACAAATTAGATCTAGTCTCAACCTTTACCATACTACAGAACTTGCAACACGGTGTATAACGAGATTCCAAGAGTTAAAGAAGATAAACTCTCCAATGTAAATTTGCTCTAACCTTTCGCAGCTTATCTAGTGCTACACCTGCATCAAACGTCTCATTACCATCCTCATCAACTGTAACAGCTGCAAGTTTTGATAAAGTGAAGCCAGATGCAAATGGATGCCCAGAATTGCTGAAGGAAGAAACAAATAAACTATTAATAAAAAGAGAATACATCCAAAACAACAAAAACTAAAACAATTATCACTGATTTAGCAAACCTGACAGAATCTTCATATCTGATGTGTACATTGCTGATGGTGACTTTAAGATTTCCAATAATTGTAGATATTAAATTGTACAGCCATGAATTTCCACCTGGTATCTGCAGCATGCAAGGACAACTATCAAAAACCAAGCAACAAAGATATATGGAATCTGTACAAAACAATAGGACAGGTAAGTGTCAGTAATTGCATTTGATGTTCAAAAGAAAATGTAACAAACAAATCGGCAACACTTCTATTCTCAAAAATGGCATCCTTTCATGATCTAAATGTTATTAGGTGGTCGTGCAGTCGCCTGCCGGCAGATCATTGACAGACTTAGCACATGGTCCATCGAGATAAGATGCTCCACCCCATGCAACACCTCCACAGAAAGAACGATTATATAAAGTCCTCGTACCGATCATACACGCTGCTGAAATGTTCCAACTTTGAGAATTAAAAAAAACATCCATCCACGACATCTAAAACTGGGGTGACAATATGCTTCAAGATGTTACACTAATATGATTTATTGCAAATTGTTGTAACCGTTCGCTATTAGAGAATATCTCTCATGTAACATAAAAGTAACAGACATGGTAACAGCACAAGAGATCTTACAGGTCCTCCTTTCGAGCTCCTACTTGTCGCTTCAAGAGTTGCTGTCTCTGCAGCCTGCAGATAAATTCATTAGAATTTGAATTGCTTGCATGAAGCTTATTATGCTATAATCTTTAGGAAACAGAGTAAATTTGTCAAAAGAATGCGTGAATGCAAGAAACCAGCAGAAAATGAAAAAGTCCATCAATTAGTTCACGCAATGTATGTTGCTTGAAAATCATTTTTTCAATCCAGAACAGTTCCCATTATCTCATCAATAGGTAACTAGTACCGTAGTTGGCTCATGGCGGTCAGCTGTCGAACCTCGATTGGCACACCATAACCTGATGTACTTTAAAAGGGAAAGGGGGGGGGGAGGGGGGCTTAGCTACTTGGGTGCATACATGCTCAAAAAAAGGTGATCAGACTGTTAAGCTTCATGCACTAGCCAACGCAACCAAAAGTCTGAACTGATGGAAAGGGCTAGTGCAATCCACATATACTGTAACACCCCCTCTCACGTGTGACGGGGAAGACAAGTCAACACGTGCTTCCGGAAAAGAGCGACGGCGCGCGAAACTCACGTACGACTCAAGAGGCCTCTACGTGGACACAACGGGTGGCTACCAGCAATTTTTAATAAATTGCGAAGGCCAGGACTTGAACTCAAGACCTTAGCTCGGATACCATGTTAAGCTTCATGCACTAGCGCAACCAAAAGTCCGAACTGATGGAAAGAGCTAGTGCAATCCACATATACTGTAACACAGACAAACATATAGCACAACTCCCGAAAAACAAACACAAACTAAAAGCAAGTATTGCAACATCCACCACCACACAGATACACTATCTTCGTGCAATTCGTTACCTCCAACCATGTTGTTTACATGAGATTGCATTTATTCAAATTGACCTTGCTTCAATTCTTAGAAGGAAACAGGAAAAGCTGAATACTAGTTCCAAACTGTTTCAACAATTAAGAGGTCGTCCATGTTCTTGTTTGTCTAATTCTATGATCCCCAGATATTGTCCCTCTAATTCTGGCCTCAATAATATGTAGAGACCTCAATAATATGTACTTCACAGCTAATTCTGGTCCTGTTCTACAACTACGGACGTGTGCTCTTTACGGCAGTTTTTCTGCGGGAGCATTATGGTCTTATTGAATGGAATAAAATTGAAAGTAACATACACATGGAACTGATGATGGCAAAGACATACCCTACAACTTAATAAAGACATAAATTAGAAACTAGGAGCATATCACCAGGATCAAATCCTACAGATAGGCAAGCCAAATCAGATAAAAGGCCTGGTAGCACACATTCCTACTTAGGCATAAAATTCAATCTATAACTAAGAGAAACCGGAGCAAGAGCATGCCTTGAACTGCCTTGTTAACTTTATATGAGTACAAGTATAATTGACAGATCATTGTCTTGAGTGTCCGGAGAAGAGAACTAGCAAGTTGAAAAATGAAACAAACCTCAATCTGCTGAAGCTTGGCTTCAAAAAGCTTTTCTCTGTCTTCTTCCTAATGAAAGAAAGAGAACCACCACAAATATATAAATCAGATAAAGGAACAATGAGAAGATGACATGCATAAAAAGGTTGCAGCCAGTATAATTTAAAATACCTTCAGAGTTTGCCCATCGGGAGCAGGATGAGCAAGAATGAATAGACGGTCAATAAGAACAATAACTGGTTCTTTACCCAAGCTTTTCCATGGAACCTATCAGAAATCACATTTTGCATGAACTGACACATGAAATAAAGCAAAGGCAAGCTTGGAAGGAGATGCTCCATAGTTGGGCAACAAGAGCCATGATTGCAGATCGATGATACACACAACACATGGAACACAAACACCATAGCACAGTGGTTTGCACAACTGATAAGTTGAAAGCCTGTAGCAACCACTCAGCCGCTGCACCTTGATGCCAAAGAAATATACTTCCTCCATCCAGTTTTCTTGTTGCGGAGGGAGAACTACGGCATGGATTTCAAGTCGCACGACTAGTTGTCAACTAGTCCACGAGTCGCAAAAAAAATTCAACTCAACTTACTGTCGACTCGAGTCATGAGTCGCGACTATCGCAACTGCAGGCTCGACTTTTTCCGAATCACTACCCCAGAGCGCGACTCATGAGTCGCGACTCGAAAACCATGAAGTACGGTAGTAAAAATCGGGTATAAAAATGGCGACAACAAAAACAGAACAAAGGGAGTACTTATTAAGATTCATGCACCAACCAGTAGAACCAAAAGTCCAATTAATGGAGAAGGTTGGACAATCTGCATATGATTCAGCACTCCATCTCACATGTGGCTAGATAAGGCCTAAACATGGACAGAAAGAGGGCAAGCAATTTCTTTATATTAATTGTGAAAGCCAAGACTTGAACCGAAGACCTCTTGGCTCTGATATATATTTAGTTTCATACACCACCAGTAGAACCAAAAGTCTAAACTAATGGAGAAGGTGGGGCAATCCACATATACTTCATCAACAATACACTAAGTTCTTGGACACATTTCAACTATGTACTCCCTCTGTCCAGGTGCATAGGGCAGCGCCCTATGAAAATCAAATATTCCAGATATATAGTCGCGTTTTGTTTGTTAGCACTAATTGCTCGCATGCATTCCTCACTACATGAAGCGTTTTCAGTTTCCCTCCATTTCCCCCTTTCCACGTACAAGACAATCATCTGCCTCTAGCATTTAATTCTTATTGGATGCATGCACGGAGGAACAGAAGAATAGGGAGAAACGGGTGATGAGCCAGTACATGGGTTAGTCCAACCATCGCAGCAATTAATACGAGATTAACTATAGGGAGAGAATCGCGTGATGATTGGGCTTCTTCACGGTTTGAGAATTTCGTGGCGTCCAATCTACACGCACCTAGATTGCACTGCCCAAGAAAACACCGATACTTCCAGCAACCAGTGTACCTGTATCCGATACTGATTCTTTCCCGATACGCCCCGATACCTCTCAGGCTCTAGTACTGCCAGTGGTGGGCGCCTTTCCCCGGTGCTCCAGCTCCCCTTTCCCCGGTGCTCCAGCTCCCCTTACCCTAACTATCCTGTAGAATTCTATCTAATGGAAGGTTGCTGATTTCCTCCTACCTTTCTCTCTAACTGAACTTTTATGTTTGGTGAACCTGTTGGCTGTTGGTTCTTGATTTTGTTGAAAACATGGATAAGAAGATAGAAGATAATGGACTGCACTGACTAAATATATGCTAGATGGCTTTATGCTTATTGATGGCATCTTTTTTATAAAGAAAAATATACTTTTCGTCCCTCAACTCTTGGCCGAGTCTAAATTTGGTCCCTCAACTTCGAAACCGGACAACTTGCACCCCCAACTACTGAAACTGGACAAGATTCATCCCTGGTCTTGGTTTTGACCGGTTTTGGTGCCGACTCACCCCGGTTTTGACCTGTGCTGACTCAAATTCGCGTAGTTTTTTCAAATACATGAAAAAGAAATTGAAATTCACGTACATTTTTCATATATGTTTACTCTTCCAAATCCGTGTACTTTATTCCAAAACGCTTTTTTTAATCTGTCAATCTTTTTAAAATTCATGTACTTTTTTCAGTTTGTGTAATTGTTTCAAATTCGGTCTATTTTCAAATCCATGAACTTTTTTGACATTCATGTACTTCTAAAAATCCTGGTACCTTCTCCAAGTTCGCGTATTTTTCCATGTTAGTGTAATGATTTTCATGTTCGCGTACTTTTTTAAATTCACGTATTTTTCTACAAAACCGTGTACATTTTCAAGTTCGCGTATTTTTTGTAAATTCGTGTACTTTTTTTAAACTCACATATTTTTCTACAAAATCGCGTACATTTTTCAAGTTTGCATTTTTTTCAAATTCGCATACTTTTATTCTAGTTCACGTACTTATTCAAATTCGTAATTTTATTCCAAAAATATTACATGGATTTGGAAAAAGTATGTGAATTTGAAAAAATTACGCGAACTCCAAGAAAGTACGTGAATTTGGAAAAGGTACACTATTTGAGAAAATACGCAAACTAGAAAAAATACATCGATTTAGCTCGACGAGTGCAAAGGGTAAGAAGCTAGCCGAGACTAGGAGGATTCACTTAGGTAGCTGGAACGTAGGGTCTTTGACAGGTAAGCTTTGGAAGGTAGTTGATGCAGCGGTGAGGAGAGGCGTTGATATCCTTTGCGTCCAAGAGACCAAATGAAGGGCACAGAAGGCGAAGGGTACCGGCTTCAAGTTGTGGTACACAGGGACGGTTGCAAACAGAAATGGAGTAGGCATCTTGATCAGCAAGAGCCTCAAGTATGGAGTGGTAGATGTCAAGAGACATGGGGACCGGATTATCCTGGTCAAGCTGGTAGTTGGGGGCTTAGTTCTCAATGTTATCAATGTGTATGCCCCGCAAGTAGGCCACAATGAGAACACCAAGAGGGAGTTCTTGGAAGGCTTGGAGGACATGGTTAGGAGTGTACCAATTGGCGACAGGCTCTTCATACGAGGAGACCTCAATGGCCACGTGGGGACATCTAACACAAGGTTTGAAGGGGTGCATGGGGGATTTGGCTATGGCATCAGCAATCAAGAAGGAGAAGATGTCTTAAGCTTTGCGCTAGCCTACAGCATGATCATAACTAACACCCTCTTTAAGAAGAAAGAATCACATCTAGTGCCTTACAATAGTGGGCAACACTCTAGTCAGATTGATTTCATCCTCTCGAGAAGAGAAGACAGGCTTGCATGCCTAGGGTGTAAGGTGATACCTAGAGAGAGTGTTGTCCCTCAGCATAAGCTTGTGGCTGCTAATTTCCGCTTTCGGATTCGTGTCCAGCGGGACAAGCATGCCAAAGTCGGTAGAACGAAGTGGTGGAAGCTCAAGGGGGAGGTAGTTCAGGCGTTTAAGGAGAGGGTCATTAAGGAGGGCCCTTGGGAGGAAGGAGATGATGCAGACAACATATGGGTGAAGATGGCGACTTGCATCCGTAAGGTGGCCTCAAAGGAGTTTGGAGTGTCCAGGGGAAGTAGAAGAGCTAAAGATACCTGGTGGTGGAACGATGATGTCCAAAAGGCAATTAAGGAGAAGAAAGATTGTTTCAGACGCCTATATCTGGATAGGAGTGTAGACAACGTAGAGAAGTACAAGATGGCAAAGAAGGCCGCAAAGCGAGTTGTGAGTGAAGCAAGGGGTCGGGCGTATGAGGACCTCTACCAACGGTTAGACACGAAGGAAGGCGAAAGGGACATCTATAAGATGGCCAAGATCCGAGAGAGGAAGACGAGGGATGTTGACCAAATCGAGTGCATCAAGGACGGAGCAAAGCAACTCCTGGTGAAGAACGGGGAGATTAAGCATAGATGGCAGGAGTATTTGACAATCTGTTCAATGGGGAGAGTGGGAGCTCTACCATTGATCTGGACGACTCCTTTGATGATACTAGCAGGCGTTTTGTGTGGCGAATCCAAGAGTCGGAGGTCAATGAGGCTTTAAAGAGGATGAAAGGAGACAAGGCGATGGGCCCTGATTATATCCCCATTGAGGTGTGGAGAGGCCTCGGGGACATAGCAATAGTATGGCTAACCAAACTTTTCAACCTCATTTTCCGGGCAAACAAGATGCCAGAAGAATGGAGACGGAGTATATTAGTACCAATCTTCAAGAACAAGGAAGATGTTCAGAGTTGTACTAATTACCGTGGAATTAAATTGATGAGCCATACAATGAAACTATGGGAGAGAGTCATTGAGCACCACTTAAGAAGAATGACAAGCGTGACCAAAAATCAGTTTGATTTCATGCCTGGGAGGTCGACCATGGAAGCCATTTTCTTGGTACGACAACTTATGGGGAGATATAGGGAGCAAAAGGACTTGCATATGGTGTTCATTGACTTGGAGCAGGCCTATGATAAAATATTGTGGAATGTTATGTGGTGGGCCTTGGAGAAACACAAAGTCTCAGCAAAGTACATTGCCCTCATCAAGGACATGTACGATAATGTTGTGACAAGTGTTCGAACAAGTGATGGCGACACTGATGACTTCCCGATTAAGATAGGACTGCATCAGGGGTCAGCTTTGAGCCCTTATCTTTTTTCCTTGGTGATGGATGAGGTCACAAGGGATATACAAGGAGATATCGATGGATGAGGTCACAAGGGATATACAAGGAGATATCACATGGTGTATTATCTTTGCGGACGATGTGGTGCTAGTCGATGATAGTCGGACGGGGGTCAACAGGAAGTTGGAGTTATGGAGGCAAACCTTGGAATCCAAAGGTTTTAGACTTAGTAGGACCAAGACCGAGTACATGAGGTGCGTTTTCAGTACCACTAAGCACGAGGAGGAGGGGGATGTTAGCCTTGGTGGGCAGGTGGTACCTCCGAAAGACACCTTTCGTTATTTGGGGTCAATGTTGCAGAAGGATGGGGATATCGATGAAGATGTGAACCATCGAATTAAAGCCAGATGGATGAAGTGGCGCCAAGCTTCTGGCATTCTCTGTGACAAGAGGGTGCCACAAAAGTTAAAAGGCAAGTTCTATAGAATGGCGGTTCGACCCGCAATGTTGTATCGCGCCGAGTGTTGGCCGACTAAAAGGCGACATGTTGCATAGGTGTGGCGGAGATGCGCATGTTGAGATGGAAGTGTGGTAACACAAGGAAGGACCGAACCCGGAATGATGATATACGAGATAGAGTTGGGGTAGCGCCAATTGAAGAGAAGCTTGTCCAACATTGTCTGAGATGGTTTGGGCATATTCAACGCAGGCCTCCAGAAGCCCAGTGCATAGCGGACAGCTAAAGCATGCTGATAATGTCAAGAGAGGTCGGGGTAGACCGAACTTGACATGGGAAGAGTCCGTAAAGGATTGGAGCATCACCAAAGAACTAGCCATGGACAGTGGTGCGTGGAAGCTTGATATCCATGTGCCAGAACCATGAGTTGGTCGCGAGATCTTATGGGTTTCACCTCTAGCCTACACCAACTTGTTTGGGACTAAAGGCTTTGTTGTTGTTGTTGTTGTTGTTGTCGTTAGAAAAAATACAGGAATTTGAGTCAGCTCACTCAAAATCGGTTGAGTCAGCAGCAAAACCGGTCAAAATAGAGTCCGGGGACGAACCTTGTCTCGTTTCACTAGTTGGGGGTGCAAGTTGTCCGGTTTTAAAGTTGAGGGACCAAATCTAGACTCCGTTAAGAGTTGAGGGACGAAAAGTATACTTTTCTCTTTTTCATACTGTTTTCAAAAATAGTCAAACGTATCCCTGTATTGGCGCTTTTCAAAAATGATGTGTTTATGTATCAATATCACCCTGATACTGATATGTGTATCCATATCGATGAAATCCCACTGTCCTCCCTTAGGAAGTAAAAAAAGTAGCCGACTATAGAACTAGTCAAACGCTAAGCAACTAGCAGGTATGATGCATATGAGAGAACAAGCAGGGAGACTGTACACATTCTAACCTCAGACAAACACGGAAGATAATTTTACATTTCATAAACATGTTTTTTGCGGGGAGTAAAAACGGTTTTGTTGAAGAGCCTAGTTATCCAATATATATAAGGTGTTAAATATATATGATGCCCTGAAGTAAAACTGTGACACAATAGCTCAAGAAAACATTAGATGTGTAATTTAGTGTACGAATGCACTACAACATTGTACCCAAAAATAAATAAGTTCCATAAACAAAAAAGAACAAGAAACATACCTTCAATGTTATGGTGCCAACAAACCCAGCTTTCACTGTTACTGGAAGCCGAAGAGAATTGAGTGCTTCAGCCTTCAGTTTCAAGTCTTTAAGGACGACATCACCTATTCAAAGAGAAATCCAAGCAGAGTAAATACAGCAACGCATAGAGCAATAGTGCAACAGCACTGTTATGTGCTGAAATTCCCAACCTGAGATATAATTATTTCGACAAATGCATACAAATGATAGCATAATAAAACTACAAGTTAACTAATATGCTATGTGTCCATAGTAGAAAGCTACAGGCAACTGTGCATTTGTTGCTGCAGGATACCATGCACCGGGATCATGTACGCCACAAATGTTGTCATTAACTGGTGATGGCACCCCTACAGATTCTGGTGTGCCAAACTGTTGAAGAATGGTTACACTGTGTCAGCATGGACTGCATGCAACACCTCTCTCAAGGCCAGCTACACTAGAGACTAGAGTGAAAGGCAAAAGGCTCGCGCGGGTGATGCTTTGCAACACCTACCAGATACCAATGGTTGGTCACACTGCCACAGCGACTGTTTACATCAAGATGCCAAATGCAAAGCCTTGGAAGGCATATTCACAGAAAGTTGTGTTTGTGGGTGTTCTTTGAACGGAGTAGGGAAGCATCGGTATCTTGACTTTATCAACTATTCTGTTCAATTAGACTTAGGCTGTAATTCTGGCATTGCAATGGCTTCCCAAAAACACTTTCACCATGCTATGTTTTAGTACTTTACTACTCCCTCCGTTCCTAAATATAAGTCTTTCTAGTGATTCTATTAAAAAACTACATACGAATGTATATAGATATATTTTAGAGTATAGATTCATTCATTTTGCTTCGTATGTAGTCATCTAATGAAATTTCTTAAAAGACTTATATTTAGGAATGGAGGAAGTACTTTTCATGCTAAATGATTGTCAACTTTTCCCTTGGAGATGTAAGAGATGTACTCTACAGGAAGTCGGCTTTCTCTATGATTACTGAGCCCCAGCACCGCAATAACAAACTAATCCTTCGGCTGATGTGCTAGGATATCATATACAACTGGCATTACAAGAACAGGTGTTATTTAAGCATTAGCACAACTGCAAAGGTTATAAGTACAATGTAAGAACCATAGTTGCAAGATAAGCGGTTCATGATTCACCACTTCTTGTGAATCGAGTTTGATGGGGGGTATACATCTCTGGTTCGCTAATCCAATGATCGATTCATGTCGATGAATCTGATTCGTAAACTCTGAGTAGCAATCAGAGTTCCCAATTTGTAAATCTATGTTTGTGCATTTAGTTGATTAAATTTTCCATCATTTCTGTTGCAAATTGCCAAAGGGGAGCCTTGGCGCAGCAGTTAAGCTGTTGCCTTGTGACCATGAGGTCACGGGTTCAAGTCCTGGACACTGTCTCTTGCAGAAATGTAGGGAAAGGCTGCGTACATAAGACCCAAAGTGGTCGGACCCTTCCTCAGACCCTGAGCAAGCGGGAGCTACGTGCAACAGGCTGCCCTTTTTTCTGCTGCTAATTGCCCCAATGCAAATAAGGTTTATTTTCTATGGACTGAACAGGTAAATGCAAAGCACATGACCCATCATGTTCTGCAGATTGATTACACAAACAAATTCCAAAATGATTAGGAAGAAAAGATAGCCACTAGAACATCACAAATTCTAAACTGATGCTCAAAAGTCCAATCAATGTGTGGCTCACACATCCATGAAGAATTAATGCTACCTCCAAGACCCATTGCTCACAGCTTCCCAGGAGGCCATCTTTTCCATGAGCTGCTCATCTCTCTCTCATATTCCTCAAAGAGCTACTCATACCAAAATCTCCCCAGATCCACAATGACAGAGCTCTCCGAGCAGGTATCCACTTGTGCATCTGGTGTAAGACAGCCCATGGGCACACGGAGGAAGGAGGCTGTCCTCCAAGCGTGCAGCCAGGTCGCACGACCCTGTAAGGTTCCTGTCGTCACATGGCAGGCATTGGACGGCAGTATCAAGCTACTGTAGTTTTCCCTTACGATAGGCCCTCATCATAGGTACAACAATACGAACTCGGTTAGACGCCATTTCTCTCCTAATTTGTACTGGCCACTGGCTGTGCTCCGATCAGGTTTGTTTAAGATCGCGATTCAGCAAACGATTTACGAAATAACTGAGCGAATTCGAGCCCCGATCTAGCTCGAACAATCTAGATCTGAATACAAATCCACTACTAGAGAATTCGGTAAGTTTGGTAAAAATAACATCATGCGTAAGATTCTAAGTAATAGTCAACAGACATCAGAATTGCAGTTCATTCAAGCAAGCGATGATGGTAGAGACAAACAAAAAAAATGGTCAGAAAAGCTATACCTTTCCACACACTTATTCTAAGCGCTTCAACCGAAAGTCCTTCAACATATTCACCCAAATATTTGCGAAGCAAATACAGCACCTGCAATCAAAAAGATATAATTCCTTCATGCCTCAGAATTGGAAGTACTCCCTCTGTTCAGAATTTGAACTATAACAGCGTCACTTATTTCCAAATGGAGGCAGTACTGTTACAAGGATGAAACTCAGTGAATAAAAGATAGTAATGGTTTAGAAATTCAGGATTGATATGGTTGTGCTAATCTGCTACTTTGCATATTTATCACTCGTCAAAAAGGCAGATAAAAACTTGGAATTTTACAAAATTTTGCAAGCACTTAATAAGATTGTATTCATCAATATATCTCATTAATTACGACAGACGCCAGATGGGCTTCAAATAGCTGTGGACAATTTCCAGAATCAGCAGGATGTCCTGATATTCATCAATGTGACAGGTTAAATTTGCTGGTAGGTTATTTTTCTCTCCCTTAGTGAATATCATCCATTGTCTGTAACCATTTGGCCTAGTCCACAGAACTGATGATCATGACAAGAACTGATTGTAGAACCTCATAACTTTCTTACTGGCACTGCTGATGCTTATTAGTTTACTACTATATATCATAGTGTTGCAAAAGTCAAGACACTGAGCAACCTTGGAGAATGAATTGTTGCAAACTTGGAATATGATTGCACAGAACACAGCTTTGACCACAAAAGTACTGATGCTCAAATAACAATCATGGCTACTTATCACAGACAGGCTAGCATATATATTACCCTGTTGTACGATCAATCAAGTGTTTATGATACACTTCTCATTGCTGACTGGAGAATGAAGAATATCCATAACTATAAACTCTTAATCCATAACTTGAGATACAATGCGCCAGGCAAACTTACAATCCGATTCATTGTTCAACATAAGTGCAATGCATCTCCACCATGGGAACTTAAACAACGAAAACTACGAAATATTTGTTGGAAAAATATAGCCCCCTCTGCCCCGTCACCGCAAACCCTGTCCACGTCACCAAGGACACAACGTGCAACCCATCAAGATCAACCCGAAATCCCCCATAGTTTCGCACCAACTGCACAGTGCCCGGCCACTCCAAACTTGCAGCGCGATCGCACATTACCACCGCTGCCGTGGGAATCCCACACACGCGCGCACGCGATTGCCGCTCGATCATGCAACGTGCGTAACCTCGTCCTAATCGAAGACGGAAGAGAAACGAGGGAAGAGGGATAAAGAGCGAGATCGAGATCATACGTGGCCCTCGAACATCGCCGAAGTCGAGGGGCGGCCGACGGCCGGGCCCGGGGCACTCTAGGGCGACAGCACACGCGCGAGCTCGTTGCCTCCACGCGCCCGGTGGGGGCAATCTCATGGACGGGGCCGAAGGGGCTAGGGTTCCGGGAAAGCCAGAGGAGGCGCGGCGTGGCGAGAAAGACGACGATGCGAGGAGGTGACGCGGGGCGGAGAAAATGGTGGGAGTGGTGGGGGTGGAAGTGGGAGGAGATGGGGTCGGAACGGGTCGCTGGCCGGTGGGACTCTTTTTGGCTGGGTTAAAGCCGAAAACAGGTCGTAAGTGTGTGTTTGGTTGCAAGTCTACGTGGAGGAAAGAGAATAGCAAGAAAGGAACGGTCCGTCACTAGAATAAACGATGGTCTATTCCCATAATTTTTTATTTATTTATTTATTTATTTATTTCAATGATGAAGGGGTGCAGAAAGTGTGACCCACATACCCAGGTATTTCACCTAGCCTAACATCTAAAGCCGGAGGCCCCGACCGAGCCACATACCGGGTCAGGGGCACAAACCGATCCAACGCACCCTCATAGGTCGTCGCTGCCGCTTTCCATCAATCCATCTTCAGAAGAGTTACTGACGCATCGACCTTGCAAGGCCTGTCGTCGATGCCCCAACGGCGCCAGACAGCGCCTCCTCCCTACGCACGCTCATCATCACGCATCCGTCGTCGAGACTTTGTTGCGCCTCGCCGCCGAGACTCCACGACGTCGATGTGTCACAAGGAACACCGCTCCATCGTTGATGCCGACCAATGATCCCTCGAGCCCGTGTGTACCTCCATGAATGATGCCCCCAAGGGAGAAACGACACCAGAGCATCGTCGTCATCCGATCTACTGATCTAGGGTTTCCTCCGGTGGTAGCAAAGAGTGGCCTTGAACTTCTCCTCGGCTATGCCTTCAGGAAGGAAACGACGTAGAAAACGCCGCCATCGTCGGCTTTGGCAGTAGCCGGAAGCAAGCTTTTACCCAGATCTGTTCGAAGAACCCATCTCTCCTGCACGGGCCACCACATCATGCGACGTCCCCGGGAGCGGGATCCCAAGATCCGCCGCCATCGGCAACGCCACAAGGACCCATCACCTGACCGTCATCCCTGACGAAGGGGATGGCGCCACCACCATGTTCAGATCCAGCATCATCCGAGAAGGAGAACCGATCTGGGGTTGTTAACCCCATATCCGCCGGCAGCCCCCGCAGCGCCGCCAGGATCCCATCGGGCCGCCGCCCAAGCGCGCCAACTCCGCCTCCATGCCGTACACCCTCGAACGTCGTCGCATCTCAGCCAGAGGATCCCTTCGTGAAGAAGGGAGGAAGGCCCGCCGTCCGCCGTCCGTCGGGCGAGCTTCGCTCGTCGGCCTCCTCCGGCGGCGGCGGGGAAGCAGGGGAGGAGGGAGGTCGAGGGCGCCGGCGGCTAGGGCGCACAAGTCGCCCCCTGGAGGCGACGCGAGCGGTTCAAAGAAGCAACTTGTGTTTCGGCTTTGCACGGTCTATTCCCATAATAATTGCATCTTAATGCGAGCTTTTTTGCCTTTGTACGAGGGGTGTCTAGAACCAAGTGTTTTCACTTCTGTGAATTGAGTCTATTTAACCCCCTCACCTAGGCTGCAGTTTCTGTGAAGCTTAGGCCATATGTAGACAGGTAAGTAGATGGACCATTGCAAATGGTGGCTATATTGCCGGCTATACTTGACATGGCATGGTATTATAGACAAAACATGTCTAGACAATTGTACATGTCCTTATAGATTGCATCCCATTAGAATAGGTTGGTTACGTGCATATGTTTGATTAAAACAATAGATGAAATAAAATGATTAAATTTGAGCATTTGGTTGGTGAGACAAAATAAATTTGGTTCATTTTGATATTATGTAAGCATGACAGATACATGGTATCAAAAACATATGCTACAACTATTTCTCTTGCATTAATACATTTCTACAAACAAAAATGAAGCAATTTACACATACAAATCAAGCATATATAAAAGGTACGATCTACGAAGAAAAAGTAGATGATATATCATCGCTAACTAGTGAAGAAGTAATTTACACAAAATAAGCTAGCGCAGCCCCAGCGGACCATGCATCCGCGTACCAGCAGATTGGGTCGTCGTCGTGCCCTCCATATTAGGCTGCCGCAAAAGCACCAGATCAACACCCCGGCGCCGCCCCATCAAGCCGTCGGTGATGCCCTCCCGCATGTTAGGCCGCCGCGCAGCAGCAGATCAAGCCGCACATCATCAAGGAGATGGACTCGGATGAAGAGGTGTCATCTGATTCCGAAGAAATTGTCTTCTCCGATGATGACTCTGTATCAAGCATGGCTACCATAGCATGTGTCTCTACCCAGCGTCAAACTTCTTCGAGAATCACTCAAGCGACGACGAATCTCCTGCCTAGTGCTTCATGCATAAAGCCTCAAAAGAAAAGGTACCTTCCAAACATCACAAGGTTTATAATATGTCTTGTTTTGGACCCTAATTTGCATGATTTGAATGAAAGTCACCCCGAATAGTGATGTTTTTAGCAGAACTGCCATGTTGTTATTTTTCTATAGAAATAATTTTTCTAGGATTGGGCTAAAAATTTATGGAGATGTCGGGACCCCGATACTAACCCATAGGAATTCATCCTGTAACACATCGCATCCCTTTGCGATCTCACACACGGTTAACCCCACGGCTGCCACCTTACCTTAGCTGGGACCGTTTGCGCATTTTGACTCATGTATGCAATTGTGTCGCTAGCATTCCAATGTCAAAGAACCCGGGTCGACATAACTAGTCATAAACTCAAGTGGGTCAATTGTACAGAGACAGGCATACATAACCCAGCAAAGCAAGTGTCGGTCATCAGCGAGTGTAGACGAGTCGTAACAAGCTACAGGGACTCCATTACACAGCGTGACATTTCCCCGTAGGGACAGACACAACAACTAAGAAGGATACATGCTGGTCAACTAATGTGTCCAGAGCAGTAGCCAACTACCAAGGCTCCGTGGAAGCACAAAGGGGCATTTCTCTGTATAGAGAACTACTAAGGGCATACGACTAGGTGTCGAATTCCATACATATCAAAGTACATCACACGTACGCATGACATACTCGATATGCATAGATACAACAATGGCATCACAACATAACCATACAACATCACAACATTTATTTAGAAGACTCGGAAGAGTCTTGCATAATAAGTTCATACAGGTAGGGGTCACATGACCCGACACTCAAGTCATACAAGCAGAGTCATACAAACCAAGCGGAAGCATTAAAGCTGTCTGAGTACAGACATTTGAAAGGAAAAGGCATAAAGCCCGACTATCTATAGATCCCTTCTTAAAGGGGACAGGTCGTAGCTGGACTCGTCATCATCGAGGTCTAGGTAGAACCCACTTGTTGGCTCGTGGGTATCCTCTACAACATTTATTAAACAAACATGAGTACAAAGGTACTCAGCAAGACTTTAGAACAAATCTATCTACTCATGCACATGTATCAATAAAGGGGGTTGTGGGGTTTCATGCAGCAAGCCAGCTTTGACTCTTGGCTAGACTAAACTACAATTTTAAATAGTTTTAAACAACTTTGAAAAGTCGTACACGAGTCCACTACCACCACAACAATACACTATCATGGATTCCTTTCTGTCTCCCTACGAAAATGACATACATGATACTCACACTTATCTTGATACTTTTATGAGTAGCCATTAAAGTTATCTATGAACAACATATGTATCCAAGTAGTCCATATCCGCGGACGCGGCTATTCGAATATATCATAACCCTGTAGGGGTGTACTTCTTCAGACACGCTTTCGCCACCTATCGCCATGTGCACATCATGCACCTCGACAACCTTCAAGCGGAAGCCCAGCGAGGGAGTCGGCCACGACCGTTAACCACGCTCATACCTATTTGAGAGTGAACCCGCACGGAAATCCGTCCGAGGTTTCCGCTACGGCCCCAAACGATGTGCGCAGGGTTCCCAAGCCCACCATTCGGGTGCCACTTGGTACATCGTGCCACTGCGTACCACGTTAGAGCCCACCTCTAAGGTCAGCACCATGCACGGCCTCCGGCATGACTATAAACACCAGAAACTACTTGCAACTCCTGGACCGAGTACTAGGCGATTAATAAGTCGAGCGGGGTCATATTTCAGGGCCCAGCATGTGGTAGTAACTAGTCTTGGATTACATTTACGGAACTCGGTTCATAAGGATGGTTCCAATGAAATAACCCGCCATGTACTCCTACATAGCCTTTCATCGGTACCTTTACCAAATCAGGTTCCACACTTATTCTTTTTCACTAGAACACATTCATCCATTCATGTTCATCACCCAGATGAAACATATCTGACACAACTCTAGGCATAGCAAGCATAGAAGGATAAGACACATCATGGCTCAAGCAACTACCAGGTATGCTAGGTTGCAAGGTTTGGCTATTTACTATGACAATGACAGGTCATGCAAAGGAATAGGTTCAGCTACCGAAGTAAAGTATTTGTAATATCTTGTCCTAATGCAATAAGTGAGAGCAGGAGCAGGAACATGGGATTACACCAGGATGATAAAAATTGGTGCTTGCCTTGTTGCTTAGTGGAGGGGTTAAATCCGTCAGTCAGATATTCGGACGTATCCGGAGGGCAGAGCCTACCGAAATGATAGCGACAATCAATATCATTCAAACGCAACAATACGATGCATGATCAGGCATGAAATGAGAGGTACTATGGTTTAATGTGAATAACAGCATCATACAGTGATCCTAATTTGAATTCAAAATTCAAATATTATTTGAAATAAGATATTTATCAAATTCATTTAATTGATTTGACCTGATGCTGTTTCATAACTTTGTTTGTCATGCATGAAAGTAGCACCATTGTGTTCATTGATTTTTTCTGATCATTTTACATATATTATTTGTCAAATTTGGAGTTATATTTATTTTTTTATGAATTTCCAAAGTTTCAACATTTTCTGGAATTATTTAAATCACAGAAATAGATTTATTGCGCGAGACTGACGTCATTGGGTCAACAGGGGCTGGCCAGGTCAAACCTGACCAGTAGGGCTTATTGGTCAGTGGCTCAGGGGCTAATCCCGCGCTGACGAGAGGCTAAGTGGGGTTTGACCCGCCCTGGGGCCCACTATCAGTGGCTCTAGGGGGTGGTTTAGGCTCTAATGAGCTGTCCACGTCGGCCCCCACCGGAGCTTCGCCGGCGGCGACCAAACCCGCGGCGGATCCTCACCGGAGTTGCTCTAAAACTTGCAACGGGGCTCAGATTTGAGTGCCGATAGCACTGGGATGAAGCCCAGGCTCAGCCTCATCTATCAGGGGCAGCAAGAGGAGCTAGGGGTGGCCGGAGAGCGCTGGCGACGAGCCATGGCGGCAGCCGAAGATCGGGTTCGATGGCTACGGGGCTAGAGTGCAGGAGAGAGAGAGGGGAAAATGGGGGGAAACACTCCGGAGCTCACGGTGATGACGATGAGAGGCTCGGGCTGCTCGGGGAGGTGCTGAATCTGGTGAATCGACGATGACTTCCTGGCGGGCGAATGTGGAAGACGACGGCGTTGAGGGTGATGCAGGGCTCGGGGGCTTGTTTCTTTTGGCGTAGACGATGAGGTCGACGAGGCGGAGACAATGGCGTGCTCGGGGAGGCTTGCTGTGGCCGGAGACGACGGCGAGCTCGAGCTCGAGCTCGGCACTAATGGCGGCCGAGAGAAGGGGGAGCAGGAGAGCGAATGGGGAGAGGGAGAGGGTTGGAACGCAATGCACCGGACTCACCCAATCGCTATGAGCAACAGGATAGATAATACCCGCTTCCAGGAGCTTTAGTATTTCTTTTCTTACTACTTCTTTCATCTTAGGATTTAATCTCCTTTGATGACCATCAACTGGTTTGAAATCAGGATCAGTTTTAATCTTGTGCTGGCATAGAGTGGGACTAATGCCCTTAAGATCATCAAGAGTATATCCAATAGCAGCATGGTGCTTCCTCAGAGTTTTTAGTAACTTCTTTTCTTCATGCTCCGAGAGGCTAGCACTAATAATGACAGGATATATCTCTTTTTCATCAAGATAGGCATACTTAAGAGTATCAGGCAACTGTTTAAGCTCGAACACAGGATCACCCTTTGGTGGGGGTGGATCCCCAAGCAGTTCAACACGCAGATTATTCTTAAGGATAGGATATTGTTCTAAGACAACTCTATCTATTTCATCCCTTTCATCCATATGCATATCATTTTCATGCTCAAGCAAGTATTGCTCTAAGGGATCAGTAGGAGGCACGACAATAGAAGCTAAGGCAATAGTTTCATACTTACTAGGAAACTCCTTTTCATGAGGTTGTCTACCAAACTTGGAGAAATTGAACTCATGTGACACACCTTATTTAAAACCCCTAATTTGTATATTATAGTAACCAAAGATATTTAAAACCCCTTATTTGTATATTATCAATGTCTTTTGTGAGATAAATAAAATGCCAAAAGTACTTTTAAAAAGAAATCCGCCCCTGAAATATTGTTTTCAATATTTATCAAAAAGGGTGGGCTTTTATGAAGGCCATTTTGGGTTCATTGAATTATCACAAGATTTGAATTAAGTTCAATATAGAAGTGATAGGGTTTTTCTTTGATTCCTATTTTCGCTTTTTAATGCAAGAATAAAACATGAGCACAATCTTGCTAATCAACAAAAGGAATTCTAGGGATGTGACAACTCACCCCCACTCAAAAGAATCTCGTCTGAGATTTGGAAGTCGTCGGGAAGAGCGCGGGATACTCAAGTTAGAGACGGTCCTCTCTTTCCCATGTTGCTTATTTTTCAGAATGATTTGACCATTGAACTTTAAGAAACTTGAGGTTTCGACGCCGAGTGGTACGCTCAGCTTGATCAAGAATACGAACAGGGTATTCTCGGTATGAAAGGTTATATTGGAGATCAGGCGTTTCGTAGTCCACTTCGCGGATAGGATCCGAGAAGCAACGCCTGAGTTGCGAGACGTGGAAAACATGAGGAACCTTGGAAAGATGCGGAGGAAGTTACAATTGGTAGGCAACTTCTCCTCGTTTGGCAAGAATGCGAAAAGGACCAATGTAACGAGGACCCAATTTTCCTTTCATCCCGAAGTGATGGGTACCCTTCAAAGGTGTAACCCGAAGGTAAGCCTTCTCGTCAACTTCAAAGGTCACAACCTTATGATGACGATCATATTGGCTCTTTTGACGAGATTGGGCTGTTTTCAACTTTCCATGAATAATGCGAACTTGCTCTTCTGCTTCCTGGATCATATCCGGGCCAAAGAGTTGCCTCTCTCCAGTTTCTGACCAATTAAGAGGTGTTCGACATCTTCGTCCATATAGAACTTCAAAAGGGGCTTTGCCCAAGCTTGATTGATAACTATTGTTATAAGCAAATTCGGCGAATGGAAGACACTTCTCCCAATTCATACCGAATGATATAACACAAGCTCGAAGCATATCCTCTAGGATTTGATTTACTCTTTCTACTTGACCACTTGATTGAGGATGGAAAGCAGTGCTAAAAGATAGGTGAGTCCCCATGGCATTCTGAAAACTTTCCCAGAAACGAGAAGTAAAAATACTTCCACGATGTGAATTAATCTCCAGAGGGACACCATGAAGAGACACTATTCGAGATATATATAACTCTACTAGCTGGCTAGCTGTTATACTCTCGCGAAATGGAAGAAAATGAGCTACTTTGGAAAGACGGTCAATGACCACAAAGATAGCAGTATTCCCTTTCTTGGTCCTGGGAAATCCAGTGATGAAATCCATACCAACTTTATCCCATTTCCATTCAGGAATAGCTAAAGGTTGAAGGGTGCCGGCAGGCCTTTGATGTTCCGCTTTAACTCGACGACAAACATCGCAGTTAGCAATGAACTCAACAATTTGTCTCTTCATCCTAGTCCACCAGAACCTGTGGCATAGGTCCTGATACATCTTAGTACTACCAGGATGAATCGTGAGAGGAGAATCATGAGCCTCCTTAAGGATCAACTACCTCAGATGTGGATTCTTAGGAACCACTAGATGGTTCTGGAAGAACACAACATCTTGATCATTCATAGAGAATTCCTTAGCGTTTCCACTAGTAATATTCTCCTTGATCCATGATATACCCTTATCACGCTTCTGGCCAACTAAGATTTGATCTCTAAGAGTAGGTTTCGCCACCAGGGTAGAAAGGAATCCTTGAGGAACAATGTGGAGGTTTAACTTCCGAAATTCCTCACAGGGACGTGGTTGACCACGTTGTAACATCAGATTGTTACAGTAAGACTTATGACTTAGTGCATCAGCCATGACATTGGCCTTCCCCGGGATGTAAGTTATCCCTAAGTCGTAATCTTTGATCAACTCGACCCACCGTCTTCGCCTGAGATTCAAATCCGGCTGGGTGAAGATATATTTCAGACTTTGGTGATCAGTGAAGATTTCGCAACGATTACCAAGAAGGTAATGTCGCCAGGTTTTTAGTGCATAGACTACAGCTGCAAGCTCAAGATCATGTGTGGGATAATTATCCTCATGTGGACGCAACTGTCAGTATGCGTACGCAATCACATGACGATCCTGCATGAGAATGCAACCTAATCCTTGTCGCGAGGCGTCGCAATAGATAACAAAGTCCTTAGAAAAATCTGGTGGTAGCAACAGAGGTATGGAAGTCAGGCGTCTTTTCACTTCCTGAAAGCTATTCTCACACTGTGGTGTCCTCTCGAACTTTTTATCTTTCTTGAGGAGTTCGGTTAGAGGCTTTGTAACATTGGAGAAGTTCTCGACAAAGCGGCGACAATAGCTCGCTAGACCAAAAAAACTCCTAACTTGCTTAACCGATTCAGGTTGGGTCCAATCAAGGACGGCTTGAACTCTCTCAGGATTGACAACAATACCCTTACCAGAGATTACGTGGCCTAGATAGGTCACTTCTGGTAACCAATATTCACATTCCGAAAACTTGGCATAAAGGCGATGCTCTCGAAGTTTCATCAATACCAGACTTAGATGCTCGGCATGTTCTTGTTCGTTCTTCGAGTAGTTGAGAATATCATCGAGGTATACCACAACAAATTTATCCAAATACTCCATGAAGATTGAATTCATCAAGCGAGAGAAGGTGGCTGGGGCATTGGTTAAACCGAAGGACATGACGGTGTACTCGTATTGGCCATAACGAGTGACAAAGGCCGTTTTTGGAATGTCCTCGTTCTTGATCTTGATTTTATGGTAACCCAACCTCAAATCCATTTTGGAGAAGACTGAGGATCCAGCGAGCTGATCAGACATATCGTTGATCCTGGGGAGAGGATACTTGTTCTTTATGGTGACCAGATTAACTGGTCGATAATCTACAACCATCTCATCTGTTCCATCCTTCTTCTTGACGAAGAGGATGGGACAAGCCTAAGGGGAAGAGCTAGGACAAATGAAACCTTTATTCAAGGCCTCATCTAGTTGTTTCTTAGGTTCGGCTAGCTCTAAGGGTGCCATCTTATAGGGTCTTCTGGCTATTGGCACAGTTCCTGGAACAAGATCTATCACAAACTCTACATCCATGTCGGGTGGAATCCCTGGCAGTTCTTCTGGAAAAACATCCAGAAAGTCAGGGACTACCGGAATGTCTTCAAGTTCTGGAAGAGGACTAGCATTGAGGGAATAGAGTTGGCATTTGGCAACTCGAGTTGAGACATTAACTATCTCACCCGAGGGATGGGTAAGCTGAACATTCCTAGAATGGGTATCAATCTTGGCGTAATGAGCTGACATCTAGTCCATACCCAAGATGATATTGATATCTCAGGATTTAAGGGCTATCAATGATGCTAGAAAAACTAGCCTGCCCACTAGAATTTCATTGTCATAACTTATACTAGAAGTCTGCCATTTACTACCAGGAGTTTGGACAACTAATGGGATTGACATATCACAAAAGGACATGTTATGCAACTGCGCATAACTTTCGGAAATGAAGGAATGATATGACCGAGTGTCAAAAAGAACAGACGCTGGGTGACGATTGACAAGGAGCGTACCCAAAATGACGTTGGGATCCTCTGCAACTTGTTCTGCTGAAACATAATTCACGCGGCCACACGCAGGAGTTGGCTTCACATAATATGCTTTGCCCGACTTGCCTTGCCCAACAGACTTCCGAGGTTGCTTGAGAACGATATTCTGAGGACACTCACGCGAATAGTGTCCTGGTTCTCCACACTTGTAACAGATCACCTGATTGGCACGTGGTGCAACATTGTTAGCTCGACCACCATAGGTCTTGGTTGGGGGGTTGGTCTGGTTTGCCTGAGGCATAACATAGGATGGCCTCGGGGTATATCTTGGCGACAGAGAACTATTCAGGACCCACACCCGGCGCTACGGAAACGTTGAACCGGATGAGGAGCTAGAATCGTGAGAGTGATTCTTGGTGGCTTCATAGTCAGCATAACCAGTCTCGGCACTGATCGCCTTGTTGACAAGAGCTTGGAAACTTGTACATTCATGAAGGCGCGGGTCATGATGAAGCTCGGGGCTCAGTCCCTTGCGAAATCTTGCTTGCTTCTTGGCGTCAGTTGACACCTCTTCAGTTGCGTAGCAAGCGAGGTTACCGAACTCGCGGCTATAAGCATCCACGGTCAACTTTCCCTGGGTGAAGGCACATAATTCCTCTCTCTTACGGTCCATCAGACCCTCTGGAATGTGATGCAGGCGGAAAGCTGTGCTGAAATCAGCCCAAGTGGCTGCTGGTCCAGCAGGACACATAGCTTCAAAATTCTCCCACCACAGATTGGTAGGGCCTTCCAGAAAGTACGCAACGAAGGTCACCTTGTCAGCCTCAAAAACGTTGGCAGAGCGTATCTTGCGCGATATACTGCACAACCAGTCATCAGCATCGAGAGGATCGACGGAGTGATGGAACTTCGAGGGATTTAGCTTCACGAAGTCATTGAGGGACACTGCGTCATTTCGCGGATGACGAGCCGTATTTTGCTCAATACGCTCTAGCAGACGGTTGGTCTCTCTCTTGTTTCTTTCTGCCTCCAGCATAACCTCCGCGAGAGAAGGCGGGTGAGGCAGTTCCTCCTGTGCTACCTGACTACCCTCTCACTGCTCATGGCTAGGGACACGGTTGTGCCTGGTAAACACCATCCTGGCAAACAAACTCACAACTTGGACTAGATCAACATCAATACTAACTATGGATTAAGAATGCACTGAACAACATGGAATGCAGAAATGAACATCCGAACAACATGGTAATAAGCAAACTGATATATATACACCATGGTTCATACACACCATAACGTAGTTCAGTACAACCTCAAACTGAAGAGCAAACTACTGAAAAGATGATACTACTCATCAGAGGCTTTCCAAGCTTCCTATACATTATTTATCTAGGCCTCGAGAACTCATATCACGACATAGTCATATTCCACAAGACACACAGGATTGTGGAAACATAACTACTACAATACTACTATTCCACTCACGGGCTCAAGCTTCCGCATAAAACATCTCATACACATTGCCTCCATGACCTCGGAGTTGAACCTGCGTATCAGGAAATACTCTAGCCCGAGACCCCTGGGAACCGTAAGGACACGGGTGTGGCCTCGGTCCCCGGACTGGTGGCAGTAGAGGTCCCTGATGACCCACAAGTATAGGGGATCAATCGTAGTCCTTTCGATAAGTAAGAGTGTCGAACCCAACGAGGAGCAGAAGGATCTGACAAGTGGTTTTCAGCAAGGTAAAATCTGCAGACACTGAAATTGTCGGTAACAAGTGATTGTGTGGTGAGATGATTCGTAGCAAGCAACAAGTAACAAAAGTAGCAATGGTGCAGCAAAGTGGCCCAATCCCTTTTGTAGCAAGGGACAAGCCTGGACAAAGTCTTATAGGAGGAAAAACCATCCCGAGGACACACGGGGAATTTCTGTCATGCTAGTTTCATCATGTTCATATGATTCGCGTTCGTTACTTTGATAGTTTGATATGTGGGTGGACCGGCGCTTGGGTACTACCCTTACTTGGACAAGCATCCCACTTATGATTAACCCCTGTCGCAAGCATCCGTAACTACGAAAGAAGAATTAAGACAAAGTCTAACCATAGCATTAAACTAGTGGATCCAAATCAGACCCTTACGAAGCAACGCATAAACTAGGGTTTAAGCTTCTGTCACTCTAGCAGCCCATCATCTACTTACTACTTCCCAATGCCTTCCTCTAGGCCCAAATAATGGTGAAGTGTTATGTAGTCGACGTTCACATAACACCACTAGAGGAAAAACAACATACAACATATCAAATTACTGAATGAATACCAAATTCACATGACTACTATTAGCATGACTTATCCCATGTCCTCAGGAACAAAAGCAACTACTCACAAAGCAGAATCATATTCATGACCAGAGAGGTAATGAGTAGCATCAAGGATCTAAACATAAACTCTTCCACCAAACAATCCAACTAGCATCAACTACAAAGAGTAATCAACACTACTAGCAACCTTACAAGTACCAATCGGAGTCGCGAGGCAGAGATTGGTTACAAGTGATGAACTAGGGTTTGGAGATGAGATGGTGCTGATGAAGATGTTGATGGTGACGAGTCCCCTCCGATGAGGGGAGTGTTGGTGATGACGATGGCGACGATTTCCCCCTTCGGGAGGGAAGTTTCCCCGGCAAGATCGTCCTGCCGGAGCTCTAGATTGGTTCTGCTCAAGTTTTGCCTCGTGGCGGCGGCGAAACCACGAAAAAGCTCCTCCTTGATTTTTTCCTGGACGAAACTGTCCATATAGCAAAAGAGGGGGCAAGTGGGCCAGCAGGGTGCCCACGAGCCCCCATGGTGCGGCCTGGGGGGTGGCCGCGCCGTGCAGGCTTGTGGCCACCCCTGGCGCCCCTCTGGCGCTTCTTCGACCTAGTATTTTTTATAAATCAGGAAAAAAATCCTCGTTGATTTTTACGGCGTTTGGAGTTGCGCAGAATAGGCATCTCAACTTTGCTCCACTTTCATGCGAGAATTCCAGTTGCCGGCATTCTCCCTCTTCATGTAAACCTTGCAAAATAAGAGAGAAAAGGCATAAGAATTGTACCGTGAAGTGAAATAACATCCCAAGAAGCGATAAATATCAACATGAAAACAGGATGCAAAATGGACGTGTCATTCCCCGAAGAGGGGTGACACCTCCGATAGCAGGCCTGTCAACATGAGCTGGAAGATGAGTCCTAACTTGGTTCAACATCTCCATATCTCCATAGCGTGTGTGAACTACAAGTGCCAGCTGTGTCAAATCTCGGTCTCTATTCTCTAACATATGAGCCGTAATCTGCAGCAGCGGATCCTCCAAAGAAGAAACAAAGTAGACCCCACTTAGATATCCTTCTTCTCCTGGCTCAGAAGGCGGAACATAACAGAACTCTGAATTCTGCAGCAGTGCATGTTTGGCTCTCATGATGGTCAACATTGAATAGGCGACATCTTGTACCGCCATGTCAACGGTAACCCCCAATCCGTAAGACCAATGGATCGGCTCCTCGGCTCCAGGGTAATCTGGGAATACCCTAACAGTGCACAGGTACTGACTCTGGTTGAAATCCCAGTACTGCTCCTCCAGTGTATACTCTGGGTACCAGCGGTAACAGGCTACTGACATCATCCTGACCAGCATGGCCGTGTGACCCGGTACATCAATGCACCTAGTCAGACGGACCACGTGACGAAAAGGACGGGCAGGCATCTAAAATAGAGAACATTAGAGCTCTGGAAATGAAATTGTGCAGCATAACGACTGTAAATGCTCAAAAACATTTTTGAGACAACCCACAAAAGATAGGATAGCATAACCACTCAACTATCAAGTTCAAATTCCATGGTCATCAAATACTTATTTTCTTTTCCTTGGAACAAAAGAAAACTCGGATTAACTCTCGATTCGCTTTCCTACAATCTACTGATTTGTAACACGTGATCCTGAGAGATAGATAAGAATCCTAAGTCTTAATCCCCTAGAAAAGATGAGGATGACCAGAATAGAATGACTTGAGAAGAGAATCAAGAGCCTTACGTTCCCTTCCACAAACAATTCCCTTACATATAACTAAAGCATTTCTAGACTCGACTTCGACCAGTTTGGCTTGGTAATCCTACAGTCAGTCAGGCTCTGATACCAATGTTGTCGGGACCCCGATCGTAAGCCATAGGAATCCAGCATGTAACACATCGCATCCTTTTGTGGTCTCACGCACGGTTAACCCCACGGCTGCCACCTTACCTTAGCCGGGACCGTTTGCACCTTTTGACTCACGTATGCAATTGTGTCGCTAGCATTCCAATATCAAAGAACCCGGGTCGACATAACTAGTCATAAACTCAAGTGGCTCAACTATACAAAGACAAGCATACATAACCCAGCAAAGCAAGTGTCAGTCATCAGCGAGTATAGACGAGTCGTAGCAAGCTACAAGGACTCCATTACACCGCGTGACATTTCCCCATAGGGACAGACACAACAACTAAGAAGGATACATGCCGGTCAACGAATGTGTCCGGAGCAGTAGCAAACTACCAAGGCTCGGTGGAAGCACAAAAGGGCATTTCTCTGTATAGAGAGCTACTAAGGGCATACGACTAGGTGTCGAATTCCATACATATCACAGTACATCACACGTACGCATGACATACTCGATATACATAGATACAACAATGGCATCACAACATAACCATACAACATCACAACATTTATTTAGAAGACTCGTAAGAGTCTTGCATAATAAGTTCATACAGGTAGGGGTCACATGACCCGACACTCAAGTCATACAGGCAGAGTCATACAAACCAAGCGGAAGCATTAAAGCTATCTGAGTACAGACAGTTGAAAGGAAAAGGCATAAAGCATGACTATCTACAGATCCCTTCTGAGAGGGGCCAGGTCGTAGCTGGGACACCAACTACTCGTCATCATCGAGGTCTAGGTAGAACCTACCTGTTGGCTCGTAGGTATCTTCTGCAACATTTATTAAACAAACATGAGTACAAAGGTACTTAGCAAGACTTTAGAACAGATCTATCTACTCATGCACATGTATCAATAAGGGGGGGTTGTGGGGTTTCATGCAGCAAGCCAGCTTTGACTCTTGGCTAGACTAAACTACAATTTTAAATAGTTTTAAACAACTTTGAAAAGTCGTACACGAGTCCACTACCACCACAACAATACACTATCATCGATTCCTTTCTGTCTCCCTACGGAATGCCATACATGATACTCACACTTATCTTGATACTTTTATGAGTAGCCATTAAAGTTATCTATGAACAACATATATCTCCAAGTAGTCCATATCCGCGCACGCGGCTATTCGAATAGATCATAACCCTGCAGGGGTGTACTTCTTCACACACGCTTTTGCCACTTATTGCCATGTGCACATCATGCACCTCGGCAACCTTCAAGCGGAAGCCCAGCGAGGGAGTCGGCCACGATCGTTAACCACGCTAATACCTAGTCCAGGATTATCGCCTATTTGAGAGTGAACCCGCACGAAAGTTCGGCCGAGGTTTCCGCTACAGCCCCAAACGATGTGCGTAGGGTTCCCAAGCCCACCATCCGGGTGCCACTTGGTACACCGTGCCACTGCCTACCGCGTCACAGCCCACCTCTAATTTCAGCACCATGCACGACCTCTAACATGACTATAAACACCAGAAACTACCTGCAACTCCTGGACCGAGTACTAGACGATTAATAAGTCGAGCGGGGTCATATTTCAGGGCCCAGCATGTGGTAGTAACTAGTCTTGGATTACATACAAGGAACTCAGTTCCTAAGGATGGTTCCGATGAAACAACCCGCCATGTACTCCTACATAGCCTTTCATCGGTACCTTACCAAATCAGGTTCCACACTTATTCTTTGTCACTAGAACACATTCATCCATTCCTGTTCATCACCCATATGAAACAGACCTGACACAACTCTAGGCATAGCAAGCATAGCAGGATAAGACATATCATGGCTCAAGCAACTACCAGGTATGCTAGGTTGCAAGGTTTGGCTATTTACTGTGACAATGACAGGTAATGCAAAGAACAGGTTCAGCTACCAAAGTAAAGCATTTGTCATATTTTGTCCTAATGCAATAAGTGAGAGCAGGAGGGGAACATGGGATTATATCGGGATGATCAAAAATGGTGCTTGCCTTGTTGCTCACTAGAGGGGTTAAATCTGTCAGTCAGATATTCGCACGTATCCGGAGGGGAAGAGCCTAGCAAAATAATAGCGATAATCAATATCATTCAAATGCAACAATATGATGCATGATCGGGCATGAAATGAAATATAGTATGGTTTAATGTGAATAACATCACCATACGGTGATCCTGATTTGAATTCAAAATTCAAATATTATTTGAAATAAGCTATTTATCAAATTCATTTAATTGATTTGACCTGATTCTGTTTCATAACTTTGTTTGTCACGCACGAAAGTAGCACCATTGTGTTTACTGCATTTTTTTGATCATTTTACATATATTATTTGTCAAATTTGGAGTTATATTTAATTTTCTATGAATTTCCAAAGTTTCAGCATTTTCTGGAATTATTTAAATCACAGAAATAGATTTATTGCGCCAGGCTGACGTCACTCGGTCAGCAGGGGCTGGCCAGGTCAAACCTGACTAGTAGGGCCCACTGGTCAGTGGCTCAGGGGCTAATCCCGCGCTGACGAGAGGCTAAGTGGGGTTTGACCCGCCCTGGGGCCCACTGTCAGTGGCTCTAGGGGGTGGTTTAGGCTCTAATGAGCTGTCCACGTCTGCCCCCACCGGAGCTTCGCCGGCGGTGACCAAACTCACGGCGGATCCTCGCCGGAGTTGCTCTATAACTTGCTATGGGGCTCGGATTTTAGTGCCGAGAGCATTGGGATGAAGCCCAGGCTCGGCCTCATCTAACAGGGGCAGCAAGAGGAGCTAGGGGTGGCCGGAGAGCACCGGCGACGAGCCATAGTGGCGGCCGAAGATCGGGTTCGATGACCACGGGGCTAGAGTGCAAGAGAGAGAGGGGAAAATGGGGGGAAACACTCTGGAGCTCACGGTGATGACGATGAGAGGCTCAGGCTGCTCGGGGAGGTGCTGAATCCGGTGAATCGACGACGACTTGCCGGCGGCCGAAGGTGGAAACGACGGCGTTGAGGGTGATGCAGGGCTCGGGGGCTCGTTTCCTTTGGTGTAGATGATGAGTTCGACGAGGTGGAGACAATGGCGTGCTCGGGGAGGCTTGCTCTGGCCGGAGACGACGGCGAGCTCGAGCTCGAGCTCAAGCTCGGCTCTAATGGCGGCCGAGAGAAGGGGGCAGGAGAGCGAATGGGGAGAGGGAGAGGGTTGGAACGGGCTCAGGAGGGTTATCTCCTTGCGGCCAGCGCGATGCCGGAGGCAGACAACCACACAGCTGCGTGCCGCGACGAGGAGAGACGGCGGCCACCTCCTGCTGCCGACTTGCGAGGAGGAAGACAACAGAGAGATGGGGAGAGGGAGATGGTTGGAACGGGCTCAGGAGGGTTATCTCCTCGCGGCCAGCGCAACGCCGGAGGCAGACAAACACACAGCTGCGTGCCGCGACGAGGAGAGACGGCGGCCACCTCCTGCTGCCTACTTGCGAGGAGGAAGACAACAGAGAGATGGTGGGTTTGTCCAAGGTGAGCGACAGGTAAGGTTTTTCCATTTTTTTTCATTTCTGTTTTCTCTTAAACCTTTCTGGCATTTGTTTGTTTTATTTTTGGCTCCAAACTATTTTTATAAATAGTGAAAATAATTTTGGGGTGTTACTTGGAATATTTGCAAGTCAATAAAAATAGTTCAATATTTTATAATAACCACAAATATTTAAAACCCCTTATTTGGATATTATCAGTGGCTTTTGTGAGATAAATAAAATGCCAAAATTATTTTTAAAAAGAAATACACCCCTGGAATATTGTTTCCAATATTTATCAAAAAGGGTGGGCTTTTATGAAGGCCATTTTGGGTTCATTGAATCATCACAAGACTTGAATTAAGTTCAATATAGAAGTGCTAGGGTTTTTCTTTGATTCCTATTTTCATTTTTAATGCAAGAATAAAACATGAGCACAATCTTGCTTATCAACAAAAGGAATTCTAGGTATGTGACAGGAGAATACTTCAGAATATATAAAAAAATATTGGCGAAGAGACATACTAGAGGGGGCACCACTAAGCCATGAGATGAGGGGCGTCCTGATACTTGTGATCTACGTTGGTTTTTCCGTGAAGAGGAGAGGTGATGCAACACAATATACATAAGAATTTCCCTCAGTTAGAACCATGGTTATCAAACCAATAGGAGTAGCATGAAACCCCTGTCCTCAGCGACTGCACATAAAGAAGCAAACACTTGCACCCTCACTCCTCGCTGATTGTGTTGGTTTCCCTCCAAGCTTAAAGGGTGATGCATCACAAAGACAACAAGTATTTCGCTCAGTTTATGAAACCAAGGTATCAATCCAGTAGGAATATCCACAAGACTATGTAAGAAGCACGTGCACACAAATAACAAATCCTCGCAACCCAACGCGTGGAGGGGTTGTCAATCCCTCGTGGGTAAAGTAAGGATAGATTGATAGTTGCAAATAAGAGTGATAGAAAATAGAACACAACAAGGTATTTTTGGTTTTTGAATAACATAGATCTGGAAATAAAAGAGCAAATAAAATAGGAACACAAATAGCAAAGTAGAGATTGCAAATAGATGATGTGAAGTAGACCCAGGGGCATAGGTTTCACTAGTGCCTTCTCTTGAGAAAATAGCAAACGGTGTGTAGACAAATTACTATTGGGCAATTGATAGAAGAGCAAATAATTATGACGATAATCAATACAATGATCATGTATATATGCATCATGTCCAAGACAAGTAGATAGACTTCTGCTGCATCTACTTCCATTACTCCACACATCGACCGCTATCCAGCATGCATCTAGTGTATTGAGTTCATGGAGAAATGGAGTAATAACTTAAGAATGATGACATGACGTAGACAAGATCTATTCATGTAGGAATATACCCCATTGTTTTATCCTTGATTGCAACGATACATGCATGGCATGTCTCTTTCTGTCACTGAGATTGAGCACCGCAAGATCGAACCCATCACAAAGCACCTCTTCCCATTGCAAGATAAAATATCAAGTTGGCTAGAAAAAACCAAATATCAGAGAATAAATACAAGGCTATAATAATCAAGCATGAATATGTTTTCATAGATCTGATCATAAACTCACAATTCATCGGATCCCAACAAACACACCACAAAAGAAAGAGTTACATCATATGGATCTCCAAGAGACCATTGTATTGAGAAACAAAACGAGACAAAAAGCCATCTAGCTACCGCCTACGAACCCGTAGGTCTAATACGAACTACTCATGCATCATCGGAGGAACACCAATGAGGATGGTGAACCCCTCCGTGATCGTGTTTCTCTCTGGAACGGGCTCTAGATTGAATTTCATGGCTATGGAACTTGCAGCGGCTGAAATGATATTTCGTCGACTCCGCTAGGGTTTTGTGAATATTGGGGTATTTATAGAGCTCAGATGCGGTGGAGGAGGTGCCCGAGGGCCCCACTAGCTACCAGGCCACGCCAAGGGCCCTCGACGTGCCCTGGTATCTAGTGGGACCCTTGGGCCTCATCTTGTGCTCATTCTTGGCTCCCAAGTTTCCTTATGGTCTAAAAGAATCTCTGTAAAGTTTCATGGCATTTGGACTTCATCTGTTATGGATTTTCTATGAAGGAAAAAACAGCAAAAAACAACAACTTACACTAGGCACTATGTCAATAGGTTAGTCCAAAAAAATGATATAAAGTTGCTATAAAATTATCATAAAACATCCAAGAATGATAATATAACACCATGGAACAATAAAAAATTATAGATACATTGGAGACGTATCACACCCAACGCGAGCAAGAGGGTTGTCAATCCCCTTGGACTCGTTACTTGCAAGCAAATGAAGTGTGTAGATGATATTTGATAAATATAAACTGCAAAAAAATAAAAAGTAAATAATGGCAGCGAGGAAATAAAGGTTTTGTAAATAAATAAGTGGATTAACCTGGGGGCCATAGTTTTCTCTAGTGGTATCTCTCATGTAGTAGGCATACGGTGGGTAAATAAATTAGTGTTGGGCAATTGATACAAAAGCGTATAGTATTATTCACGGCAATGATCATGTGTATATAGGCATGACGTCCATAATAAAATAGGTCGACTCCTACCTACACCTATTACTTTTACTCCACCCATCGACCGCCTTGGTAAACACAGTAATGCTTGGAGAACAACGACATGATGTAAACAAAGATAGCACAATTAACATGAATCGGCCCCATCATTTTTATCCTTAGTGGCAACAATGAAAAGACATGTCTTGTCCCTTTCTGTCACTAGGATATAGAGCACCGCCCGATTGAACCCACTACAACACACCCCTCTCACCAAAGATAGATCAATCTAGTTGGCCAAACCAAATCAATAGATCAGAAAGATTTATGAAGCTATAATAATGATGCAAACAAGAATCATATAATTCAGTGAAGAGTCAAATATTTTATCATGGATAACCTGAATATAAACCCATAATTCATCGGATCCCAACAAACGGATCGCACAAAGTGATTACATCAAATAGATCACCACGAAGATGCGGTGAACTTTGTACTGAAACTAGAGAGAGAGAGACACAGCCATCTAGGTACTAACTATGAACCCGTAGGTCTCACATGCACCACTCGCACATCACCATGGGAGCAGCAAGGTTGATGTAGAGGCCCTCCATGATGCGACCCCCTCTGGTAGGGCACCGAAACAGGGCTCCAGATGGGCACACGGCGGAACAGAGACTTGTGTCGGCGCAATGAGTGTTTCGGGATGCTCCCTAGGTTGTTTGGCGTATATTGGAATTTATAGGCGAGAGAGGCCGTCGGGAGACGCCAGGGGGAGCCAACACATAATAGGGCGCGATCACCCCCATGTGTTGGGTAATGTTGCATGGGAAACAAAAAAATCCTACGCACAAGCAAAACTTATCATGGTGACGATAATCTATGAGAGGGGTGATTGGATCCACATACCCTTGTAGATCGCTAAGGGGGAAGCGTTAAGAAACGTGGTTGATGTAGTAAAACGTCTTCGCGATCCAAATCGCAAGCGTCCCACGAACTCCATCCTGATCTAGGGCCGAACGGACGACACCTCCGCGTTCAGCACCCGTGCAGCTTGATGACGATCTCCGCCTTCTTGATCCAGTAAGAGAGACGAAGAGTTAGCTGAATTCTTCGGCAGCACGATGACCTGGTGATGATGGTGGTGGAGCTACTCCGGCAGGGCTTCGCTGTATCGTACCATACTAGCTACGGGGTGTCAGGAAGTCGTGGAGGGAGAGAGGGTTGCGCTATGGCATGAGTGCCAAAATCCTCTCTCACCTCTACTATATGTAGGTGGGATGGAGGGGGGGTGCCCTAGGGGAAAATCCCTAGGGTTAGGCTGGCGCAAGAGGAGAGGGAGGAGTCCTCCTCCAACACAACTTGGAAGGTGGAGTTCCCCTTACCCAATTCGGTTTGCCAACCTATCCTTTCCTTTTCTCCTACTTCGGCCAAATTGGCCCTTCTTGGGCTGGCCACCAGCCCACTAAGGGATGGTGCGCCACCCCTTGGGCTTCTTTGGTTCTCTCCCGGGTGGGTGCCCCCTCCCGGTAGAACTCCAGAACCCATTCGTCACTCCCGGTACTTTACCGGTAATGCCTGAAAACCTTCTCGAAGCCAAATGGATACTTCCTATATATCGATCTTTGTCGCTGGACCATTCTGGAAACCCTCGTGATGTCTGAGATGTCATTTGAGCCTCCAAACAACCTTCGGTTACCAACATCAATAATTCAACTATACCAAAACGTCACCGAACCTTAAGTGTGCAGACCGTGCTAGTTCGAGAACTATGTAGACATGACCGAGACACTCTTTGGTAAATATACAATAGCGGACCTGGATGCCCATATTGGATCCTACATATTCTACGAAGATCTTATTGGTTGAACCTCTATGTCAAGGATTCAGTTAATCCCGTATAACATTCCCTTCGTCCTTCGATATGTTACTTTCACGAGATTCCATCATCGATATCTCCATACCTATTTCAATCTCGTTACCAGCAAGTATCTTTACTCGTTCTGTAATACAAGATCCCATGGCTATCTCTTTAGTCACATTGCTTGCAAGGCTTGTTTGTGATGTTGTATTACCGAGTGGGCCCCGAGATACCTCTCTGTCATACGGAGTAACAAATCCTATTCTTGATCCATGCTAACTCAACGGACACCTTTGGAGATACCTGTAGAGCACCTTTATAGTCACCCAGTTACGTTGTGACATTTGATACACAAAAGGCATTCCTCCAGTGTCAGTGAGTTACATGATCTCATGGTCATAGGAATGTATACTTGACATGCAGAAAACAATAGCAACAAAATAACACAATCACATGCTACGTTTATAGTTTGGGTCTTGTCCATCACATCATTCTCCTAATGATGTGATCCCATTATCAAGTGAAAACACTTGTCTATGGATAGGAAACCTTAACCATCTTTGATCAACGAGCTAGTCAACTAGAGGCTCACTAGGGACATTGTTTTGTCTATATATCCACACATGTATTTGTGTTTCCATTCAATACAATTCTAGCATGCATGGATAATAAATGATTATATTGAAAAGGGAATATAATAATAACTATTTTATTATTGCCTCTAGGGCATATTTCCAACAGTATCCCACTTGCACTAGAGTCAATAATCTAGCTTCACATCTCTATGTGATTTACAATGTAATGAATCTAACACCCATACAGTTCTGGTGTTGATCATGTTTTGCTCGTGGAAGAGGCTTAGTCAGCGAATCTGAAACATTCATATATGTGTGCACTTTGCAAATATTTATGTCCTCCTCCGTGATGTAATCGCGGATGGCATTGAGCCGTTGCTTTTATGTGTCTGGTCCTCTCGTGAAACCTTGGTTCCTTGGCTAGAGCAATGACACTAGTGTTGTCACACAACAGATTTATTCGATCCAGTGCACTTGGCACAACTCCAAGATATGTCATGAACTGCTTCATCCAGACACCCTCTTTAGCCGCCTCCGAGGCAGCTATGTACTCCGCTGCACGTGTAGAATCAGCTACGACGCTCTGCTTGGAACTACATCATCTTACCGCACCCCATTGAGAATAAATACGTATCTGATTTGTGACTTAGAGTCATCCGGATCAGTGTCAAAGCTTGCATTGACGTAACCCTTTATGACGATCTCTTCGTCACCTCCATAAACGAGAAACATTTCCTTAATCCTTTTCAGGTACTTCAGACCGTCCAGTGCTCCATTCCTAGATTACTTTGAAACCTGCCTGCCATACTTATGGCAAGGCGGACATCCAGTCTTGTGCACAACATTTCATACATTAAGACCCTATGGCTGAAGCATAGGGGATGACACTCATTGTTTCTCTATCTTCTGAAGTCACTTGGCATTGAGTGTTACTCAACTTTATACCTTGTAACACAAGCAAGGACCTTTTCTTGGATTGTTCCATTTTGAACTTCTTCAAACTCTTATCAAGGTATGTGCTTTGTGGAAGTCCTATTAAGCCCCTTGATCTATCTTTATAGATCTTAATGCCCAATATGTAAGCAGCTTCTCCCAGGTCCTTCATTGAAAAACTTTTATTCAAGTAATCCTTTGTGCTTCCCAAAAATTATATATTGTTTCCAATCAACAATATGTCATCCACATATAATATTAGAAACGCTATAGAGCTCCCACTCACTTTCTTGTAAATACAAGCTTCTCCAAAAACTTGTATAAATCCAAACAACTTGATCACCTCATCAAAGCGTTGATTCCAACTCTGAGATGCTTGCACCAGTCCATAAATGGATCGCTCGAGTTTGCATACTTTGTCAGCATTCTCTGGATGAACAAAACCTTCTGATTGCATCATATACATCTCTTCCTGATACGTCTCCAAGGTATCTATAATTTTTGATGGTTCCATGCTATTATCTTGTCAACTTTGGATGTTTTGTATGCATGAATATGCTATTTTATATCTTTTTTGGGTCTAACCTATTAACTCAGTGCCAGGTGCCAGTTTTTGCTTTTTCTGTGTTTTTGACCTTTTTCAGAGGAGAATATTAAACGGAGTCCAAACGTAATAAAATCTTCGGAATGATTTTTCCGTAACAGAAGATACGCAGGGAACTTGAGAACCAAGGCAAAGGACCCCAGGGGAGGCCACAAGCCCCCTAGCCGCGGCCTGGGGGCACCTACCAGGCTTGTGGGCCCCCCGTGGCTCCTTTGCCCTACTTCTTCCGCCTATAAATTCTCCAAAAATCCAAAACTACCAGAGAGAGCCACGAAAATACTTTTTCGCTGCCGCAAGCTTCTGTCTCCGCAAGATCCCATCTAGGGCACGTTCTGGTGCCCTGCCAGAGGGGGGATTCTACATGGAGGGCTTATTCATCAACACCCTTGCCTCTCCGATGATGCGTGAGTAGTTCACCATAGACCTTCGGGTCCATAGCTAGTAGCTAGATGGCTTCTTCTCTCTCTTGGATCTTCAATAAAAAAGTTCTCCATGATCTTCATGGAGATCTATCCGATGTAATCTTCTTTTGCAGTGTGTTTGTCGAGATCCGATGAATTGTGGATTTATGATCAGATTATCTATGAATGTTATTTGAGTCTCCTCTAATCTCTTATATGCATGATTCGTATCCTTGTAATTCTCTTCGAGTTGTGGGTTTCGGTTGGCCAACTTGATCTATAATTCTTGCAATGGGAGAAGTGCTTGGTTTTGGGTTCATACCGTGCGGTGTCCTCACCTAGTGATAGAAGGGGTAGCGAGGCACGTATCGTGTGGTTGCCATCAAGGGTAAAAAGATGGGGTTTATATCTATTGCATGAATTTATCCCTCTACATCATGTCATCTTGCTTAAGGCGTTACTCCATATGTTTCAATGTCACACGCTAAGCTGGACCGTTGCACATCCCGGTACACTGACGAAGGCATTTCCTTTAGAGTCATCAATGCTCTAAGTGTTGAGTTGTGAGTAAATAAAAGTGTGATGATCATCATTATTAGAGCATTGTCCCATGTGAGGAAAAATGAAAAGAGGCCAAAGTTGCCCATACAAAAAAATGAGAGAAAAAGAGAGAAGGGACAATGCTACTATCTTTTTCCACACTTGTGCTTCACAATAGCACCATGTTCTTCATGATTGAGAGTCTCTTGTTTTGACACTTCCATATACTAGTGGGAATCTTCATTATATAACTTGGCTTGTATATTCCTGTAATGCCCCAAGTGTAACATTGCCATATTTGGAACCTTGCCATGTTTGGATCCTTGATGTCATGCATATGGAGTTGTCATTCCATGTGACTTATATCTTGTTTTCCCTTTGCATCATGCCATCCATAGCATTCATCCATGCTTGTGTGTCGTGGTGTTGATCTTATGTGTGATTGTGATGGGTATGCGGTGTGTGAAGTGTTGTGCAAAGTTTGGCCTCCAACTTTGCCTATTTATCCAAAAGCTAGGTTTCAACTAAACCTTTTCTTCTTATCTTTCCTTAAGTTCAAGTTTTACTTGCTTTAACCCTGTTTGAAAAATGTAGATCATTTAGAGTATTTTCTGGTGGTTGTGGTGCTATGTCTAAGGTGTTTTAAAACTATGCTTAAGTGGGGTTTTTATTCACAAAACAGATTATATAATTCTGTTTTGTAAATATTTCTTTGCTCCAAAAATCCTCTTTTCATTTTAGTTAAATAGGTCATAATTCCCTTATGACCGGGGTCATTTTTATTTTATTTTTGGAGCCATAGAATTACCTAGGAGTTTAATGTTTGCTGGCATTTGTTTTTAAGTGGAAAACCTAGTGGGTTTTCTTTCTTTTATTTGGCGCCACTCGAGTGGGCCTTCTCCCCTCGCTGGCCCAACTCCTTTTTCTCTCGCGGGGTAGCCCACTCCCTCGTTCCTCTCCTGTTGACGCCGTCTCCCTCCTCGTGTCCTGCTTTCTGTCAGAGATTCAGAGAGAGAGCGAGAGAGAGGGTCGACGTCGTGGCTTCATGATACGTCTCTGTCGTATCTATAATTTTTGATTGTTTCATGCCAATATTCTACAACTTTCATATACTTTTTACAACTTTTTATACTATTTTTGGGACTAACATATTGATCGAGTGCCCAATGCTAATTCCTGTTTGTTGCATGTTTTTTGTTTCGCAGATTATCCATACCAAACGAAGTCCAAACGCAATAAAAAAACCACGGGGATTTTTTTGGAATATTTGTGATTTTTGGGAAGAAGAATAACGCGAAACGATGCCCTAGGGGGTCACAAGCCCCCTAGCTGCTGCGTGGGGGTGGGGCCGCGCCTGACAGGCTTGTGACCAGTCCCTGAGGCGGTTGGGGCCCTTCTTTCTCTGCAAGGAAGATAATATCCGGTAGAAAATCGTGTTAAAATTTCATCCCAATCGGAGTTACAGATCTCCGGGCATTTAAGAAACGGTGAAAGACAGAATCTGGGAGCGCAGAAACAGAAGGACATAGAGAGAGAGAGATCCAATCTCGGAGGGGCTCTCGCCCCTCCGCCGCCATGGAGACCATGGACCAGAGGGGAAACCCTTCTCCCATCTAGGGAGGAGGTCAAGGAAGAAGAAGAAGAAGGGGGGCTCTCCCCCTCTCTCCCGGCGGCACCGGAACGCCGCCCGGGACATCATCGTATGACGGCGATCTACACCAACACCTCCGTCATCTTCACCAACACCTCCATCACCTTCCCCCATCTATATTCAGCGGTCCACTCTCCCGCAACCCGCTGTACTCTCTACTCGAACATGGTGCTTTATGCTTCATATTATTATCCAATGATGTGTTGCCATCCTACGATGTCTGAGTAGATTTTCGTTGTCCTATCGGTGATTGATGAATTGCTATGATTGGTTTAATTTGCTTGTGGTTATGTTGCTGTCCTTTGGTGCCCATCATATGAGCGCGCGTGTGGATCACACCATAGGGTTAGTAGTATGTTGATAGGACGATGTATTGGAGGGCAAGGGTGATAGAAGCTTCAGCCTAGCATAGAAATTGATGCATATGGGATTGAAGGGGGACCAATATATCTTATTGCTATGGTTGGGTTTTACCTTAATGAACGTTAGTAGTTACGTATGCTTGCTAATAGTTCCAATCATAAGTCAATAGAATTCCAAGTAAGGGATGACATGTTAGAGTGGCCTCTCCCACATAAAACTTGCTATCGGTCTAGTAACGTAGTCAATTGCTTAGGGACAATTCCGCAACTCCTACCACCACTTTTCCACACTCGTTAAACTAACGTAATTGTTTCTTACCAGCCCTTGGTTTTTATTTTTGTGTTCTTTCTTTTCTTGCAAGCCTATCCTTTCACGCCTACAAAGTACTTCGAGTTTCATACTTGTTCCAGGTAAAGTGAACGTAAAGCGTGCGTAGAGTTGTATCGATGGTCGATAGAACTTGAGGGAATATTTGTCCTACCTTTAGCTCCTCGTTGGGTTCGACACTCTTACTTATCGAGAAAGGCTACAATTGATCCCCTATACTTGTGGGTTATCAAGACCTTTTTCTGGCGCCGTTGCCGGGTAGCAATAGCGTGGGGTGAATATTCTCGTGTGTGCTTGTTTGCTTTATCACTAATTAGATTTATTTACTGTTCTAAGTTGTTCTCTATCTTTAGTTATGGATATGGAACACGAAATACCAAGAAAATTAGGTGTACTTGCTACTCATGGAGATGGGGAACCTCCTAAAACCCTCGATGCTCGTTATGTGGAAAATATTATGCACTTCTTTAATAATCCTGAGAAAACCCCATTAAATTATATAATGGGATACACGTTGGATCAACGTGAATACTTTAGGGATTATCGCTTGACTCAAAGGGAAACTATTATGGGATCAAATTCATATGTTGAAATGGTATGCTTGGGAGCTATGCTCGAGATATGACATTACTTGTTGCTCTAGGATGAAGGCTCAACACCTTCCCTTTTCTTGTAAATTTAATGCTAATGAAACCTTGGCTTCTTATGCTAATGGTATATATGATTACTATGATGTGGAGCAAATAGAAGAGTATGTTGCTTTTATGGGTGCTTATGAAATTGAAGCTCTGTTTAAAAGGTGTGATGATAATGATGATGCTGCTTACCGATCTAAAAATTTGGTTATGCTTCGTTATTGTTATACTAGTTATGAATATAATGCCCATATTTATCGATTGATGGAGAAATTCTACGCTGCCCAAGAAGAGAATAATATTTTGCAGGAAACTATGGAAGAAGAAAATGCTGAAACTGTGAGCTCATTAGATGAAAACGATGACGAGGAGAGCGAAGAACAAAAGGAGGAAGAGCGGACTAATTACCCGTGCCCACCTTCTAATGAGAGTAACTCTTTAACTCATACATTGTTTAATTTCCCTTTGTTCTTACCGAAGGATGAATGCTATGTTGATTGCTATGATCCCTTGGATTCGTTTGAAATATCCCTTTTGGATGAACTTGATGCTTGCTATGCTTGTGGCCATGATGCCAATATGAATGATGCTTATGAAGATGAACTTGCTATAGTTCCTTATGTTAAAAATGTAATTGTTGCTATCACACCCACTTATGATAGTCCTATTATCTTTTTGAACTCTCCCAACTACACTATATCAGAGAAGTTTGCTCTTATTAAGGATTACATAGATGGGTTGCCTTTTACTATTACACATGATGATTTTGATGAATATAATATGCATGTGCTTGCTGCTCCTACTTGCAATTATTATGAGAGAGGAACTACATCTCCACCTCTCTATGTTTCCAATACGATAAAATTGCAAGAAACTGCTTATGCTATGTATTGGCCTTTACTTGATGTGCATGAATTGTTCTTTTATGACATGACAATGCATAGGAAGAGAGTTAGACTTCGTCATTGCATGATATATGTTACCTTGTGCTCACTACTAAATTACAAATCATTGTTAATTAAAGTTGGCTTTGATATACCTTGGGATCCGGGTGGATCCATCAGTTGAGCACTTTATGCCTAGCTTAATGGCTTTAAAGAAAGCGCTGCCTGGGAGACAACCCGGAAGTTTTAGAGAGTCATTTATTTCTGTTGAGTGCTTTTATTTAGTTTAAAAACAAAAAATAAATAGAGGGGAACTTAAAACCTTTTCAAAAAGAGAAGCGATTGAAAGGTGATGCATTGCGGAAGTGAGGGTCGACCTTGAACACTTGTGTTAATGCTCATGGAAATAATGTAGAATTTTTCATGGAAGTTTCTTGCAAAAATAATTATCCCCTTGTAAAATTCCATTGTATTATAAAAATAATGTGCCAAGTAAAGCCTTTATGATTAGTTTGAGAGATAGTTGTTTGATCATGCTGAAAAAGACAGAAACTTTGCACTCACAAAATCATTTCTTATTTCTATACAGAGAGCGTTATTGAGTGGATTCTTTTTTCTGCTGATTGATATACAAATTGCCTTAATTATCATAATTGTTTCAGAATTTTTGGAGTATCAGAAGTATGGTAAATGTTCAGATTACTACAGACTGTTCTGTTTTTGACAGATTCTGTTTTCTATGCATTATTCTCTTATTTTGATGAACTATGGGTAGTATCGGGGGGTATGAACCATGGTGAAGTTGGATTACAGTAGATATAATGCTAATATGAATTTGGAATGAGTTCACAACAGTACTTAAAGTGGTGATTTACTTTATTATACTAACGGATCTCAGGAAGGTTTTGTTGAGTTTTGTGTGATTGAAGTTTTCAAGTTTTGGGTGAGACCACGATGGATGAACGAATAATGAGAGGCAAGATCCTAAGCTTGGGGATGCCCAAGGCACCCCAAGGTAATATTCAAGGAATACTCAAGCTTCTAAGCTTGGGGATGCCCCGGAAGGCATCCCCTCTTTCGTCTACAATCTATCGGTAATTTTACTCGGAGCTATATTTTTATTCATCACATGATATGTGCAAATGCTTGGAGCATCTTTTGTGTTTATTTTTCCTTTTTTTTATGCACCATTCTGGTATGAGATAGTCCTTGGCTTTATAGAATGCTTCATGTGCTTCACTTATATCATTTGAAGTTTGGATTGCCTGATTCCATACACATAGAAAACCGCCATTTGTAGAATGCTCTTTTGCTTCACTTATATTTGCTAGAGAAGGGCATATCTTTTGTAGAAAGAATTAAACTCTCATGCTTCACTTATACCTATTTAGAGAGTTAACGGGAGTTGGTCATTCACATGGTTAGTCATAAAATCCTACATAAAACTTGTAGATCACTGAATATGATATGTTTGATTCCTTGCAATAGTTTTGCGACATGAAGATGTGATATTAGAGTCATGCTAGTGAGTAATTGTGTATTCATAGAAATACTTGTGTTAAGGTTTGTGATTCCCGTAGCATGCACGTATGGTGAACCGTTATGTGACAAAGTCGGAGCATGATTTATTTACTGATTGTCATTCTTTGTGTGGAAGTCGGGATCGTGCGATGGTTAACTCCTACCAACCCTTCCCCTAGGAGCATGCGTGTAGTACCTTGTTTCTATGACTAATAGACTTTTGCAATAAGTATGTGAGTTCTTTATGACTAATGTTGAGTCCATGGATTATACGCACTCTCACCCTTCCACCATTGCTAGCCTCTCTAGTACTGCACAACTTTCGCCGGTGCATTACACCCACCATATACCCTTCCTCAAAACAGCCACCATACCTACCTATTATGGCATTCCCATAGCCATTTCGAGATATATTGCCATGCAACTTCCATCGTTCCGTTTATTATGACACGCACCATCATTGTCATATTGCTTTGCATGATCGTAAGATAGCTAGCATGATGTTTTCATGGCTTGTCCGTTTTTTTGATGTCATTGCTATGCTAGATCATTGCACATCCCGGTACACCGCCGAAGGCATTCATATAGAGTCATATTTTGTTCTAAATATCGAGTTGTAAGTAAATAAAAGTGTGATAATCATCATTATTAGAGCATTGTCCCATGTGAGGAAGTAATAAAAGAGGCCAATGAAGCCCAAATAAAAAAGAGAGGCCAAAGAAGCCCACCAAAAAAAGAGAAAAATAATAAATAAATAAATAATAATAAAAATATGAGAGAAAAGAGAGAAGGGACAATGCTACTATCCTTTACCACACTTGTGCTTCAAAGTAGCACCATGATCTTCATGATAGAGAGTCTCCTATGTTGTCACTTTCATATACTAGTGGGAAATTTTCATTATAGAACTTGACTTGTATATTACAATGATGGGCTTCCCCAAATTGCCCTAGGTCTTCGTGAGCAAGCGAGTTGGATGCACACCCACTAGTTTCTTTTTGAACTCTCATACACTTATAGCTCTTGTGCATCTGTTGCATGGCAATCCCTACTCACTCACATTGATATCTATTGATGAGCATCTCCATAGCCCATTGATATGCCTAGTTGATGTGACCATCTCCTCCTTTTTGCCTCACAACCACCACCATATTCTATTCCACCTATAGTGCTATGTCCACGGATCACGCTCATGTATTGCGTGAAAGTTGAAAAGGTTTGAGAACACTAAAGTATGAAACAATTGCTTGGCTAAAACCGGGGTTGTCCATGATTTAAATACGTTCTGTGGGGGAAGATGGAGCATAGTAAGACTATATGATTTTGTAGGGATAACTTTCTTTGGCCATGATATTTTGAGAAGACATGATTGCTTTGTTAGTATGCTTGAAATATTATTGTCTTGATGTCAAATGATAGACTATTGCTTCAAATCAATTGTGTTTTAGTATTCATGCCATGATTAGATTATATGATCAAGATTATGCTAGGTAGCATTCCACATCAAAAAATATCTTTTTTATCATTTACCTACTCGAGGACGAGCAGGAATTAAGATTGGGGATGCTGATACATCTCCGTCGTATCTATAATTTTTGATTGTTTCATGCCAATATTCTACAACTTTCATATACTTTTGGCAACTTTTTATACTATTTTTGGGACTAACATATTGATCCAGTGCCTAGTGTCAGTTCGTGTTTGTTGCATGTTTTTTGTTTCACAGATTATCCATACCAAACGAAGTCCAAACGCAATAAAAACCTATGGGGATTTTTTTCCGAATATTTATGATTTTTTGGAAGAAGAATCAACGTGAAACGATGACCGAGGGGGTCACAAGCCCCCTAGCCGCGGCGTGGGGGTCCGACCGCGCTTGACAGGCTTGTGACTAATCCCTAAGGCGGTTGGGGCCCTTCTTTTGCCGCAAGAAAGATAATATCTGGAAGAAAATCGTGTTAAAATTTCAACCCAATCGGAGTTACGGATCTCCGGGAATTTAAGAAACGGTGAAACGCAGAATCTGGGAGCGCAGAAACAGAAGGACACACAGAGAAAGATCCAATCTCGGAGTAGGGAGGAGATCATGGAGACCATGAACCAGAGGGTAAACCCTTCTCCCATCTAGGGAGGAGATCAAGTAAAAAGAAGAAGAAGGGGGGATCTCTCCCCCTCTCTCCCGGCGGCACCGGAACGCCGCCCGGGACATCATCGTGTGACGACAATCTACACCAACACCTCCGTCATCTTCACCAACACCTCCATCACCTTCCCCCATCTATATTCAGCGGTCCACTCTCCCGCAACCTGCTGTACCCTCTACTTGAACATGGTGCTTTATGCTTCATATTATTATCCAATGATGTGTTGCCATCCTATGATGTCTAAGTAGATTTTCGTTGTCCTATCGTTGATTGATGAATTGCTATGATTGGTTTAATTTGCTTGTGGTTATGTTGTTGTCTTTGGTGCCCATCATATGAGCGCGCGCGTGGATCACACCATAGGGTTAGTAGTATGTTGATAGGACTATGTATTCGAGGGCAAGGGTGACACAAGCTTCAGCCTAGCATAGAAATTGATGCATATGGGATTGAAGGGGGACCAATATATCTTATTGCTATGGTTGGGTTTTACCTTAATGAACGTTAGTAGTTGCGGATGCTTGCTAATAGTTCCAATCATAAGTCAATAGAATTCCAAGTAAGGGATGACATGTTAGAGTGGCCTCTCCCACATAAAACTTGCTATCGGTCTAGTAACGTAGTCAATTGCTTAGGGACAATTCGGCAACTCCTACCACCACTTTTCCACACTCCATAAACTAACGTAATTGTTTCTTACGAGCCCCTAGTTTTTATTTTCGTGTTCTTTCTTTTCTTGCAAGCCTATCCTTTCACGCCTACAAAGTACTTCTAGTTTCATACTTGTTCTAGGTAAAGCGAACGTAAAGTGTGCGTAGAGTTGTATTGGTGGTCGATAGAACTTGAGGGAATATTTGTCCTACCTTTAGCTCCTCGTTGGGTTCGACATTCTTACTTATCGAGAAAGGCTACAATTGATCCCCTATACTTGTGGGTTATCACTTCACGGACGTCGAGGCGGCCCCCCTCCACCCCTACTTAATCCGTCGGCGTGCGTGCCCTATCCTAGGGTTCCCTCCTCGCCGCCCCCCTCTCATTCTTCCCCCTGCGATCAGATCTGAGAGAGAGAGAGTGAGCAGGTAAGTGCTGCTGCAGTCGCTAGAGAGTTCGTCGCCGGCAACGTCTCCGTGGGGGCCAAGGCGCGCTCGGGCATGGAGCTCCTCCCTCCTTCCCATTCCTGGCGTTAGAAGAGGGGATCCTCCTCTCCGGCGCGCCCTCCACGGCGGCTCCGTCAAGCCAGAGCGGGGCATCGTGCTGCCCCACCTCTTCTTCCCTCTACGTCGTCATCGGCGCTTCCCCGACGTCACCTGGGTGAGCGACCACCTTCTCCTTCCCGTTTCCGTGCAAATAGATCCCTCCTGGAGCCGTAGCAGCGCCGCCGTCGTGCTCCTGTGTTGTCGCCGCCGTAGGTCGTCGTGTTGTGTGTGTGGTGCTCCTCCCGGTGAGCTAGGGCCAGGAATGGGTTCCTCTCGAACCCATCTTCCTCCCAGCAAGAGCATGTTGCTCAATTTGAGCTGTAACGTCGTCGGTGTCCGTCCCCTGTTCCGTCCGCCGTGTTATGTAGAAGTAGCAAAGAAGCTTACCTAAGAGGGTTATCTTCCATTCTCTAGTAAGCTACAAACGTCCAGCAGAGTGGTAGGAGGTGTTTTGGTGCAACAGTTGGTCGCGGGTTCGAACCCAGTGGCGCCCCCCTTTTTAGTGTTGTGTTTTGTGATCAGTAACTCGACACGGAAACATACCATGTTTCCCTTTCCCTCTGTGTCGAGCCCAAGGTCAGTAGTGCAGTTGTAGTGTAGATGTGCTGTGGTTTAGCAGGTCTTGGGTTCGATCCCAAGACCACCCCTTTTTATTTTTATTTCTTTTTTGCTGTTTATAGTAGTGTATGCTGTTGCATTGCTTGGGCAGCAATCTATTTGTGCCTAAGATCACTACCAGTAGGTTTCTTCTTTAATTTAGCTTTGTGTGTATGTGTAGGTGAGTGTACCATGTGTTGATATATGAGGAGGAGTATGTTGTGTGTGTGTTTTGTGATGCATGTGTGTGTGTGACACACACACATGAACAAGGTATCTTGTTGCCCTCTTGTGCATGTGAGTAGGGTGTATGCAAGCTCTTGCATGGGTGTGTGGTTGATCTAGCTTGGGTAGTTGAGTGTGTTGTAGTGTGGGTATATGTATGTGCACATGGGTGACTTGTGCACCTATGTGAGAGGGTGTGTGTGCTTTTGGTGGCATTTGCACATGTGCAAGAGGTCACCCCTCTTGTTGCACCTCTTGTATATGTGAGAGTAGTGGTAGTGTTTGTGTGTGTGTAGGTGTGTAGGTGCTCATGCATATGTGTGTGTGTGAGCATGAGTGCAATTGAGCACTTGAGCATGAGGGCTCACCTCTCATGCTTGCCACCAAGTTGTGTTTGGTGTAGTGCGGTCTTGTGTGTGTGCATAGGTAGATATAGGAATGCCATGTAAGTGATCTTCACATGTGATGATGCTTGTATAGGCTGATGTTGATTTCATGTAGTTTTTTGAGCTAGCTTTGTGCCTATTTGTTCCATGCAAGTACCCATGTGTTATATATGGATTTGGGGTATAATCATCCCAGGAAGCTATTGGTGGAATCAGATTTCACTTTGGAGCAACTTCATAAACTGTCATTTTTCTGTCTTGATGCTATGTTTAGAGCTTGTTGTCATGTGGTGTGTTGAGCCTATGAGGATGATTCCTTGATGTGGCAATAGTGGGTGAACCCCTCTACAACATGGTAGTTTTGTTTTATGCTTAGGAGTTTGTATGTGCAAGTTGTGCCTAGTCAAAGTTGACATGTGGCTGAAATTCTCAGCTTGGTGAAAATCTGTGATTTTCACGAAGTCCGAGAAACTGTTGTTATTTTCTTCCCTTGTTGTTGTGGTTGCAAAAGCTCATGTGTTGGGAATCAACCCTTGCAATCAACTAGAGAGTTGGAGTTTTGTGTTTGTCTAGCTCTCTGTTAAATTTCATGCACTTTCACTTCCTGTAGATATCATTTTGGAGGCTGTCAAAATGCTTCAGAGCATAAGCAGTTGGTGAAAATCTGAGATTTTCACGAAGTCCCTGAAATCTGTTATTTTTGTCCAAGTTAGCACCTGTAGATCTTCCTGTGCGTGACTCCTTTGTATTATCTTCTTGCTCAGGCTTGTAGAGCTTTCGAATATCTTTTGCCACATATCCTGTTTGGCACATTTGGGTGGCTGTAGGTGCTTTGCATGTTGCTCACAAACTGCTATGATGCTGTTTAGGACAGATTGCATGTTTTAGTTGTTTTGAAGCTCGTGTTAGTATCGTTGGTGGTGTGGTGAGTTTCTTTGCACCACCCCACCTATATAGGTGTTGTTTGATCATGTGGCAACCTGGGAACACCAGAAGAGTGCCATTGGAGTGTGCTTATGGTGGATTTGAACCGTAGGACTCCATATCTTGTTTCGTAGTTTCCGGTTGATCCGTAGCTCCGTTCGCAACGTTCTTTATATGCTTTTGCATCGTTTTATCGTGATGCACCTGTTCATGCCATCTTCATGCATGTCAAGATAGCTTAGAGTGAAGTCTGTCCAGAAGTTTATCTTCTCTTCTCATGCATATGCATGTGACTAGAATAGAGATGCATGCTTCATTCTCATCTCATGCATCATGTGTTTGTTGCATCATGTTGTGTTGGTATTCATTGGTTGTTATTTTTATCTTGGGTAGCACCAGGATCGGAGAGCGAGTATGTGGATCCTGGAGAGTACGTGCAGGACGAACAAGAGCAGTTCCAAGCTGAAGACATCAGAGGCAAGATGATCATGACCTTGATACCGTATCTAGTTTTGTTATGCTTAGAATCACGTTTCCTTCGATATGCTCGCTGCCTACCACTTGATATAATTGCCTCCTGATATTGCCTTGAAACCCAAACACCTTCCCCTCCTAGCTAATGTTGTTTGGCAAGTAGGCTTGCTCAGCTTCTAATGATAGATTTGCTAGTTGCAGGTGCCAGCTGTCTCATGTGATAACATGAGTATTTTGATATCATTATGCTTAAAGTGCTATTTAATTAATGCACCTATATACTTGGTAAATGATGGAAGGCCTAGCGTTTTGCCGGGTGATTTGTTCCGTTATTGCCGCCTTAGTTTCGGCTACTCGTGTTTGATTCCATAACTGATCGCTCCTCACACATTCGGGGTTGTTATGGGGACTCCCTTGATAAATCGTGTAGTGTTAAGACTTGTCCGACAAGACCCAACATTGGTTTTAATTGCTAATCACTTAATAATAATTCTGCATAGGGAATAGCTACCCCGAGGATTTAATCAACAACCCGGGCCAGTGCTCCTCATGAGTGTTGGTCCACCCACCTAGCAGTCGGCGGTACCACCTCAGGGCAACTTGAGGCATTTGGTCATCGTCCACTATGCATAGACGGTGTTGTCGTGAGACTGAGATACGCGGCTCTTATCAGGGTCGTCGACACACCGGGAGGTCCTGCTAGTCTTGTCTTACCTTAGCGATATACCTTGCGTATAGGAATCCCGGTGAAACTTTGGGTCTCCCCAGAGTTGAGGTTTTCCTCTAAGAAATCCGACGAGATCACGAGATTCGTGATAGAGGATTACTTTGCGGCCCGTGACCGTTTATGATGGACTAGTTGGAGCACCCCTGTAGGATTTAATCTTTCGGAAAGCCGTGCCCGCGGTTATTGGCAACATGGATTATTTGTTAACATCCAGTTATAGATAACTTGAACTAACACTAATAAAATTGCCAGTCGTGTGCGTAACGTGACTGTCCCCTTCGAAGACCTCTCTTCGATCGGGAACACGGTGGGGTTATGCTTGACGTAAGTAGGTGTTCAGGATCACTTAGTGATCACCTAGTCTTTGACCACTCGCGTAGACCACCACATCTATAACTTTGATCTTCGTAAGTTAGCCACCATAAATGCTTAGGATGCAGCAACCTAAACACTGAACCTTCCTCACCTAATAACTTGACTAGTTTCGGTACCAAGGTCATCGATTGCTGAGTCCCCGTGGCTCACCATTTACTACAACACCCCAACAGGTTCAGATACGCCCGATGCATGTGATCCAGATGGCACGCAGCTGGCGTGGTAGTACGACGAGGAGAACGACCGCCTGTACGTGAACTATCCAGAAGACTGAGGCCGTGGTCGTGACCGTGGGCAAGCATGCGGGATATCATAGTCTTTTCCTTGTGTTATGTAGTCCATAGCGGAACTACCTTGTGTGAATAAATGTGTGCATGTAAACTCTGATATTATCTATGTGAGATGGCAAATGAATGCCCTATTTGTCAATCTTAAATTATGTATGTGCTATGTTTATCTCGCTTGCGAAACGCTTAGATGCGCTTCTTTCCCTTTTGGGGCATCGCCCCCCTAAATATGAAAGGACCGCATCTTAGTCGTTACAAGTTGGTAATCAGAGCCTTACGACCATAGGAGCCTTTGTGTGATCGTACTTGGCCGAGTCGAGTCTAGTAAAAGGTTTTGAGTCTTAGTTATATGGGAGAGTAGGTTTCTTTTTTCTCCTCTTCCATGCTCTGGTGAGGTTCTCGACTTAGGAAATCTTAATTCCACTCCTCTTCTCGCTCAAATTTTTTTAGGATCACGCGGGTATTTTGAAATCTATATGATATCGATGTGACGGAGTTCTGTCTTGGTGCCTCCTGTCTGCCTTGATTTCTTTCGGGGAGTTGAGCTCCAGGGGATTCTTGTGCACATCGCCATCGTTCAGATTTCTTAGTATCTTAGAACGAAGGATGTTTGTAATTGCTTCAATACTAGTGGTGGCGAGATAACCCTGATGTCCCCAGTACTGGTGTAGATTGTTCGGGAGTACTGCCATACTTTGTATCGTTGTGATCACGAGGGTCTGTAGTAGATGAAGGTCCGAGGCTCTGGTTATGTGTTGACGGATGTGATACGTTGGACGGGTTAGTATATGAGTTGTGTGAAATATTACTCCTTGTATCCGTGTACCAGATTGCATGACCAGATATTTTGGGAATTCATAGGTGGGATATCAAGTAGTGACTTATAGGACAATCTTCCTACAGATGCATGATGCGAGGTTGGGATTCAACATTCAGTGGGTACGTTTGTTCACGGTCGTCTTACAGCGGTTCTCGTTGTGTCTTAAAGAGCCCTTGTAGCTTGCTACGACTCAGGGATGCTTCGTAAGTTGTGTGCACTACCTTGCACAGGATGGCTACTGTAAATTCGAGCCCGTGCGATCTTATCCACGAAGATATCAGATGAAATCTCGATCATACATTTGTTTCGAGCAGTTCTAGCTCATGCTTGGTTTGCAAGTGGTCTTAATGATAATTTTGTCGACAATCACTTTGAAGAAGCATTCTTACTATTTTGTTCGAGTGCAATTGCTAATATTCCTGTTCAGATATTCCTGCCTTTTTGATTCAGCTTTACCTTCAATATTATTCTGTGGGCTAATGTGTTGTCCGTCTTCAGGATGTCTCCACCAACTCGTCAGAATCCAGGTCGTGAGGGTGCTGAGATGCCTCCACCACCCCCTCCACCACCTCCTCCGCCTCCTCCTCCTCCCACAGAGGCTTGGCAAGCGGTGATGTCTGCTACAAATGCAAACACTCAGGTGCTGATCCAACTGTTGCAAGAGAGGACTAATCAGTAGCAAGGCAGCTTCAACCGTGGTGGTAATCAGTTTGCTACTCTGAGTCAATTCCTGGCAAATCAGCCGAAGACCTTCACGTCGTGTGATCAGCCGTTTGATGCTGAGGAGTGGATTCGGGACATGAACAAACACTTTGAGTGCAGCAATGTCCGTCCAGAGGATTTCATCAAGTTTGCAACATTCCAGCTGAAGGGGCAAACATCGATCTGGTGGCCGCAGTTGAAGGGTTCCAGGGGTGCCAGAGTGATCACTTGGGATGAGTTCTGCAGAGACTTTAGGTCCCACTATATCCCATCTAGCTTTGTGGAGGAGATGCGTGAGAAGTTCAGGCGCTTGAAGCAAGGTGGTAACTCCGTGTACAAGTACAACGTCGAGTTCCATGAGCTAGCCCGATATGCCTTGCAGGACATTCCAGATCAGAAGAGCAAGATCTATCAGTTCAGAGGTGGTCTGAAAGAGGATTTGCAGCTAGCCCTTGCTTTGCATGATCCCGAGGAGTTTGATAAGTTCTACAACTTGGCTCTGAGGGCTGAGGCAGCTTTGCTCAGGGTGGAGAATTCGAAGAAGCGTTTCAGAGATTCCATCTCGTCTTCCTCAACTCAGGTGGTTCAGAAGCAACAGAAATATTGGGTGTCTCCTCCTCCTCCTCGGCACACGCAACAGTTCAAGCAATTAGGTGGCCGTGGTTCTTCCCACCAACCCAACCCAGCTTTCCAGCAGAGGTTTCAGCAGCAGAAGCAAGGGACTCCTCAGACACAGTACCATCAGCCGACAGATGTTACTTGTCACAGGTGTGGGCAGAAGGGTCACTATGCCAACAAGTGCACTTCTCAGCTGCGTCTTCCGCCTCCTCCTCCAGGCAAACCTCCAAGCAATGCTATAGTGAAGTTCAATCCCAGGTCTGCTAGAGTCAATATGGCGAATGCAGCTGAAGCAGAGAACTCGTCACACGTGATTATTGGTAATCTCCTCGTTAATGATATTCCTGCTAAGGTTTTATTTGATTCTGGTGCATCGCATTTCTTCATGTCCCGCCCATTCTTTGCAAAGCATGATTTTGTTTGTGAAGATTTGCTTAAGCCGGTCTCAGTAGTTTCTCCTCGGAGATTGATGAATTCCAATTGTTTGGTTCCGGTGTCACTGTCAAGATGGGTAAATATGCTTTTCTGGCGTCTCCTATTGTCCTTGGCATTTCTGATATTTATTTGATCCTTGGTATGAACTGGTTGGCTATGAACAAGGCATCTATTGATTGTGAAGCTAAAGAAGTGAAGCTAACGCACTCTTCGGAGGACGTGATTATCTTCGCAGCGCGCGATGACACAATCCGTCTATTTTCCTTGAATGAGAAGGGTGAGATTTCTCCAATTTCGCAAGTCCTAGTGGTCTGCGAATATGAAGATGTTTTTTCGGAAGAACTGCCAGAAATGCCCCCGCACCGAGAAGTTGAGTTCGTAATTGAGCTTGAACCGGGTACTGAGCCTGTGTGCAAACGGCCGTACAAATTGGGTCCACAAGAGCTAAAGGAGCTAAAGAGACAACTCGATGAGCATGAGCGTCTGGGTCTGATCAGACCAAGTTCATCTCCTTGGGGCTGTGGAGTGCTTTTTGTCAAGAAGAAGGATGGCACGGACCGATTGTGTGTCGATTACCGTCCATTGAATAAGAAGACAATCAGAAACAAGTATCCACTTCCTAACATCAATGAGTTGTTCGAGCAATTGAAAGGGGCTAAGGTCTTCTCCAAGCTCGATCTCAGGATGTGTTATCATCAGATTCACATTCGCGAAGAGGATATTCCAAAGACTGCTTTCAGGACAAGCTTTGGCTCGTATGAGTATACAATGATGTCTTTTGGTCTGGCAAATGCTCCACTGACCTTCTGTCGGATGATGAATTATATCTTCTCCCCATTCAAGAATGAATTCGTCTTGCTGTATCTTGATGATATTCTGGTCTTTTCGGAAACTGAGGAAGAGCATGAAGAACATCTCAGGCTGGTGCTTGATAAGCTGAGAGAGCATAAGTTCTATGCCAAGTTTTCCAAATGTGAGTTCTGGTTGAAAGAAGTTGTCTACCTTGGGCACATCATCTCTGCCGAGGGCATCAAAGTTGATCCGTCAAAGGTGCAGACCATTGTTGAGTGGGAGCCTCCGCAAAATGTGAAGCAACTTCGAAGCTTTCTCGGGCTTGCAAGCTATTGTAGAAGATTCGTTGAGAACTTCTCCAAGATTGCTAAGCCTCTCTCAAGTCTTCTTCAGAAGGGTGTGAAGTATGTCTGGTCTCCAGAGTGTGAGTTGGCTTTCGACACACTCAAAGAGAAGCTCACTTCTACTCCAGTCTTGGTTCCTCCTGATGACTCCAAACCTTACCAAGTGTTTTGCGATGCCTCTCTTCAAGGTCTTGGTGCTGTGTTGATGCAAGACAAGAAAGTGGTAGCTTATACCTTGAGGCAGTTGAAGCCAAGTGAGAAGAATTACCCCACTCATGATCTTGAGTTGGCGACAGTGGCACATGCTCTGATGACTTGGAGACACCTCTTGTTGGAATGAAAGGTTGAAGTGTTCACCGATCACAAGAGTCTCAAGTACATCTTCACCCAATCTAACCTGAATCTTCGGCAAACTCGTTGGGTGGAAATGCTCCAAGATTTTAATCCGAGTGTTGAGTACACTCCAGGCAAAGCTAATGTCGTGGCAGATGCTTTGAGCAGGAAGGCTTACTGTAACAGTCTCATTCTGAAGCCTCTCCAGCCTGACCTTTGTGAATCTTTCATAAAGCTCAACCTTCAGTTAGTACCTCAAGGATTTCTTGCAAATCTTCAGATCTCTCCTACCCTGGAAGACCAGGTCCGAGCAGCGCAACTTCTTGATGCAATGGTGAAGAAAGTTAAGATTGGCTTGGCAAAGGGAGTTCCCAAATATAAGTGCTTCAGTGTTGATGCGAGAGACACATTATTCTTTGAGGATCGTCTTGTCGTTCCGAAAGGTGATCTCAGAAAGGTTATCATGGAAGAAGCTCATAACTCTCTGCTCTCAATACATCCAAGAAGTTCCAAAATGTATCAGGACTTGAAACAGACCTTCTGGTGGACTCGCATGAAGCGTGAGATTGCTCAGTTCGTAAATGAATGTGATGTATGTCGAAGGGTGAAAGCAGAGCATCAACGTCCAGCAGGTCTTTTGCATCCATTGCCCATTCCCGTGTGGAAGTTCGACCATATTGAGATGGATTTCATCACCGGGTTTCCGAAGTCCAAGAAGGGTAACGATGCCATCTTCATCGTCATCGACAAGTTGAGCAAAGTAGCTCATTTTCTTCCAGTCAAGGAATCCATCTCGGCAGCTCAGCTTGCAGAGTTGTACACTTCCAGGATAGTATCTTTGCACGGCGTGCCTATGTTGATTTCTTCGGATCACGGGAGTATCTTCACTTCCAAGTTCTCGGACTCTTTTTAGTCTGCGATGGGTACGAAGATACGATTCAGCACAACTTTTCATCCTCAAACTAGTGGGCAAGTGGAGAGTGTCAATCAGGTCCTTGAGGATATGCGGAGAGCCTGTTTCATTACTTTTGGCATGAAGACTGCCTACCTTTCACTGAGTTCTCGTATAACAACAGTTATCAAGCTAGTTCAGGCAAAGCTCCGTTTGAAATTCTCTATGGCAGGAAGTGTCGTACCCCGCTCAACTGGTCTGAGACTGGCGAGCGTCAGATTCTTGGGAATGACTTGATCGAAGAAGCATAAGAGATGTGTCGGGTCATTCGGGATAATCTCATAGCAGCGCAGTCCCGTTAGAAGAGCTACTATGATAGCAAGCATCGTGACATGTCTTATGAGCTCGATGACTTCGTCTATCTCAAAGTGTCTCCTACGAAGGGCACTGAGCGTTTTGGCATCAAAGGCAAGCTTGCTCCTCGTTTCGTTGGTCCTTTCAGAGTTGTTGGCAAGAGAGGCAACCTTGCGTATCAACTTGAGCTCCCTACAAACTTCGCAAATGTGCATGACGTGTTCCATGTCTCTCAGCTCCGGAGATGCTTCAAGACTCCCGAGCGCACAATTGATCTTGAAGATATCGACCTTCAACCCAACCTATCCTATCGTGAGCATCCAGTTGCAGTTCTCGAGACGACTGAGCCCAAGACCCGCAACAAGTCAAACAAGTTTCTCAAGGTGAAGTGGTCACATCATTCCGATAAAGAGGCCACTTGAGAACGCGAGGATCACCTCCGTTCCTCATTCCCAGAGTTCTTTCAGTCCTAGATCTCGGGACGAGATCTTCTTGTAGTCTGGGAGAGTTTGTAATGCCCCAAGTGTAACAATGCCATATTTGGAACCTTGCCATGTTTGGATCCTTGATGTCATGCATATGGAGTTGTCATTTCATGTGACTTATATCTTGTTTTCCCTTTGCATCATGCCATCCATAGCATTCATCCATGCTTGTGTGTTGTGGTGTTGATCTTATGTGTGATTGTGATTGTGATGGGTATGTGGTGTGTGAAGTGTTGTGCAAAGTTTGGCTTCCAACTTTGCCTATTTATCCAAAAGCTAGGTTTCAACTAAACCTTTTCTTCTTATCTTTCCTGAAGTTCAAGTTTTACTTGCTTTAACCCTGTTTGAAAAATGTAGATCATTTAGAGTATTTTCTGGTGGTTGTGCTGCTATGTCTAAGGTGTTTTAAAACTATGCTTAAGTGGGGTTTTTGTTCACAAAACAGATTATATAATTCTGTTTTGTAAATATTTCTTTCCTCCAATAATCCTCTTTTCATTTTATTTAAATAGGTCATAATTCCATTATGACCAGGGTCATTTTTATTTTATTTTTGGAGCCATAGAATTACCTAGGAGTTTAATGTTTGCTGGCATTTGTTTTTAAGTGGAAAACCCAGTGGGTTTTCTTTCTTTTATTTGGCGCCCCCAAGTGGGCCTTCTCCCCTCACTGGCCCAACTCCTTTTTCTCTCGCGCGGTAGGCCACTCCCCGGTTCCTCTCCTGTTGATGCCGTGTCCCTCCTCGTGTCCAGCTTTCCGTCAGAGATTCAGAGAGAGAGCGAGAGAGAGGGTCGACGCCGTGGCTTCACGGACGTCGATGTGGCCCCCCTCGACCCCTACTTAATCCCTCGGCGTGCGTGCCCTGTCCTAGGGTTCCCTCCTCGCCGCCACCCCCTCTCCTTCTTCCCCCTGCGATCAGATTTGAGAAAGAGAGAGTGAGCAGGTAAGTGTTGCTGCAGTCGTCATAGAGTTCGTCGCCGGCCTCCCTCCTCGTCGCCCGCAGCGTCTCCGTGGCGGCCAAGGCACGCTCGGGCATGGAGCTCCTCCCTCCTTCCCGTTCCCGGCGTTAGCAGAGGGGATCCTCCTCTCTGGCGCACCCTCCACGGCGGCTCCGTCAAGCCAGAGCGGGACGTCGTGCCGCCCAACCTCTTCTTCCCGCTACGTCGTCATCGGCGCTTCCCCGACGTCACCTGGGTGAGCGACCACCTTCTCCTTCCCGTTTCCCTGCGAATAGATCCCTCCTGGAGCCGTAGCAGTGCGGCCGTCGTGCTCATGTGTTGTCGCCGCCGTAGGTCGTCGAGTTGTGTGTGTGGTGCTACTCCCTGCGAGCTAGGGCCAAGAATGGGTTCCTCTCGAACCCATCTTCCTCCCAGCAAGAGCATGTTGCTCAACTTGAGCTGTAACGTCGTCGGCGTCCGTCCCCTGTTCCGGCCGCCGTGTTATGTAGAAGTAGCAAAGAAGCTTACCTAAGAGGGTTACCTTCCGTTCTCTAGTAAGCTACAAACGTCCAGCAGAGTGGTAGGAGGTGTTTTGGTGCAACAGTTGGTCGCGGGTTCGAACCCAGTGGTGCCCCCCTTTTTAGTGTTGTGTTTTGTGATCAGTAACTCGACACGGAAACATACCATGTTTCCCTTTCCCTCTGTGTCGAGCCCAAGGTCAGTAGTGCAGTTGTAGTGTAGATGTGCTGTGGTTTAACAGGTCTTGGGTTCGATCCCAAGACCACCCCTTTTTATTTTTATTTCTTTTTTTGCTGTTTATAGTAGTGTATGTTGTTGCATTGCTTGGGCAGCAATCTATTTGTGCCTAAGATCAATACCAGTAGGTTTCTTCTTTATTTTAGCTTTGTGTGTATGTGTAGGTGAGTGTACCATGTGTTGATGTATGAGGAGTATGTTGTGTGTGTGTGTGTGTTTTGTGATGCATGTGTGTGTGTGACACACACACATGAACATGGTATCTTGTTGCCCTCTTGTGCATGTGAGTAGGGTGTAGGCAAGCTCTTGCATGGGTGTGTGGTTGATCTAGCTTGGGTAGTTGAGTGTGTTGTAGTGTGGGTATATGTATGTGCACATGGGTGACTTGTGCACCTATGTGAGAGGGTGTGTGTGATTGTGGTGTCATTTGCACATGTGCAAGAGGTCACCCCTCTTGTTGCGCCTCTTGTATATGTGAGAGTAGTGGTAGTGTTTGTGTGTGTAGGTGTGTAGGTGCTCATGCATATGTGTGTGTGTGAGCATGAGTGCAATTGAGCACTTGAGCATGAGGGCTCACCTCTCATGCTTGCCACCAAGTTGGGTTTGGTGTAGTGCAGTCTTGTGTGTGTGAATAGGTAGATATAGGAATGCCATGTAAGTGATCTTCACATGTGATGATGCTTGTATAGGCTCATGTTGATTTCATGTAGTTTTTCGAGCTAGCTTTGTGCCTATTTGTTGCATGCAAGTACCCATGTGTTATATATGGATTTGGGGTATAATCATCCCAGGAATCCATTGGTGGAATTAGATTTCACTTTGGAGCAACTTCATAAACTATCATTTTTCTGTCTTGATGCTATGTTTAGAGCTTGGTGTCATGTGGTGTGTTGAGCCTATGAGGATGATTCCTTGATGTGGCAATAGTGGGTGAACCCCTCTACAACATGGTAGTTTTGTTTTATGCTTAGGAGTTTGTATGTGCAAGTTGTGCCTTGTCAAAGTTGACATGTGGCTGAAATTGTCAGCTTGGTGAAAATCTGTGATTTTCACTAAGTCTGAGAAACTGTTGTTATTTTCTTCCCTTGTTGTTGTGGTTGCGAAAGCTCATGTGTTGGGAATCATCCCTTGCAATCAACTAGAGAGTTGGAGTTTTGTGTTTGTCTAGCTCTCTGTTAAATTTCATGCACTTTCACTTCCTGTAGATATCATTTTGGAGGCTGTCAAAATGCTTCAGAGCATAAGCACTTGGTGAAAATCTGAGATTTTCACGAAGTCCCTGAAATTTGTTATTTTTGTCCAATTTAGCACCTGTAGATCTTCCTGTGTGTGACTCCTTTGTATTATCTTCTTGCTCAGGCTTGTAGAGCTTTCGAATAGCTTTTGCCACATATCTTGTTTGGCACATTTGGGTGGCTGTAGGTGCTTTGCATGTTGCTCACAAACTGCTATGATGCTGTTTAGGACAGATTGCATGTTTTAGTTGTTTTGAAGCTTGTGTTAGTATCGTTGGTAGTGTGGTGAGTTTCTTTGCACCACCCCACCTATATACGTGTTGTTTGATCATGTGGCAACCTGGGAACACCAGAAGAGTGCCATTGGAGTGTGCTTGTGGTGGATTTGAACCGTAGGACTCCATATCTTGTTTCGTAGTTTCCGGTTGATCTGTAGCTCCGTTCGCAATGTTCTTTATATGCTATTTGCATCGTTTTCTCGTGATGCACCTGTTCATGCCATCTTCATGTATGTCAAGATAGCTTAGAGTGAAGTTCTGTCCAGAAGTTTATCTTCTCTTCACATGCATATGCAAGTGACTAGAATAGAAATGCATGCTTCATTCTCATCTCATGCATCATGTGTTTGTTGCATTATGTTGTGTTGGTGTTCATTGGCTCTTATTTTTATCTTGGGTAGAACCGGGATCGGAGAGCGAGTACGTGGATTCTGGAGAGTACGTGCAGGACGGACAAGAGCAGTTCCAAGTTGAAGACATCACAGGCAACATGACCATGACCTTGATACCGTATATAGCTTTGTTATGCTTAGAATCACGTTTCCTTCGATACGCTCGCTGCCTACCACTTGATATAATTGCCTCCTGATATTGCCTTGGAACCCAAACACCTTCCCCTCCTAGCTAATGTTGTTTGGCTAAGTAGGCTTGCTCAGCTTCTAATGATAGATTTGCTAGTTGCAGGTGCCAGCTATCTCATGTGATAACATGAGTATTTTGATATCATTATGTTTAAACTGCTATTTAATTAATGGACCTATATACTTGGTAAATGATGGAAGGCCTTGCCTTTAGCCGGGTGATTTTTTCCGTTATTGCCGCCTTAGTTTCGGCTACCAGTGTTTGATTCCATAACTGATCGCTCCTAACACGTTCGGGGTTGTTATGGGGACCCCCTTGAAAAATCGTGTAGTGTTAAGACTTGTCCGGCAAGACCCAACATTGGTTTTAATTGCTAATCACTTAATAATAATTCTGCATAGGGAATAGCTACCCCGAGGATTTAATCAACAACCCGGGCCAATGCTCCTGATGAGTGTTGGTCCACCCACCAGCAGTCGGCGATACCACCTCAGGGCAACCTGAGGCATTTGGTCATCGTCCACTATGCATAGATGATGTTGTCCTGAGACTGGGATACGCGGCTCTTATCGGGGTCATCGACACACTGGGAGGTCTTGCTAGTCTTGTCTTACCTTAGCAATATATCTTGCGTATAGGAATCCCGGTGAAACTTTGGGTCTCCCCAGAGTTGAGGTTTTCCTCTAAGGAATCCGACGAGATCACGAGATTCGTGATAGAGGATTACTTTGCGGCCCATGACCGATTATGATGGACTAGTTGGAGCACCCCTGTAGGATTTAATCTTTCGGAAAGCCATGCCTGCGGTTATTGGCAACATGGATTATTTGTTAACATCCGGTTATAGATAACTAGAACTAACTCTAATAGAATTGCCAGCCGTGTGCGTAACCGTGACTGTCCCCTTCAAAGACCTCTCTTCGATCGGGAACACGGTGGGGTTATGCTTGACGTAAGTAGGTGTTCAGGATCACTTAGTGACCACCTAGTCTTCGACCGCTCGCGTAAACCACCACATCTATAACTTTGATCTTCGTAAGTTAGCCACCATAAATGCTTAGGATGCTGCAACCAAACACTGAACCTTCCTCACCTAATAACTTGACTAGTTTCAGTACCAAGGTCATCGATTGCTGAGTCCCCGTGGCTCACCATTTACTACAACACCCCAACAGGTACAGGTACGCCCGACGCAGGTGATCCAGATGGCATGCAGCTGGCCTGGCAGTACGACGAGGAGAACGACCGCCTATACGTGAACTATCGAGAAGACTCAGGCCGTGGTCGTGATCGTGGGCAAGCATGCGGGATAGCATAGTATTTTCCTTGTGTTATGTAGCCCGTAGCGGAAGTACCTTGTCTGAATAAATGTGTGGATGTAAACTCTGATATTATCTACGTTAGATGGCAAATGAATGCCCTATTTGTCAATCTTAAATTATGTATGTGCTATGTTTATCTCGCTTGCGAAATGCTTAGATGCGCTTCTTTCCCTTTTGGGGCATCGCCCCCCTAAATAGGAAAGGACCGCATCTTAGTCGTTACAATTCCAATGACGGGCTTCCTCAAAATTGCCCTAGGTCTTCATGAGCAAGCAAGTTGGATGCACACCCACTAGTTCTCCTTTTGAGCTTTCACACACTTATAGCTCTAAGTGCACCCGTTGCATGGTAATCCCTACTCATTCACATTGATTTCTATTGATGGGCATCTCCATAGCCCGTTGATACGCCGAGTCGATGTGACCATCTCCTCCTTTTTGCCTCACAACCTCCACCACACTCTATTTCACCTATAGTGCTATATCCATGGCTCACGCTCATGTATTGCACGAGAGTTGAAAAAGTTTCAGAAAGTAAGAGTGCGAAAACAATTACTTGGCCAATACCGGGGTTGTGCATGATTTAAATTCGTTGTGTGGGGATGATGGAGCGTAGCCAGACTATATGATTTTGTAGGGATAACTTTCCTTGGCCTTGTTATTTCAAAAGTTCATGATTACCTTGCTAGTTTGCTTGAAGTATTATTGTTTTCATGTCAATAGCAAACTATTGTTTTGAATCTTACGGATCTGAACATTCATGTCACATGAAAGAAGTTACAAAGGACAAATATGTTAGGTAGCATTCCACATCAAAAATTCAGTCTTTATCACTTCCCTACTCGAGGACGAGCAGGAGTTAAGCTTGGGGATGCTTGATACGTCTCCAACGTATCTATAAGTTTTGATGGATCCATGCTATTATCTTGTCAACTTTGGATGTTTTGTATGCATGAATATGCTATTTTATATCTTTTTTGGGACTAACCTATTAACTCAGTGCCAAGTGCCAGTTTCTATTTTTTTCCGTGTTTTTTACCTTTTTCAGAGGAGAATATTAAACGGAGTCCAAATGGAATAAAATCTTCGGATTGATTTCTTCCTAATAGAAGATACGGAGGGAACTTGAGAACCAAGGCAAATGACCCCACGGGAGGCCACAAGCCCCCTAGCCGCGGCCTGGGGGGTGGGGGGGTGGCGCTTACCAGGCTTGTGGCCCCCCGTGGCTCCTTTGCCCTACTTCTTCCGCCTATAAATTCTCCAAAAATCCAAAACTGCCAGAGAGAGCCACAAAAATACTTTTCCGCCGCCGCAAGCTTCTGTCTCTGCAAGATCCCATCTGGGGCACGTTCTGGTGCCCTGCCGGAGGGGGATTCAGACACGGAGGGCTTCTTCATCAACACCATTGCCTCTCCGGTGATGCGTGAGTAGTTCACCATAGACCTTCGGGTCCATAGCTAGTAGGTACATGGCTTCTTCTCTCTCTTGGATCTTCAATACAAAGTTCTCCATGATCTTCATGGAGATCTATCCGATGTAATCTTCTTTTGCGGTGTGTTTGTCGAGATCCGATGAATTGTGGATTTATGATCAGATTATATATGAATGTTATTTAAGTCTACTCTGATCTCTTATATGCATGATTTCGTATCCTTGTAATTCTCTTCGAGTTGTGGGTTTCGGTTGGCCAACTTGATCTATAATTCTTGCAATGGGAGAAGTGCTTGGTTTTGGGTTCATACCATGCGGTGTTCTCACGTAGTGATAGAAGGGGTAGCGAGGCACGTATCATGTTGTTGCCATCAAGGGTAAAAAGATGGGGTTTATATCTATTGCATGAATTTATCCCTCTACATCTTGTCATCTTGCTTAAGGCGTTACTCCGTTTGTTATGAACTTAATACACTAGATGCATGCTGGATAGCGGTCGATGTGTGGAGTAATAGTAGTAGATGTAGAAAGTATCGGTCTACTTGTCTCATACGTGATGCCTATATGTATGATCATTGCCTTAGATATCATCATGACTTTGCGCGATTCTATCAATTGCTCGACAGTAATTCGTTCACCCACCGTAATACTTGCTATCATGAGAGAAGCCTCTAGTGAACACTATGGCCCCCGGGTCTACTTCACTTCATATTTTCAGCTCTACACTTTTACTTTGTTTCACTTTCCACCTTGATATCTCACCTTGCAATTAATCGTGAAGGGATTGACAACCCCTTTATAGAGTTGGGTGCAAGTTTGTTTGTTTTTGCGCAGGTACATTGGAGACTTGTCTTGATACTCCTACTGGATTGATACCTTGGTTCTCAAACAGAGGAAAATACTTACTGCTACTGTGCTGCATCACCCTTTCCTCTTCAAGGGAAAAACCAACGCAAGCTTAAGAGGCAGCACTTCCTTAAGAAACCCGTTAAGGAACACTGTTTTGACATCCGTGTGCCAGATTTCATAATCGAAAAATGCAGCTATTGCTAACATGATTCTGACGGACTTAAGCATCAGTACAGGTGAGAAAGTCTCATCGCAGTCAACACCTTGGACTTGTGAAAACCCCTTTGCTACAAGTCAAGCTTTATAGACGGTCACATTAACGTCGACGCCCGTCTTATTCTTAAAGATCCATTTGTTCTGAATGGCCTTTCGGCCTTCAGCTAATACTTCTAAAGTCCATACTTTGTTGTCATACATAGATCCTATCTTGTACTTCATGGCCTCTAACCATTTGTTGGAATTCGAGCTCACCATTGCTTCTCCATAGCTCGTAGGTTCATTGTTATCTAACAACATGATTGATAAGACAGGATTACCGTATCACTCAGGAGCAGTACGTGCCCTTGTCGACCTACGGGGAGAAAAAAAATACCAGAGTCTGAGTTATCGCGTTTTACGATATGGAGCCGCTGCCACCTCCTGTTCTTCCTCGCGAGGGCAGATGTGGAGTCTGATTTGGGCTCCGGAGATGGGAAATCGACGTCGTCGTCATCACCAACCATCCTTCATCACCAATTTCATGATGCTCTCCGTCGTTAGTGAGTAATCCCATCGTAGGCTTGCTGGACGGTGATGGGTTGGATGAGATCTATCATTTAATCGAGTTAGTTTTGTTAGGGTTTGATCCCTAGTATCCATTATGTTCTGAGATTGATGTTGCTATGACTTTGCTATGCTTAATGCTTGTCACTAGGGCCCGAGTGCCATGATTTCAGATCCGAACCTATTGTGTTTTCATGAATATATATGTGTTCTTGATCCTATCTTGCAAGTTATAGACACCTACTATGATTTATGATCCGGATCCCCAGGGTGACAATAACTGGGATTCTTTCCGATGATTACCGTAGTTTGAGGAGTTCATGTATTCACTAAGTGCTAATGCTTTGGTCCGGTTCTCTATTAGAAGGAGGCCTTAATATCCCTTAGTTCCCATTAGGACCCCGCTGCCGCGGGAGGGTAGGACAAAAGATGTCATGCAAGCTCTTTTCCATAAGCACGTATGACTATATATGGAGTACATGCCTACATTACATTGATGAATTGGAGCTAGTTCTGTATCACCCTATGTTATGACTGTTGCATGATGAATGCCATCCGACATAATTATCCATCACTGATCCATTGCCTACGAGCTTTTCACATATTGGTCTTTGCTAAGTTACTTTTCTGTTGCTTTTGTTACAATCACTACAAAACTGCTAGTGGCACGTTTGCCACCGTTACCGTTACTTCCATACTACTTTGCTACTAAATACTTTGTTGTAGATAATAAGTTTTTCAGGTGCGGTTGAATTGACAACTCAGCTGCTAATATTCGAGAATATTCTTTGGCTCCCCTTGAGTCGAATGAATAAATTTGGGTTGAATACTCTACCCTCGAAAACTGTTGTGATCCCCTCTACTTGTGGGTTATCAAGACCTTTTTCTGGCGTCATTGCCGGGGAGCATAGCTTTATTCTCTGAGTCACTTGAAATTTATATTTGTTGATCACTATGAAGAATCTGAAAGACGCTAAAACCAAGATCTACCCCTCAACTACGAGGGCCAGGTAAGGAACTGCCATCTAACTCTGCACTTGATTCATCGTCTATTATGAGTAAATTTGCGACACCACCATGATGTCTACGCACGCTTCTATTCTTGTACACTATGTTGGGCCTCCAAGCGCAGAGGTTTGTAGGACAGCATCAATTTACCTCAAGTGGATGACCTAAGGTTTATGGAACTCAGCGAAGTAGAGGTTGAAGATGGTCTCTCTCAAGCAACCCTGCAATTAAGAAATAAGAAGTCTCTTGTGTCCCCAACACACCTAATACAATGGTAAATTGTATAGGTTCACTAGTTCGGTGAAGAGATGGTAAAATATGGGTGATAGGTGTGGCAAAGCAAGGTAATATAATTTTGTAATAAAAATGGCAGCAAGGTAGCAAGTGACAAAAGTGAGCATAAATGGTGTAACAATGGCGAGAAACAAGGCCACTAGGGGCAACTCCCAACAACATTAACATAGTCTAATCACATGATATTTCCACTAAAACTTGCAACGGTGATGTACTCGGAGGTCCTTCCTTTGTGATCAAGAGAGGACGAGAATTATGTAGGGCTACAAAAGCACACCTCAGAGTTCGTAGTTCTCTCTATGGATTTCCCAATGTCACCGCAGCCATCCAATGAGAGTACCACAATCACCACAACGTATCTCAAGGATAGTCAATGAAAAGCACCAAGAGACTCTCAATCTTCAATCAATTCACAAAAGAGGAAATCACTCATGAAAATATTCTTCTAATCCATGTCCAATAGATTACTGTCACCATGGTCTCGGGGATTATACTAGATAAGATCAACTGAGTACATCAATCCAATACATAGAAGAAGGGGAAACATCATGGGATCACCCTAGATTAACATAGCCTATGTCACAATAAAGATCACATCATGGGAGAGAGAATTAACCACATAGGTACTGTAGAAGACCTCAGCCTCGAGGAGGAACTACTCCCTCTTTACGGAGGGAGGAAGCAACGTCGATGGAGATGAATCCGGGGGCAGTTCTCCGTCCCGACAGGGTGCCGGTACAGGAATTCTGGTCCCCCAAAACTTGTCGGCGATGGCGGCGGAGATTGGAATTGCTTCTGGAGAAAAGGGTCCCGGAATCAGGGTTTCCTTTACGGGGCGTAAATATAGGCCAAAGGAGGGCGTCATAGGAGGTGGGGCCCACCCTGGTGGCCTGTGGGCGCGACCAGGGGCCAGGCCGCGCAGGGAGGTCGCCTGGGCAGCCCTTGGCTCCCCTCTAACCCATCTTTGGTGATCTGGAAGCTTCCGCCATGCTGATTTTTATATATTTTTCTAGGGATTTTTAGGGCTCTCGAGATTTGGGTAAAAGCCCCTGCAAAAAAGGCATCAGCAGACCGAAACTGGCACTGTGTGCATTGAGTTAGTAGGTTAGGACAAATATGTGTAAAAAGGTATGAGAGTGTAGCTAAGCATATAACAATGTCACCCAAAAGATCATGGAACAAGCAGAAATTATAGATACGTTTGGGATGTATCAACATCCCCAAGCTTAATTCCTGCTCGTCCTCGAGTAGGTAAATGATAACACAAATAATTTATGTGGTGACATGCTAACACACATATAATAACCCCAAAGTAAAGCAAGTAAGATATGCAATTCAAGTCAATACAATAACAAGCAAGAGTCTATATTTAGTATTGAAATTAGCAAAGTAAGAACATAAAGGTGCCAGAGCTCTCGCTGTCTGTGACTCAAATGTCTCCAAATGGTGTTTGTGTGTAAGAAGTGGGAGATGGGTAGAGAGCATAAAAATATTTATAGTTGAGAACTCAATCTACTAAACTTCACACTTGGTCTCCTTTGGAATCTTATTTTGACTCATCCCGAGACCACTAGTCAGGCAGAAGTCAAAATGATCCTCTCCCTTTCGACTTTGAGCACTCATGCAATGAATGAGCGCAAGCAAGACATGTTGGCACTTAGGATGACAAAGAGAATAATGATGGGGAAGGAAGACAAAAAGGTGTGAAAGGATCACATCAATGAGGACAACCATAGGCGAGATAAAGCCAAATGATAGATATAATATGAGGAGTAGGGATTGCCATGCAACGGATGCACATATGAGCTAAGGTAAGCTCTCCAATAGAACTAGCGGGGGTGCATCCAAATTGCTTGCTCATGAAGACCTAGAGCTCATTTGAGGAGGCTCATCATTGGAATATGCAAGCCAAGTTCTGTAGTGTAAGGATCCCCACATAGTTATGCATGAATGATAATCTCTATGGAGTACAAATATAGCAATGGAGTACGAGTGTGGATCTTTCAAAAGGGATAGTAGTTTTGCCCCCTTCTCTCTTTTTTTTCTTTTTTTCTTTGTTCTTTTTTCTTTTATTTTTGTGTGGCCTCTTTGGCTCTTTCTATTTATCTCTCATTTGTCCTCTTTGGGATATTTTAATTTATCCTCTTTGGGATCTTTTAATTTGTCCCCTTTGGGATCTTTTCCTCACTTAAGGGCAACGCTCTATGTTTTACAAGAATAAAAATAAGATCTTCACACTTTATAAGAAGTACTCAACATAAAGACAAATGAAAACTATCATGATGTATGCAAATGTATGCTTCTGCCAGTGTAGCAGGATATGAAATGAAACTAGCGCGCCATGTAGCAATAATAAGGGCAAGGCCCAACTAGCATGCGGCTCCTCGATCAAGCAAAAACATGTATGGGATGAAGATGAAGTCATGAGATGGTGGATGTTGCATGACAATGTATATCGGAAAGGCTATGGAAATGCCTTAATAGGTAGGTATGGTGGGTGTTTTGAGGAAAGATATAACGAGGCTTATGATGACAGAGCGTATCATGCCAAGGGTTTGGATGCACCGGCGAAGTTTGCACCAACTCTCAAGATGAGAAAGGGCAATGCACTGCACCGAAGAGGCTAGCAAAATATGGATGGTGGAAGTGCTAACAATCGAATACTCGCATTAGTCCGAAGAACTCATGTACTTATTATTGGTAAAGTTCTATCTAGTTAGGAGATTCACAAATAGACAAGTACCCCGACGAGGAGTGTTTGGGGGTTTGGTTATCCTTGCGCATCCTCGACCCATGGTAACGTGAGGGTACTCTATATATTCCAACCCCTTCAGAGGTTAGCGATTAATCTAGTAGCTAGAGTTGTCAACTAATTTTTAGTTTTTGAAAAACACATGGATTTACCAAAATACGACACCTATCACTAATAGGCTCAATCTCTTGGCACCAATAGTCCAAACATTACTCTAATCAATACATCAAAACTATTGCAAGTTACTACTATACTTAAATAGCAACCTGAGTTACCTACTCATGCAAGACACACAACTCAGTGCAACAAGCCAACTCTCTAAACAAGGTAAGCATGATAACTCAAGAGAGTACCAGAATCAACCTAAATAAAAAGCTCTTAAAAAGTTACAGCATGAAAACTAAGAGCTAAGCATGACAACAGCTATGAAAAGATAAAGAACACACAAAAAGATGAGCATGAATACCTATGTTGTGTTCTAGAGTGGAATGGAGCGCGTTTCTCTCCCAAACAAAGAAGGCCAGGGTCCAACTTGTTATGAACAACAAGCAAAACTAAAACAAAATAAAAAGTAAAGAGCGGGACGCTCCAAGCATAGCACATGACATATGAAGTGATAAAAATATAGCATGGAGATGGACGAACTAATGATTGTTGATAGAGAAGGGGATGCACGGGGGCATCCCCAAGCTTAGACGCTTGAGTCTCCTTGAATATTTCTTGGGGGTGCATGGGGGCATCCCCAAGCTTGAGCGCTTGACACTCGTGGATCTTCTTTCATCATCTTCCATTGCATACTGAAATCTCCCTTCATACGAAACTCATCATAAGCTAATTAGAGTGGTTAGTACCCATGATAAAATAATTCATTACCTACTGGAAATAAACATTTTCATGAAAAGCTATTGTTTCTCATGATTGCCAAAATGTTTTTGCAAAGGAAAAGCAAGCTTAAGATTTGCAAAATGATGAAAACGCAAAACGTGGCAAAATCTGTGAAAAAACAGAACAACAGGTAGTAAATAATTGTTTCAGGGCACTTCTGCAACTCAAATCAAAAAACTCAGAACAGATGTCAGAAATACAATTATATAGAGCATGCTGTAAAAAAATCATATCTAAAAGATGATCTGGTGATTTTTAGCGAATTTTCCGTCAAGCAGACATAATCTGTTTCTGGACAGCATGCCACAACTTTTGAACTTTCTTGCAATCGGAGGCTAAAACTTGGCACAAAGCTTAAAAATAAAGATACACTGATGTTGCTATAGTAGTAACAAGCATCAAGACCACTAAAACTGAAAGTAAAAACTCAAAGTAAAGATAACAAGGGTTGTCTCCCTAGAGCTCTTTCTTTATAGCCATAAAGATAGGCTTAAGATTATAATGATGCTCTCATAGGAATAAGAGTTGTAGAACAAAATAGAGCATCAAGAAGCAAATACCAAACACATTTAAGTATAACATGCTTCATATGCATTGGAATATTGCAATATAATAATTCTTTGAAGCACAAAGCAATAAGCTTAGGAAGGCAAAACAAGTGCAGGTTCAAAACCTTCAACATAAAGAGAGGGAACTTGATATTATTGAAATATCTATAAGCATATGTTCCCTTCTCATAATAATTTTCAGTGGGATCATGAATAAACTCAACAATATAAGTATCACATAAAGCATTGTTACCATGATGCACATGCAGAAAGGTACTCTTACTCTCCACATAAGCATAATCTTTGGGGAGCCCATGGTTAGGACATTTTAGCATTAAAGTTTTCAGTCTCCCCAAGCTTGAGCTATGCTCTCTCCGTCATGAGGATAGAAATTATAAAGATAATTACTATTCTCATGGACTTCATGAAAAGGATAAAACTTGGAGTAAAAGAGAGGCATAAGATCTTGCCAATTTAGCAAATGAGAGTTATCAAGAAGCCTATACCAATCCAAAGCCTTATCTTTTAATGATAGAGAGAATATCTTTCTCATAAAAAAATCCATCGATATACCTACACGCTTAAATAAGGAGCATAATTGTGAAATATATAGCAAGTGTTCGCCTGGATGTCTATCTCCTGCATATCGATTAGCCAAAACACAATCAATAATATCGGTTGGTATTTTAAAGGGCACAATTTACGTAGGTGGGGGAGGCTTCTCCACCACAATAGCGGTGGGGCGGTTCCCCGCAAGCAACAAACCAAGAGCAGAGTTTTCCATAAGCCTAACTAGTGAAAATAAAAAAAGAAATGAAAATATTTAATTGCAAGATCTAAAGATATACCTTCAAGCAATCACCTCCCCGGCAACGGCGCCACAAATAGTTTGATGTCTACGTATGCTTCTATTCTTGTAGACTATGTTGGGCCTCCAAACGCAGAGGTTTGTAGGACAACCGCATTTTCCCTCAAGTGGATGACCTAAGGTTTGTTGAACTCAGGGAAGTAGAGGTTGAAGATGGTCTCTCTCAAGCAACCCTGCAATTAAGAAACAAGAAGTCTCTTGTGTCCCCAACACACCTAATACAATGGTAAATTGTATAGGTGCACTAGTTCGGCGAAGAGATGGTAAAATATGGGTAATAGGTGTGGCAAAGTAGGGTAATATAAATTTGTAATAAAAACGGCAGCAAGGTAGTGCTACTTCTCAAATAACAACGCCAGAAATTGACACGTTGACAGAGACTTGCTTGCGTTGTTTTTTCCCTTGAATAGGAAAGGGTGATGCAGCACATGAGCAGTAAGTATTTCCCTCAGTTCGAGAACCAAGGTATCAATCCAGTAGGAGAATCTCGTCAAGTCCATAGTACCTGCACAAACACAAAAGAGCTTGCACCCAACGCTATAAAGGGGTTGTCAATCCCTTCAAGATTGATTGCAAAGTGAGAACTGAAGGCGGAAAGTGCAACGAAGTAAAAGTGTAAGGCTAAAAATATGGTGTGAAGTAGACCCGGGGGCCATAGTGTTCACTAGAGGGTTCTCTCAAAATAGAAAATAATACGGTGGGTGAACAAATTACTGTCGAGCAATTGATAGAACCGCGCAAAGTCATGACGATATCTAAGGCAATGATCATAATATAGGCATCATGTCCGAGACAAGTAGAACGATACTTTCTGCATCTACTACTATTACTCCCAACATCGACCGCTATCCAGCATGCATCTAGTGTATTGAGTTCATGATGAACAGAGTAACGCCTTAAGCAAGATGACATGATGTAGAGGGATAAACTCAAACCAATGATGAAAACCCCGTCTTTTTACCCTTGATGGCAACAACACGATGCATGCCTCGCTACCCCTTCTGTCACTGGGTGAGGTCATTGATACGTCTCAAACGTATCCATAATTTTTGATGGTTTCACACTGTTATCTTGTCTTCTTTGTATATTTTATGTACCTTTTTATATCTTTTTGGGGACTAACTTATTGATTCAGTGCCAAGTGCCAGTTCCTGTTTTTCCGTGTTTTTGACTCTTTCCAGATCTGATTTTGGAACGGAGTCCAAACACAAGAAAAACCGTGAAATGATTTTTTCCTGAACGGAAGAAGTCCACGGAGACTTTGGGCCAGGCCAGGTGGGACCCAGGGAGCCCACAAGGGCCCACTCCGCCACCAGGGGGAGGCGGCGGTGGGAAAGCTTGTGGCTTCCGTGGCCGCCTCCTGATCTAGGTTTTGCGCATATATATTCTCAAATATTCCGCAAAAAATCGGGGGAGCCTTGAAAATACTTTTCCGCCACCGCAAGCTTCCGTTTCCGCGAGATCTCATCTGGAGACCCTTCCCGGCGCCCTGCCGGAGGGGACTTTGGAGGTGGAGGGCTTCTTCATCATCATCATCGCCCCTCCAATGACTCGTGAGTAGTTCACTTCAGACCTACGGGTCCGTAGTTAGTAGCTAGATGGCTTCTTCTCTCTCTTGGATCTTCAAAACAAAGTTCTCCATGATCTTCATGAAGATCTATCCGATGTAATCTTCTTTGGCGGTGTGTTTGTCGAGATCCGATGAATTGTGGACTTGTGATCAGATTATCTATGATATATATTTGAGTCTTTGCTGATTTTTTATATGCATGATTTGATATCCTTGTAAGTCTCTCCGAGTCTTGGGTTTTGTTTGGCCAACTAGGTCTATGATTCTTGCAATGGGAGAAGTTCTTGGTTTTGGGTTCTGCCATGTGGTGACCTTTCCCAGTGACACAAGGGGCAGCAAGACACACATCAAGCAGTTGCCATCAAGGGTAAAAAGATGGGGTTTTTATCATTGGTTTGAGATTATCCCTCTACATCATGTCATCTTGCTTAAGGCGTTACTCTTTTCTTATGGACTTAATACACTATATGCATGCTGGATAGCGGTCGATGTGTGGAGTAATAGTAGTAGATGCAGAAAGTATCAGTCTACTTGTTTCGGACGTGATGCCTATGGAAATAATCATTGCATAGATATCGTCACGACTCTGCACCGTTCTATCAATTGCTCGGCAGTAATTTGTTCACCCACCGTCTACTTGCTTTCATGAGAGAAGCTACTAGTAAACACTACGGCCCCCGGGTCTATTCACATCCATCATTTACAACTCCGCTTTTACTTTGCTTTGTTACTTTGTTACTTTCAGTTCTCACTTGGCAAACAATCTATAAGGGATTGACAACCCCTTCATAGCGTTGGGTGCAAGCTTTTGTGTTTGTGCAGGTTGGTGAGATACTCTGCCGCCGGATTGATACCTTGGTTCTCAAACTGAGGGAAATACTTACCGTCGCTGTGCTACATCACCCTTTCCGCTTCGAGGGAATACCAACGTGCCGTAGTAGGAGTATTTCTGGCACAATTGCCAGGGGTACACAGCAAACATCAGAAGTATTTCTGGCGCCATTGCCGGGGAAGAGGATCGCTTGCCGAGGAGGATCGTGAAGAATATTCTCGCGACAACACGCCTATTTCTGGCACCGTTGCCGTGGAGGAGAAATCAAGATCTATCCAAGTAGGTCTCACAAACTCTTCTCTTGCATTTACTTTTGTTGCCAGTTGCCTCTCGTTTTCTTATCCCCCACTTCACATTTGCCGTTTTCATTCACCTTTTTCCTTCGCTGTTTTCTTTTGCCTTTGCCGTTTTCATTTGCTTTTTTTCGCTAGCCCTTTTCTCTCACTTGCTTTCCGTTCGCTTGTGGGCCATGTGCCCTCAATATGCTTGCATCTTCGCTTGCTGAAAATCTAGTGATATGGATCCTCATCCACTTGCTAGTCTCTTTAAGAGACCCACTCGTGTGGAACAAATTGCTATTGAGTTGAGGGAAATTGCCTATTTCTTTGGAGTTTTGCGTAAGATGCGTGAATCTGAAAATTGTGAGGAAGAAATTCATGAAGTGATTCACGAGGGCTCCTTGGATGAAAAGCATGACTGCAATGATTTCACTATAAATCCAATTAGTGACAATCATGCTAAAAATATGCAAAACCCTAAGCTTGGGGATGCTAGTTTTGCTTTGTCCACTACTTGTTGCAATAATCATGATTGGGGTGATAATCTTTCTTATGATCTTGAAAATTTGTTCAAACCCCATGATGAATATGATATTTGCAATAATATTGGAAGTGGGTTTGGAGACGTCATGACTTTAGTTGATGATAATCCCACTATTTTTAAGAGCGTCAACTTTGCATGCATGTGGATCATGCGAAGAATATCCTATGGGATAGCTATATTGTTGAATTTGAATATGATCCCACATGTAATTGCTATGAGAGAGGAAAATATTTTGGTAGATACTTTCATTTTACCAAATCACCTCTCGTGATGTTGAGATTGCTCTTGTCTCTTTCTTCTTCCTTGCATATGGCAGCTATTGGTTGTCTTGACAATTTGTTTTCCTATAAAATGCCTATGCATAGGAAGTATTTTAGACTTAGATGTGGTTTCCACATGCTTTAGGATGCTCTCATTGTGCTTCAATTCTTGTCTTTTATGAGAGCATCATTGAATGCCTAGCTAAGGGAGTTAAACAAAAGCGCTTGTTGGGAGGCAACCCAACGAATCTATCCTTTTTATTTCTGTTTTGTGTTTTTCACACTTTCGTAATTCTGTTATGATTGTGTTTTTTGTGTTTCTTTTTGCGTTTGTGCCAAGCAAAACCGTTATGATTAGTCTTGAGGAAGATCGTTTGGTCATGCTAGGAAAGACAGAAACTTTCTGCTCACGAAAAGAATTTTCTTTTTTTTCTGTAAGAGCTTTTGAGTTGATTCTTTTTTCTGCTGATTTCTACGCTAATTCTTCAGACTGTCGTAATTTTTTTAGAATTTTTGAAGTACCAGAGGTATACGAAACATGCAGATTGCTACAGACTGGTCTGCTGTTAACAGATTCTGTTTTTGTTGTGTTGGTTGTTTATTTTGATGAAACTATGGATAGTATCGGGGGGGGGGGGTATTAGACATGGAAGATTGAAAGTACAGTAACCCAACATCAGCACAAGTATAATTTAAGTTTGCTACAATACCTAAGGAACTGGTAGTTTGCTTTCTTGTACTAATGTTATCACGAGTTTCTGTTTAAGTTTCGTGTTGTGAAGTTTTCAAGTTTTGGGTGAAGTTCTTATGGACAAAAAGATAAAGAGTGGCAAGAGCTCATGCTTGGGGATGCCCAAGGCACCCCAAGAGATTCAAGGATGCCGTAAAAGCCTAAGCTTGGGGATGCCCCGGGAAGGCATCCCCTCTCTTGTCTTCAATCCATCGGTAACGTTACTTGGGGCTATATTTTTATTCACCACATGTTATGTGTTTTTGCTTGGAGTGTCTTGTATCGTAGGAGTCTTTTATTTTTTGTTGTGTCACAATCATCCTTGCTGCACACCTAGAGAGAGACATGCACACGCCGTGATTTTGTCGAGCTTCACTTATATCTTTTGGTAGACAATTCAGCTCACATGTGCTTCACTTATATCTTTTGAGCTAGATACTTTTGATCTATGTGCTTCACTTATATATTTTAGAGCGTAGCGGTGCGTGGCTTGGTAGTTGATCTATGCTTTGAAAGTAGTCTCAAAAGGGGTAGTTATCCAAAGGGATACGAAAACTTCCTCCTTCATGTGCATTGAATAGTTAGAGAAGTTTGATTCATCTCAATTAATTTTGAGTTGTGGTTATGGTAATATTGAAGTCATGCTAGTAAGGTGTTGTGGATCTAGAAATACTTGTGTTGAAGTTAGTGATTCCCGTAGCATGCACGTATGGTGAACCGCTATGTGATGAAATCTGAGCATGATTAGTATATTGATTGTCATCCTTTGCGTGGCGGTCGGGATCGCGTGATGGTTTATACCTACCAACCCTTCCCCTAGGAGTATGCATTGAATGCTATGTTTCGATTACTAATAATTTTTTTGCAACAAGTATATGAGTTCTTCATGACTAATGTTGAGTCCATGGTTTAGATGCACTTTCACCTTCCACCATCACTATCTTCTTAGTGCCGCGCAACTTTCGCCGGTGCACAAAACCCACCATTAGCTCCCTCAAAACATCCACCATACCTACCTACTATGGCTTTTTCAAAGTCATTCTGAGATATATTGCCATGCAACTACCACCATGGCATGTGCCAGCACGTCTACTTGCCTTTGCATGATCGTAAGATAGCTAGCATGATGTTTCCATTGATGACTATGCCATGCTAGATCGTTGCCACGGTACACTACCAAAGGCATTCCATATAGAGTTATAATTGCTCTAAGTATTGAGTTGAAAGTGTGATGATCATCATTATTGGAGCATTGTCCCATGTGAGGAAATAAAAGAGGCCAAAGAAGCCCATAAAAAAGAGGCCAAAGAGCCCACCAAAATAAAAAAAATGAGAGAAAAAGAGAGAAGGGACAATGCTACCACTTTTTCCACACTTGTGCATTTTGAGCACCATGATCTTCATGACTGAGAGTCTCTCGTTTTTTCACCACCATATAGCTAGTGGGAAATTCTCATTATATAACTTGGCTTGTATATTCCAATGATAGGCTTCCTCAAAAATTGCCTTAGGTCTTCGTGAGCAAGCAAGTTGGATGCACACCCACTAGTTTTCTTTAAGAGCTTTCACTTACTTGTAGCTCTAGTGCATCATTTGTATGGCAGTCCCTACTCACTCACATTGATATCTATTGATGAGCATCTCCACAACTCATTGATATGCCTAGTTAATGTGACTATCTTCTCCTTTTTGTCTTGCAACCTCCACCATACTCCACACCATATATAGTGCTATAACCATGGCTCACGCTAATGTATTGCGTGAGAGTTGAAAATGTTTGAGAAAGTAAAGGTGTGAAACAATTACTTGGCCAATACCGGGGTTGTGCATGATTTAAATTTGTTGTGCAATGATGATAGAGCATAGCCAGACTATATGCTTTTGTAGGGATAACTTTCTTTTGGAATTGCTATTTTGAAAGTTCATGATTACTTTGCTCAACCTAGTAATTACAATAGATTCATGTCGATGCTCAACCTAGTAATTACAATGATGTGGAGATTGAACCTACTGTTGATCTTGATAATCCACGACCTAAGAATAAGTGATATGATAAAAGAGATTTTGTTGTTAGGAAGCATGGTAGAGAAAGAGAACCATGGGTTCATAATCCCATGCCCTTTCCTCCTAAACCATCCAAGAAAAAGGATGGTGAGGATTTTGGGCGCTTTGCTGAAATGCTGAGACCTGTTTTCTTACGTATGCGCTTAACTGATATTCTGAAAATGTCTCCTTATGCTAAGTACATGAAAGATATTGTTACTAATAAAAGAAAGATACCGGAAGCTGAGATTTCCACTATGCTTGCTAATTACACTTTTAAGGGTGGAAGACCAAAGAAATTAGGAGATACCGGAGTACCTACTGAAAGGATCGATATGGTTGGCTAGAGGGGGGGGGGGTGAATAGACAACGACCACTTTTTTAATTAATCTTAACAAGTTAAGGTAAACACTATACGGGTTCACAAATAATATGACAATGAGGTGAACCCTATAGAAGCTAACAACAAGAGCTATTAAGACAAGTAAGATATAGTCACAAGCATAAGCAAATACAAAGTAAAGGGTAGAGATAACCACAAGTGGAACCGATGGAGACGAGGATGTGTTACCGAAGTTCCTTCCCTTGACAGGAAGTACGTCTCCGTTGGAGCGGTGTGGAGGCACAATGCTCCCCAAAAAGCCACTAAGGCCACCGTATTCTCCTCACGCCCTCGCACGATGCAAGGTACCGTGATTCCACTATAGGTGCCCTTGAAGGCGGCGACCGAACCTTTACAAACAAGGTTGGGGAAACTCCACACAAAGCTTGGAGGCTCCCAACTAAACCACGAAGCTTCACCACAATGGAATATGGCTTCGAGGTGACCTCAACCGTCTAGGATGCTAAAACACCCAAGCGTAACAAGATCCGCAAGGGATTGGTGGGGAAATCGACTTTTCTCTTGGTGGAAGTGTGGATCTAGGCCTTCTCAACCAATCCCTAAAGAATCAACAAGTTTGATTGGCTAGGGAGAGAGATCGGGCACTTTAGAGCTTGTGGAGCAACAATGGAGCTTAGACAGGTAAGACATCGGGTTCCTCAGCTAGAAGAACCCTTTATATAGTGGGGGAAAAAATCAGACCGTTTTCCCACTCTCTGCCCGAGTACCAGCGGTACTACCTCTGTGCCGGAGCGGTACTACCGCTGCCTGGCGGTACTACCGCTGGCTGCAGTGGTACTACCGCTGGGCCTCCAGTGGTACTACCGCTGACACCAGCGGTACTACCGCTGGCCCCTTGGTAGTGCACAAGCACTACTACTGCCGGGAAAGTCTTCGCAAAAGGGTCCGTCCACGAACTACCGCTAGGTAGGTGGAACAAAACACCTGGAGCGGTACTACCGCTGACCAGGGGCGGTACTACCGCTGGCTAGCAGTACTACCGCTGGATGCAGCGGTACTACCGCTAGCAGTCCAGCGGTACTACCGCTGGCACCAGCGGTACTACCGCTGGGGATCATTTTGCAGAGATAATCGAGACGAATAGGCGAGGGCCGCTCCAAAAGATAAGGAAAGGGAGAATGTGAAGTGTGCGTGTGTAAAGATAGATTCCACCCAAACCTTTCCACTACGGATCCCCTCTTAATAGTACGGCTTTCCTATGACTCAAATAAAGAGAATCGTAGAGAGCGCCGTGCTTCTGTTCCAGAAGAGAGGAGACGTGTCGTCTTGTGCCGTTGACGAGTGTTACCTGAAACCTTGACGCACACGATTAGTCCTGTACGGTACTGTCATCAATCACCAAAATTACTTAGGCATAAACTATGCCTCAACACCTACTATACCATGTTTTATTAAAGGAAATTATGTTAAAACTGCTTTATGTGACCTCAGAGCTGGTGTTAGTGTTATGCCGTTCTCTTTATCATAGACTTGACTTGAATAAGTTGACACCTACTTAAATCTCTCTTCAAATGGCTAATAAATAAACTGCTTTACCTATCGGTATTTGTGGGTATGTGCCTGTTATGGTTGCAAGCATTACTATCTTAACGAACTTTGTTATTCTTGATGTTCCCGAGGAGGACAGTTTGTCGGTCATCCTTCGTAGACTCTTTCTGAATACTGCAGGGGATGTTATTGACTTCAACAAATGCAATGTCACTTTTCATGTTAATAGTAATAAGAATATGGTACACTTCCCGAAGAAACAATCTCAAGTTCATAGCATGAATTCCATTGAAAAAATTCCAACGTTCACTATTGGAGACTTTGAATTCCCTCTTCCTACAGTCAAAAAGAAATATGATATACTTATTGTTTGGGACATGCATATCCCCATTGAGGTAACCTAGTGTTATTCGAAAGTTCTCCGGTTCCATGTCATTCGAAAAAAGTTTGCCAATAAGACTTGATCAACCTTATTGATGGATTCTTTTTGATGGGCATGAGATGGGTGAACTTAGAAAGCACAACCTTATGTACCTAACTTTTACTTTAATGTTACTTCGTCTCAATTTAGTAAAAATGTTATTATTTCTCTATTTTCCATTTTATCCGTGCAATAGAAAAATGACCTGAAAAATAAAAGTTCTCACAACTCCCTGAAAATTCAGTATGATTTTTCGGTATTATTTAAGAATTTTTGGCAATAAGAACACATCAGGGGCTGCACCAGTGAGCCACAAGCCTGCACAGCGTGGCCACCCCGTGGGTGCTCCCCCCTGGCTTATGGGTCCCACGTGGGCCCCTTCACTTATTCCAGTACCCATCCACTCCTTCTTCCTCCAGAAAAAATACCACCATTGCTCAAAACTATGGTTTAGTTCATCTTGCTGCCATTTTCGATCTCCTTGCTCAAAGCCCCATTTGCAAAACTGTTTTAGGGGATTGACCATCGATATGTAACTCCTCCAATGGTCCAATAGTTTTTGTTCTAGTGCTTTATATATTGCAAAATCTTGCTGCTGTGATGACCTTGTTGTTGAGCTTGCATATCAAATTTGTAGGGGTCCCAAGTAGTTTTGATGCATGATATAGCTTCTAGGCACCCGTGGGAGTAGTTGTTATAAGTTTTGATTGAGTTTTGTTCGTTTTTATGTGGAGTCACTAAAAATTTCAGATTTATTTTTCAGAAAAATAAAAATATTAAGGAAAATATACCAAGGTGGTTCCTCGAGCAAGAAGACCCCGAGATTCGTGATACGTGAGCCCGACTTTGAGCACCCAAGGGAAGCTCAAGTACAACCTTGTGAATAGTCGTTGGAATCATTCATGGTCCAGGCCGGATTCAAGGAAGAATTTTACACATATGTAGGAAATGCTGCCCTTGAAGATTTTGTTTCAAACCAATGCAAGAAATGTCATCAACTCACTGATTCCTTCATGCGGAGGTTTGAATTTTCATCCAGGCATAATACGCATTCCATTCTATTTAATCTTTATGGTGAATCTTATACTATGGACCTAGAAGATTTTAACCATGCATGCAAAATTCCATAATGGGGTAGCCATAGTGATCCTCAAAAATTTGGATATAATGATTTTCTTGCTAGCATCACCGTGGGAGAAACTAGAAACATTACACAGGCTACCTTGGGGAGCATTCACTTTCCTACCATACATTATCTTGCTCTCTTCATAGGTAGATGTATTAACAGTAAATATGAGCATTGCCACCTTTGTGTACCCGACCTTAGTATTCTTAAGAGTGCGGTCATGGGTGACAGACGATATAACTTAGGAGCTATTATTGCTAGGAGCCTACATAAAAATGCTAAGGACAGAGATTTCTTTGGTGGAATTTATGCCACCCATGTAGCCAATTATCTTGGGATACCTATAAGGGAGAATGATATTGAGCTACCACCTGCTTTTCTTGATTATGAGGCTATGGTACGCTACCAGTTCCTCAATAGAAATGAACAACACCTCCTATATCGACTAATTTTTGATAGACAACATGCTGTCCATATTACCCTTCCTGCTCCTGCCATCTTTAACTTTCAGGAAAAACATAGGTACTTTATAACCAGAGAGGAGACAGACGAGTACGGGAGAGAGGCTAAGGCCGCTTGCCTCCACATTAAAGCCATTCAGGCGCAGCTGCCGCAGCCCAGTACAACCCCAACTATGACTTTGGATATTATCCGGCCAGCCATGGCCTTAGACCAAGTTAGTCCAAAAGCCTAAGCTTGGGGGAGTACGTATTTCTCACCGACATTACATTCATGTTCACACACTCATTTCAGTTGTCGGTGTTCATACTTATTATTGTACCATCCATAGTAGTTTATTTCTTCTTTTTGTTTTCTTCTTGCGTGTTTCCTTAACCTTAAGAAAATCCAAAAATATTAGTTCTAGCTTTACCTTCTAGTTTGTTTAGTTGTAGTGTTAAAAGAAAACCCAAAAAGATTTTTCGTTCTTCTTTTGCTTGTTGGGGGCTTTCCCGTGTAAATAGTTTTTTTTCTTGTTTAGGTCGTAAGGATAAGAGCACGATGACATGGTGAGTGGCTCTCATATGCATTATCATTTATCTATGAGAGAGTCCATACTACCTTGTCTTCTACTTTGAGTTATTGCTTGCAAATTCAGCTTAGTCCAATGCACGTGCACTCTTATTATTATTTTTCACACCATTCGGTCATGCAAGTGAAAGGCAATAATGACGATATATGATGAAGTGACGGAGGTGGAGAAAAGCTGGTATGAACTCGACTTATCTTGTTTTCGTAAATATGATTAGCTCATCGTTCTGGATTCAGCTTGTTATGGATTGAACATGTTTGCAATGACAATTAGATATTATAGTTACTTATGCCATGCTTAATTAGCTAGGAGTGAATAATGGTTTGTCTTGAGTGCCAATATGCATATTAAAATGGTTGTGATGTAGTATGATAGAATGGTATCCTCCTCCGAATGATTCGAGTGGCTTGACTTGGCACATGTTCACGCATGTAGTTGAAACAAAACCAACATAGCCTCTACGATTTTTATGTTCATAGTGATTTATATCCTACTCATGCTTGCATTCAATGTTGGTTAATCTCAAAGCATGTTTATGACTGTTGTCGCTCTCTAGTTGATCGCTTCCTAGTCTCTTGCTAGCATCCACTTGTACTAAGCGGGAACACTGCTTGTGCATCCATTTTCATAAACTCAAAGTTGTTCCATATGAGTCCACCATACCTACCTTAAAGGATCAATATGTTTGACTAGAGGAGGGCGGCGGGGGGGGGGGGGGGGTGAATGGGCAACTACCAATTTTTAGCTTGTCTTAACAAATTAGCGTTAGCAACAAAAGGTTCTCTATGTGAACAACTAGGTGAGAAACCGATATGATGCTAAACACAAGGATAACAGGAGCAAGCAAATAATACACCACAACAATAACAAGTACAAAGTAAAGGTAAGAGATAACCGCAAGTGGAACTAGTGGAGACGAGGATGTGTTATCGAAGTTCCTTCCCTTTGACAGGAAGTACATCTCTGTTGGAGCTGTTGGGAACGTCGCATGAGAAACAAAAATTTTCCTACGCGCACGAAGACCTATCATGGTGATGTCCATCTACGAGAGGGGATGAGTGATCTACGTACCCTTGTAGACCGTACAGCAGAAGCGTTAGTGAACGCGGTTGATGTAGTGGAACGTCCTCACGTCCCTCGATCCGCCCCGCGAACAGTCCCGCGATCAGTCCGACGATCTAGTGCCGAACGGACGGCACCTCCGCGTTCAGCACACGTACAGCTCGACGATGATCTCGGCCTTCTTGATCCAGCAAGAGAGACAGAGAGGTAGAAGAGTTCTCCGGCAGCGTGACGGCGCTCCGGAGGTTGGTGATGATATTGTCTCAGCAGGGCTCCGCCCGAGCTCCGCAGAAACGCGATCTAGAGGAAAAACCGTGGAGGTATGTGGTCGGGCTGCCGTGGAAAAAACGTCTCAAATCAGCCCTAAAACCTCCGTATATATAGGTGGGAGAGGGGGAGCCTTGCCTTGGTGCTCAAGGAGCCCCAAGGGGGTCGGCCGAGCCAAAGGGGGGAAGGACCCCCCCCCAAACCGAGTCCTACTTGGTTTGGTGGGTGGAGTCCCTCTTTCCTTTCCCACCTCCTCCTTTTTTTCTTTTCTCTTTGATTTTTCTTCCAATGCACATAGGGCCCTTTTGGGCTGTCCCACCAGCCCACTAAGGGCTGGCGCACCACCCTCAAGGCCTATGGGCTTCCCCGGGGTGGGTTGCCCCCCCCGGTGAACTCCCAGAACCCATTCGTCATTCCCGGCAACTCCGAAAACCTTCCGGTAATCAAATGAGGTCATCCTATATATCAATCTTCGTTTCCGGACCATTCCGGAAACCCTCGTGACGTCCGTGATCTCATCCGGACTCTGAACAACATTCGGTAACCAACCATATAACTCAAATACGCATAAAACAACGTCGAACCTTAAGTGTGCAGACCCTGCGGGTTCGAGAACTATGCAGACATGACCCGAGAGACTCCTCGGTCAATATCCAATAGCGGGACCTGGATGCCCATATTGGATCCTACATATTCTACGAAGATCTTATCGTTTGAACCTCAGTGCCAAGGATTCATATAATCCCGTATGTCATTCCCTTTGTCCTTCGGTATGTTACTTGCCCGAGATTCGATCGTCAGTATCCGCATACCTATTTCAATCTCGTTTACCGGCAAGTCTCTTTACTCGTTCCGTAATACAAGATCCCGTAACTTACACTAAGTCACATTGCTTGCAAGGCTTGTGTGTGATGTTGTATTACCGAGTGGGCCCCGAGATACCTCTTGGTCACACAGAGTGACAAATCCCAGTCTTGATCCATACTAACTCAACGAACACCTTCGGAGATACCTGTAGAGCATATTTATAGTCACCCAGTTACGTTGCGACGTTTGATACACACAAAGTATTCCTCCGGTGTGAGTGAGTTATATGATCTCATGGTCATAGGAACAAATACTTGACACACAGAAAACAATAGCAACAAAATGACACGATCAACATGCTACGTCTATTAGTTTCGGTCTAGTCCATCACGTGATTCTCCTAATGACGTGATCCAGTTATCAAGCAACAACACCTTGTTCATAATCAGAAGACACTGACTATCTTTGATCAACTGGCTAGCCAACTAGAGGCTTGCTAGGGACAGTGTTTTGTCTATGTATCCACACATGTAAATGAGTCTTCATTCAATACAATTATAGCATGGATAATAAACAATTATCTTGATAACAGAATTATAATAATAACTATATTTGTTATTGCCTCTAGGGCATAATTCCAACAGTCTCCCACTTGCACTAGAGTCAATAATCTAGCCCTCACATCATCATGTGAATTACATTGTAATAAATCTAACACCCATACAGTTCTGGTGTTGATCATGCTTTGGCCGTGGAAGAGGTTTAGTCAGCGGGTCTGCTACATTCAGATCCGTGTGCACTTTGCATATATTTACGTCCTCCCCTTCGACATAGTCGCGGATGAGGTTGAAGTGTCGTTTGATGTGTCTGGACTTCCTGTGAAACCGTGGTTCCTTTGCTAAGGCAATGGCACCTGTGTTGTCACAGAACAGGGTTATTGGATTCAGTGCGCTTGGCACCACTCCAAGATCCGTCATGAACTGCTTCATCCAGACACCCTCCTTAGCCGCCTCCGAGGCAGCCATGCACTCCGCTTCACATGTAGAATCTGCTACGACGCTTTGCTTGGAACTGCACCAGCTTACCGCACCCCCATTAAGAATAAATACGTATCCGGTTTGCGACTTAGAGTTGTCCGGATCTGTGTCAAAGCTTGCATCGACGTAACCTTTTACGGCGAGCTCTTCGTCACCTCCATACACGAGAAACATCTCCTTCCTTTTCAGGTACTTCAGGATATTCTTGACTGCCGTCCAGTGATTCACTCCTGGATTACTCTGGAACCTACCTGCCATACTTATGGCCAGGCTAACGTCCGGTCTAGTGCACAACATTGCATACATGATAGAACCTATGGCTGAAGCATAGGGGACGGAGCGCATATGCTCTCTATCCTCATCAGTTGCTGGGCACTGAATCTCGTACCTTGTAAAACTGGCAAGAACCCCTTCTTGGACTGTTCCATTTTGAACCTCTTCAAAACTTTATCAAGGTATGTGCTTTGTGAAAGTCCTATCAGGCGTTTTGATCTATCCCTATAGATCTTAATGCCGAGAATGTAAGCAGCTTCTCCCAGGTCCTTCATAGAGAAACTTTTATTCAAGTAATCCTTTATGCTTTCCAAAAACTCTACGTTGTTTCCAATCAGCAATATGTCATCCACATATAATATTAGAAACGCCACAGAGCTCCCACTCACTTTCTTGTAAACACAAGATTCTCCAACCACTTGTATAAACCCAAATGCTTTGATCACCTCATCAAAGCGTTTGTTCCAACTCCGAGATGCTTGCACCAGTCCATAAATGGATCGCTGGAGCTTGCACACCTTGTTAGCATTCTTAGGATCGACAAAACCTTCGGGTTGCATCATATACAATTCTTCCTTAAGGAAACCGTTAAGGAACGCCGTTTTGACATCCATCTGCCAGATTTCATAATCGAAAAATGCAGCTATTGCTAACATGATTCTGACGGACTTAAGCATCGCTACGGGTGAGAATGTCTCATCGTAGTCAACTCCTTGAACTTGTGAAAAATCCTTTGCCACAAGTCGAGCTTTATAAACGGTCACATTGCCGTCAGCGTCCGTCTTCCTCTTAAAGATCCATTTGTTCTGAATAGCCTTGCGGCCCTCAGGCAGTACCTCCAAAGTCCACACTTTGTTCTCATACATGGATCCTATCTCGGACTTCATGGCTTCTAGCCATTTGTTGGAATCTGGGCCCACCATTGCTTCTTCATAATTTGCAGGTTCATTGTTGTCCAACAACATGATTGATAAGACGGGATTACAGTACCACTCTGGAGCAGCACGTGGTCTCGTCGACCTGCGTGGTTCGACAGAAACTTGAACCGGAGTTTCATGATCATCATCATTAACTTCCTCCTCAACCGACGTCGCAACGACAGAGGTTTCCCCTTGCCCTGCGCCACCATCCAAAGGGATGAGAGGTTCGACAACCTCGTCAAGTTCTATCTTCCTCCCACTCAATTCTCTCGAGAGAAACTCCTTCTCGAGAAAAGCTCCGTTTTTAGCAATAAACACTTTGCCCTCGGATTTGAGATAGAAGGTGTACCCAACTGTCTCTTTTGGGTAACCTATGAAGATGCACTTTTCCCCTTTGGGTTCCAGCTTTTCAGGCTGAAGCTTTTTGACATAAGCATCACATCCCCAAACTTTAAGAAACGACAACTTTGGTCTTTTGCCATACCACAGTTCGTATGGTGTCGTCTCAACGGATTTTGATGGTGCCCTATTTAAAGTGAATGCAGCTGTTTCCAATGCATGACCCCAAAATGATAACGGCAAATCAGTAAGAGACATCATAGATCGCACCATATCTAATAAAGTACGATTACGACGTTCGGACACACCATTACGCTGTGGTGTTCCAGGCGGTGTCAACTGTGAAACAATTCCACATTGTCTTAAGTGAGCACCAAATTCGAAACTCAGATATTCACCCCCACGATCAGACCGCAGGAACTTGATCTTCTTGTTACGATGATTTTCAACTTCACTCTGAAATTGCTTGAACTTTTCAAATGTTTCAGACTTGTGCTTCATTAAGTAGACATAACCATATCTACTCAAATCGTCAGTGAAGGTGAGAAAATAACGATATCCGCCGCGTGCCTCTACGCTCATCGGACCACACACATCGGTATGTATGATTTCCAACAAGTCACTTGCACGCTCCATTGTTCCGGAGAACGGAGTTTTAGTCATCTTGCCCATGAGGCATGGTTCGCACGTGTCAAGTGAATCAAAGTCAAGTGACTCCAAAAGTCCATCGGCATGGAGTTTCTTCATGCGCTTTACACCAATATGACCTAAGCGGCAGTGCCACAAAAATATGGCGCTATCATTGTTAACTCTAACTCTTGGTCTCAATGTTATGTATGTGTGTATCGCTATCAAGATTCAATATGAACAACCTCTCACATTGGGTGCATGACCATAAAAGATGTTACTCATAGAAATAGAACAACCATTATTCTCTGACTTAAAAGAGTAACCGTCTCGCAATAAACAAGATCCAGGTATAATGTTCATGCTCAACGCAGGCACTAAATAACAATGATTCAAGTTCATAACTAATCCTGATGGTAACTGAAGTGAAACTGTGCCGACGGCGATTGCATCAACCTTGGAACCATTTCCTACGCGCATTGTCACTTCATCTTTCGCCAGCCTTCGTCTATTCCGCAGTTCCTGTTTCGAGTTGCAAATATGAGCAACAGAACCGGTATCGAATACCCAGGCACTACTACGAGAGCCGGTTAAGTACACATCAATAACATGTATATCGAATATACCTGTTTTTTCTTTGGCCGCCTTCTTATCTGCGAGATACTTGGGGCAATTGCGCTTCCAGTGACCCATACCCTTGCAATAGTAACACTCTGTTTTAGGCTTAGGTCCAGCTTTGGGTTTCTTCGTCGGATTGGCAACAGGCTTGCCGCTCTTCTTTGAATTACCCTTCTTGCCTTTGCCATTTCTCTTGAAACTAGTGGTCTTATTCACCATCAACACTTGATGCTTTTTACGGAGTTCAGACTCTGCGACTTTCAGCATCGCAAACAACTCGCTGGGAGACTTGTTCATCCCTTGCATGTTGTAGTTCAACACAAAGCCTTTATAGCTTGGTGGCAGTGATTGAAGGATTCTGTCAGTGATAGCCTCTTGCGGGAGTTCAATCCCCAGCTCAGCTAGACGGTTTGAGTACCCAGACATTTTGAGCACATGTTCACTGACAAACGAGTTCTCCTCCATCTTTCAAGCATAGAATTTATCGGAGGTCTCATACCTCTCGATCGGAGCGTTCTTCTGAAAGATAAACTTCAACTCCTGGAACATCTCAAATGCTCCATGACGCTCAAAGCGACGTTGAAGTCCCGGTTCTAAGCCATACAAGACTGCACATTGAACTACTGAGTAGTCCTCCTTACGTGCTAACCAAGTGTTCTTAACATCCTGATCAGCCGTAGCGGGTGGTTCATCTCCTAGCGCAGCATTAAGGACATAATCCTTCTTCCCAGCTTGTAAGATTAGCTTAAGATTACGAGCCCAGTCTACAAAGTTGCTTCCATCATCTTTCAACTTAGCTTTCTCTAGGAACGTATTAAAATTCAGGGTGACTGTCGCGTGAGCCATGATCTACAACACAAATATATTCAAAGTGGACTTAGACTATGTTCAAGATAATTAGAGTTTAACTTAATCAAATTATTCGCTAAACTCCCACTCAAAAAGTACATCTCTCTAGTCATTTGAGTGGTTCATGATCCACTTACACTAGCTCAAGTCCGATCATCACATGAGTTGAGTATAGTTTCAGTGGTAAGCATCCCTATGCTAATCATATCATCTATATGATTCATGATCGACCTTTCGGTCTCATGTGTTCCGAGGCCATGTCTGCACATGCTAGGCTCGTCAAGCTTAACCCGAGTGTTCCGCGTGCGCAACTGTTTTGCACCCGTTGTATGTGAACGTTGAGTCTATCACACCCGATCATCACGTGGTGTCTCGAAACGAAGAACTGTAGCAACGGTGCATAGTCGGGGAGAACACAATTTCGTCTTGAAATTTTAGTGAGAGATCACCTCATAATGCTACCGTCGTTCTAAGAAAAATAAGGTGCATAAAAGGATTAACATCACATGCAATTCATAAGTGACATGATATGGCCATCATCACGTGCTCCTTGACCTCCATCACCAAAGCACCGGCACGATCTTCTTGTCACCGGCGCCACACCATGATCTCCATCAACGTGTCGCCATCGGGGTTGTCGTGCTACTCATGCTATTACTACTAAAGCTACATCCTAGCAAAATAGTAAACACATCTGCAAGCACAAACATTAGTATAAAGACAACCCTATGGCTCCTGCAGGTTGCTGTACCATCGACGTGCAAGTCGATATTATCTATTACAACATGATCATCTCATACATCCAATATATCACATCACATCATTGGCCATATCACATCACAAGCATACCCTGCAAAAACAAGTTAGACGTCCTCTAATTTTGTCGTTGCATGTTTTACGTGGTGACCATGGGTATCTAGTAGGATCGCATCTTACTTACGCAAACACCACAACGGAGATATATGAGTTGCTATTTAACCTCATCCAAGGACCTCCTCGGTCAAATCCGATTCAACTAAAGTTGGAGAAACCGACACTTGCCAGTCATCTTTGAGCAACGGGGTTACTCGTAGCGATGAAACCAGTCTCTCGTAAGCATACGAGTAATGTCGGTCCAAGCCGCTTCAATCCAATAATACCGCGGAATCAAGAAAAGACTAAGGAGGGCAGCAAAACGCACATCACCGCCCACAAAAACTTTTGTGTTCTACTCGAGAAGACATCTACGCATGAACCTAGCTCATGATGCCACTGTTGGGAACGTCGGATGGGAAACAAAAATTTTCCTACGCGCACGAAGACCTATCATGGTGATGTCCATCTACGAGAGGGGATGAGTGATCTACGTACCCTTGTAGACCGTACAGCAGAAGCGTTAGTGAACGCGGTTGATGTAGTGGAACGTCCTCACGTCCCTCGATCCGCCCCGCGAACAGTCCCGCGATCAGTCCCACGATCTAGTGCCGAACGGACAGCACCTCCGCGTTCAGCACACGTACAACTCGACGATGATCTCGGCCTTCTTGATCCAGCAAGAGAGACAGAGAGGTAGAAGAGTTCTCCGGCAGCGTGACGGCGCTACGGAGGTTGGTGATGATCTTGTCTCAGCAGGGCTCCGCCCGAGCTCCGCAGAAACGCGATCTAGAGGAAAAACCATGGAGGTATGTGGTCGGGCTGCCGTGGAAAAAACGTCTCAAATCAGCCCTAAAACCTCCGTATATATAGGTGGGAGAGGGGGAGCCTTGCCAAGGAGCCCCAAGGGGGTCGGCCGAGCCAAAGGGGGGAAGGACTCCCCCCCAAACCGAGTCCTACTTTCCCACCTTCCTTTCCCACCTCCTCCTTTTTTTTTCTTTTCTCTTTGATTTTTCTTCCAATGCGCATAGGGCCCTTTTGGGCTGTCCCACCAGCCCACTAAGGGCTGGTGCGCCACCCTCAAGGCCTATGGGCTTCCCCGGGGTGGGTTGCCCCCCCGGTGAACTCCCGGAACCCATTCGTCATTCCCGGTACATTCCCGGCAACTCCGAAAACCTTCCGGTAATCAAATGAGGTCATCCAATATATCAATCTTCGTTTCCGGACCATTCCGGAAACCCTCGTGATGTCCGTGATCTCATCCGGGACTCCGAACAACATTCGGTAACCGACCATATAACTCAAATACGCATAAAACAACGTCGAACCTTAAGTGTGCAGACCCTGCGGGTTCGAGAACTATGCAGACATGACCCGAGAGACTCCTCGGTCAATATCCAATAGCGGGACATGGATGCCCATATTGGATCCTACATATTCTATGAAGATCTTATCGTTTGAACCTCAGTGCCAAGGATTCATATAATCCCGTATGTCATTCCCTTTGTCCTTCGGTATGTTACTTGCCCGAGATTCGATCGTCAGTATCCGCATACCTATTTCAATCTCGTTTACCGGCAAGTCTCTTTACTCGTTCCGTAATACAAGATCCCGTAACTTACACTAAGTCACATTGCTTGCAAGGCTTGTGTGTGATGTTGTATTACCGAGTGGGCCCCGAGATACCTCTCTGTCACACGAAGTGACAAATCCCAGTCTTGATCCATACTAACTCAACGAACACCTTCGGAGATACCTGTAGAGCATCTTTATAGTCACCCAGTTACGTTGCGACATTTGATACACACAAAGTATTCCTCCGGTTTTAGTGAGTTATATGATCTCATGGTCATAGGAACAAATACTTGACACGCAGAAAACAGTAGCAACAAAATGACACGATCAACATGCTACGTCTATTAGTTTGGGTCTAGTCCATCACGTGATTCTCCTAATGACGTGATCCAGTTATCAAGCAACAACACCTTGTTCATAATCAGAAGACACTGACTATCTTTGATCAACTGGCTAGCCAACTAGAGGCTTGCTAGGGACAGTGTTTTGTCTATGTATCCACACATGTAAATGAGTCTTCACTGAATACAATTATAGCATGGATAATAAACGATTATCTTGATACAGGAATTATAATAATAACTATATTTGTTATTGCCTCTAGGGCATAATTCCAACAGGAGTGGTGTGGAGGCACAATACTCCCCAAGAAGCCACTAGGGCCACCGTAGTCTCCTCACACCCTCACGCAATGCGAGATGTCGTGATTCTACTATTGGTGCCCTTGAAGGCGGCGAGCGAACCTTTACAGACAAGGTTGGGGCTATCTCCACACAAATCTTGGAGGCTCCCAACAAGACCACAAAGCTTCACCACAATGGAATGTGTCTCCGAAGTGACCCCAACCGTCTAGGGTTCTCAAACACCCAAGAGTAACAAGATCCGCAAGGGATTAGTGGGGGAATCAAATATCTCTTGGTGGAAGTGTAGATCAAGGCCCTCTCAAGCAATCCCCAGAAAATCATCAAGTTTTATTGGCTAGGGAGAGAGATCGGGCAAGAATATGCTTTTGGAGAAACAATGGAGCTTGGGAAGGTAAGAGGTGAGCTTCTAGAGAAAGAAGACACCTATATATAGTGGGGGGGGGGGTAAAATCTAACAGTTATCCACCCACCACTACAATAGCCAAGCGGTACTACCGCTCTGGGAGCGGTACTACCGCTGCTAAGAGCGGTACTACCGCTCTGCAGCTCACCAACCACGGTAGTAAGAAAATACTACCGTGCCTACTATTGTGGGGGTAAAAGGATGCGCAAAAAGTCCGACGGAGCGGTAGTAAAAAACTACTACCGCTCCGAGGGCGGTAGTACCACTGATGGAGCGGTAGTAAAAAATTACTACTGCTCCTAGAGTGGTACTACTGTTGTGCCAACTGTTCTACCGCTGTCCCTTTTGCATAAGCATGAAAGATAAGGATGGAGATCCATTGTAGCAAGGGAAAGGTGGTGCACTAAATGTGTACGTGATGATTCCACCCAAACCTTTTTGACGCGGACCCCCTCTTAATAGTACGGCTTCCCTACGACTCAAATCCACCAAAGATAAACGTAGAAAGCAACCGTCTTCGAGAGATTCCGATGGGCATCGAATCGTCTTGTGCCTAGACATGAATTATCTGAAATGCTCAATGCACACGATTAGTCCGCGCATGCATTATCATCAATCACTAAAACCACTTAGGGAGAAATATGCCCTAACAATCTCCCCCTTTTTGGTGGATTGATGAAAATACATGATTTGCACAAAAAGGATATAGAGAAAGCATATGCAAACCCAAAATCTACAAACTAGAGACAAGCTCCCCTGTATGTGTGCATACCAACACACAACCAAGGAAAAAGCACCCCCCTTAGATTTTATAGACTAAGCAATCCTTGCAAATAATAGAATAAACATTATGCATGGAAGCAAGGCATAGCATGTGAGCATGAAGATAGGGGCACAAGATAATAAGACTCACAAGCTATTAATAAACTAGATAATAATGAGACAAAAGTTAGGGAAGATATATCATATGTATCACACCATATAATAAAGTATGACGTCTCATAGTTTCACCCATAAAGCAAAGACAACCAATGAAGCAACTAAAGTTCAACAAATAAAGCAACCACGAAAATGAGAAAACTTGCAAATCCTACACTCTCTCTCCCTTTGGCATCAGGACACCAAAAAGGCAGAGAGGACACCTACGACACATGTGGTAGCTCAAACTAGAGAGAACACAGCCATCGGTCTTCGGTCTCCTCCTAAACATACTCCTCATCTGTCTCGTCTTCGGTCTCCTCCTCAGAGTCCTTGTCAGACGCAACCCATTGCAGATTGTTCTTCTGCATCCACTCAGCCTCCGGGGTGATCTCTCACTCAGACCCACTGGAGATGTGCGCGTCAAGCTTCCTCATAATCAGCTTGTCATGCTCACGGCTCTCCTTCTGAGCGACATGGGTCATGTACTGTCCCTTCGCCTGCATGCAGAACAAGGTCTTCATCCTGTGTGTGAGCTTCTTGGCCCATGATGGCTCAGCAGAGGAAGGCACACGTGACTCTGGAACTGCCTCACCCTCAGTAGCAGCCTCATCCTCATCAGAATCCCTATTGGCAGCAGGCGTAGTTGTGGTGTTGGCCCATTTGTCCTTCTGTCGCAGCTTGACGGGCTCATGTCGAATTCACATAGGAGCATGTAACTCAATAGCTGGAAATGCCTTGGCCCGCGTCATCTTGGTCAGGTAAAACGGATAAGGGCCGTAGATTGGGACCTTACAGTTGAAGACCGTGGAGTAAAGCTCGCTCCACATAACATGAGAGACATCGAGTGATCTAGAGGAGTGAGTCTGCCCTTTCTGACACATGATAAGCATATCTACCAGGTATGAGTGGACCTGGTCCTTGTTAACAACTCGTGGAAACATTGTGTTGCAAAAAATACGGTGCATGGCATCCAAAAAAGGGTTCATAACGTAGGAAACCTTACCAGATGGGGATTTCTTCACAATATAGTATGGCATCAACTTCTCCTTAGCTAGAGCAGTAGGCTTAGCGTGTGGGCGCAAGCCAACTGGGTGCTCAAGCCCCTCATCCTGGACATTCAGAAGGACCATGAAGTCCTTCCACTTAGCAGACAGTAACTCCCCATTTGTCAGCGAGGTCATGGTGAGGTCGTCATTAGTGTGAAAGTGAACAATAGTGAAGAAATGGACCACTACCTCATAATCAAAATCTTGATGAAAAGTGATGAGATCCTCAATTTAAAGTTGTTCCACCATGGACAGAGCATCACCAAAGTATGCATGGTCTTTCTTCAGATGGTTCATATCAATCCACTGCACAGGAACATACATATTCTTCTTTGTTTTGCAGACATCTTCATAAATAAGAAACTGATCCTTAGTCCAGAACATGTCACTTTCGGTGAACTGAACCCTATTGCTGGTATAGGGGTTGACCTTTCGACGAAGCTGAAACTCTACAAGTGGCATGGCATCCCAATCAACACTGTTCTTGTTCTTCTGAGAAGTCTTCTTAAAATTGCGCTTTGGGGCTTGAGAACCCTCTGGGACATCTGAAGAGTGAGGACGCTTGGAACTGGCATCCGAAGGAGGGTTAGAGCGCCTGGAGCCACCACCTATGACACGCAAAAAGCAAACACACCACAAAAGACACAACAAGTCAAGGCAAAGATCAACACACACCACAAAATCCCAAATAAGAGAGGGTAAGACGTGTGTGTTAAGGGAATGGCGGTAGTATCGCCGCTAGAGCGGTAGTAAAATTTTACTACCGCTCTGGCAGCGGTAGTACTACCTTGACAGTGGTAGTACTGCCCCACATCGGTAGTACCGCTCCAGGAGGAGCGGTAGTACCTGATACGTCTCCATCGTATCTACTTTTCCAAACTCTTTTGCCCTTGTTTTGGACTCTAATTTGCATGATTTGAATGGAACTAACCCGAACTAATGCTGTTTTCAGCAGAATTGCCATGGTGTTGTTTTTGCGCAGAAATAAAAGCTCTCGGAATGACCTGGAAATTTACGAGGATTTTCTGTGGAATATATAAAAAATACTGGCGCAAGAATCAACCGGAGATGTGGAGCAAGGAGCCCACAAGCCCAGGAGGCGCGGCCCCCCTGGTCGCGACTGGCAGGCTTGTGGGGCCCTCGGGGCTCCGCCGCCTACAACCCCAGCTCTATTTAGTCCCTTTCGCCGAGAAAAAAAATCAAGGAGAAGAGTTCATCGCGTTTTACGATACGGAGGCGCCGCCACCACCTGTTCTTCCTCTGGAGGGCAGATCCGGAGTCCGTTCTGGGCTCCGGAGAGGGGAGATCGTCGCCGTCGTCATCACCAACCATCCTTCATCGCCAATTCCATGATGCTCTTCACCGTTCATGAGTAATCTCATCATAGGCTTGCTGGACGGTGATGGGTTGGATGAGATCTATCATGTAATCGAGTTAGTTTTGATGGGAATTGATCCCTAGTATCCACTATGTTCTGAGATTGATGTTGCTACTACTTTGCTATGCTTAATGCTTGTCACTAGGGCCCGAGTGCCATGATTTCAGATCTGAACCTATTATGTTCTCGTCAATATATGTGTGTTCTTGATCCTATCTTGCAAGTTGTAGTCACCTACTATGTGTTACGACCCGGCAACCCCGGAGTGACAATAGCCGATACCACTCCCGGAGATGACCATAGTATGAGGAGTTCATGTATTCACTAAGTGCTAATGCTTTGTTCTGGTTCTCTATTAAAAGGAGAACCTTAATATCCCTTAGTTTCCATTAGGACCCCGCTGCCACCGGAGGGTGGACAATAGATGTCATGCAGGTTCTTTTCATAAGCACATATGACTATATATGGAATACATGCCTACATTACGTTGACGAACTGGAGCTAGTTATATATCTCTCCATGTTATAACTGTTGCATGATGAATGTCATCCGACATAATTATCCATCACCGATCCAATGCCTACGAGTTTTTCCCACTATTCCTTGATACGTTACTTTACCGCTACTGCTGTCACTACTGCTGCTGTCACTACTGTTGCTGTCACTACTGCTACTGTTACCGCTGCTACTGTTACTATCACACTACTTTGCTATTGAAACTTTGTTGCAGATACTAAGTCTTTTAGGTGTGGTTGAATTGACAACTCAACTGCTAATACTCGAGAATATTCTTTGGCTTCCCCTTGTGTCGAATCAACAAATTTGGGTTGAATACTCTACCCTCGAAAACTGTTGTGATCCCCTATACTTGTGGGTTATCAAGACTATTTTCTGGCGCCATTGCCGGGGAAGCATAGCTCTATTCTCTGAGTCACTTGGGATTTACGTCTATTGATAACTATGAGGAATCCGAGAGATCCAAAAACTAAAGTCTTGCCCTCAACTACGAGGACATGTAAGGAACTGCCATCTAGCACTGCACTTGATTCACCTTCAGTTATGAGTAAGTTTGCGACACCACCTGCTGCTAGAAATTTCGATGTGTCGCCTGTGCTTGATGATGCTACTTCTGCTATCCATGATGCTTGTGATGATGCTTTGCTTGATACTGCTTTGCCACTAGGTGCATTCCTTGATGCAGAAATTGCTAGAGTTGCTGCTGAATGTGATGATACTTCTGAGACTGCTGAAATTATTGAAGTAGAACCTGCTATTCCACCTGTTAGAACTAGCTCTCCTAGATATGAATTGCCTGATATACCTGAGGGTTATGTTATGGAGGGAGAGATAGCTGAGGACTTTCTTTCTTGTGAGGATAGCTATGATCTTGACAAATTACTGCGCAAGTGGAAAGAAAATCTCTGAACGCTAGAATGAAATACGATCCTAAGTCTGCTACTTCGCCTATCTTTGTAACCGATAAGGATTATGAATTATCTGTCGATCCTGAGTTAATCACTTTGGTCGAATCTGATCCTTTTCATGGTTATGAGTCTGAAACGGTTGTAGCACATCTTACTAAGCTGCACGATATAGCCACCCTATTCATGAGTGAGGAAAAGATCCGCCACTACTATATCCTTAAGCTGTTTCCTTTCTCGCTAAAGGATGATGCTAAGACTTGGTTCACTTCTCTTGCTCCTGGTTGTGTGCGTAGTCCCGAGGATATGATCTACTACTTCTCTGAAAAATATTTTCCTACCCATAAGAACCAAGCTGCCTTGCAGGAAATATATAACTTTGTGCAAGTTGAAGAAGAGAGTCTCCCACAAGCTTGGGGGAGGCTTGTCCAGCTACTAAATGCTTTGCCTGATCACCCTCTTGAGAAGAATGAAATACTTGATATCTTCTATAATGGACTAACCGATGCTTCTAGGGACCACCTAGATAGTTGTGCTCATTGTGTTTTTAGGGAACGAACTATGGAACAAGCTGAGATTCTATTGAATAATATCTTGTGCAATGAGAATGCTTGGACTATTCCTGAACCACCTCTGAAGCCAACTCCGAAGAAAAGAAGTATCCCATTCCTCAGTCCTGAAGATATGCAAGAGGCCAAGAAATCTATGCAAGAGAAAGCCATTAAATCCGAAGATGTTAATAATCTACCACCTATCAAAGAGATCCATGGTCTTGATAACCCGACACAGGTAGTAATAGTAAATTCTCTTCGTAGATTCAATGAGAGTGATATTCCTTTTGATAAACCTGCTAGCTTATGCTTAGATGAATTTGATAACTTTGTTGTCAAACAACAAAGTTTCAATGACTATGTTAGCAGACAGTTGGAACAGAATGGTCGTATGCTTAGTCATTTAAGTGCTTGTGTGGATAGAAATATCAATGATCTTAAGCTTTTGAGTAAACATGCCTCTATGGTCACTACTCAAGTAGAACAAGTACTTAAGGCTCAAAATGACTGGGAAGCGACCAACTAGAGAGCGACAACAATCATCAAGATGCAATGAGTTTGACTAACATTAAATGCAAGCATGAACAAGATATAAATCACCATGAACACGAACATCATAGAGGCTATGTTGATTTTGTTTCAACTACATGCATGAACATGTGCCAAGTCAAGCCACTTGAAACATTCAAAGGAGAATACCATCCTATCATACTACATGATAGTCATCTCAAAATCTATGTTGGCAATCAAGACAAACCATTATAAGCTCTCAGCTAAATAAGCATGGCATCAGAAACTATGATCTCTAAGTTGTCATTGCAAACATGGTTCTCTCACAACAAAGCTAAATCTGGGTCGACAAGCTAGTCATATTTACAAAAAGAAAATAGATAGAGTTCATACCAGCTTTTCAGTCTCAGTCACTTCATCATATACCATCATTGTTGCCTTTCATTTGCACGATCGAACGATGAAAACGATAATAAGCGCATTGGACTAAGATGAATCTGCAGGCAAACACAAAGGAGAAGACAAAATAATATGGCTCTTTGAAAGCTAAACAGGTAAGCATGCAAGAACCAATAAACATTGTAACCAATATCTTCTACCTTGACACAAGGAAAAAGAAAACTATTTACACGGGAAAGCTCCCAACAAGCAAAAGAAGAAAGAAAAATCTTTTTGGGTTTTCTCAAAAGGACACAAAACAAGAAAACAAGAAAACGAAAAGAAACTAGCATGGATAATACAGTGGCAAAATGTAAACACCGGCTAACAAAGCGAAAGCATAAGCAAGAATTTAAAGCCGGTGAGAACACGTACTCCACCAAGCTTAGGCTTTTGGCCTAGCTTGGTCTACTCCCATGGTGGGAAATAACCAGCTCCAGGATACTCTGGAGCAGACTGTGGATGCCACTGCTGTGTGAGCTCCTCTGGCTCCCACTGATAAACTGGCGTCTGGTACTCGACTGGCGGCTCGGGCACGGGCACCTGTGGTTGGGCCAAACCCCAATATGCGTAGATGTCCACGGGCATAATAGTGTACCTACCTGCATGAAGATCAAACAAAGAAGGAGCAGGCAAAGTGATAGTCTCTCAAGTACCCTGACTAAATACCAGGTTATAAATCATCCGTCTACTAGCATCTCTATCCAGAAAATCATGGCGAACCATGTATCATAATCCATATATCTCTCAGGGAGAAGCATCTCTCCTTCCTCTCCCAGTCTAATGGGTATCTCAAATTGTCTGGCAAGACGGGTAGCATAGATACCTCCATAGACAACACCTTTAGAACGGTTCATGTTCAACCGTTGAGCGACTATAGCGCCCAGGCTATAAGTCTTATCGTTATAAAGGCCTTCACGCAAAACCGCAAGGTCTGGAGAACTAAGTGATCCAGCCTCCCCACGACCAATCAAACATTTTCCCACAAACAGTGAGAAGTACCGAAGCACAGGAAAATGTATGCTAGAAATTCTAGCGTGAGACACTCCTCTCTCCTCTCCAACAACAATAGAACCAATGAAATCCTCCAAGTCCCGTGGACGAGGGTCACGGATATCCCCAACATAAGGTAATTTGCATACATTGCAAAAGTCATGCAACATCATGCACTGGGGAATATCGTATATCATGAACTCAACCATGGGAGGATTCTTCCTTGGATAAAAGTTGAAGCTTTGTACGAAGATATTAGTGAGGAGGAGGTATTGCAGACACTTATCTTCAACGAAGGCGGTAAGGCCTGCGTTCTCCACCAAGTGATAAAAGTCCTCATAAATTCCAGCGGCGCGTAAGAACACGTCGCTTGGCCACTGGCATGCTCAAACTTCTGTGACTCGAGGGACTACGTACTTGGGGTGATTCTTCTCGTCCTCCTTGGAGTTACGGCTTGAAGAGCCTCTCAAGAACCTCGTCATCTTTCCCTTTTCTAGCTCTGAAAAATTCTGAAATTTTTTAGAGACTTTGAAAGAAAAGTGAATAAGGATTAACCCAACTTGTAGAAACTACTCCTACTAGTGTCTAGAGACCTATCACGTGCTAAAACTACTTGGGACCAGCTAAAATCAACTTTTTAAGCTTAAGAACAGGGTCACCAAGGTAGCAAGAATTCGCGAAGGATAAAGCACTAGAGCAAAAACTAATTGGACCAATGGAGGAGTCACTTACCAAGGAGTAATTCCCCAAAACGGTTCGGAGAATGGTGCTCTCAGCAAGGAGATCGAAAATCACAGCCAAATGAGCAAGAACACGGGTTTGAGCTACGAAACAATTTTTTCTGGAGGTGGAAGAAGAGGCTGGGAGCTGGAATGAGTGGAGGGGGTGCCTGTGGGCCCCACAAGCTTGCACCCCGCCACCAGGGGGTAGGTGGCGGTGGGGGGGGGGCTTGTGGCCCACTGGTCAGGCCCCCTCACAAGCTCTCACGCTCAGAAATTTTAAAAAATTCCAGAAAAAATCATACTAAATTTTCAGGACCATCGGAGAACTTTTATTTTCGAGGTATTTTTCTCCGGGATGCTAGAACAGAAAACAGGAAAAGCTAAACTAATTCCATTATTTTTCTTCTAAGCAAAAGAAAATGAAGACTCAAAACAGAGGTATGTGATTCTCTGATTCATCCGTTTCATGGTCATCGGAAGAAATCCGTCAATGGGATTGATCAACTCCTTACGACAAAACCTTCTCGAATCGCAAGAGAGAATGGAGAATTTTCGAATAGTCACTAAGTCACCTCAATGGGGATATGAATCTCCCTAACAAGCAAATCATACTTCATCTTGACACGAGGAATAGGGCATTCAAAGCTCCCAATGAGAATCGATGAAGTCTTTTTGATAGCATTGATGCAATGTACTGGATATCGTTTCTTCGGAAAGTGCACTGTGTGCTCATTATCGTTGACATGGAAAGTGACATTGCCTTTGTTGCAATCTATAACAGCCCCTGCAGTGTTTAAAAAGGGTCTTTCGAGGATGATAGCCATGGCATCGTCCTCGGGAATATCCAAGATAACAAAATCTGTTAAGATAACGGTATTAGCAACCACAACAGGCAGATCCTCGCAAATGCTGATAGGGAAAGCAGTTGATTTGTCGGCCATTTGCGGAGAAATTTCAGTGGGTGTCAACTTATCCAATTCAAGTCTACGATAAAGAGAGAGTGGCATAACACTAACACCGGCTCCAAGGTCACATAAGGCAGTTCTTACGTAGTTTCCTTTAATAGAGCAAGGTATAGTGGGCACTCCGGGATCACCAAGTTTCTTAGGAGTTCCACCCTTGAAAGTGTAATTGGCAAGCATGGTGGAGATCTCAAGATCTGGTATCTTCCGTTTATTAGTCACGATATCTTTCATGTACTTGGCATACAGAGACATCTTGAGCATATCAGTTAACCGCATATGCAAATAGACGGGTCTTATCATCTCAACGAAGCGCTCAAAATCCTCATCATCCTTTTTCTTAGATTGCTTAGGAGGAAAGGGCATAGGTCTCTGAACACATGGCTCTCTTTCTTTACCATGCTTCCTAGCAGTGAAGTCATTCTTATCGCGTCTCTTAGGTTGTGGATTATCAGGATTAACCGTAGGTTCAATCTCCACATCCTCATCATTGCTAGGTTGAGCATTATTATGAACATCACTGTCCACATTGTCACCAGGTTCATGTTCATCACCTGATTGTGTTTCTGCATCAGACGCAGAAATATCATTAGGTTCTTCAGGTGTGATAGTATTTGGTGAACTGGCGTGCAAGTTTCTATCATCCTTCTTCTTCTCCTTAGGATAACTAGGTGTATCAGCATTGATTCCTTGAGAATCTTGATCAATTCTCTTAGGATGACCTTCAGGATACAAAGGTTCCTGAGTCATTTTGCCTCCTCTAGTAATGACTCTGACAGAGTTGTCATTTAATTCATTGAGCAAGTCCTTCTGAGCTTTAAGTACTTGTTCTACCTGAGTAGTAATCATTGAGGCATGTTTACTCGGAAGCTTCAGAGCATTGACATTTCTGTCTACACAAGCACTTAAATGACTAAACATACGAGTACTTTGTTCCAAATGTCTGCTAACATAATCATTGAAACTCTGTTGTTTGGCAACAAAGTTGTCAAATTCATCAAAGCATAGGCTAGCAGGTTTATCAAAAGGAATATCACTCTCGTCAAACCTACGCAGAGAATTCACTTCTACTACCTGTATCGGGTTATTGAGACCGTGAATCTCTTCGATAGGTGGTAGATTTTGAAATCTTCAGATCTAATGCCTTTCTCTTGCATAGATTTCTTGGCTTCTTGCATATCTTCGGGACCGAGGAACAGAATACCTCTTTTCTTAGGAGTTGTCTTAGGGGGTGGTTCAGGAATAGTCCAAGCATTATCGTTGATCAAGAGATTATTCAGCAGAGGCTCAGCTTGTTCTACAGTTCGTTCCCTAAAAACACAACCGACACAACTATCTAGGTAGTCTCTAGAGGCATCGGTAAGTCCGTTATAGAGGATATCAAGTATCTCGTTCTTCTTGAGAGGGTGATCAGGCAAAGCATTCTGTAGCTAGACGAGCCTCCCCCAAGCTTGTGGAAGACTCTCTTCTTGGAGTTGGGCAAAGTTGTATATTTGCTGCAAGGTAGCTTGCTTCTTATGGGCAGGGAAATATTTCTCACATAAGTAATAGACCATCTCCTGGGGACTATGCACACATCCAGGAGCAAGAGAGGTGAACCAGGCTTTAGCATCATCCTTTAGAGAGAAAGGAAACAGCTTAAGGATATAGTAGTGGCGGATCTTCTCCTCATTAGTGAAAAGGTTGGCTATTTCGAATAGTTTGGCAAGATGGGCTATGACCGTCTCAGACTCATAACCGTGAAAAGGATCAGATTCGACTAGAGAGATTATCTCAGGGTCGACAGAGAATTCATAATCCTTATCGATGACAAAGATAGGCGAAGTGGCAAACTTTGGATCATTTCTCATCCTAACTTCCCGAGATTTTTCCTTCCACTTGAGAACTAATTTCTCAGCGTCATAGGCATCCTTACACGCAAGAAAATCCTCAGCTATCTCACCCTCCATAACGTAACCCTCAGGTATATCAGACAATTCATATCTAGGAGAGCTAGGTCTAACAGGAGCAAAAGCAGGCTCTATCTCAATAGCATCGGCAGTATCAGAAGCATCACGAGCATTGGCAGTAACTCTAGCAATATGAGCATCAAGGAACGCTCCCAGTGGAACATCATGCAAACGAGTATCTCTAGCAGTATCAAGCATAGCCTCATCAGGCATAATAGCATCTCTAGCATCATCAAGCATAGCATCTCTAGCAGTATCAAGCATAGTATCAAGCATAGCATCATCAAGCATAGTATCAAGCATAGCATGTCTAGCAGTAGTATCACAAGCATCATCAAGCACACGCGACATATCAAGATTTCTAGCAGGAGGTGATGTCGCAAACTTACTCATAACTGAAGGTGAATCAAGTGCAGAGCTAGATGGCAATTCCTTACCTCCCCTCGTAGTTGAGGGCAAGACTTTGGTCTTCGGATCCTTCAGATTCTTCATAGTGATCAGCAGATATAAATCCCAAGTGACTCAGAGAATATAGCAATACCTCCCCGGCAACGGCGCCAGAAAAATGCTGACGTCAGCTGTGCTTCTCTGGCAATGGCTCCAGAAAAGCGATGATCCTGCAATATCTAGTGTTAGCTAGACGAATGCTTATAACAACTAACCTTCTCCTGCAACGACACCAGAAGAATGCTGATAGCACTCCCCGGCAATGAAACTGGAAGAATGTTGTTGATGGCCCACCAACGCGTGGGTTCGCAGTAGTTTTCGAGGGTAGAGTATTCGACCCAAATTTGTAGGTACGCCAGACAGGAGGTGAGAGTATACTCTCAAGTATTGGCAGCTGAATTTGTCAGATTCAACCACACCTGGAAGATTAGTATCTGCAAGCACAATAGTAATAGCGAAGTAGTAACATCGAAGTAACGGGTATCGGAAGTGGAACGAGCAATAGCAGTGGCAAGGAACAACAGTAGTGACAGCAGAAGCAAGTAGCAACAGTAGCAAGCGACAGTAGTAGCAACAGCAGCAGCAGAGCAAAACAAGTAACAGCAGTAGCAACAGTAGGACAAACTCGTAGGCATTGGGTCGGTGATTTGTTTGGATGATATTCATCATGTAACCAAGGGGGGTGGTGGCGGAGCAGGGGCTTGTGGCCCACTGGCCCACCCCCTGAGGTGGATCCTGGCGTAGGTAGTTTTGATATTTTCCAAAACCGCTCCCCGTAAATTTTCAGGACGTTTGGAGAACTTTGATTTCTGCACAAAAATAACACCAAGGCAATTCTGCTGAAAACAGCGTCAGTCCAGGTTAGTTCCATTCAAATCATGCAAATTATAGTCCAAAACAAGGGCAAAAGAGTTTGGAAAAGTAGATACGTTGGAGACGTATCAGTAACCATCTTGCAATAAACAAGATCCAGATATAATGTTTATGCTTAACGCATGCACTAAATAACATTTATTCAAGTTCATCACTAATCCCGATGGTAACTGAAGTGAGATCGTGCCGACGACGATCACATCAACCTTGGAACCATTTCCCATGTGCATCGTCACTTCGTGCTTCGCCAGCCTTCGTTTACTCTGTAGTTCGTGTTTCGAGTTGCAAATGTGAGCAACAGAACCGGTATCAAATACCCAAACACTACTACGAGAGCTAGTGAGGTACACATCAATAACATGTATATCAAATATACCTTGTTTGGCGTTGGCCGCCTTCTTATCGGCTAGATACTTGGGGAAGTTCCGCTTCTAGTGACCAGTCCCCTTGCAATGATAACAGTCAGTCTTCGGCTTGGGTCCAGACTTGGGTTTCTTCGTCGGAGGGGCAACAACTTTGCCACTCTTCTTGGAGTTTCCCTTCTTTACCTTGCCGTTTTTCTTGAAACTGGTGGTCTTATTGACCATCAACACTTGATGCTCTTTCTGGATTTCTGACTCTGTGACTTACAACATCGCAAATAGCTCGGCGGGTGATTTATTCATCCCTTGCATGTTATAGTTCGACACAAAGCCTATGTAGCCAGGTGACAGTGATTGAAGAACTCTGTCAGTGATAGACTTTGGCGGAGAGCAATTCCCAGCTCAGCCAGACGGTTAGAGTTCCCAGACATTCTGAGCACATGTTCACTCAGAGACCCCTTCTCCTCCATTTTGCAAACATATAACTTATGGGAGGTCTCATACCTCTCGATCCGGGCATTCTTATCAAAGATAAACTTCAACTCTTGGAACACCTCATATCGTCCATGACATTCAAAACGTCTTTGAAGTCCCGGTTCTAAGCCATACAAAACTGCACATTGAACTAATGAGCAGCCATCCTTGCGTGTCTGCCAAACGTTCATAACTTCTGGCGATGCCGTATCGGGAGGTGAATCAAGAACATATTGCTTTTGGGAAGTCGTGAGGATAAGCCTCAGATTACAGGCCCCGTCATCAAAGTTGCTTCCATAATATTTCAGCTTAGCTTTCCCTAGGAACGGATTAAAATTCAGGGTTGCTACTGCGCGAGCCATTGTTCCACAACATAAAATTTTGCAAAGATTACTTAGACTATGTTTAGGATAATTGAGTTTAGTTAATCATATTACTAATAAACTCCCACTCAAATTGACACCCCTCTAGTCATTCGAGTGACACATGATCCAAATTCACTAACTCAAGTCCGATTATCACGTGAGTTGAGTTTAGTTTCAATGGTGAACATCTCCATGTTGATCATATCAACTATATGATTCATGTCTGACCTTTCGGTCTCTTGTGTTCCAAGACCATGTCTGTACATGCTAGGCTCGTCAAGTTTAACCTGAGTGTTCCGCATGTGCAAATGTTTTGCACCCGTCGTATGTGAACGTAGAGTCCATCACACCCGATCATCCCGTGGTCTCTCGAAACGACGAAGTGTCGCAATGGTGCACTGTCAGGGAGAACACAATTTTATCTTGAAATTTTAGTGAGGGATCACCTTATAATGCTACCGTCGTCCTAAGAAAAATAAGGTGCATAAAAGGATTAACATCACATGCAAATCATACGTGACATGATATGGCCATGAACTTGTGGTTCTTGATCTCCATCACCAAAGCACCGGCATGATCTCCATCGTCACCGGCGCCACACCATGATCTCCGTAATCATGTTGACATCGAGGTTGTCGCACTAACTATGCTGTTACTACTAAAGCTACTACTAGGCATAAAGCAAAGCATCACCAAGCGCAAAAATAATTAAAGACAACCCTATGGCTCCTACCGGTTGTCGTAGCATCGATATGAAATTCGATGTTTTAACTACTACAACATGATAATCTTATACATCCAATATATCATATCATGTCTTTGGCCATATCACATCACATGCATACCCTGCAAAAACAAGTTAGACGTCCTCTAATTTGTTGTTGCAAATTTTACGTGCCTGTTATGGGTATCTAGTATGATCGCATCTTACTTACGCAAAGCCACAACGGTGATATGCAAATTGCTATTTAACATTCTCCAAGGACTGCCTCAGTCAAATCCGATTCAAATAAATTGAAGAAACACACACTCGCTAGTCATATTTATGCAACAAGTTGCATGTTAGTGGATGAAACCGGTCTCTCGTAAGCATACGACTAATGTTGGTCCACACCGCTTCAATCCAACAATACCGCTGAATCAAGTAAAGACTAAGGAGGGCAGCAAACAGAACATCAACCCCACAAACTCTTGTGTGTTCTACTCGAGATATCATCTACGCATGAACCTAAATCATGATGCCACTGTTGGGGAACCTTGCATGGGAAACAATTTTTTTTACTACGCACACGCAAAACCTATCATGGTGATGATCATCTACGAGAGGGGAGATCAGATCCATATACCCTTGTAGATCGCTAAGCAGGAAGCGTTAAGAAACGCCATTGATGTAGTCGAACATCTTTGCGATCCGAATCACAAGCGTCCCACGAACTCTGTCTCGATCTACCGCCGAACGGACGACACCTCCGCGTTCAGTACATGTGCAGCTTGATGAAGATCTCTCCCTTCTTGATTCAGCAAGAAAGATGAAGAGGTAGCTGAATTCTTCGGTAGAACGATGGCGTGGCGGTGATGGTGGTGGAGCTACTCCAACACGGTTTCACCGTACCATACCGAACTAGCTACGGGGGTCACGAAGTGGTGGAGGGAGAGAGGGATACTTTATGGCTTGAGTGCCAAAATCCTCTCTCACCTCCACTATATATAGGTGGGAGGGAGGGGTGGCACCCTAGGGAAAAATCATTAGGGTTCAGACGACGCAAGAGGAGAGGGAGGAGTCCTCCTCCAACACAACTTGGAAGGTGGAGTCCTCCTTCCCTAATTCGTTTTCCCACCTCTCCTTTCCTTTTCTCCTAATTCAGCCGAATTGGCCCTTCTTGGGCTGGCCACCAGCCCACTAAGGGATGCTGCGCCACCCCTTGGACCTCTTTGGTTCTCTCCCAGGTGGGTGGCCCCTCCCGGTAGAACTCTGGAACCCATTCATCACTCCCGGTAGTTTACCGGTAATGCCCGAAAACCTTCCTGAAGCCAAATGGATACTTCCTATATATCGATCTTCGTCTCTGGACCATTCCAGAAACCCTCTTGACGTCCGAGATCTCATGCGGGACTCCGAACAACCTTTGGCTACCAACATCAATAATTCAACTATACCAAAACGTCATCGAACCTTAAGTGTGCAGGCCTTGCGGGTTCAAGAACTATGTAGACATGAGCGAGACACTCTCTGGTCAATATGCAATAGCGGGACTTGGATGCCCATATTGGATCCTACATATTCTATGAAGATCTTATCGGTTGAACCTCTATGTCAAGGATTGAGTTAATCCCGTATAACATTCCCTGTGTCCTTCAACATGTTACTTGCCCGAGATTTGATCGTCGGTATCTCCATACCTATTTCAATCTCGTTACCGACAAGTCTCTTTACTCGTTCCGTAATACAAGATCCCATGGCTAACTATTTAGTCACATTGCTTGCAAGGCTTGTTTGTGATGCTATATTGCCGAGTAGGCCCCGAGATACCTCTCCGTCATACGGAGTGACAAATCCCGGTGTTGATCCATTCTAACTCAACGGACACCTTCCGACATACTTGTGTAGCACCTTTATAGTCACCTAGTTACGTTGCGATGTTTGATACACATAAGGCAGCCCTCCAGTGTCACTGAGTTACATGATCTCATGGTCACTGGAATGTATACTTGACATGCAGAAAACAATAGCAACAAAATAACATGGTCACATGCTACATTTATAGTTTAGGTCTTGTCCATCACATCATTCTCCTGATGATGTGATCCCATTATCAAGTGACAACACTTGTGTATGGCTAGGAAACCTTAACCATATTTGATCAACGATATAGTCAACTAGAGGCACACTAGGGACATTGTTTTGTTTATATATCCAAACATGTATTTGCATTTCCATTCAATATAATTTTAGCATCTATAATAAACGATTATCTCGAAACAGGAAATATGATAATAACTATTTTATTATTGCCTCTAGGGCATATTTCCAACACCCTCGGCGCGCCTTGATGTGTGTTGCCTCCCTCGTGCGGCCTCTGGTCTCCCCGTGAAGCTTCTAGGTCTTCTTTTGGTCCAGAAAAAATGGTCAAAAAGTACCATGGCAATTGGACTTCGTTATGTAGTGTAAACTTGAAAAGCCAAAAACACGCAGAAAAATAAAAACTCGCACTAGGCACTGGGTTAATAGTTAGTGGTCTAAAATATAATGAATCAACAAATAAATGCCCAAAATTATCCTAGAAATAATATTATAGCATGTAAAAATAAAAAAATATAGTTACGTTGGAGACGTATCAGCATCCCCAACCTTAATTCCTCCTCATCCTCGAGTAGGTAAATGATAAATAGAAGTTTTGATGTGACATGATATCCAACATGTAATCTATTGCATGTATGATCATTGAGAAACAATGAACTAATAAATATCAACATAGTAATATTCGTAAACCTAAGTAACATTATCATGAATTTTCAAAATATATGATTGTTAAAGAATGTTTACCCCCTATTCATTTTATCATATTAGCATGGCATGGCTCCCTCTTCACCACATAAATACAAAGGTCAAGCACCACAGTGTTAAGTTAGGAAATTGGGTCATACTTTTTAATGCGCTTCAAATTTTTATTACTAACTCAATACATGAGCGTGAACCATGGATATAGCATATAGGGGGAATATAATATGATGGTAGGTTTCAAAGGGTTAAAAGTGGAGAAGGAAGTATTACATCAACTCGGCGTATCAATGGGCTATGGAGATGCCCATCAATAGATATCAATGTGAGGAGTAGGGATTGAGATGCAACAGATGCACCAGAGCTATAAGTGTATGAAAGCTCAACTGAAACTAAGTGGGTGTGCATCAAACTTGCTTGCTCATGCAGACCTCGGGCATTTGAGGAAATCTGTCATAGGAATATACAAGCCAAGTTCAATAATGAAAATTTCCCACTAGCGTATGGAAGTGACAGAAAAAGAGAGTTTCTATATGAAGAACATGGTGCCACTTTGAGGCAGAAGTGTCGAGAAAGAGGCATTAGCACCATCCCTTCTCTCTTTTCTCTCATTTTATTTATTTATTATTTTTCTCATTTTTCTCTTTCCTTTCTTTTTTCCTTTTTCTATTTTTTTATTTTATTGTCTGCAACCTCATTCCGACCTGCGGGGGAATCATTGCCTCCAACATTCTTTCCTCACTAAGACAGTGCCCTAGTAATGATGATCATCACACTTTTATTTACTTATAAATCGATATGAAAAACTATAGTATGACTCCATATGAATGCGTGTGGCAGTGTACCAAGATGTGCAATGATCTAGCTTAGCGAAGATATACAAAACAGACAAGACATGGAAATATCATGCTAGCTATCTTACGATCATGCAAAGCAACATGATAATGGGTGTACAAGTCATATGATGTGATGGTGGAAGTTGCATGGTAATATATCTCGGAATGACTATGGAAATGTCATGATAGGTAGGTATGGTGGCTGTTTTGAGGAAGATATAAGGTGGCCTACGTGCAACTCAGCGTATCGTGTCACGGGGTTTGGATGCACCGACAAAGTATGCACCAATTCTCGAGGTGAGAATGGGCAATGCACGATACCGAAGAGGCTAGCAAAATATGTGGGGATAAGAGTGCATACATCCATGGAATCACATTATTGCAAGATTTTATTAGCTCTCTCGAAGCAAAGTACTACTCGCATGCCCCTAGGGAGGAGGTTGCTAGGAGCTAACCATCGTGCGCCCCGGACCTAAACGACACTAGGATTTCAACAAGGAATAAGAATGCTCACACATCATCACCATGCCATAAAAACATTTAGATGAATGAAAACTTAAGAATTTCTAATTTATGATATTATTACTAACCAATGATCACACACTCATGCCTTTACACATTACAACATTAATATCATTAACTCACAATTTCTCATTTATGTGTTACATGAAGGTTTTGATTATGCACTCCTTGAATATATAATATTTTTGGACTAGTCTTATAACCCATGCAAATTGCCATCACTATTTATTAACTCTTAAACAAATATAAGTGAGGAATGAGAGTGAAATTGTTTCTATAAAATCTACACGCCACCGTGCTCTAAAAAGATATAAGTGAAGTACTAGAGGAACTACTTAGCTCAAAAGATATAAGTAAAGCACAAAGAGTATTCTAATAAAGCATGGTGAATATGTGTCTCTCCCAGGTAGGTGTGTTCAAAGAACAATGATTGTGGCAAACTAAAACAAAATCAAACTAAGATACATGACGCTCCAAGCAAACCTCATATCATGTGATGAATAAAAATATAGCTCCAAGTGACATACCGTTGGATTGAGTCGAAAGAGGGGATGCCCAAGCATAGACGCTTCAGTGTTCTTAGATTATTATCTTGGGTGCCTTGGGCATCTCCAATCTTGGGTTCTTGCCGCTCTTTATTCCTTCATCCATCATGATAGCACCCAAAATTTGAAAACTTCAGCACACTCAACATATTCATGAGATCCGTTAGTGTAATAAACATATCAAATACTTTAGGTACTATTATAAATTGATTCTTATTTTATTATTGCATAAGGTACTACATCGTAACTTCTCCATGTCTTATAGCCCCCAATACAATCCATAGAATCATCAAAATAAGCAAACTATGCAAGCAAAAAACAAAATTTGTGTGAAACATAACAATCTATAATGATCTGTAAATAAACTATTCTTTTGTAACTCTGGAAATTCTAAAAGGTTTAGTAAAACCTGAGGAATTTGTTGTAAAATACTGTGTAAAAAATTCAGATCAAAAATACATTCCAGTAATATCACAGATTTTCCGCACTGTATGTCAAAGTTTCTATTTTTGCACTACATCAATTCCACTTATCATTCAAATCATCCCAAAGTCTTGATTTGGCAGAAACACTAATTGAATCATAAAAACACAATCATTACATTAGAAATAATCATGTTATAACACATAAATAGAAAGTAAAATCAAGAAAAATAAGATAACTAGGTTGGCTCCCAACTAGCGCTATTGTTTTACACCCCCAGCTAGGCATAATGCATATGATTCAAGTGTTATCATCTTTGAAACTCTACCCATAAGTAGCCCTCATGATAGATTCATAAGAGTTACGGTACCATGATGTACTCATATTTTGTCATTGTTAGCAGGAGTATGGATTTGAACATGATACCTCAAGAGGAAGAGGATGAATGTATTAATTTGAATTGGATCCCTCAAGAGGAAGAAGCTCAAGAGGGAGAGGATGGAGGTATGGATTTGAACATGATGCCTCAAGAGGAAGAGGAAAGGGAAGGGAAAAAGTAGCTATGGAAAGAAAAAGAAAGAAAAGGAAAGAGAACGATCAAGTGTATGTCTTGTGAATGCGTTGTGTATGTCATGTGTATTTGTATTTATTTGATTTATTGGAATCATTTGGATTTAGTTGAAATTATCGGAGTTATTCGGAATTATTGGAATTATTTGAAAATATTGGAGTTATTTGGAATTATTGGAATTATTTTGAATTATTTGGATTTATTTGGAATTACTGGAATTATTTTGATAAATTTGGAATTATTGGAATTATTTTTGATTTATTTGAAATTATTGGAGTTATGAAAGAAAATATTAATGCAAATAGGGACATCAAGTAGTGACCAATCCAATAAACATCTTAATCTAGTAAACATTGAACTCTTTGAATTTGTAAACATCTGAATTTACAACAACTTTTTACAAAATCTAAACATTTTTGAATCTACTAAACATTTATGAACTTATGTTAGTTTGACTGCTCCTCTCAATTTGTTCCTATGTTGGTTCTCTTCTTCTTTGGATGCTCCTCTCAATTTGTTTCTATGTTGGTTCTCGTCTTCTTGTTTGACTATAGTTAAAAGGCTAGCTAATGTGGGTCTTCCCCGATGGCGAGACGATCGCACGCTTGATTGAGGGCCGCCGCCACTGCTGCTGCCTTTTCCACATGTGTGATCAAGAGGTGCTCCTTACCAGTCGTTGGTAGGCTTTCCCTGCATGTTTTTAGAAACAAGCAATCAGTGAGGAGTTTTTGGAATCTATCGATCATTTTTTTGGAAATAGTCGATTCAAAAAAGAACTAATCAAGAAATATACCACTGTGTATTTTGAAAACCCACAACTAAATTTTAGGAGACTGCACATATTACTGCAAATGTGAGTGTGAAGTTTATCAGAATATGTTTTTCACAACAAGATTTATGAAAAGTTTACAAAAGTTTTGAGCTTGTGAACAAGCAGATAATTTGTCCAAAGAGTATTACCTAGAGTTTTTTTGCTTAAGGTGCTATGGGTATATCATTTGGTTTCAGTTAATATCAGCAAGTATGCATTGTTTGTGCTAACATAAAAGGTTTTAGTTAGTATCAGCAAGAACCTTGGATCATGGTCTTCCAACAATAACAATATTTGAAATGTAAAGGCCATAGCACACTCATGCATCACGATCAATTTTATACTAATGCATCTATGAGTACTCGACCAGATCAATTTATTTCCTATGGAATTGTTTCTTATGGATGCGAAATTCAGATACTCTGCTATGGATCCATTTATGCACCAAACTGACAATATTGTTACTCTGTTCATGTTGCAATGAACATCACTGAACTACTAGCATTTGCAACTCTACAACAAATACTTAGACGGAACAAATTCGAAGAATCACTTGGAATAAATCTGTGGGGATTTTGGATTATCACAACAAAGAAGCATTTTTATTCCTTGACTCTGAATCTTTGCATAAATGCACTCTGAAGGTGAAACCAAAATCCAGTCGTGGGTGTGGCTGGGTTACCTGATGAATGTTGTGCAGGTTAGCGGCGGACATGAGGTGGTTGGAGACTTCTTCTCTGGCAACGGCTTCTCGGCATCCCACATGACGCGGTCCTCGCGGGACGACGCGAACTCGACGATGCGCAGTCACGCCTCGAGCGACTCCAACCACTCCAACCACTTGCTTCTTCTCCGTTGGACCCCACATCTTCTTTTCCGGCATCTGCTCCAGCCACTTCGCCTTCGTCTCCACCGACATCACCGCGTCCAATAAATCAGGTGATGGAGGAAAAAATATTTTTAGGTCGGGAGGAGGGAACAGAGGAGCTATGCAGGGCTGCTGTCCGAGAGGAGGAGCACGGGAGTTGCACGATGTAGAGGGACTCAGGCATGGGGGAGCTGCATGGTGCAGCGTCGTGGTGCTCAGGCCAGGCGCAAGAGCTGTGCCACTAGTCGGTGAGCAAGCATAGATTTGTGGGTTGTGTCCAATAGCAGCGATCTGCACACAAGGAGTGCGGGTTGTGTGAGAATAAATCAAGGGGTCTTTTTGTAAAATAGCCAGTGCGACAAGAATTTTGGGACGAAGGGAGTAGATGTCACCTAAGCAAAAAATATGATGTGGCAACTAATTAATAAGAATGAAGACAAATTGAGTAACTTAGCTAGTTACTCATACTATGAGTAACATAACGCATACCAAGGCAAGATGACTCTATAAGCTAATAAATGAAAGGCTCAATGTTACTACCCCTATGTTACTATATATACCCCTTGTTGAGAGAGAAATATCTCACTACAAACTACATACAGAGCAAAATGAGTGAATCTATATTTTAAAATATGTCTATATATAAGCTTCATTTCTAAATATAAGTCCTCACAGAGATTCTGCTAGAAATACTATATTCGGATATATATAGCCTTTTAAGTATAAGTTCATTTATTTAGCTCCATGTCTAGTCTACAGAGAAATCTCTAAAAAAACTTATATATAGGAACAAAGGAATATTTCTTTATTTAATTGTATGCCATCCTCATCTAAATTGCTTAGAAGGTATGCATGATATTATACTCCCACTACGACCAGACTAATATAATTTGAATGGAATTTCATCTCGTTCACACGTGAGGAAGGGCGTAAGACCTGTTAGAATTGTAGCTATACGCATTCTATTATATTGTATTGCATTGTAATTATACATGTATTCCCTTATACATATAATACGGAGCCACCCCTAAAGGGTATGGTGATTCACACAAAACATTATAAACTTAATATGGTAACAGATTAGGTCGTTCTATCCATGTCATCGTCATCATCGCTGCCGCGATGTGTTCCGATGCCTCCTATGTCAGTGCAATGATTTGCCTCCTTGTGTTCTGGAGATTGTGGACATGAACAGTAAGGGACTTATATGTTTGCTGGTGTAGAGAGAGTAATAGGTCCTTGGAGTCATGAGGAGTTTGGTGCAAACTCAAAAGATAATCTCTTGTGTGGCAGCGAGGATTATCACCGAAGATAATGCTGAGAGAGTGACCCAAAAAATTGCTGACCCAAAGCAATTGGTTCAGTATCCGCCCGAAGGAATTGACTGCAGCCGGGGAGTTGAAGACGGAGTGAAGACATAGCATTTATTTCATTGTTTTTTCTTCTTTTTATTGAATCATAGGACCATCATACTATTAAGACGGGTATGGTGTTTGAAAACTTTGATTCACTGATGCTAAACCAAATCCTATGTAAGTTGAGAGAGAAATATCTTTGTGTTCCAAGCAATACATGCGAACAGGAGATTGAGTTATTCTTAGGTGCGAGAGGTTTGTCTCTAACCGAGGAGTTAGCATTACTTGTTTTTCAAGTAATGTCATCATTGCTCTTTAAATCCGACCATTGAAAACGTGTTGTTTGCCTGGCTGGGCTGTGTGTCCAAAATGCTCATTTCCCATCAGGGAAGGTTGCGGCTATAAATAGCCACCCCACATGGGCTTTGTCCAGTGGCTGCTCCGTCTGATTTCGAGAAGTTTGTGAGCAACCATCTATTCTAAGCGATTTGAATTTAAAACCCACCGAGGGAAATAACTTAGAGCCGAAAAATAGATGGTTAGGTGTCTAAGTCTAGTACGCTCCACCTATAACTTTTGAGAGCTGCCAACTCTCTAGATGGTTAGGTGTCAATATATTCAGAGACCAAGAGTAATTGTGGTTCTCGGAGAAGTTTGTAAGGTTCGGAGATCACCTCGAGCATCTTCGATGAGGAATATCAGTTTGTAAGGTTATGGGAAACGAAAGATTCCAGTGCTTCTGAAAGAAATATCAGTTTTAGTAGAAAGGCTCGAGCAGTTCTGGAAACTCTAAATCTTTGTCAAAACCAATTGGAGATTACACCTACTTCAAGTGCAAAAAGGTAGGACATTTCGTTTCATACTACCCTATTCGGGAAGTTGAGATTCGTGCGAGTGGAAGATTTGATTTGAGAAACAACAAGCATGGAAAAGGAAAGATCTAGAACTATGATTCACATGACAAGAAGAAAACAAAGAAGGTCTTGAAGAAGAAGGATAAATCCTCCTCTAAGTCATCATCAAGATCTATTCATGGAGGAATGGAGTAATAACTTAAGAACGATGACATGTCGTAGACAAGATCTATTCATGTAGGAATATACCCCATTTTTTTATCCTTGATAGCAACGGTACATGCGTGTCATGTCTCTTTCTGTCACTGAGATTGAGCACCGGAAGATCGAACCCATCACAGAGCACCTCTTCCCATTGCGAGATAAAAGATCAAGTTGGCTAGACAAAAACCAAATATCATAGAAGAAATACGAGGCTATAATAATCAAGCATGAATATGTTTTCATAGATCCGATCATAAACTCACAATTCACCGAATCCCAACAAACACACCACAAAAGAAAGAGTTACATCATATGGATCTCGAAGAGACCATTGTATTGAGAAACAAAACGAGACACAAAGCCATCTAGCTACTGCAATCTTTATTTATGATCGGATGCGTGAGTAGTTTTGCAATCTTTATTCACGACAATGATCATGTGTATATAGGCATCACGTCCATAATAAAATAGGTCGACTCCTACCTACACCTATTAGTATTACTCCACCCGTCGACCGCTATCTAGCATGCATCTGGAGTATTAAGTAAAACAGAGTAATGCTTGGAGAACAACGACATGATGTAAAAGAAGATAACTCAATTAACATGAATCAGCCCCATCATTTTTATCCTTAGTGGCAACACTACGAAGACATGCCTTGTCCCTTTCTGTCACTGGGATATAGAGCACCGCCCGATTGAACCCACTACAACACACCCCTCTCACCAAAGATAGATCAATCTAGTTGGCCAAACCAAATGAATAGATCAGAGAGATTTATGAAGCTATAATAATCATGCAAATATGAATCATATACTTTAGAGAATATTCAAATCTTTTATCATGAATAATCTGAACATAAACCCACAATTCATCGGATCCCAACAAAAGGATCACACAAAGTGATTACATCAAATAGATCACCACGAAGATGCGGTGAACATTGTATTGAAGATAGATAGATAGATAGATAGAGAGAGAGAGAGAGCCATCTAGGTACTAACTACGAACCTGTAGGTCTCACATGCACTACTCGCACATCACCATGGGAGCAGCAAGGTTGATGTAGAGGCCTTCCATGATCAACCCCCTCCGGTAGGGCACCGGAACAGGGCTCCAGATGGGCACATGGCGGAACAGAGACTTGTGGTGGCAGAAAAAGTGTTTAGGGATGCTCCCTAGGGTTTTTGGGGTATATTGGAATTTATAGGCCAGAGAGGGCGTCGGGAGGTGCCAGGGGGAGTCAGTACATAACAGGGAGCGACCAGCCCCTGTGTTGGGGAACGTTGCATGGGAAACAAAACATTTCCTACGCACACGCAAAACCTATCATGGTGATGATCATCTATGAGAGGGGATATCAGATCCACATACCCTTGTAGATCACTAAGCGGGAAGCATTAAGAAACGTGGTTTATGTAGTCGAACGTATTCGCGATCCGAATCGCAAGCATCCCACAAACTCCGTCCCGATCAAGCGCCAACCGGACGACACCTCCGCGTTCAGCACACGTGCAGCTGGATGACAATCACCACCTTCTTGATCCATCAAGAGATACGAAGAGGTAGCTGAATTCTTCGGTAGCATTACGGCTTGGCGGTGATGGTGGTGGATCTACTCCGCAGGGCTTCGCCGTACCGCAACGAACTAGCTACGGGGTGTTAAGAAGTGGTGGAGGGAGAGAGGGCTGCGCTATGGCATGAGTGCCAAAAGCCTCTCTCACCTCCACTATATATAGGTGGGAGGGAGGGGTAGTGCCCTATGGAAAAATTTCTAGGGTTAGGCCGGTGAAAGAGGAGAGGGAGGAGTCCTCCTCCAACACAATTTAGAAGCTGGAGTCCTCCTTCCCCAATTAGGTTTGCCCACCTCTCCTTTCTTTTTCTCCTACTTTAGTCGAATTGGCCCTTCTTGGGATGGCCACCAGCCAACTAAGGGCTGGTGTGCCACACCTTGGGCTTCTTAGGTTCTCTCCCGGGTGGGTGGCCCCTCCCGGTAGAACTCCTGAACCCATTCGTCATTCCCGTTACTTTACACGTAATGCTCGAAAATCTTCCGGAAGCCAAATGGATACTTACTATATATCAATCTTCGTCTCCGGACCATTTCGGAAACCCTCATGGCATCTTGGATCTCATTCAGGCCTCCAAACAAACTTTGGTTACCAACATCAGTAATTCAACTATATCGAAACGTCACCGAACCTTAAGTGTGCAGACCCTGCAGGTTCGAGAACTATGTAGACATGACCGAGACACTCTTTGGTCAATATCCAATAGTGGGACCTGGATGCCCATATTGGATCATATATATTCTACGAAGATCTTATCGATTAAACCTCTATTTATAGGATTTAGTTAATCCCCTATAACATTCCCTTTGTCCTTCGACATGTTACTTGCCCAAGATTCGATCGTCGGTATCTCCAAACCTATTTCAATATCGTTACTGGCAAGTCTCTTTACTCGTTCCGTAATACAAGATCCCGTGACTAACGCTTTAGTCACACTGCTTGTAAGGCTTGTTTGTGATGTTGTATTACCGAGTGGGTCCTAAGATACCTCTCCGTCCTACGGAGTGACAAATCCTAGTCTTGATCCATGCTAAATCAACGGACACCTTCGAAGATACCTGTAGAGCACCTTTATAGTCACCCAGTTACGCTGCCACGTTTGATACACACAAGGAATTCCTCCGGTGTCAGTGAGTTACATGATCTCATGGTCATATGAATGTATACTTGACATGCAGAAAACAATAGCAACAAAATAACACGATCACATGCTACGTTTATAGTTTGGGTCTTGTCCATCACATAATTCTCTTAATTATGTGGTCCTATTATCAAGTGACAACACTTGTCTATGGCTAGGAAACCTTAACCATATTTGATCAACGAGCTAGTCAACTATAGGCTCACTAGGGACATTGTTTTGTCTATATATCCACACATGTATTTGTGTTTTGATTCAATACAATTCTAGCATGGATAATAAACGATTATCTTTAAACAGGAAATATAATAACAACTGTTTTATTATTGCCTCTAGGGCATATTTCCAACAGTCTCCCACTTGGGTTTCTTTGTCGGAGGGCCAATAGCTTTGCCACTCTTCTTGGAGTTACCCTTCTTTCCCTTGTCGTTTGTCTTGAAACTGGTGGTCTTATTGACCATCAATACTTGATGCTCTTTCTGGATTTCTAACTTTGTGACTTTCAGCATCGCAAATAGCTCGGCGAGTAACTTATTCATCCCTTGCATATTCTAGTTCAACACAAAGCCTTCGTAGCTAGGTGGAAGTGAGTGAATAGCTCTGTCAGTGATAGCCTCTGGCGGGAGAGCAATTCCCAGCTCAGTGACACGGTTAGAGTACCCAGACATTCTGAGCACATGTTCACTGACATACCCCTTCTCCTCCATTTTGCAAGCATAGAACTTATCAGAGGTCCCATACATCTCGATCCGGGCATTCTTCTCAAAGATAAACTTCAACTCCTGGAACAACTCATATGGTCCATGATGTTCGAAATGTCTTCGAAGTCCCGGTTCAAAGCCATACAAAACTGCACATTGAACTGATGAGTAGTCATCCTTGTGTGTGTGCGAGACGTTCATAACTTCTCGCAACACCGTCTCGGGAGGTGCATGACCTAGCGGTGCATCAAGAACATATTGCTTTTGGGCAGCTGTGAGTATAAGCCTCAGATTACGGGCCTAGTCAACAAAGTTGCTTCCATCATCTTTTAGCTTAGCTTTCTCTAGGAACGCATTAAAATTGAGGGTGGCTACTCCGTGAGCCATTGTTCTATGACATAAAATTTTGCAAAGATTACTTAGACTATGTTTAAGATAATTGTGTTTAGGTAATGACATTACTAATAAACTCCCACTCAAATTGACATCCCTCTAGTTATCCGAGTGACGCATGATCCAAATTCACTAACTCAAGTCCGATTATAACGTGAGTTGAGTTTAGTTTCAATGGTGAACATCTCCATGTTGATCATATCAACTATATGATTCATGATCGACCTTTCGGTCTCTTGTGTTCCAAGGCCATGTCCATACATGCTAGGCTCGTCAAGTTTAACCCGAGTGTTCCGCATGTGCAACTGCTTTGCACCCGTTGTATGTGGACGTAGAGTCTATCACACCCGATCATCACGTGGTGTCTCGAAACGACGAACTGTCACAACGGTGCACAGTCGGGGAGAATACAATTTTATCTTGAAATTTTTGTGAGGGATCACCTTATAATGCTAGCGTCGTCCTAAGCAAAATAAGGTGCATAAAAGGATTAACATCACATGGAAATCATAAGTGACATGATATGGCCATGAACTTCTGCTTCTTGATCTCCATCATCAAATCACCGGCATGATATCCATCGTCACCGGCACCACACCATGATCTCAGTCATCATGATCTCCATCACCGTGCTGCCATCGAGGTTGTCGCGCTGAGTATGCTGTTACTACTAAAGCTACTACTTTCCATAAAGCAAAGCATCACCAAGCTCAAAAATAATTAAACACAACCCTATGGCTCCTGCCGGTTGTCGTAACATCGATATGCAAGTTAATATTTTAACTACTACAACATGATCATCTCATACATCCAATATATCATATCATGTGTTTGGCCATATCACATCACATGCATACCCTACAAAAACAAGTTAGACGTCCTCTAATTTGTTGTTGCAAATTTACGTGGCCGCTATGGGTATCTAGTATGATCGCATCTTACTTATGCAAAGCCACGAGGTGATACGAAAATTGCTATTTAACATTCTCCAAGGACCGCCTCGGTCAAATCTGATTCAACTAAAGTTGAAGAAACACACACCCGCTATTCATATTTATGCAATAAGTTGCATGTTAGTCGATGAAACCGGTCTCTCGTAAGCGTACGTGTAATGTTGGTCCGGGCCGCTTCAATCCAACAATACCGCTGAAACAAGAAAATACTAAGGAGGGCAGAAAATTGAACATCAACGCCCACAAACTCTTTTGTGTTCTACTCTAGATATCATCTACGCATGAACGTAGCTCATGATGTCACTCTTGGGGAACGTTGCATGGGAAACAAATTTTTTCCTATGCACACGCAAAACCTATCATGCTGATGATCATCTACGAGAGGGGATATCAGATCCACATACCCTTGTAGATCGCTAAGCGGGAAGCGTTAAGAAACGCGGTTGACATAGTCGAACATCTTCGCAATCCAAATCGCTACCGTCCCGATCTAGCACCAAACGTATGACACCTCCCCGTTCGGCACACGTGCTGCTTGATGACGATCTCTGCTTTCTTGATCCAGCAAGAGAGAGGAAGTGGTAGCTAAATTGTTCGGCAGCATGACGACATGTTAGTGATGGTGGTGGAGCTACTCCGACAGGGCTTCACCGTACCGTACCGAACTAGCTAGCTACAGGGTGTAACGAAGTGGTGGAGGGAGAGAGGGATGCACTATGGCTTGAGTGCCAAAACCCTCTCTAACCTCCACTATATATAGGTGGGAGGGAGGGGTGGCGCCCTAGGGAAAATCCCTAGGGTTCGGCCGGTGCAAAAGGAGAGGGAGGAGTCCTCCTCCAACACAAATTGGAAGGTGGAGACCTCCTTCCCCAATTCGGTTTGCCCACCTCTCCTTTAATTTTCTCCTACTTCGGCCGAATTGGCCCTTTTTGGGCTGGCCAACAGCCCACTAAGGGCTGGTGCACCACCCCTAGGGCTTCTTTGGTTCTCTCCCGGGTGGGTCGCCCCTTCCGGTAGAACTCCGGAACCCATTCTTCACTCCCGGTACTTTACCGGTAATGCCCGAAAACCTTCTGGAAGCCAAATGGATACTTCCTATATATTGATCTTCATCTCCGGACAATTCCGGAAACCCTCGCTATGTCCGTGATCTCATCCGAGACTCCGAACGACCTTTGGTTACCAACAACAATAATTCAACTATATTGAAACGTCACCGAACCTTAAGTGTGCAAACCTTGCGGGTTCGATAACTATGTAGATATGACCGAGACACTCTCTGGTCAATATGCAATAGCGGGACTTGGATGCGCATATTGGATCCTACATATTCTACGAAGATCTTATCGGTTGAATCTCTATATCAAGGATTCACTTAATGTCGTATAACATTCCCTTTGTCCTTTGACATGTTACTTGCCCGAGATACGATCGTCGGTATCTCCACACATTTTTCAATCTCGTTACCGGCAAGTCTGTTTACTTGTTCCGTAATACAAGATCCAATGGCTAACTCTTTAGTCAGATTGCTTGGAAGGCTTGCTTGTGATGTTGTATTACCGAGTGGGCCCCAAGACACCTCTCCGTCATACGGAGTGACAAATCCCGGCCTGGATCCATGCGAACTCAACAGACACCTTCGGAGATATCTGTAGAGCACCTTTATGGTCAACTAATTACGTTGTGACGTTTGATACACACAAGGTATTCCTCAAGTTTCAGTGAGTTACATGATCTCATGGCTATAGGAATGTATACTTGACATGCAGAAAATAATAGCAACAAAATAACACGATCACATGCTACGTTTATAGTTTGGGTCTTGTCCATCACATCATTCTACTAATGATGTGATCCCGTTATCAAGTGACAACACTTGCCTAGGGCTAGGAAACCTTAACCATCTTTGATCAACGATCTAGTCAACTAGAGGCTCACTAGGGACATTGTTTTGTCTATATATCCACACATGTCTTTGTGTTTCCATTCAATACAATTCTAGCATGGATAATAAACGATTTTCTTGAAACAGGAAATATACTAATAACTATGCTATTATTGCCTCTAGGACATATTTCCAACACCCTCGGTGCGCCCTGATGTGTGTTTCCTCCCTTGTGCGGCCTCCGGTCTCCTCCTGAAGCTTCTAGGTCTTCTTTTGGTCCAGAAAAATGGTCAAAAAGTATCATGGCAATTGGACTTCGCTTGGTAGTGTAAACATGAAGAGCTAAAAGCACACGGAAAATTAACAACTGGCACTAGGCAGTGGGTTAATAGGTTACTGATAAAAAATAATATGAATCAACAAATAAATGCCCAAAATTATCCTAGAAATAATATTATAGCATGGAACAATAAAAAAAATATAGATACGTTGGAGACGTATCAACATCCCCAACCTTAATTCCTGCTCATCCTCAAGTAAGTACATGATAAATAGAAGTTTTGATGTGACATGATATCCAACATGTAATCTATTAGAGGTATGATCATTGAGAAATGATGAACTAATAAATATCAACATAGTAATATTCATAAACATAAGTAACATAATCAAGAATTTTCAAAATATATGATCCTTAAATAATGTTTACCCCCTATTCATTTTATCATATTAGCATGGCATGGCTCCGTCTACACCACGTAAATAGAAAGGTCAAGCAACACTGTGTTAAGTTAGGAAATTGGATCGTACTTTTTAATGCGCTTCAGCTTTTTATTACTAACTCAATACATGAGCTTGAACCATGGATATAGCATATAAGGGGGATATAATATGGTGGTAGGTTTCAAAGGGGTAAAAGTGGAGAAGGAAGTCTTGCATCAACTCGGCGTATCAATGGGCTATGGAGATGACCATCAATAGATATCAATGTGAGGAGTAGGGATTGACATGCAACACATGCACCAAAGATATAAGTGTATGAAAGCTCAATTGAAACTAAGTGGGTGTGCATCAAACTTGCTTGCTCATGCACACCTTGAGCATTTGAGGAAACCTGTCGTAGATATATACAATCCAAGTTCAATAATGAAAATTTCCCACTAGCGTATGGAGCTGACAAAAAAAGAGAGTTTCTATATGAAGAACATGGTGCCACTTTGAGACACAAGTGTGGAGAAAGAGGTATTAGCACTATCCCTTCTCTCTCTTCTCACATTTTATTTATTTATTATTTTTCTCAATTTTCTATTTCCTTTCTTTTTTCCTTTTTATATTTCCTTTTATTTTTTATTTTTTTCGTCTGCAGCCTCACCCCAACTTGCGGGAATCATTATCTCCATCATTCTTTCCTCACTAAGATAGTGCCCTAGTAATGATGATCATCACACTTTTTTCCTTATAAATCGATATGAAAACTATAGTATGACTCCATATGAATGCCTGTGGCAGTGTACCAGGATGTGCAATGATCTACCATAGCGAGGATATAAAAATGGACAAGACATGGAAATATCATGCTAGCTATCTTACGATCATGCAAAGCAACATGATAATGGGTGTACAAGTCATATGATGTGATAATGGAAGTTGCATTGTAATATATCTCTGAATGACTATGCAAATGTCATGGTAGGTAGGTATGGAGGCTGTTTTGAGGAAGATATAAGGTGGCCTATGTGCAACAGAGCATATCGTGTCATAGGTTTTGGATGCACCGGCAAAGTATGCACCGATCCTCGAGGTGAGAATGGGGAATGCACGATACCGAAGAGGCTAGCAAAATATCTGGAGGTGAGAGTGCATACAATCATGGAATCACATTAGCCGTAAAGAACTCACATACTTATTGCAAAATTTTATTAGCTCTCTCGAAGCAAAGTACTACTTGCATGCCCCTAGGGAGGAGGTTGGTAGGAGTTAACCGTCGTGCGCCCACGACCTAAACAACACTAGGATTTAAACAAGGAATAAGAATGCTCACACATCCTCACCATGCCATAAAAACATTTAGATGAACGAAAAGTTAAGACCCTATAAATTATGATATTATTACTAACCAATGGTCATGCACTCATGCCTTTCCGCATTACAACATTAATATCATTAACTCACAATTTCTCCTTTATGTGCTACATGAAGGTTTTGATTATGCACTCCTTGAATATATATTATTTTTGGACTAGTCTTATAACCAATGCAAATTATCGTCACTATTTATTAACTCTCAAAAAATATAAGTGAGGAACGAGAGTGCAATTGTTTCTATAAAATCTACACGCCACCGTGCTCTAGAAAGATATAAGTGAAGTATTAGAGCAACTACTTAGCTCAAAAGGTATAAGTGAAGCACAAAGAGTATTCTAATAAATCATGGTGAATATGTATCTCTCTCAGGTAGGTGTGTTCAACGAACAATGATTCCAGAAAACTAAAACAAAATCAAACTAAGATACATGACGCTCCAAGCAAACCTCATATCATGTGATGACTAAAAATATAGCTTTGAGTGACATACCGATGGATATATAAGAAAGAGGGGATGCCTTCCGGGGATCCCCAAGCTTAGACTCTTGAGTGCTCTTAGATTATTACCTTGGGGTGCCTTGGGATTTCCAAATCTTGGGTTCTTGCCACTCCTTATTCCTTCACCCATCGTGATAGCATCCAAAATTTGAAAACTCCGGCACACAAAACTCAACATATTCATGAGATCCGTTAGTGTAATAAACATATGAAATACTTTAGGCACTGTTATAAACTGATTCTTATTTTATTATTTCATAAGGTATTGCATTATAACTTCTCCATGGCTTATAGCCCCCGATAGAATCCATAGCATCATCAAAATAAGCTAACTATGCAAGCAAAAAACAAAATTTGTGTGAAACAAAACAATTTGTAATGATCTGTAAAGAATCTATTCTTTTGTAACTCTGAAAATTATAAAACATTTAGTAAAACGTGATTAATTTGTATTAAATATTGTGTTAAAAATTCAGATCAAAAATACATTCCAGTAATATCACAGAAATTCCGCAGTGGATGTCAAAGTTTCTATTTTTGCACTGCATCAATTCTACTTATCATTCAAATCATCCCAAAGGCTTGATTTGGTAGAAACACTAAATGAATCATAAAAACACAATCATTACAGTAGAAATAATCATGTTATAACACATAAATAGAAAGTAAAATCAAGAAAAATAAGATAACTATTGGGTTGGCTCCCAACTACCGCTATTGTTTTACACCCCTAGCTAGCATAATGCATAAGATTCAAGTGTTATCATCTTTGAAACTCCACCCATAAGTAGAAATCATGATAGATTCATAAGGTGGTTTGATTCTATTCTAGGTAAGTGTTCCATCCCTTTTTTAATGGGAATTGGAACTTTATGTTTCCCTCTTTCATATAAATTATTGCACCTATAGTTCGTAGAAAAGGTCTACCAAGTATTATTGGACAAGATGGGTTGCACTCAATATCAAGAACTATGAAATCTAGAGGCACATAATTTCTGTTACCAATTATGAGAACATCATTTATTCTTCCCAAAGGTTTCTTGATATTAGAGTCCGCAAGATGTAGTTTAAGGGAACACTAATGCATATCGGTGAGACCAAGTACATCACATAAAGATTTATGTATAGAACCTAGGTCACAAAAAGCATTGCATTCATATTCCTTGATCTTAATTTTAATAGTAGGTTCCCACTCATCATGCAACTTTCTAGGAATAGAGACTTCTAGCTTGAGTTACTCATCATAGGATTCCACCATAGCTTCTACTATATGTTTAGTATAAGTTTTGTTTTGTTCATAACTATTGGGTGAGCTAATAATATATTGCAGAAAGGAAATACATTTTAATAAAGAGTAACTTTCATAATTCAAATCCTTGTGATCCAATATAGTGGGCACATCACTATTTAATTTTTTGACCTCTCCAAACCCACTTTTTTCAGTTTTATCATTATAATCATCACCTTCCAAGCAATTGGGATACCTTCTAGAAAATGTTGACTCATATACATTACCTTTATGATATATTTTCATAATATTAAACAAAGAATCAATATAAGAAGTACCAATCATTTTAAGATATTCATCATGATTACGATAAAAACTGAGTGGAACAACCTTTTCCAAGAATTCTAGTTTAGCTCTCAAACCTTGCGGTCCTATACTTAATCTCATTAATATATATTTGAATGGATTTAATGCAATTAATTATGTCGTGCTTTGTTGGCAATTTTTTTTTATTTTTTAAGCATTTCCACGTCTGGAGCAATTCTATCCATGTTCCTAGCCATATCATCACCTTTATGCAACTTTTCCTCCACCATAGTATTCATTTTTTTGAATAACTAATGAATTCTTTAATTATGTTCTTAAGATCATAGGATAAATTATTACTATTGTTCGAAGGATTTCCATAGGAATTACCATAAGAGTTATCATAACTATTAGAGGAGTTACCGGGACGTGGCTTAGCATTGAAATTACCTCTATAAGCATTATTATTGAAATTGTTTCGCGAGATAAAATTCACATAAATGGAATTATCATTTTTCTCAATCAAAGTAAATAAAATCATATCATTGGGATCAACATGACCATCTTTACTAGTAACTAAACCAATAAGAGCATTCACTTTCTCACTCAAAGTAGCGATTTCCTAAACATAATTTACCTTCTTATCAGTTGGAGATCTTACGGTATGCCATTGAGAATATTTTGACATGATGTTGTCTAGAAGTTTGGTGGAATCTCCTAATGTCGCCTCCATGAATGTACCACCTGCGATAGAATCTAGAAGATTTCTAGATACAAAGTTTAGTCTAGCATAATTTTTTGGATAATCATCCACAAGTTCAAACCATGAGTAGGGAAATTTTTAATCATCAATTTCATCCTCTGCGAAGCTTGTGCAACATGTTCTGGGTCATGTTTATTAAAATTAATAATTTGATTTCTAAGGGAGATGAACTTAATAGGAGGGAAATACTTGGCAATAAAAGCATCTTTACACCTCTCCCATATTCCAATACTATTATGTGGTAAAGATGAAAACCAAGCCTTAACTTTGTCTCGTGGAGAAAAAGGAAATACTTTTAATTTTAGCACATCATTATCCATGCCATTTTTCTTTCGCATGTCACATAATTCAACAAAGGTATTAAGATGAGCAGCGGGATCCTTGGTAGGACTTCTCAAAAATTGTTCTTTCATCACTAGATTCAGCAAAGCAACATTTATATAATAAAACTTCACACTAGTGGCCGATGGTATAGGAGTACTAATAAAATCATTGTTATTAGTATTTGAGAAGTCTTGCAACTTAGTAGTATCTTGATACATGGTGACCGAATAAGCAAAGCAAGCAGAACGAGTAAACTAGCAAGTAAAGGAAGTAAAAGAAGTAAACTAGCAACTAGCAAAGATACATATTTTTTTTTGTTATTTTTGATTTTTATGAAACAAGCAAAATAGAACATCAAATAAAAAGTAGAACAAGTGAAAGATAATTTGTGTGAAGGTACTTGGTAGTAGGTTGGTGATACTCCCCAGCAACGACGGGAGAAATCCTTCGTGATACTTGTGATGTGCGATGGATTTTCCGCAAAGAGGAGCCGGTGATATTGCACAATATATATAATTATTTCCTTGAGTGAAAACCAAGGTTATTGAAACAATAGGAGTAGCACATGATACGCCTCCAACTTATCTATATTTTTTATTGTTCCATGTTGATATATTATCATTCTAAAATACTTTTTAGGTATTTATTTATGAATTTATATTATTTTTGAGCACTAATATATTGACCCAGTGCCCAATGCGAGTTGTTGTTTTCTCCATGTTTTTTCACTTTTCAAGTTTGCCATACCAAACGAAGTCCAATTGACCTCAAAATTTCTGGAGATTTTTCTGGACCAAAAGAAGACCACCGATCATCACAAGAAGACTAGGGGCCACACGAGGGCCCCACAAGTCAACCCAGCGCGACTTGGGGTGCACTAATGGCTTGTGGGCCGCTCGATGCCCTCCCGACTCTGTTCTCTTGCTTATAAATTCTCAAATAAGCTAAAATAACCAGAGGCGGTCCCGAAACACTTTCTATGCCGCATCAAGTCTTTTTTCCAACCGGAGGCCATGTGGAGCTCCGTTTCGGTTCCATGCTGGAGGGGGTCGATCCCACACGACCTCTTCATCAACCTTGCTGCCCTCATGATGATATTTGAGTAGTTAACCACAGACCTACAGGTCTATAGATAGTACCTAGATGGAAATCTGTCTCTCTCTCTTGATCTTCAATACAATGATCATCGCATCTTCGCTTCGATCCACATGATGTAATTTCTTTTGTGCGGTGCATTTGTGGATCCAATGAATTATTGGTTTATGTTCAGATTATTCATGATAAATATTTGAGTCTTCTTTGAATACTAATATGATTCTTATGTGCATGATTATCATATCTTTGTAATTCTCTACGAACTATTGAAATAAATTGGCCAACTAGATCAGTATTTCTTCGGTGAGAGAGGTGCGTTGTAGTAGGTTCAACGTGGCGAATTTCTATATCCAAGTGACAGAAGGGGACAAGGTGTGTCTTTGTGCTTCTACTACTAAGGATAAAATCACGGGGTTTATTCATATTGCTTGAGTTTACTTTGTCTACATCATGTCATTGTTCTCCATGCATTACTCTGTTCTACTTAATACTCTAGATGCATGCTGGATAGCGGTCGATGAGTGGAGTAATAGTAATAGGTACAGGAAGGAGTCATCCTATTTGTGTATGATGTGATGCTTATATACACATGATCATTGCCGTGAATATCACATAACTATCCGCTTTTCTGTCAATTGCCCAACAGTAATTTGTTTAACCACTCTATGCTATTTTTCATGAGAGATGCCATTGGGGAAAACTATGGCACTCAGGCCTATTCAAAATGTGTCTGTAAAACCTTCAATACCTTGCTTCCATTTACTTGTTTTTATTTTATTTTACATTTTACAATTATTTACTCATCTCACTCGCTTGCAAATAACAAGTTCAAGGGGATTGACAACCCTCTTACCCGCGTTGGGGGTGCAAGTTGTTTGTTCTTTTGTGTGCAGCCGCTGAAGATGGTTGTGGTTGATATTCCTATTGGTTCAATAATAATGCTTGGTTTCATAATTGAGGGAAATACTTACCCACATTTTGCTACGATAACATGTTCCTCTTCACAGAAAACCCAACGCAAATCACAAGTACGAGGAAGGATTTCTGGCGCCGTTCCTAGGGAATATCATCACCAACTACTAAGTAAATTCACACAAATTTTCATTCACTTGTTCTCATTTTTATCTGCTGGTATATTTAGTTTGTCTCATAAAAAATAAAAATACAAAAATATTTACCTTTGCTTGCTTAGCTTGTCACTAGTTTGCATCTTCGCTCTCTAGTTTTGCTTGAAAGTTGTTGCCATGTCTGACATCATTGAAAATGATGATAGGAGTAAGTCCCCCATTGAGGAAACCCCTCCACACTGATAAGTGAAGGTTTTCATTGTAGGAAAAGGGAATATCATGGGGATAAGAATTATCCAAGAGTTCTTCAATTGTATGGGTGCCTTAACTTGTGAGGATACTCCAATCCGTAAAAGAACCAAGAGTTATGCCGATGTTATTTCCACTCTTGTTTTAAAACTTGAAAGTAGATTTATGCGTACTCACCCTACTTTGCGAAGGCTTTTCTATGAGTTGTCGGTCATAAAAGAACCTAGAGTTAATAAAATAGCCACACTTATCCTCATGCAAGAATATGACTATATAGTACGGGAAGCGCGGGAGATCATTGAGCACTATGATATGAGTTGTGAACATCCTGTGATAGATGAAATTATATACAAGAAGGACTATATGATGAAATACATGTTCAAGGATAACCATACTTATGATGAACACACATCTATAGAGGTTCCTCCTATCCATATTATCCAACAAGTTTTCAATACCATTAACAAACAATACTCATGGATAGTAAGAGAGAATAGGGAAGGGTTTAAGGATAGCAGCATTAAAGATGCCAAGATATTACTTGATGATGTGTTCCCTTTTGTCTTTGAAAAACCTTCTTATGAAGAGAGTGTCAAAGATGACAACACTTGAAACTGTGCAATATGCTTAGCTAGGGGCGTAAAACAATATCGCTTCTTGGGAGGCAACCCAACAGTTATCTTTATTTTTGTATTTTACTTTCTGTTTTTTTGTGATAACATGATTATTGCCTCTCTAATGATTGTATTTTTATGTTTTAATTAGTGTTTGTGCCAAGTAAAGCTTTGGGATGATTTGTATGATGAGTAGAATTGATACAGTGCAAAAACATAAACTTTGATGTCCAATGCAAAATTTCTCTGATTTTACCAGAACGTCTTTTTAAGCTGACTTTTTTACACAATGTTGCTATAAAAATTCCTCAGGTCATCCTAATTACTCAGACCATCCTAATATTTTAGAATAAGTGGAGTTACAGAAGTTTAGGTTCATTAGAGATTACTATAAACTATTATATTTTAGTCAGATTCTGTTATTATCAGTGCTAACCTTTCAGAGCATGAAGAAAAGAGATTACTAAAAACTGTAAAGAAGCACATGGATTCTATTGGATATACTTTTGATGATCTTAATGGCATAAACCCCACTCTATGTCATCACAAGATTAATATGGAACCGGATGCTAAACCTGTCGTTGATCATCGATGCCGTTTGAATCCTAAGATGAAAGATGTAGTAAGAACTGAAATACTAAAACTTCTAGAGGCAAGTATAATTTATCCTATTGTTGATAGTGGATGGGTAAGTCCCATTCATTGTGTTCCTAAGAAAGATGGTATAATGTTGTTCCTAATGATAAAGATGAACTTATTCCACAAAGAAAATATTTAGTTATAGGATGGAAATTGAATAAAGCTACTAGAAAAGATCATTACCCCTTGCCTTTTATTGATAAAATGTTAGAAAGGGTACCCAAGCACACACACTCTTGTTTTCTTGATGGATATTTTGGATTCTCTCAAATGCCTGTATCAAAAGAGGACCAAGAGAAAACTACCTTTACTTGCCCTTTTGGAACTTATGATTATGGACATATGCCTTTTGGTCTATGCAATACACGTGCTACCTTTAAAAGATGTATGAATGCTATATTCTATGACTTTTTTTAAAATATTTTTGAGATTTTCATGGATGGTTTTTCCGTTTATGAGACTTCTTTTGATGATTGCTTGAGCAACCTTGATCGAGTTTTGCAAATATGTCAAGAAACTAATCTTGTCTTCAATTGGGAGAAGTGCCACTTTGTGGTGAATGAGGGTATAATACTTGGGCATAAAATTTCCGAACGAGGTATTGAGGTGGATAAGGCCAAAGTTGATGCAACAAAGAGAATGGCATGCCCAAAAGATATCAAAGGTATAAGAAGTTTCCTCGGTCATGTTGGTTTCTATAGGTGTTTCATTAAAGATTTCTCAAAGATTTTTAGGACATTAACTAATATTCTTCAAAGGATATTCCTTTTGTTTGTGATGATGATTGTGTAGAAGTCTTCAAAATACTAAATAAATCCTTAATTTTTGCACGTATTTTGCAACCAACTAATTGGAACCTACCTTTTGAAATCATATGTGATGCTAAAGATTATGTTGTTGGTGTTGTTCTAGGGCATAGAGTAGAAAAGAAATTGAATGCTATTCTTTATGCTAGTAAGACCATAGATAGTTCCCAAAGAAATTATGCTACTACTAAAAATATATTCTTTGCAATTGTGTTTGCATGTGACAAGTTTAGACCTTACATCATTGATTCTAAAGTAACTACTCACACTGATCATGATGCTATTAAATACCGTATAGAAAAGAAAGATGCTAACCCTAGACTTATCATGTGGGTTCTTTTTCTCCTAGAATTTGACTTGCATATTGTTGATAGGAAAGGACCTGAACAACCTGTAGCAGATAACTTGTCTAGGATGGAAAATGTTCTTGATGACCCACTCCCTATTGATGATAATTTTCCTTATGAGCAACTTGCTTTTATAAATACTTCATTTAGCACTCCTTGGTTTGCGGATTATGCTAATTACATTGTTTCTAAATATACTGTGCCTACCTTCACCTATCACAAAAAAATTCTTCTACGATTCACGACATTACTTTTTGGGATGACCCACATATTTATAAAGAAGGAGTAGATGGTGTTATTAGATGTTGTATACCTAAGCATGAACATGAACATATCCTAAGTAAGTGTCACTCTGAGGCCTACTGATGGCACCATGCTGGTTACACAACTGCACACAAGGTATTACAATCTGGTTTCTATTGGCCTACTCTTTTTGAAGATGCTAGTAAGTATGTCCTTTCATGTGATGAATGTCAAAGAGTTGGTAACATTCGTAAGTGTGAGGGAATGCCTATGAATTATTCACTTGCTATTGAACCATTTGATGTCTAGGGCTTTGATTTTTGGGACTTTTCCTTACTCTATTGGGTATACTCATATTTTAGTTGTTGTTGACTACATTACTAAGTGGGTATAAGCTATTCCAACTAGTAGTGATGATCATAACACCTCTATTAAAATGATTAAAGACATCATTTTCCTGAGGTTTGGAGTCCCTATGTATTTAATGACTGATGGTGGTTCCCATTTTATTCATGGTGCTTTTCCGTAAACTCGTAGCTAAATATGATGTTAACCATAGAAGCGCATCACCTTATCATCCTCAGTGTAGTGCCCAAGTTGAATTGAGCAACCAAGAAATACAATTAATCTTGCAAAAGACTGTCAATAGGTCCAGAAAGAATTGGTCTAAACTTGATGATGCTTTATGGTCTTAGGGAATTGCTTATAAAAATCCTATGGGGATGTCTCCTTATAAGATGGTTTATTGAAAAGCTTTTCATTTACCTCTTGAGTTAGAACGTAAAGCTTATTGGGAAATTAAAGAACTTAATTATGAATTTAAACTTGCCTGTCAAAAGAGGTTATTTGATATTAGCTCATTAGAGGAATGGAGGATACAAGCCTATGAAAACGCCATGTTATTTAAAGAAAAAGTTAAAAGATGGCATGATAAGAGAATCCAAAAACGATAATTCAATGTAGGAGATGTAGTGCTTTTGAACAATTCTCGTTTTAGATTCTTTGCAGCTAAACTCCTCTCCAAATGGGAAGGCCCATATGTTGTCGAGGAGGTCTATCGCTCCGGTGCTATAAAGATCAATAACTTCAAAGGCAAAAATCTAAGAGTGGTAAATGGGCAAAGAATTAAGCATTACATCTCAGGTGCGCCAATTAATGTTGAAACGAACATTATTCAAGTAATAACACCAGAGGAGCACATAAGAGAGACCTTCCGGAATGCTCGAGAAACCTGAAAAAGGAGTAGGTACGTGGAACGGTAAGAAAACCGACTCCAATAATTCCAGAAAATATGTTCTATTGGACCATGGTATTTTAGGAAAAATCCAAAAATAAAGAGGAGTCAGGGGACCCACGAGGGAGGCACAAGCCAACAGGGTGCGTTCACCCCTTGGCCGCGCCCTAATGGCTTGTGGGCCCCTCGTGTGCGTCCCGGGTTCCGTTTTCTTCCCGAGAACATATTCTTCCATGGAAAAATATATTATATATACTCCCAAATATTTTGACCACCGCATCATGAGTTTTGCTCTATTCTTGTTTCGTGCTATTTATGTGATAGATCTAGATCGCCATGACAATACCAAGCTCCTCATAGAACAAGTTCTTCAAGACGATCATCAACCCATACCTGCCGGAGGTGATAAAACACCCACAGCCCGTTGAGATGCATGAGGGGGTGCTCAACATCCATGAGGTCCCAAGACCAACGAAGGAGGGAAGCGAGAAGGCCAGGCTTGCGATGGTGGAGGAGGAGATATTCAAGTGCCAAGGGATGGTTGAACGTGATGTGACCTCCAAAGCCAAAACTATGAGTATGAATTGAGGTTTAAGAGGATGAGCATCACTATTGATTTCAGGATTTCAGAGAGAAGATTCTCTTTCTATAATGGTTAACCAATGCCTTGGAAGGCGGAAGAACAACCTACTGCATCATCACCATCATCACCCAAGAAGGACGCTTGAGTACATGGGTGTGGACACAACCCTTAGCCTGTTGCAAGCTTGGGGGAGAAATAGAAAGATCATATGCTTACCTGATGAGTCAATAAAGTTTACTCCTCTTCCTACCTATTAATTCTATAGTCGCAAGCATCATGTGTTGAGGAAAGATTCAAACATACATATCCAAGGGATGTAGATTATCATTATTTATCATTGTTGACATTATCATTGAGGTAAACGAGTTGGGTGGTAAACCATTTAAGCCCCTATCTTCCTATGTGTCCTATGGAAACATGAGCTGCAAAAATATGACTTGTGTGTGATCAATCATAGAAGATTAAATGATAGTTGAGTATGTGAACTTGCTAATAAGAATGCTCTTACATGGACTCTCCTCTGAAATATGATGAATTATGATTGTCCCAATGACTCAGAACATAGTTTGTTGATTGTCAATAAGGTTTATGCTTCATACCCCAATAGTGTGAATGGATTGTTACTTGTTTATGAGAAGATAGATGATAAAATACTTGTTGCTATGCTAATATCATGAATCTCTCATGTCCGTATTTTATTTTTATCCACTCCTCCCTCTCAAATCACGTGGTCATCATTTTTGAGCATGGCTTTCGATTGAGGACAAGCGAGGTCTAAGCTTGGGGGAGTTGATACACCCATTTTGCATCATGAATTATTATTGATATTTGTGTTATTATTGTCATTATTCCCTATCATCATACAACTCTTATGGCCTTTCTCTGTGAATATGCAAGGTACATCACAAAAAGGGAAATATTTGGAAACTGGAACTCTCGACCGGTAAACCGAGAAAAGGCAGAAAAATCAACAAACTCTAAATGACGTGAAACTTCAAGAAGATTTTACAGGGTTTACATGAAGAGGGAGAATGCCAACAGTTGGAATTCTCGACTCGAAAAGGAGCAAATTTCAGAGACCTATTCTACCTAGCTCCAAAAGTCCTAAATTTTTTTGGTGAATTGTTTTGGAATATATAAAAAATATTGGGCAAAACAAATACCGGAGGGGACCCACCAGGAGGTCACAAGCTAGGGGCGCGACCTACCCCCCTAGCCGCGCCCTGTAGGCTTCTGGCCCCTGGCAAGCCTATAGTGCCCATCTTGTGCTATATGAAGGGTTTTGACATGGAAAATATCAGAAGAGTGATTTCGGGATGAAGCGCCGCCGTCTCAAGGTGGTTCTTTGACAGAACCAATCTAGAGCTCCGAAAGAGCTATTCCGGCGGGGAAACTTCCCTCCCGGAGGGGGAAATCGAAGCCATCGTCATCACAAATGATCCTCTCTTCGAGAGGGGGTCAATCTCCATCAACATGTTCACCAACACCATCTCCTCTCCAAACCCTAGTTCATCTCTTGTATCCGGTCTTTGTCTCAAAACATGAGATTGTTATGTGTCGGTTGCTAGTAGTGTTGATTACTCCTTGTAGTTGATGCTAGTTGGTTTATTTGGTGGAAGATTATATGTTCAGATCCTTAATGATTATTAATACTCATATGATTACGAACATGAATATGCTTTGTGAGTAGTTACGTTTGTCCCTGAGGACATGGGTAAGTCTTGTTATAAGTAAACATGTGAGTTTGATATTCGTTCGATATTTTGATAAGATGTATGTTGTGTCTCCTCTAGTGGTGTCATGTGAACGTCGACTACATGACACTTCACCATTATTTGGGCCTATAGGAAGGAATTGGGAAGTAATGAGTAGATGATGGGTTGCTATAGTGACAGAAGCTTAAACCCTAGTTTATGCGTTGCTTCATAAGGGACTGATTTGGATCTATATGTTTCATGCTATGGTTAGATTTATCTTAATTCTTCTTTCGTAGTTGCGGATTCTTGTGAGAGAGGTTAATCATAAGTGGGATTTTTTCCAAGTAAGGGTATCACCAAAGCACCGGTCCACCCACATATCAAATGATCTAAGTAACGAACGTGAATCCTATGAGCATGATGAAAACTAGCTTGACGTAAATTCCCATGTGTCCTTGGGAGCACTTTTCTTTATAGAAGAGTTTGTTCAGGCTTGTCCTTTGCCACCAAAACGATTGGGCCACTCTGCTGCACCATTTTTACATTTGTTACTTGCTACCCGTAATGAATTACCTTATCACAAAACTGTGTGTTACCGATAATTTCAGTGCTTGCAAAGGATACCTTACTGAAAACCGCTTTTCATTTCCTTCTCCTCCTCGTTGGGTTCGACCCTCTTAGTTAGAGAAAGGACTACAATAGATACCCTACACTTGTGGGTCATCAAGACTCTTTTCTGTCACCGTTGCCGAGGAGTGAAGCGCCTTTGGTAAGTGGAACTTGGTAAGGAAAAATTTATATACTGTGCTAAAATTTACTGTCACTTGTCACTATGGAAAATAATCCTTTGAGGGGCTTATTCGGGGTATCTTCACTCCGACCGAAAGCACAAAGAGATGCTCCTCAACCTGCTGCACCTACTGAAAATATTTATTATGAAATACCTTCGGGTATGATAGAAAAACTACTAGCTAATCCTTATGCTCGAGATGGAACACTACATCCTGATTTGCATCTAATCTATGTGGATGAGGTTTGTGGATTATTTAAGCTTGCAGGTCTGCCCGAGGATGATGTCAAGAATAAGGTATTTCCTTTATCTTTGAAGGAAAAGGCATTGACATGGTATAGGTTCTGAGATGATTTTGGATCATGGAATTACAACCAATTGAAATTGGAATTCCATCAGAAGTTTTATCCTATACATTTGGTTCATCGTGATCGGAATTATATTTATATTTTTTGGCCTCTTGATGGAGAAATAATCTCTCAAGCTTGGGGGAGGCTTAAGTCAATGTTATATTCATGCCCCAATCATGAGCTCCGGGGAGAAATTAGTATTCAAAATTTTTATGCTCGGCTCTCTCGTAATGATCAATCTATGCACGACACTTCTTGTGCCGGTTCCTTTATGAAGGAAGATATTGAATTCAAATGGGACCTACTAGAAAGAATTAAACACAACTCGGAAGATTGGGAACTCGACGAAGGTAATGAGTCAGGTATAAGCCTTAAGTTTGATTGTGTTAAATCCTTTATAGACACTGATGCTTTTCATGATTTTAGCACTAAATATGGACTTGACTCTGAGGTAGTAGCTTCAATCTATGAATATTTTGCTACTCATGTTGATCTCCCCAAGGAGAAGTGGTTTAAATATCATCCTCCCATTGAAGTTAAAGTGGTTGAATCTATTAAAGTTGAAGAAGAAACTATTATTTATAATGCTGATCCTGTTATTCCTACTGCTTATATTGAGAAACCACCCTTTCCTGTTAGGATAAAGGAACATGCTAAAGCTTCAAATGTGGTTCGTAAGAGTTGTCAAGAACACCTATACCTACTGAACAAATTAAAGTTGAACCTAATATCGCTATGGTTAAAGATCTCTTGGTTGGTAATATTGATGGGCATGCCATTCATTTCTGTGATGAAGCTGCTAGAATTGCTAGACGTGATACTAAAGGTAAACATAGACCTATTGTTGGCGTGCCTATTGTTTCTGTTAAAATAGGAGATCATTGTTATCATGGCTTATGCGATGTGGGTTCTAGATTGAGTGCAATTCCCTTTACCTTATACCAAGAAATTATGAATGATATTGCACCAGACGAATTAGAGGAAATTGATGTTACCATCAAGCTTGCTAATAGAGATACTATTGCACCAATTGGGATTGTTAGAGATGTTGAAGTCTTGTGTGGGAAAATAAAGTATCCTACTGATTTTCTTTTTCTTGGTTCCCCACAAGATGATTTTTGTCCCATTATATTCGGTAGACCCTTCTTGAATACTGTTAATGCTAAGATTGATTGTGAAAAAGAAACGGTTACTGTAAGTTTTGGGGATGCATCTCATGAGTTCAATTTCTCTAAATTTCGTAGACAACCCCATGACAAAGAATTGCCTAGTAAAGATGAAATTATTGGTCTCGCTTCTATCGCTGTGCCTCCTACCGATCGCTTAGAACAATATTTGCTAGACCATGAAAATGATATGTATATGAATGAAAGGAATGAAGTAGATAAGATTTTCTTTGATCATCATCCTATTCTGAAACACAACCTGCCTGTTGAAATACTCGGGGATCCTCCTCCACTAAGGGTGATCCCATGTATGAGCTCAAACAATTACCTGATACTCTGAAGTATGCTTATCTTGATCAAAAGGAGATATATCATGTTATTATTAGTGCTAACCTTTCAGAGCATGAAGAAAAGAGATTATTGAAGACTCTCAGGAAGCACGTGCCGCTATTGGATATACTCTTGATGATCTTAAGGGCATTAGTCCCACTCTATGTCAGCACAAAATCAATATGGAGCCTGATGCTAAACCAGTTGTTGATCACCAACGACGATTAAATCCTAAAATTAAGGAAGTGGTAAGAAATGAAATACTAAAGCTTCTGGAGGCAGGTATAATTTACCCTATTGTTGATAGTAGATGGGTTAGCCCCGTTCATTGTGTCCCTAAAAAGGGAGGTATTACCGTCGTTCCTAATGATAAAGATGAATTGATCCCGCAAAGAATTGTTACACGATATAGAATGGTAATTGATTTCATGATATTGAATGAGTCTACTAGGAAAGATCATTATACGCTACCTTTTATTGCTCAAATGCTAGAAAGACTATCCAAACATACACATTTTTTGCTTCCTAGATGGTTACTGTGGCTTCTCTCAAATACCTGTATCAAAATAGGATCAAGAGAAGACCACTTTTACTTGCCTTTTCAGTACCTTTGATTATAGACGTATGCCTTTCAGTTTATGCAATGCACCTGCTACCTTTCAAAGATGTATGATGGCTATATTCTCTGACTTTTGTGAAATGATTGTTTAGGTTTTCATGGATGACTTTCCCATTTACGGAACTTCTTTTGATGATTGCTTCAACAACCTTGATCGAGTTTTGCAGAGATGTGAAGAAACTAATCTTGTCTTGAATTGGGAGAAGTGCCACTTTATGGTTAATGAAGGCATTGTCTTGGGACACAAAATCTCCGAGAGAGGTATTGAAGTTGATAAAGCTAAAGTTGGTGCTATTGAAAAAATACCGTGTCCAACAGATATCAAAGGTACAAGAAGTTTCCTTGGTCATGCTGGTTTCTATAGGAGATTTAATAAAGATTTCTCTACGATTTCTAAGCCTCTCACAAATATTTTGCAAAAGGACGTTCCATTCGTTTTTGATGATGATTGTGTAGAAGCATTTGAAATTCTTAAGAGAGCCTTGATCACTGCACCTGTTGTTCAACCACCTGATTGGAACCTACCCTTTGAAATTATGTGTGGTGCTAGTGATTATTCTATTGGTGTTGTTCTAGGACAAAGAGTTGATAAGAAATTAAATGTCATCCATTACGCTAGTAAAACTCTAGACAGTGCTCAAAGAAACTACGCTACCACGGAAAAGGAATTTTTAGCAGTTGTGTTTGCTTGCAATAAGGTTAGACCTTACATTATTGATTCCAAAGTATCTGTTCACACTGATCATGCTACTATTAAGTACCTTATGGAAAAGAAAGATGCTAAACCTAGACTTATTATAAGGGTTCTTCTGCTACAAGAATTTGATCTGCATATTATTGATAGAAAGGGCGCTGAAAACCCCGTAGGAGATAACTTTTCTAGATTAGAGAACGTTCTTGATGACCCACTACCTATTGATGAAAGCTTCCCTGATGAATAATTAGCTGTCATAAATGCTTCACGCAATGCTCCTTAGTATGCTGATTATGCTAACTACATCGTTGCTAAATTTATACCGCCTAGCTTCACATACCAACAAAAGAAAAAGTTCTTCTATGATTTAAGACATTACTTTTGGGACGATCCACACCTTTATAAAGAAGGAGTAGATGGTATTATTAGATGTTGTGTACCTGAGCATGAACAGGGATAGATCCTACACAAGTGTCACTCTGAGGCCTATGGAGGACACCACACTGGAGATAGAACTGCACACACGGTATTACAATTTGGTTTTTATTGGCCTACTCTCTTCAAGGATGCTCGTAAGTTTGTCTTGTCTTGTGATGAATGTCAAAGAATTGGTAATATTAGTAGACGTCAGGAAATGCCTATGAATTACTCTCTAGTTAATGAACCATTTGATGTCTGGGTTTTGATTATATGGGACCTTTTCCAAAGTCCAATGGGTATACTCATATTCTAGTTGATGTTGATTATGTTACTAAGTGGGTGGAAGATATTCCAACTAGTAGTGTTGACCATAACACTTCTACTAAAATGATGAAAGAAGTTATTTTCCCTAGAATTTGAGTCCCTAGATATTTTAATGACTGATGGTGGTTCACACTTTATTCATGGTGCTTTCCGAAGATTGCTTCCTAGGTATGATGTTAATCATAGAACTGCATCTTCTTATCATCCTCAGTCTAGTGGGCTAGTAGAATTGAGAAATAGAGAAATAAAATTGATCTTGCAAAAAACCGTTCATAGATCTAGAAAGAATTGGTCTAAGAAACTTGACGATGAATTATGGGCTTATAGAATCGCTTACAAAAACCCTATGGGTATTTGTCCATATAAAATGGTTTATGGTAAAGCATGCCAGTTAACTCTAGAGCTAGAACATAAAGCTTATTGGGCAATTAAAGAGCTTAACTATGATTTCAAACTTGCTGGTGAGAAGAGGTTATTTGGCATTAGCTCAATTGATGGATGGAGAACCCAGGCCTATGACAATGCTAAGTTGTTTAAATAAAAGGTTAAGAGATGGCATGATAGAAGGATACAAAAGTGTGAATTCAATGTAGGCGATCATGTCTTGCTATACAACTCTTGTTTAAGATTTTTTGTAGGAAAACTTCGCTCTAAATGGGAAGGGCCTTACATTATCAAGGAAGTATATCATTCCTGTGCCATCAAGATCAACAACACCGAAGGCACAAATCTAAAAATGGCGATTGGACAAATAATCAAACATTATATCTCAGGTACTCCATAGATGTTGAAACTAATATTATCAATACCATAACTTCGAAAGAGTATATTAGGGAGACCTATCAGAACGTTTCAGACTCCGAAAAGGAATAGGTATGTGTTACGGTAAGCAAACCGACTCCAAAACTTTTCCAATGGCAATTTTTATCAGTATTGGAATATTTTAAAAATTAGGAAAATTTAAAGCAATCCGAAGAGTGCACGAGGAGGCGACAAGCCAGGAGGGCGCGACCTACCCCTAGGCGCGCCCTGCAGGCTTGTGGCCACCCCATGCACCCTCCGGACTCCGTTTTCTTGTGGAATACTCTTTCAGGTTGGCAAAATTTCATTATATAATCTCCCAAAGGTTTTGACCTTCATATCGCAACGATATCTCCTATTTTCATTTTGAGCTATTTCTGCAGCAGATTCAGAGCAATATGTCTTCGCAAGAGTCTGTTGGGGAGAACGGCACCTTTCACCTGACACCGGGGGTCGTGGCATTCAGCAAAGCAAACCACTTCGGGCAGGTCACGGAGGAAAAGATGGAAGCTGACTTGAAAAGAATAGATGCTATGGAGGAAGACCAAGAAGTTACCTCTCTTTTACAACCTGAAGCCATGTTGGAAGAACTTCAGAGCTCAGCAATTCCGAATTCGGTTATCCCTCTCAATGCTAAATTTCTTACTTATGAAAATATGAAAAAGAGTGTTGCCTTTTCCCCCGCAGCAATGGAACATCCATTGGTTATGGGAGCTCTAACCATCACTGGAAAACTTTGCAAATAAATAATGGATCTCAGACAATGAAATAATAAGCTTGAGGACGAGAATCGCATTCTGAGGGGCATCATCGCCAATAATATAACACCACCACCTCCGAAGAAAGAAAACTAAACACATGGGTATGGGCACTCCCCTTGGCTTGTGCCAAGCTTGGGGGAGGTGCCCCGGTATCGTATCACCATCACACCTTTTACTTTCTTTGTTTTTGTTCGTTCGATCCTTTTGGTTATATCTTGATCTAGTAGAATTAAGTTTTAGTGTGATCTAGTTTTAAGTTTTTCTTTTTGTTCCCCCTATGTAAACAAGTTCGAGAGTTATATAATAATGAGTAGTTTTGAGTTGAGGGATTTGCTTGCTTGCTATGATCTTGAGAAAAAGAAATAGAAAGAAGCGTAGAATAAAAGCAAAAGAGCATAAATAATGATCATATGGGGAGTGATGACTTCACTTATAAAAAGTATGTCGATTGAAATTTGTTGTGAGTTGACAAACAAAGCTATTGGTCATTCTTGCAATTATAAGGAAGTAATAAAGAAAGAGAGGTTCACATATAAATATATTATCTTAGACATCTTTTATGATTGTGAGCACTCATTAAAATGCTATATGTTAAAAGGTTGATGTTGGACAAGCTAGACAACATAATGAGTTATGTTTGCTTATTTCCGAATAGAAGTTATATGGTTGTAGATCCTTCAACATGTGTCGCTTGCTTCCACCTTATATTAGCTAGAAACTCCTACACCAAGTAGAGATAATACTTGTGGATTGAAAAACCTTTAACCCAGTTTTTCCTTGAGAGTCCACCATACCTACCTATGGATTGAGTAAGATCCTTCAAGTAAGTTTTCATTGGTGCAAGCAATAAAAGTTTCTCTTTAAATATGTGTGATTTATTAGTGTGAGGAAAATAAACTTTATACGAGCTTGTGATATCAAAGAAATAAAAGTGACATACTGCATAATAAATTTCTTTATCACAAGGAGCAATATGAAATGACGTTCTTTTGCATTAAGGGATTGTGCATCCAACTATAAAAGCGCATGACAACCTCTCCTTCCCTCTGCGAAGGGCCTATCTGTTACCTTCACTTTCTAGTACTTACCTTTATGTAAGAGTCGTGGTGATCTTCACCATTTCCTTTTTTTCGCCTTTATATTTTGGCAAGCGTCATGTGTTGGGGAATGATCTAGACAAATATATCCACTCGGATGTGGGTGATCATGAGTTATTATTGTTGCCATTACCCTTGAGGTAAATAGTTGGGAGGCAAAACTATAAGCCCCTATCTTTTACTATGTCCGATTCGAGATTTGACCTCATTGGTACCGCGTGAGTGTTAGCAATTATGAAAGACCATAAGATGATTGAGTATGTGGATTTGCTTTACAAGCTCTTATATTGACTCTTTCCTACGTTGCGATAAATCGGAATTGCTTCAATGTCCGAAATCATAGTTTGTTAGTTCTAAATAGAGTTCTTGATTCATATTTTGCCTTGTGAATGAATTTTTACTCTAGCATAAGATATTCTATGTCAATATGTGTTGCTGTTCTAAACATAACCATGATGCCTTCATGTCCGTATTTTATTTTATCGACACCTCTATCTTTAAACATGTGGGCATATTTATCGATCTCGACTTTCGCTAAGGACAAGCGAGATCTATGCTTGGGGGAGTTGATATGTCCATTTTGCATCAGGCTTTTATATCAATATTTATTGCATTCTGGGCTGTTAATACACATTATGGTACAATACTTATGCCTTTTCTCTCTTATTTTACAAGGATTAAATGAAGCGGGAGAATGTCTGCAGCAGGAATTCAGGACTTGAAAAGGAGAAAATCTGAGAGACCTATTCTGCACAGCTCCAAAAGTACTGAAAAGTTACGGAGAATTGTTTTGGAATATATAAAAAATACTGGGCGAAAGAAATACCGGAGGGGACCCACCAGGAGGTCACAAGCCAGGGGGCGAACCCTACTACCCTAGCCGTACCCTGCAGGCTTGTAGGCCCCATGGCAGGCCTCTGGTGCCTATCTTGTGCTATATGAAGGGTTTTGACCTGAAAATAATAATTCATAAGAGAGCTTTCGGGACGAAGCTTCGCCGTCTCGAGGCCGAACTTCGACAAAACCAGTCTAGAGCTCCGGCGGAGCTATTCCGCCGGGGAAGCTTCCCTCCTGGAGGGGGAAATTGAAGCCATGGTCATCACCAACGATCCTCTCATCGAGAGGGGGTCAATCGCCATCAAAATCTTCATCAGCACCATCTCCTATCCAAACCCTAGTCATCTCTTGTATCCGATCTTTGTTTCAAAATCTCAGATTGGTACCTGTGGGTTGCTAGTAGTGTTGATTACTCCTTGTAGTTGATGCTAGTTGGTTTATTTGGTAGAAGATTATATGTTCAGATCCTTAATGATTATTAATACTCCTCTGATTATGAACATGAATATGCTTTGTGAGTAGTTACGTTTGTTCCTAAGGACATGCGATACGTCTTGTTATAAGTAATCATGTGAATTTGGTATTCGTTCCATATTTTGATAGGATGTACGTTGTATCTTCTCTAGTGGTGTCATGTGAACGTCGACCACATGACACTTCACCATTATTTGGGTCTAGAGGAAGGCATTGGGAAGTAATAAGTAGATGATGGGTTGCTAGAGTGATAGAAGCTTAAACCCTAGTTCATGCGTTGCTTCGTAAGGGGCTGATTTGGATCCATATGTTTCATGCTATGGTTAGATTTATCTTAATTCTTCTTTCGTAGTTGCGGATGCTTGCGAGAGAGGTTAATCATAAGTGGGATGTTTGTCCAAGTAAGCGCATCACCCAAGCACCGATCCACCCACATATAAATTATCAAAGTAATGAACGTGATTCATATGAGCATGATGAAAACTAGCTTGACATAAATTCCCATGTGTACTCCGGAGCGCTTTTCTTTATATAAGAGTTTGTTCAGGCTTTTCCTTTGCTACAAAAAGGATTGGGCCACTTTGATGCACCATTGTTACACTTGTTACTTGCTACCCGTTAAGAATTACCTTATCACAAAACTGTCTGTTACCGATAATTTCAGTTCTTGCGGAGAATACCTTACTGAAAAACACTTGTCATTTCCTTCTACTCCTCATCGGGTTCGACACTCTTACTTATCGAAAGGACTAGATAGACCCCCTACACTTGTGGGTCATAAAGGAGCGGAAGGAAATGACAACGGTTTTGAGTAAGGTAATTTCTGGAAGCATTGAAATAGCGGTAACAAGTTGTTTGATAGCAAGGTAATTGTAACAAGTGACAAGTAGCAATAGTAACAATAGGTGCAGCAAGGTAGCCCAATCCTTTTGTGGCAAAGGACACACCGAAATGGTCTCTTATAATAGGCAAAGCGTTCTTGAGGGTACATGGGAATTTCATCTAGTCACTTTCGTCATATTGGGTTAATTCGCATTCGGTACTTTCATGATTTGATATGTGGGTGGACTAGTGCTTGGGTGCTGATCTTACTTGAACAAGCCTCCCACTTATTATTAACCCTCCCGCAAGCATCCACAACCACGAGAAAAGTATTAATAATGAATTCTAGCTATAGCATTAAAGATAGGGATCCAAATCAGCCCTTTACAGAGTAGCGCGTAAACTGGGGTTTAAGTTTATGTCACTCTCGCAACCCACCATCTAATTACTACCCCACATTGCATTCCCTTATGCCCAAATATGGTGAAGTGTTACATAGTCTACGTTCACATTACACCACTAAGGGAATCACAACATTCACATCATCAAAATATCGAACGAATATCAACTTCACATGACTACTTGCAACATGACTTCTCTCGTGGCTTCAAGAACAAAAGTAACTACACACAAGTGATAAACATGCTCATGATCATAGAGGTATTAAATAGCATATTGGATCTGAACTTATGAGCTTCCACAAAATAAACCATAAAGCATCAACTACAAGATGTAACCAACACTACTAGTCACACTCCAAGTACCAATCCGTGGTTCCGGTACAAAACTCAGCACAAGATATGAACTAGAGTTTTGAGAGGAGATGGTGCTGATGAAGATGTTGATGAATATTGGCCTCCCCCAGACGAGAGGGTTGTTGGTGATGACATTGACCTTGATTTTCCCCTCTAGGAGGGAAGTTCCTCTGGCAGAATCGTTCCATCGGAGGGCAAAATTGCTCGTGCCCAGGTTCCGCCTCAAGATGGCAGCGCTTCATCCCGAAAGTCCTCTCCTGATTTTTCACGTTAAAAGGGAATTTATACCAGAAGATGGTCTCTAGAGGTGGGCCATGGGTCCCACTAGACTTGAGGCAACGCAAGTGGGGTTGGCACGCCTTGGTGCCTAGTGGGCGCCTGATATCCCCCCTCTGGTACTTCTTTCTCCAATATTTTTTATTTATTCAAAAATAAATCTCCGTAAAGTTTTAGCCCATTTGGAGATGTGTAGAATAGGTATCTCTGACATAGCTTTTTCAGGTTGAGAATTCCATCTGCCGACATTCTCCCTCTTGATATAAACCTTGCATATTATGGGAGATAAGGCATTAGAATTAATCCACAGAGTGGTATAATGCATAAAACACAATAATAGTAACAAAACATGATGCAAAATGGATGTATCAGCTACCCCAAGATTAGACCTTGCTTGTTCTCGAGCGGAAGTCGATAACGAAAATCATGACCACATGCTTTCAGAGAGAGGTGTCGATAAAAAAATATGGACATAGCAATATCATGCTCTTTATTATAACAACAAATAGAACTTTATAAAATACTTCATCACAACATTTTCATCATAAAGGCTTCTTATAAACAAGTAACAATTCGTCACAACATCGAAGTATGAAGCATAAATTCTATTGAAAAGTAACAAACTATCTTTTCAGTCAACTTTGCAACACAATTCATCTTACTTTTAGGAAGGGTCACATATCGAAGCTTTTAAGCAACTCTACATACTCAAAAAATATTTAGTCTTCTATGATTGATAATACTCACCGCATACATATGAGCAAAAGGTTTCAACCGGAGACATAGAAAGATAGGGGCTTATAGTGTCACCACCCAAAGTATTCACTCAAGGGTCATATTTGCTAAAGAGGAAATAAAGGGGAATAGAGAAAAATACTCTGACTCTTGCACAAAAGTAAATACATAAAGGGCTCACAATCATAAAAGATGTCAAGGACAATGTATTTTCATATAAATCTTCTCTTCCCTTAGTATTTCTTTCATGTGTTGCATCACCGACCAATGTTATGTTTGTCATGCTTCAACAAATTTTACCACTTATACTTTCCTTATGTGATGTCACTACTTACTATAAGGTTGGCATATGACCTTTTTCATTATTTTCCTTTATTTCGATTGCAGCAAGAAAGTAAAGAAGCAAAACTCAAACTAAATTTTATTATATAACTCTCACTCGATTACATAGATAGATAGATCACGAAACTAGCACTCGAAAAGATGGATCAAACTAAACTTTTATTTGACTAAATCACGAAATAACTAAATATCAAACTAAGATGGATAAAGATAATAAGAGTGATGGTGATACGATATCGGGGCACCTCCCCCAAGCTTGTCACAAGCCAAGGGGAGTACCCATACCCGTTTACTCAAGTCTCCTTCTTTGGTGATGATGATGGTGGTGGTGGTGTAGATGATGAGGTAGCGTCAGAGTGTAGCCTCAAGAGGTTGTCCAGATGTTGAATATTGTTCCAGAGATTGATGACTTGGTCCTTTAACAAAATATTTTCACGAGTAAGATATTTATTCTGAACATGAATTGTTTCGAAGGCTCTAAAGGCTGCAATTTTAGTAGGTGTGAGATGCTCATAGTAGGGTTGGAGGTAATCTTCTTCCTCCTCTTCTTTTGGTGGCATGGCCTGCCCTTCTTCTCGAGCTTGATCCCCTTGACTTCCTTGCCCTTGTTCTCCTTGGTGGACCCTACTGGTTCCTCCTCCTTCAGTTCCATTTTCATTAGCCAAGCATCCTCTTTTAGGTGGTTGGAGGAGGGAGAAAACATGATGCCCGACTTGATAGTTCTGGCAAAAGAATAGCACGAAATAAGAACAAAGGATTTCTCGGTGGTACGGGGGTCAAATCATCGGGAGATATATACTGAGAATTTTATACAAGGAAATACGTGTCCCACAAGAAAACGGAGCCACGAAGGTGCCCGAGGGCCCCACTAGACATCAGGCCCCGCAAGGGGGCTGACACGCCCTGATGCCTAGTGGGCACCTGGGTTGCCTTTATTGTGTTTATCAATTTAATAAATTTTCTAATATTCCAAAACTAACGGAAAATATTTTTTCAGATTTTTCTGAGTCTCTTTACTTACCATATCACATACCTCTTCCTTTTACGGGTTCTCGAGTGTTCTAGAAGGTCTCCTTAATGTGCTTCTCCGATGTCATGGTTTGGATAATATTTGTTTCAACATTAATTGGTGTGTACCTGAAATGTAATGCTTTATTCTTTGTCCATTGACCACCTTCACGTTAGTGCCTTCGGGGTTATTGATTTTAATGGCTCCAAAGTGATAAACTTCTTCAATGATATATGGTCCTTCCCATTTGGAGTGAATTTTTCAAGCAAAAAAATTAAGACGAGAATTATACAATATAACATATTCACCAACTCTGAATTCTCGCTTTTGGATTCTTTTGTCATGCCATGTTTTAACTTTTTGTTTGAAAAGTTCATAGAGGCGTCCCATCATGCCTACAAGACGATCAAGATGCTAGGGCTGATTAGTATCATCACCAGCCAGAATGACAACAAGGATGCGGTACTCTAAGTCGGCAAGCTGTACCGGGAGGAAGTTGCAGCGTCTGTCGACAAGGCACTTGCTCCTGCTAGCAAAACTCCCGGGGTGGGGAAGAGGAAGAGTAAGAAACCTTGCAGGAACTCTAGCGAGGACTCCAGGAAGCGTGTTCCCGAGTGATGCACACCCGTCAACGACCTGCCAGAGACCTATGCTGCTGGAAGCAAGAGAAGCAAGACTTCGAAGATCTTGTCACGTGGGACAAACATCTAATGCCTGCAAGAGCCGTCTAGAAACTGGAAGCGATAAAAAATGCGAAGCACACATAAACACTGGGCATTTTCGGGAGTCCCACCCGCAAGGCGTGGTTGCATGATGACCCGACAACCACTTCTGTACACGTAACACAGTAGAGCATGTAATCCTTTGTACAAAGACAGGCGATGACCGTGTGCGTATTAAATAAAGCCAAGTATTCTGCAACCTCTTGTAAAAGTACATATTTATATTGTGTATTTTCATAAAAATATTGTGGTTACTCACCACTTTTCCAAGGTGGATATTGGACCAGCGAGGTTCCTAGCCTCCTTTACTTTCTCTTCTTTCTGTTTCCCAAGGATGAGACGAGACCCCACGTGTAAGTCTTCCGGGGGAGTGATGGTATGGACACCTACATGCGCGGGGACAACCATCTTGCGGCAAGAAAAGCAACGAAAGATAAGTAAAATCCACCATCATGCGCGGGGACACCTACATGATGCAAAATTCGAGTCATTTCCCAGCGAACAAAAAAATGTACTTGTACAAGAAAACCTGCACGCAAAGGGCCCTTGGTTGAATTGATTCACGCTCTAGTTTGTTTCAAGTCTTCTCAACATCTTGAGCAGCTGTAACAAAGATAACAAGGTGCCCTTGCCGGTGGCAACATCACCGGCAGATTGTTAAGGGTCCACCCTCCAGCTTTCACGGTACCTATGTGCACACCGGTAGGCATACCCACCAAGCGTAGGGATTAAAACAAGCAAGTACAAAATCGAGCACAAAGGTAAATAACCATTCATCCTAAGCAGACGAAATATACTGCATACAATGTTGTGACATTAACCTGTGGGAAATATTTTCTGTACATGCATTGTAGAAACTGGAAAATTAATTGTTGAGGCTAACGGAGCCAGCCTAGTCAGAAATCGGGGCAACAAGGGTGTCGAGTTCGCTGGTGTTGAAACCCTTTAGCTGTATGGAGAAGGCCTTGCTCAAATCAACGCCAGTGTTATGAGAAGTGACCTTCAAGAGGACCTTGTAGAGGGCCTCGCGACATAGCTCACGGCATCCCCGCCCCGCTTCATACTTCACCAAGACATTGACGATCTGTCCAAACAAGATGGATAGCCACGCGCTCACCGTCTCCATAGTGTCGTCGGAGAAGGCGCACTCCTCCAACCCATCTTTGCAAGCCAGGTAGAGATTGTGCCGACAATGTAGACTAGTTGCTCCGCCCACATCCTAACGCTCTCCTAGAGTTTGTTGGAGATGTGTGTGGTAGAGGCAATCAATTCCTTCTCCTTCTGGAGTTTTAAAAAAACTGTGCTCCCTACTTTGGGTGCCCCGAGGCTGCCTTCATTAGTGCTTACCCTCGCGCTCAAATCGTCATTGGCAGCTACGGCAAGCTCCAGCTCCCTGGTCTTGTCGGTGAAGTCCACTTTCATGTCCGCCAAGGCATGGGTCCCCTTCTGGGCATCATCCTGAAGCTTCAAGATATACTTTCTGGAGGCAGCAAGATTCAGTTCTAGCTGTTGTACCTTGCCTTCCAGCACGACCTTGGCAGATTGGGTAGCTTCGGCGGCATTGACGGCCTCCTTGAGCTTGCTAGCGTGCTCCGCTACTTGTTCCTCGGGGGCGCCGTTGTGATGCAGCTCCAGCTCCCGGATCCGGCTCTTGGGTCCACCCTTGAGGGCCTCCTCCCGAGAGGCACGTTCCTCTTCACGGGCGTCAAGCTGGACTTTGCGTGCGATCTTCTCAGCCTCGGTCTTGGTGAGGGAGTCCTCACTCTCCATTAAGATCTTCTCCGCCTCAGCCTTTCAGTTTAAGAAGGCCATTCAAACCTTGACATTGTCCTCCCGTTCCTCGTTGAACTCCTAGCACTTGTCGACAAACCAGGCATGTGACTTGGCGAGGCGCTCCTGGAAACTTTCTTCCGCCATGGCAAGGAGGGATTCCCGGCAGTCCAACCTCTCCGAGATGTTGGTTAAATGCGCCCATAGCCACCGAAAACCCTCGCCCAGGGAAGACATGACGGCATTCTCCTTGGCCTCATTGTTTCCACCGCGAGGGTCGACTCTCACTTCCCCTCCAGCGGTGGCAATGATGTTGTTGATGACTTATCCTTGGGAGAAGGCCTTGAGAACCGCATCGCTAGGGAAGCTGACGAACTGCAAGTCTTGCACCTTATTGTATCAGCTTGGCGGAGGAGCCTCTGACGTTGACGGGCTAGTGACAGTTCCACTGGCAGCCCCGGTCATGATGAACGTGACCTCCCCAAGTGCTCCTGAGGCCAACATGCTCTCGGAGTCCGTCAACACTTCCGCTGATGGCCGTGCGGTGGGTTTCTTGTGAGCAACCTTGGCGGCGGCGCGACCAGCTTCCTCCTCCATAGCAATCCGGCTTGACTCGTCGGTGGTCTCCTTGGCGATCTCCTCCATGTTGACGCCCACTTCTACATCCTCATGGGAAGTCAGATCTGCAATGCCAAGAAAGTTGAACTCAGAGAAGTTCAAGAAGACAAAAAGAAGGACGTCACTGTATAGCGGCGCCGCATATAGGACTTGCGGTGCGGCGACGCCAATCACTCTTGGACGTCACTTTATAGCGGCACCTCATATAGGACTTGCGGTGCGGCGATGCCAATCACTCTTTTTATTTTGCGCACGTCCGACTCCTCCTTGGCAGGCGCCAAAAAAGCTGCCCGCTGGACCAACCCGCCCCAACCGGTACCCCCACTTTTCCCTGTAGCTATCATCCCATTCACATCAAACACAGACACCAAAGTCCTAAATAGGGCATCACAACGAGCACAACAAAAAATATACAAGATCACCAACAGGAATAGCAGAAAAGACCTTTGCTCCCAACTATTCATGGCCTGATCAAGCTCAAATCAAAAAAGAAAATCTGATCAAAAGTATTTTACACAGGTATGATGTAGCACATCTCCCTTACAAACATGTGCTCAGAAAATACATGGTAGTTGCTGACTGCATGTGCATCAAATTTTCACAAAAAATTAAAAGGTTTTCATGGTATTTGTTGACTAAATGGATGTCAAATTGCCAAAGAAAGCTCCTGAAAGTTTTTGCTTGCTAAATCGGTACAGAAAACTTGTTCACCTAATTTGCCATGACTCTCCATAGCTTTTTCTTCAGAGTGTCTGATATTGTTTTCCATCTGTCAAACACAAAAGAAAAAAACATGTTAGCTGTTATGTTTTCCATTTCACGGAACCTTTTGCATACTTTCGCATAAATGGAGTCTCAGTTTTTGGCTGCTGGTAGTTTACACCCCATCTCCCCCAATAATTTCTGGTTTGATTGTCATATTGTTTGAAAAAGCATCATTGTGTAACATTACTAGTTACCAGGTAATTGGTCTGTGCTTCCAATCTAGCTTCCATACAAAAATTATTCTAGTTGTCACCACAGTGTACTAGTTGCTACATAAAAATATCTTAGTTACCAGAATAGTTTGAACCTATTTGGCATGATGTTCCTGATTTATGAAAGGTATGGATTCTACTAGTTTGCCAGATAAAATTGGCCTACCTGCCAGAAAAATGTGTACCTACTTTCCAGAACATTTCAGATTTAAGAGAAAGTTTTGCATTCTACTAGTTCACCAGATAAAATACTGCCCTAGTCACCATAAAAATATGTGTTTACTCGACATGATGTTCCTAATTTAAGAAAAAGGTTTGGATTCTACTAATTTTCCAGATAAAACTGGCCTACTTGCCAAAAATGTGTGCCTACTTGCCATAATGTTTCAGATTTGAGTGAAGTTTTGCCCTCTACTAGTTTGCAAGATAAAAAAATTGCCCTAGTCATTAGAAAAATATGTGCTTACTTGCCATGATGTTTGAGATTTAAGTAAAGGTTTCGATTCTACTAATTTGCCAGATAAAACTGCCTACTTGCCAAAAAATGTGTACCTACTTGCCATAATGTTTCAGATTTGGTAGAAAGTTTTGCCCTCTACTAGTTTCCAAGATAAAAAAAACTGCCCTAGTCACCAGAAAAATATGTGCTTACTTGCCATGATGTTTGATATTTAAAAAAAGTTATGGATTATACCGGTTTGCCAGGTAGAAACTGCCCTAGTTACTAGAAAAATGTGTGCCTACTGACCATAATGTTTCAGATTTTAAGAATTTTTTTTGAATTCTAATACGTACTAATTTGCTAGATAAAGACTACCCTAGTCACCAGAGAAATATGTGCCTACTTCCCATGATGTTCCTACTGCCCAACCAGGGCATAAACAACTAGAGCAGATCACTTGTTCCCGGTTGTCAGATTTAGTTGTATCTACTTTCCAGATTTGTTCTTCCTAGTTGTCAAAATTAGTTGTATCTGCTCGTTTATGACGCAATGGTGGCTGCCATAGAGGGATGCCAAGGGGTTTTCCATGTTGCCAGCCCGGTTCCTATGGGGGATGTGATTGATCCAGAGGTGAGTCTACACTTCTCAAATCTAGTTTATGGCAGAAATACAGTTTACGACTGAACACCCAGGCCGTGTAGTTGTTTGCGTGTAAGAAATCTCTGGCACCACCACAAGCGCCCCAAACATCACAACACCATCGTCGTCCTCGGCGTCCTGCGAGACGGTAGCATGCGGTGGCCTCCGTATCGCATATCCCTTCTGGCTTGGCGGCACCCACCCGCCAGAGTGCGGCTACCGGGCCTTTCAGGTCGGATGCGACCGCGACGGCACAGCGTCCCTCAAGAACACCATCTGGAGGTACCATATCGTGGAGATTTCTTACGAACGCAACACCTTAAGAGTCGCCCAAAGGGGTCTCTCCGACGGCACCCGCGACATCGAGGTCCACGTGAACGCCTCCTCCGACCTCGGCCTCATGCAAGGCCAACCTCGACAGAAAAGGGTGGATCCCTTGTGCAACCCCGCCCCACACCTCTGCAGCCGACGACCAGATCGACCCCCAACCAACCCACCATCTCCGCAAGGGGGATCAAAGGGAGTGGACTCACCGGAGTTTTCGCGCGCCGGCGCCAGCGCCGGTGCGGATCCGACCTTCTACGCACCAGATCCGCCCTTCGTCGCGCCGGAGCTCGCAGGATCCGTCCTTCGTCTCGCGGGACCGAGCTCTTGACGTTGTGGGATAGGAATGGGGGATCGTGGCTGTCGGTGCGGTGGGAAAGAAATTTGAACAGTTCCCCGCCCCTGCGTTAAAAACGGTGGACGGTCGGTTCGGCGCTGTCTAGCCACACGAATCGCATGCGCGAATCGTGGCGTGCCGCAGCACGGGGTGACCGCAGTGCCGCGCTTCCCAATAGAATTTCCCCAAAAATAAATATATAAAATTGAATATTTCGGTGATCAAGGACTTACCCATGGGTTATTGTCAAGGAGGGGCATACTCTCCTCCAGCAACATCTATTGTGGTAGCCTCGCCACTAGCAACATCGTATGCCGGCATGCCCTTAGGGCAGATAGACTCGTTGATATAAGCCCCCGCCAGAGTGCTCGCCTCTGGGGTCGAGCATTCATGAGTTTCCTTCGGGTGCTTCAACTCCACCTACGGCGGGATGGAGGTGGCGTCGTCGATGCACATGCTTACATTCACCGATGGATGTGGAGGCATAGCCTCGCGCTGGGGGCTGGTCGATGGACTTAGATCTACGAGCTCCCACTCTGGCGCTGAGCTTTTCGCCTCCCTCTTGATGGATGCAGGTTCCACCCTCTTGGCCAGCCACTACGCCAAGGGCTCCTTGTCCCTGCAGGCACAACAAAAAGATTCAACAAAGAACCAATCAAATATTTGTTTTGAACCGGGCAACCCCCTTTCCATTACTCACATAACGGAAATACAAAGTTCAAAGTCAGAAAGGAAACCAGAAAAGGGGTGCGAGTTCAGAGCATTCTCGGGAAACCTACACATAGGCACTCGTCATCGAGCAGCCTACCGTAGGGCAAAAACCCAAGAACACCCATATCATGCACTAACCATCCAAAAGAGTTTTAGGGAAACTGTAAGCAAAAGCAACACAGGTCAACGCCTGAAATCACTCCACGCAGGGAGGCCACCAAAGCAACCAAGTAACATCAGCTACGCCCATCAACAATCCTCCTCCGGGGCCGCACAGATCCTCAGCATATTCGACGCATTCCTCTTCAACATCTTTGCCCCCCGCTTCAGCGCCAGTTTGTCCTCCCCCGTCAGCAGCCCTGCCCAATATGTCAGGAACCCACAAGCAGAATAAACGACATCAAAAGGGGATCCCAGCTTCTTTTTTTCAAATGTCGCGCGATTGCGGCAATTCCACAATGCCCAACAAATATCCGCAAGACCACAAGTATAAAACCTAACTCCATTAGGCAGATAAGCAAAGCACCAAGCATAATATTGCCAAAGATTATCAGGACCATTGCGAGTCCCAAGCATACAACCCATTGTTCTCCATACCACTCTAGCGACAGGGCAAGAAAAGCACAAATGTTGCGAAGTCTCCCTATCTGGGCAAAAGGAACATCTAGGGTTACCTTTCCATTTCCTCCTACTCATCACATCTCGCGTTAGAACAACATCTTGAAAAAGTTGCCATAAGAAAATCTGGATCTTAAGAGGCAACTTTGCACTCCAGATCCATCGAAAATCACAACCAGCGATATTATTCTCCAGATGTTCATACACAGATTTAGTAGAAAACCTTTTACCACCCCCAAATTTCCATCTAATCTGATCAGGATCATCAGATAAGACCCATTGGCCAACAACTGCATTCATTTCTGACCATTGACCCGCCAACAGAGGAGTCAACTGTCTCCTAAAAAAGTCACCCCTCCCAAGATTTAAAATCTTTCATAGTAATATCCTGGTTATTGCAGATATAGAATAAATCAGCATAAGAGTTTTTCAATGGTGGGGCAGCATTCACCGAATCATGCCACAGTCTAGTAATATTACCAGATCTCAACACCACCTCTCTACCAGCCATATAGTGTGGTTTAACTTTCATAATAGCTTTCCAAATGGGGGAATCAGAAAACTTACTAGAGATAGATGTCACATCTACTTTTCTAAAGTATTTAGCCCTGATCACATCTTGCCACAACCCTTGTTGTGTTTCTAACTTCCACCACCATTTAACAAGCAAACTCACATTCTGCTTATGCAAGTTCTTCACCCCCAGGCCCCCTTTTTTCTTTAATCTACAAATACGGTCCCACTTAACAAGGTGATACCTCTTATTACCCTCGAATTATCTCCAAAAGAATTTCTTCCTGTGCTTATCAAGTTTGTATATGACCATCTTAGGGAGCAGAAACATAGCCATATAGTAATATACTATACTAGTAAGGGATGAGTTCATCAGAATCAGCCTACCCCCAAGATGCAGAATTACCTATCCAGGTTTCACAACATTTATGAAATTTCTCATCCAGAAACAACCAATCAATGTTTCTGAGACCAGTACAGCTTACCGGGACCCCCAAATATTTCATAGGAAAATGCCCAATCTGGCAATTAAACATGTCAGCATAAGTATTCAGGATATAATCATCACCACCCACACAAAAAACCTCACTCTTCTCAAAATTGATCTTTAACCCCGACATCAACTCAAACATCTATAATAAGAGTTTCATATTAACAGCTGTAGCTTCATCATGTTCAAAACATATTACCGTATCATCCACATACTGAATAATAGCAACACCATCATCAATAAGATCAGGGGCCAAACCTGTGAATAATTTCTCCTTCTGGGCATTTCTCACCATCTTAGATAAGTCCTCCACAACAATATTGAATAAGAAAGGAGAGAAAGGGTCACCCTGCCTAACCCACTTATGACTTTGGAAATACGGGCCTTTTTCATTATTCAACTTAATGCACACTGTGCCATCATACAATATCTTTTTTATCCAACCGCACCAGGTTTCTCCAAAACCTCTGTTCCTATGGCACTCCAGAAGGAAATCCCAGTTGATCTTATCGTAAGCTTTTTCAAAGTCCAGTTTCAGTACTATTCCACATTTTTTTGACGCTGAGTATGGTGCAAAACTTCATGTAAACTCAGGATGCCATCCATTATATTTCTATGTTTGATGAAAGCATTTTGATGCCTACTAATTAGCACATCAGAGTATAGAGCCACCCTGTCATTCAAAACTTTAGTGATCAACTTATAAGGACAGCGTAACAAACAAATAGGTCTGTATTGTTGAATCTTTTTAGCTCCATTTAGCTTAGGAAGCAAAGTGATCACCCCGTAGTTCAAACGGGCCACATCCAAAGAGTTGTTATGGAAAGCATCAAACAATCTCATCAGATCATTTTTAACAAACTCCCAACAGTGTTTATAGAATTCAGCGGGAATATTATCTCGGCCTGGGGCTTTATTGCTTTCCATAGAAAACAAGGTCTTCTTCACCTCCTCCTCCGTGAACTTTCTAGTAATAAAATCATTATCCTCCACACTGTTTTTTCCCTATTAGACCAAGTACTAGGGTCCAGGTGAAACATACTCCCATTAGCAGGACCAAACAACTGCTTATAAAAGTCAGTTGCATGTCTCAACAGGTTTTCAGTCCCCTCAATTACCACACCCCATTAACAAAAGAATGGATTGTATTTTTCCTCTTTCTACTATTAGCCACTCTATGAAAAAAGGTTGTGTTTCGATCCCCTTTTAACAACCATCTTTCATTAGACTGCTGGAGCCAAAATAGCTCATCATTATTAAGGATCTCATTATATTCAACACACAACAAAGTCCTCTTTTCATATATGCCAGGATCCAAAGGGCCCATCTCCTCCAGCTTCTCAATCTCTTCTAATTCTCTCCTAATCTCATCTTTTCTCTTCCTACTATGACCAAACTTGTTTGATCCCCAACCTTTAAAATATTTCTTAATGCGCTTCAATTTTATATTAAGAATATCAATAGGACCATCTGCCCTGACATTTTGTTCCTAGATGCTCTTAGCTTTAGGGAAAATTTCTTCATTCTTAAGCCAGGAAAGTTCAAATCTAAACTCCCTATTCACGGGAGTACACCTCTCATCCGCCCCCGTCGATAATAACAAGGGGTTATGATCAGACACCTCCCGGACCAGTTTGCGAACCGAAACCAAAGGATACAGGTCTTCCCAGCTAAAGCTCATTAAAACCCTGTCCAATTTCTCCAAAGTAGGATGACGTTGTTTATTAGTCCATGTAGACTTCCCTCCCCCCATATCAACCTCTCTTAGGCCTAAAGAATGAATAACATCATTAAACTTCGCAGCAAACTTGAGATTACCATGTCTCTTATTCTTATCCTGCATCCCTCTAATGATATTGAAATCCCCCCAATAATGTAGGGGACATCAACATTACGACAGGTAACAAGCATTTCCTCTAGGAATTCATCTTTACGATCATCATGCGCCGCTCCATAAACAACAATTCACACCCACCCACATTTCTTTTTCACATCGAACACATGAGCCTGCACCATAAAGTTCCCCATCTTCCAGGAAACCAACTCCAGACTCTCTTTTTTAATCCCACAAAGGATACCCCCCGATCTCCCCACAGAAGGTAAAAAATTCCACGCAAAGTAACCACCAGGATCCATTCTACTTAAGTATTTAGCAGGAAACTCCTTTTTCTTGGTTTCTTGAATACCAACAAAGTCGAGAGAGTGATCTTTAATAATGTCTGCAAAACAGGAGGCCATCCCTTTCCTACCTGCCCCCCTACAATTCCAAAAGACCCCTTCATATAATTCCTTTTGAATTTTTCCTCTCTTTGGGGCCCCTATTAGGAGTCACAATATGGGCACCCACTTTCTTAGCCAAGGATGATTCAGTTTTCTGGCTTCTAGTAAGGGTCTAGCTATCACAACAGGTTTTTTAATTTTATTCTTTTTCCTAGACCGCACAAGCGTGAAATCAACCTCTTCAATATTACCATCCTCCATCCAACAAAAATCTAGTGGAGTAACTACACCATTAGCATTAATCAGTGTCATATTACTCATATTCTCCTCAGCCTCCACTATACCCTCTCTCTCCGCCTTACAATTATTATTCCTAAATTTCTCCAACTCCCTAATAACATCGATATTAACAAAGTCATTATCAGGAATAATAACCCCCATCTTAGAAGCACCTAACACCATGTCTGGATTAGACAAAACATCAAAAGAATTACAAGAATGTAATATACCTTCCACATTCCTTTTCTTGACAGCAGCAGCAGCCTTCAACTATACATCATCCATCTTCCACAGCAGTGTCAGGAGATTGAATCTCAAATTTTCCTCAGTAGCCAGGGGAGGAGTAGGAATCACCTCCACTTCCACAGCAGTGTCAGGAGATTCCACCATATATTTCACCTTTCCAGCATCAAAATCACCCGTCTCAACATCCGCAGACACCACCCGAGGAGTAATTCTCACCACATCAGCAAAGGATTTTTTATCACTTTCAAGAGACATCATTTTTTTATTTATATCACCTCCAGAACATTTAATAATTACATGTTTCTCTTCTTCCATAAACTCCATAGCCATAGGATCAATCAACAAAGTGGTATGTAGGGAAACATCAGATTCTATGCTCTCTTGAGATTCTTGGATTTGCTCTTTTTTGCCCAGTCTGCTCATTATCATTTTTTCCCTCCACAGCCCCCGTGGGACTTTCATCAATTCTAGGTTTCTTATTTTTATTAGTATCCACAGCATCATTTTTCTCCTTATCATTGCTCTTACCAGAGCTAAGGAGAAATTCACCCCGGTTAGGATCTCTCACCAGAACCTGGTCCACCTCAAAGTAAAAATCATAAAAGTGCTCCCCTAGAACATCCTCAGCTACAGAAGGAATCTCACCCACATTTCTACACCCAACCTTCACCCTAGCAGAAGCAGGACGGTATAAAGTTGCACTATCAATCTCCAAGGGAACACCCAGCAAGGAAGCAACATAAGCCATGTTCCTCTCACTTCTTTTATCCAGAGGAACATTACTAACCTTAACCCAGGCCACTTCCATCACCCCCTTAGACCCAACAGCTGAAGACCATTTAGTCACATTAATAACATCACCACTAGTCTTGAGCACAATGCGACCCACATAACAGATTTGAGCCACAACCCTAGGGTTAGGAAATCTCACTACAAAGACACCCGGGCCAATAGCATGAGCCGAGCATCGCCATCCTGTGGCTAAATAGTCATTGAGATCAAGCTCCATCTGTCTAGTAGATGTCTCCCCCTCCACAATACTCACAACTATGTTATTTGATCTCTCCTTCATCAGATTAGTCTAACATGAGTCATGTATGTAGTAAAAACCCTGTCCCCTCGATTGAAACGCACACATAGATGCAACACAGCTCGAGGGTAAAAACTCACATCAAACAGATGCAAGGTGACCTAATCGACCACACCTTTCGCAAAAAGCTTGTGCACAGAACGCAGTAACATGCTCACGAGATTTGCAAATAAGGCATGGATCATGAACATTGGAAGGAGTCACCTGATTCACTTTGGGTCCTTGATTATGACGCAGAGGATTGGGAATCTGGCAATCCGCTCCCTCACCCGCAGATCCAGAGGATCCTTGGCTCTTGGGCACCCAAACCCCACCCTCCACCGCCTACTTCCCCATCGGAGCCTCATCCCACCGCGAGGTGTCGTCAGATCTGGAGGCTACGTTGGAGGTAGATGAGTTGTTGTTGCCGTCGTCCCTCTTCCAGGAGAACTTGCTCCGGTCTCCACCACAGCCACCGCCCCGTCCAGGAGCAGAACCGGGTCTGCGAGCCCCATGACCAGGCTCCCCCCGTCGATCTCCACGGAAGCCTCGACCTCCATCCCCCATCGAAGGAGGAGACGCAGTCACCACCGCGAAGGAACGTAGATCTCCTCCAACCTTCCCTCTCCACCAACCGAAGGAATCGCTCGCTCTCGATCTAGGGTTTCTCAGCTGCGCCGACCAGAAGTGGGAAAATGCTTCCTCTAGGTCAAGCCGCGGCGTGATGGGGGCATTTATACTTCCATCCGAGGCAAAACGTGCGCTCCGATCCCCTCCCACGTGTCGCCCATCCGCCATTGGCGCACTATTGGGGGAAGCACCCGCACCGGCCCCACCTGTCGGACCAACATCCCCACCCACCATTCCCCACCGCGAGCCCGACGCTGCATCCACGTCCGCCCTCACCGGAGCCCCAATCTCCGACAGCCGGTCCCGAATCCTCGCAAAATAGCATGGGAATGCCACCATGTCGCCAATATCTAGGGTTTCCCCTTCCCGAAGGCATCGCGCATCAATACTAACCCCTCTCGCATCCCTCAAAACTAACCTGAGAGCCTCTCGTCGGAGGAGCAGCTCGCCGTCGGGGAACCGGAGCTGCCGCGAGCCGATATCGGCGGCGAAGGAGACGCGCCATCTCGTGTCGCCTATCTCGCTCGGTCTGCTCGAGCTCGCCATCTCCCTCGTCTATGCTTCTTCTCGAACCAAGCAAATATGAACCGAGAATTAAAAGGGCCGGCACTCACTCCTCGTCTTCCCACCGATCTGAAGGAAGACAAGTTCCACAACGCCTTCGCGCGGAGAACGGAGGCTTGTGGCAGAGTAGGCGCCCTGGAACGCTCTGCTGGTTCACATGAAGCACTTGAAGTGCGTGTGACAGCAGTTCGTCCTGTTCGCCATGGCCAGGAAACATTGGCAGCAGCCAGCAGGGTCCTCCTCGTCCCTTTGTCCTGAACATCCAGGGGACGAGTGCGATGGACCGACCCCCTTTACTGGACCCGCGGAGCACGCACACCCTCATGCGGGCATTGCGAACCAAGGGCTTCGCAAGCTCCGGCTCAGCCACAACGTCAACGCCCGCGGGCCCAGCGCCCTCGGCACCAGTGAGCTCCTCCTCCCGGTGTTTTGCTGGCGGATCCGTACCATGCCCCTCTTCATGGCCGTCCTCCTCCTATTCTTATCTATCGGGCGCGGCAACCCTCGAGGTGCTGCCGGCCACATCAAGGCCTGTTGCCCGATGAATTCGAGCTCTGCTTCGGTGGTGGCTCAGATAATTGACCATTCATCCCTCATGCGCGTTACTGCCAAGTTATCAAACCACGCGTGCACCACCTCCTTCGCCGGGGCCCACCACAAGGGATCCACCTCATTTGGGTTGGACACCGGCATAATCTCTGTTGTCCCATTTCTTTGTGGAAGAGCATGTAGTGGAGGGAGACCAGCTGCAGGAAGGTCAGGTTGCCATCGAGCTTGGAGCGTACCCGCATGACGTCGGTAGGACCGACATACTCCTCGAGAGGAAATCAAATCCCACCATTTCTATGGTGCGCCTAACAGCCCTCACCCGGAGCATTTGAGTGATGGCCATCTCCAGCTTTGCGTCGTGTGGTGCAAGGGCACTCCAAGCATCCTTCCAAATGGGTTTCGACGTGCGGGTCTTGCTGAAGGATGTGGGATCCTTGTCGCAAATGTAGCACCACTCCAACCAAAATTCATCCCACTTCCCATGCAGGTTGCCGGTGGGGTGCACCTCTTTGTGGGTGGGGCGGGGAACCACATGACTCTGTTGGAGCAAGAATCTTTGCCCTCAATGCGCGGGATGAAGAATTACGGAAGAGGGAGATGTTGGGGCCTATTTCTATGAAGTTTTCGCACAGATGTGCGAAAAAGGGCATGGTGGCTGCCGCGTTTGGCGTGAAATCTAGTAGCAGGAAGCCGTGGGTTAGCATTAGATCTATGAAGAAAGCAGAGAAGGGGGAAACTAAACCGCAGTTAAAATACACCGCAAAGAACGGATAGTTCTCGTCGCTGGTCTTAGAGTCGCGTGGAATCACCACTGGTGCCGGGTGCGCTTTGGTTTCCCTCGCGTACATCGATGCGTACCTCAAGACAAGGTTGCTCGGTGTGAGCATGGAAGGAAAGAAAATAGCGCACTTCCTTCACATCATTTCCAACGCTTCCTTCGTCTCAGCAACGGCCGCACTCTTGGTCTCCTTTGCCTCACCGTTGGTTGTCCTCTTGGCATTCTTCCTTGGACCAGTGGCGGCGGAGGAAGATGCTTTTAGGTGCCATGGCAAGCTCGGAGGCGGGCGACAGCGAAGATGAGGAAAGGGGCCAGGGGCTCTGCGCTGTGGAGAAGAAGGGGGCGGCGAATCAGAGGGAATGCGACTCGGGTGAGCAGCACGCTTGAGAAAACCACTATTTATACACGGGCGGAAAACGCAAGGATCGTCTCCCCAGCCATACACGTATGGCTTTTAGGCATGGCTCCTTGAATCAATCTCCTCGTTCCATCACTCCTATGACACGCTGTAAATGCATGTCATGGGAAAGTAGTAAAAATCATCATAACCGTGGGGAATTGCGGCCGCGTGTGCTCATGTGTCTCCAACGTATCTATATTTTTTTATTATTCCATATTGTTATATTATCATTCTTGGATGTTTTATAATCATTTTTAGCAAACCTATATCAGTTTTTGCGACTAACCTATTGACATAGTGCCTAGTGGCAGTTGCTAATTTTTTTGCTTGTTTTTTCCTTCGCAGAAAATGAATATCAGATGAAGTCCAAATGCCATGAAACTTTTTGGAGATATTTTTTGAACCAGGAGGAAACTTGAGGACCAAGTATGCTCACCACGGGAGGCCTAGGCGGCCCACTCGGCACCACGGTGCGCCCTGGGCCCCTGGCGCGCCCTGGTGGGTAGTGGGGGCCTCGGGCACCTCCTCCACCGCCTATGAGCTCTATAAATACCACAATATTCCAAAACCCCTAGAGGAGAATACAAAAAATTGTTTTAGTTGGCGCAAGTTCTATAAGCCACGAGATCCAATCTAGAGCCAGTTCTAGAGAGGAACACGGTCACAAAGGGGTTCATCATCCTCATTGGTGCTCCTCCGATGATACGTGAGTAGTTCATATCAGACCTACGGGTCCGTAGGCATTAGCTAGATGTCTTTCTCAATACAATGGTCTCTTGGAGATCTATTTGATGTAACTCTATCTTTGTAGTGTGTTTGTTGGGATCCAAGGAATTGTGTGTTTATGATCAGATCTATGAAATTATATCCATTCTTTATTATTATAACCTCATATTTCTTCTTCGACATTTGGGTTTTGTTTGGCCAACTTGATATTTTTATCTTTCAGTGGGAAGAGGTGGTTTGTGACGGGTTCGATCTTGCCCTGCTCAATCTCAGTGGCAAAAAGAGAGTTGACACGCATGTATCGTTGCTAGTAAGGATAAAATGATGAGGTATATTCCTACATGAATATATCTTGTCTACATCATGTCATCCTTCTTAAAGCATTACTCCGTTTCAAAATGAACTTAATACACTAGATGCATGCTAGATAGTGGTCGATATGTGGAGTAACAGAAGTAGATGCAGGCAGAAGTCTGTCTACTTGTCTTGGACGTGATGCCTATAGGCATGATCATTGTCTTGCATATCATTATAATTATTCACTCTTCTATCAATTGCCTAATAGTAATTTGTCTACCCACTGTTTGCTATTTTCTTGCCAGATCTCTTGTTTGTTTGCATTCTTGTTTGAGTAGTCACGATGAACCAAGAAAACACTAAGTTGTGTGATTTCTCCAATACCAATTATGATGATTTTATTAGCACTCCGATTGCTCCTCCCGCCACTAGTTCAGAGTGTTATGATATTAATGACGCTTTGTTGAAACTTGTTCTGAAGGAGCAATTTTTCATACTTCTAATGAGGATGCTTCGTCCCGTCTAAACACTTCCGTAGAATTGTGTGATATGAAAAAGAAGAAAGATGTGGACAATGATATTGTTAAGTTGAAATTTTTCATTCTCTTTGCGTGATCATGCTAAAATTTAGTTTTCTTGTTTGCCACGAAACAATATTGATTCTTGGAACAAGTGCAAACATGCTTTTATCATGAAGTATTTTCCTCCCGTGAAAATTATTTCTCTTAGAAATCAGATTATGAATTTTAAACAACTTGAGCATGAGCATGTTTCCCAATCTTGGAAAGTATGAAATTGATGATAAGAAATTGCCCAACTCATGGTTTGAATTTGTGGATGATCATACAATGGGTGATGCTACTAAATTGCTTTATAATATTATGGCTAATTATTCACAATGGCATATTGAAAGAGCTCGTACTAGCGATTGAAGAAATTCAAGTTTTATATGTTTCCATAGATTAAAGTAAGAAAAGAACCGCTATGCATAGAGCTAAAAAGAATTTTTAGAAAGAGCATTCCCGATTTGTTCCATTAAAATGATGAAGAAATTAAAACTATTGGTTTTTATTCAATTGATTGCTTGTTTAGTAATGTTAAAATTAACGATGTGAGAAGTGAAGAAGAGTTAAATTTTGCTAGAAGGCATTCCCAAGATTTGGAGGGAGAAAATCTTATTGAGAAAATTGATAAAAGTGGGATTGAAGAGGTCAAATTGTAGCTAGTGATGCACCCACTATTTCGGATAACAAAGACTTCAATTTTGTTAGTTGCTCTTTGATTGAGCGTATTATTATGTTGCAATCTATGATAAATTGACCCAATGCGTATGAACAAAACAAAGCTTTCACTAAACATATTTCAGATCTGGTAATATAATATTTGCAAGAAATTTTAGAACTACAAATTTCAATTCCTAGAAAATTATATGATGAATGGGAACCCACCATTAAGACTAATATTAAAAAATTGAGTCCTATGCTTTATTTGATTTGAGTGCTAGTGTTTCCACAATTCCGAAATATCTTTCTGATGTGCCCGGTCTTACCAATATTGAAGAATGTTCTCTTAATTTGCATTCGGCGGATTCTATTGTTAAAAATCCTAGGGGAATAATTAATGATGTCCTTATTCTTACAAATAAAAATTATATGCCCATAGATATTATTGTTCTTGATATTGATTGCAATCCGTCTTTTCCAATATTTCTTGGTAGATCGTTCTTGTGTACTATAGGGGCTGTGATTGATATGAAAGAAGGGAATATTAAATATCAGTTTCCACTAAGAAAAGGCATGGAACAATTCCCTAGAACTATGATTAAACTACCATATGACTCTATCATGAGTGAAACCTATGGGTCAATCGCTAAGTATGACAATACTTGAATCTATGCTTTGTGCCTACCTAGGGGCATAAAATAATAGCGCTTGTTGGGAGGCAACCCAATGAATATATTTTTTCACTTTTGCTTTCTGTTCTTGAGTGTTTGCAAAATTATGCTACTATTATGATTGTGTTTTTTATGTTTCTATTAGTGTTTGTGCCAAGCAAAGCTTTAAGTTCATGTTGGGTGATAGTTGCTTTGATCTTGTTGGAAAATAGAAACTTTTGCGTCCAATAGAAGAAGTTCTAAAATCACAGAAGTGTCGAAAGTGTATGATTTTTTTACAAAAGATTGATATGAAAATTCCCCACGTCTTCCAGTTGGTCTGAATTTTTGGAGTTACACAAGTATGAGTAAAATTCGAGTCTTTACAGACTGTTCTGTTTTTGTCAGATTCTGTTTTCTTTTAGTTGTGTGCTTATTTTGGTGATTCTATGGTTTGTATTAGGGGGTATAAGACATGGTACAGTTATAATACAGTAGGTATAATGCAAAAACAAAATTCGAATGGGTTTTCAACACTACCTCAATTAAATTTTGGTTTTCTTATACTAATGGATCTCACGAAGGTTTTGTTGAGTTTTGTGTGATTGAAGTTTTGATGTTTTGGGTGAGATCACGATGGATGAAGGAGTAAGGAGTGATAAAAACCTAAGCTTGGGGATGGCCCATGGCACCCCAAAGTAATATCCAAAGATTACCAAGCAACCAAGCTTGGGGATGCCCCAGAAGGCATCCCCTCTTTCTTCTAACAACCATCGATAACTTTACTTGGTGTTATACTTTTATTCGTCACATATCGTGAGTTTTGCTTGGAGCGTCTTGTATGATATGAGTCTTTGATTTCTTTGATGGTTAGTTTTTCATAGTAAACCTTTGTGGACACACCCATTTGAGAGATACAAATTATGCTATGATTTGTTAGAATTGCTCTTTATGCTTCACTTAAATTTTTTAGAGCCATGGAATTGCTCTAGTGCTTCACTTATATATTTTTGAGCACCGTGGTGCTGTTATTTTGAAGAAATTTTCTCGCATGCTTCACTTTGATTATTTTGAGAGTTAGTAGAAATTTTGAAGAAATCCTCTCTTGCTTCACCTATATTATTTTGAATGTTAAAAAATTTAAAGAAACTTGTTCTCTCATTCTTCACTTATATTTGTTTGAGAGCTTTTTATTTGCAACGTAAATTTGATTTAAATGAAATTAGTCACACAGTGATAGACATACATGGGAGATATAATAAAAACTTTCATGAAGATCATTGGATGTAAAACTTGATTCTTTCCTATAGTTTTGCGATATGAAATAGTGATATGTTAGTTATGTTGATGAGTAATTATGCTTTAGTAAGAATATTGGTGTTAAGGTTTGTGATTCCCTATGCATGCACATAAAGTCAATACTTATGCTATGAAATTACATCCTACTGTGCTGCATTATTTGGTGTTAGTTATGTTTAATGTTTGCTTATGATGGTTTATGTTCCTTGATTGGTCGCTTCTCAATCTATTTGCTAGGCTTCACTTGTACTAAAAGGGAATACTGCTTGGGCATACAAATCCTAAAACCAAAGTTGCACCGAATGAGTCCATCATACTACCGCCGTTTTAAATGAATTTGCAAGTGTCAACTCTAATGTTCAAAATAGATTTCTGTTTTGTGTGCCGTACCGCTCATCAAGCGGCGAGAGGTGTCCGGTATCTTCCATATTAAATAGCTTATTCTCAAGATAAGTGTTGATTCACTTGTAATTGCATGAGAGTATGGCAGTAATAGGGATGCCCAGTCCCGAAATGCAAAGAAAACTTATTTCATGTTGTCAAATAATAAATTCCTTGGAAAGTGTTGGTATGGACGGTACCCATGGATGTGGCTAGCCGTGAAATGTGAAAGAATGGTGGAAAAAGGAATAAACTTTATTTTCCATTTGGGAACCGCCTATGATTTGTTTAGAGTCAAAGATATTGGGAATTCTTAGCCATTTTCGTTGACAGGAAAAGCGCACCACCCAAAATATTGTATCACTAAAATTTTCATTTTGAGCTTAAGCACCACTACTAATCTCTGCTCCCCTCTACGAAGGGACTATCTATTTACTTTATGCAATTTTCTTATTTTGAAGTTGAGACTCCATCTTCTCTTATAAAGCACCAATCGAGGAACACTATTATCGTACTTGACCGTTGGATGTAGCTAATATTTGGGTGTGTTGCATGAATGGATCATTGATGGAGCATGATTGGCTAGGGATAGCGTTCTTTAGCGTTGATATTTTTAAAGACTTGATTGGTTGTCGATATGCCTGAGTATTGAAATTTCATGTCAAGTTATAGACTATTGCTTTGAATCATCTACAAGTCCATATGTCCATGCTAGAAAGAAAAGAATATGATGAACATGTTAGTCAACATTCCTCATATTTTTTTTGTTTTTATCATTTACCTACCCGAGGACGAGCAAGAATTAAGCTTGGGGATGCTGACACGTCTCCACCATATCTATAATTTTTGATTGTTCCATGTTGTTATATTACCATTCTTGGATATTTTATAATCATTTTGTAGCAACTTTATACCTTTTTGGGACTAACCTTTTGACATAGTGCCCAGTGCGAGTTGTTGTTTTGTGCTTGTTTTTTCCTTCGTATAAAATCAATATCACATGAAGTACAAATTCCACAAAACTTTTTGGAGATTTTTTTGGACCATAATGAAACTTTACGACCAAGGATGCTCACCAAGGGAGGCTCAGGCGTCACACAAGGCACCAGGGTGCACCCTGGGCCCCTGGCACACCCTGGTGGGTAGTGGGGGCCTCGAGCATGTCCTCCACCGCCTCTGAGCTCTACAAATATAACAATATTCTAGAAACCCTGGAGGAGAAGACTAAAAATCGTTATAGCCGTCGTAAGTTCCAGAAGCCACCAAATCTATTCTAGAGCCCGTTCTGGAGAGGAACACGGTCATGGAGGGGTTCATCATACTCATTGGTGATCCTCTGATGATGCGTGAGTAGTTCAGATCAGACCTGCGGGTCCGTAGGTAGTAGTTAGATGGCTTTCTCTCTCGTTTTTCTTCTCAATACAATGGTCTCTTGGAGATCTATTTGATGTAACTCTATCTTTTGCGGTGTGTTTGCTTGGATCCAAGGAAATGTGAGTTTAGGATCAGATCCATGAAATTATATCCATTCTTGATTATTATAGCCTCGTATTTCTTCTTTGATATTTGGGTTTTGTTTGGCCAACTTGATCTTTTTATCTTCCAATGGGAAGAGGTACCTTGTGATGGGTTCACTCTTGCGGTGCTCAATCTTAGTGACAGAAAGAGACATGACACACATGTATCGTTGCTATTAAGGATAAAAAGATGGGGTCTATTCTTACATGAATATATCTTGTCTACATTGGCTTATCGTTCTTAAAGCATTACTCCATTTCTGCATGAACTGAATACACTAGATGCATGCTAGATAGTAGTTGATGTATGGAGTAATATAAGTAGATGTAGGAAGAAGTTTGTCTACTTGTCATGGCCGTGATGCCTATATACATGATCATTGTGTTGGATATCATCATAATTATTCATTCTTATATCAATTGCCTAACAGTAATTTGTCCACCCGTAGTTTGCTATTTTCTCGAGAGAAGCAACTAGTGAAACCTACGCCGCCGGGTCTATTTTACATCATCTATTTGCAAGATCTATTTTGTTATTCGCGTTTCCATTTCATTTTCTCTTTTGTTTATATATATATATTATCAAAAACCCAAAAATACCTTGTTGTGTTTTATTCACCATCACTTTATTTGCATTTATCAATCTATCATTTTACCTTTTTATTTTACCCACGAGAGGTTAACAACCCCTACACGTATTGGGTTCCGAGGATTTGTTATTTGTGTGTAGTTACCGCTTACATAGTCTTGTGGATCTTCCTACTGGATTTATACCTTGGTTTCAGCACTGTGGGAAATACTTCCCGTCGCTGTGCTACATCACCCTTTAATTTTGGAGGGAAACCAATGCAATCAGCGAGGAGTCATTTGCATGTGCACAATTTTTGGGCCTAGTCAGGGCTACTGTTGGTGTACTAAAATATGGGGGCTTTAGTACCCAGACTTTTACACAAGCAGCCGCGGCCTCCAGGCCAGCAAGACCATGTCGGACAACATCAACCCTCAGGCACCAACGAGCAAAGACCAGAAACAAGGCCCCGACATGCCACCTTGCAGGGAGGAAGAAGACTTGACCGCCATCGTGGCCGGCAGGACCCCTCCGCTTGTCCGCCCGCTCCACCTCACCGGGCTGATTGTCAACATCAGTGAGTTGTCGAGCGGACGTGCGATTAGGTGGACCTGGTCAGGGGCCGCTGGCAACAGTCAGAGACATGTAATAGATTTAATGACACCCGTCCCATGACGTGTCAAGTAAATAAAAGGTAGTTGGGTGAATGACACACAAGGGGAGGCAATCCTAGCGAGGGAACGTCGCCAGCGCGCCACCTCACAACACATCTAATGCGTCTACCTCTGTTTGTCAGTATTAGGTTTTTCCCACTATAGCTTCTGTCAGTAGTTTCGGTAGATATTGTGTGGTCTATTCCCCCATGAAAAGACTGTTTTAGCCACTTTGGTAACCCCTTGGACTATAAAAGGAGGTCTAGGACTACCTTCACAATAGTCGACACTTTGTTCATTCTACATGTGTAGCTTCTGCCCTCGAGAAACCTTGCCGGACGAGTTCACGTGTACTGCGAACACCCACATAACCCACCAGAACACACGACCTAGAGTTTTATGCTTCCGAGCAGCCCGGACCTGTCGAAACTACCAATGTAGGCAACCGTATGTGATGCTCTTTGTGCACCCATAGTCCCTGCTGAACCACGGCGAAGGGGCCTTGACGGTCCCATAGATCATTGTAGGGAAATTGAGCCGACATAGGGTTTTACGCTTCCGAGCGGCCCAAAACTATCTAAACCATCATGCATGTAGCTAGCCGTGATGCTCTTTGTGCACCCATAGTCCCCGTAGAAATGTAGTAAGGGGCCTTGCCAGTCCCATAGGTCATCGGATCCCCTAACATCTTTGGCGTGCCAGGTAGGGGGATTTGGTACGCAAATCATCATCAGCACTACCTCTTTTCTTCAGCATCTTTGTCGACTCCCATGGCGCCCAAGAAGGCCAAGGGAGCATCACCAGCCATCCCGTCCCCGTCCAAGCTACCGACACCGAACGCTATAGGCGACGGAGGTGGCGGCGGACATCACACATAATGCACCGGAGAGAGTAGGCATAGTGCCGCGCGGAGCTCCGTGAGCCACGACCCGGACCCAGCCTTTGTTGCATCCCATGAGGCACCGGCGAGCTCCAAAGATGACTCTACAGCGGTGGCAACGACGAACTCAACAGCCAACGCCATGTCGAACATAGTGGTGCCTCCGTCATATACTTCGCAAGACAACCACATCAACTCCCTCGAGGAGGCGACCTTGGCCGGCGTGCGGACAAGACCCATGCGTACTACTCTCGGCACATGCAGGGCCAACCTCGTTAGTAGCCCCATGGTGAGGATGGACAGCGGGTAAAGACACAGGGAGATGCTCCTTCTGGCGTTGCCAAGAGTAAGAGCACTACCCATGCCTCACATCACTATATGCTCAAAACCAAAGGGGAAGCCCTGGCGCGGGCCCAATAGTTGTTGAACTTCTCAACTACACCAAAGAACATGCAACACTGGAGGGAGACCATACAAAGCCTGCTGAGCTTTGCAAACCACGACGAGCCGGAGACAGCATGGTCTTCACGCACGCGCCACACAGCTGTGACGAGGCCCACCACTGGGCGCGACGAAGGAGGAGCACCTACATTATAGCCTCCCCCACAACCGCAACAACATTCCCATGGGACCGACATGCAAGATGGGGTGTTCTATGCCTTGATGGACCCATGATAGAAGAAATATCAATGCCAAGTCTTGAAGTGCAGGCGCAAAGAGGACACACGCACCACCATAGAGAGGTGACGGGAGATCCGTCACCAATCGGATGGCCGTGCAGATCCATCTGCTAATGAGCCAGCACCGGGAGCCCCCGATAGCCTACCTTACAAGGTTGGTTGCCTGGCATTCATCCGCGAGCTATGGCAAGTCCACTGGCCTGCTAGCAGATCCTTGATGGCTAAGCTCCCGGACAAATACAAATGCAAGGTTAGCCTGTCAAAGTTCATTGGTTTCTACACCATAACAACGCACGCTGTTGGGGGACGCAACAAGAATGTGCTCGCCAACTACTTCCCACTGGCGCTCAAGCCCGGAGGGGTCTATTTCCTCCTCTGCGAATCTATGCAACCAATTTGTTGTCCCATACCACGGGGTCCACAAACTACTGGGGCAGCCCAGTGATTTGCATGTGATCTCTTAGAGAAACTGGCAGACCCTCCACAAGTACATCCAGAGGTTCAGCCGTGTGAATCAGAACATCCCTCACATCCACCCTACCGTGGTGATCGTTGTGTTCCATACGAACGTACGCAATTGCTGGATGCATGAGGAGATGATACTCAACAAGGTGTGGGACATCATCAAGCTCTATGCTATGGCTGACAGATGTGCATAGGTTAAAGAAGGAAGAAGGTTCCCCAAGAAGTATGCTGGCGCGGAACTCGACTCAGATGATGATGATAATGCTCCCGCCTCCAAGGGAAACGACCAGAAGCACAACAAGAAGTGCAAAGGCAGGGCTGTTATGGCTGTCGAAGGCACGAGCAACTCCACTACCGGCAAGAAGGCCAACTCCGATGGGTCCGACAAGGATGTTGCCGCCTCCTTCGGAGATGATGAGGCAGTGGCAGGAGAGAAGACCAGCACGGCAGGCTATACTGCAAGATTCATCTCACCAAGGGTCACGACACAACCGAGTGCCGACAAGTAGAACAACTTTCTCAGAAGCACAAGCAAGAGTATGAAAGTCGCGACAAGGAGAAGGGAAAAGATGGTGCAGGTGGATCCTGCAAGAACAACCATTGAAACCGCCACACTGAGGCCAAGCAGCAGAAAGATAAACTTGCTCAAGGCCAAGACAAGAAATCCAATGATGAAGAAACAGATGGCGATGGGGACGAAGAAGGATACGATGGCTATGAGTTCTAGAAGGTTGTTGATGCTATGTGTGTTTACGGAGGCACATCATTGCACTCCTCCCATAGACAGCTCAAGCAGTGGGCCCGTGAAGTCAATGCGGCAGAACCAACGACAGAGGCAAGGAAAACCCTCAAATGGTCCAACACTCCCATTAACTTTGACACAGATGATCACCCCGACTGCACCACAGCCATTGTGTGTGTGCCATTGTTGGTTTCACCAACAATCAACAATCTCAAGGTCACAAATATGTTGGTCGATATTGGGGCTAGTTTGAATTTGATTTCTCCCAATGTGATGAAACATCTATAGATTCCCGATACGGATCTCAAGCCGACAGAGTCCCTCTAGGGGTCAACCCAGGGAAGCTACACCCCAAGGGGAAGGTGTCAGGAGCGATTTTTGGGGGATTTAAACTCACTTCAAATGGCACTTATGCAAAGCAGCCCCTAGGAATACTATTAGCTCGTGCACAAATCCTTGATACAAATGTCCATGCAAAATTACAAACTTGAAGTACAAGACCGAGGAGGCCCATAGAGTACACCAAAAGGTTTCTAATGGTTGATGGCAGAAGCGGTTCGGGGATCTCCAGCGTCTATGGGACTCCATTTCCCACAGGAATAGCTGACGTGGATAATTTCTATCTCACGTGGCTGCTGTCTTTGGTGCCTAGGTTCCGGGTTTATTGTCGAGTTCCTCCTCTCCAAGTACGCAATCTGGCCAAGATAATAGCCAAGGACAAGCTAGCGAGTACTCTGAATGTACTCGCAAACATCATGAAACAAACCTAAATTGGCTAGTTTAATATACACTTGTAATAATACCACAATACTTCGTGAACCCTCATGTACTTCTCAAGTACTATTAATGAGAATATAATCTTACTTAGAAATTAATAAGCAATTAATAAGAGTAAAATTAACGGATGTGATATAAAACATGTGTTCGTTGGGCGTTTGAGCGACACCATATACAGGGCTTGAATAAAATAATAATGAGCATGCCATAGTCGGGCGTCTAAGCGACACCACATAAAGGGCTTATATGAAATAACAAACATGCCGCAGTCGGACGTCTAAGTGAAACCACATAAAGGGATTATATGAAATAATGATCATGCCGCAGTCGGGCGTCTCAGCGACACCACATAAATGGCTTATATGAAATGATAATTAATAAAGAATATTCAGAAGGTTGAACCATCCGAGGGATATTCAACAATCATAATCATAGGGGTTAGTCCACAGAAAATAATGTTTATAATCATCCACCATATTTCCTGATTAGTGTCACAATTCTTTAACTACCTTCAAAGACCGACACTCAGACTAACACTTGACTAGTCAACCAGTTGTCCTTGTGTGTGGACATGGCAACTCGAATAGTTTTGACTCTGTAGAGGGTGTACTCTTTACGCAGAGCCCACAGGTTTCAATAGTCACTCAGACTAATCCCTCGTACGGTATCTCAGAAGCAAACACTCAGTACCATTACACACCCATTTTCTCCCGCGAACACCGATATCACTTGGACTACGCTGCCAGAGAAGAACCATAAGACGCGGTGGCTCCAACCTCGACTAGCATGGGATCAAATTTATACCGCAAGCTACAAGGAGAGAGCTCTTTCCCTCTTGGTCCCAGACCAGAAATACCCATGCCCCCTGACCGGATGAGTGGATTTAGTCCAGTGCCCCGGATACCTTCATCCCGGTCTCTCTACTTCATGTGTACCTGGTAATAATAGGTTTACCTTCTACTAAACCATATTCATTTTCAGGAAGACGTGTGGTAGCATGAAGGGTTCAGGTGACATATTGACAAGACTCGATCTACGGTCGACTCAGGAGATTTTGATATTGCCTGCATGATTAGCACGTTCGAAATGTTTTATCAACGCAGATAGAGTCATTACCTGTCATACCCCAACATGCCTTGCTGACCACTCTTGTCCCATCAGATGTCAGTCCCACGGTCGTGTCTCCATAAGACACTGACTCTTATTGGATCCCATTCGATAGACATATGTGGTAGGAAGGTGTCACTGCTGTCCCATGCATCTCAATCATGTAACAACTTTACTTTCAAATCATGAAGGCACAAGCATGATTGTCACATAAAATAACACCACTTGTTTAACATAAGCATAGAGTTATTCTTATCAAGCAACCCACACACAACCAAGATAGATGTAGGTTCATAATGCTTGCCTTCCAAGTGTAGAGAGGTAGGGTTCACTTTAAAACTATTGCCAGTTTTTGCTTCTCTCTCCATGTCCTATTTTTGAAAATATTCTCATTAACACCCAATATAAAAACAGTATAGGAAATTGTTTTAGAAAATTTTCAAATAAATACTAAAATAAACTAGATGAAATATGGAAGAGGTGAGAAAAAGAATCAACTCATTTGGACTATTATTTTAGGAGTTATAGCCACTCAAAGTTCTTTTTAAAATTAAAACAGAAAAAGAAAATAGTTCGACGATGAATACGTAAGTGCAAGGGGGAGGCGTACTTGGCCATAGGCGTCTCCACTTACGCGGGCGTCGGCTTGGTCGTGTCGCGGACGCGTGGGGCCCACGGGCAAGTGTGACCGTGGTCAAGCCAGCCTTCTTCCTCCTATGACCGAAGGGAGGGGAGGCTCCCGACGATACCCACCAATGACTAGGGCCATATCTTGGGCACCTGAGGGTACCATCGCGATCAGGGGTTCATGACGGTTCGGGAGAGGTACGACAAGACCTCTAGGGGGCTCGAGAGCTCCTGCGGCAACGAGGCTCGCGGACAGCGGTGCTGCCAGCAAGGAGGGTTGTGTCTACGACTCATCTAAGGCTTCGTCGAGAGGGGGAAGAAGCTCGCGGTGCTCGTGGGGTTCCATTCCATCGAAGAAAGGCGCCGGGGACGCTATATTGGCCACGAATTTAGCTCGGGGTTGGGGTGGCCGAGACTTGTCGGATCTGGGGAAGACGGCGGCCTATGGCTAAATTGAAGTTAGGGAGGGGTGGCTATAGCTTCTAGGGGGCTCGTGGACTACGATGGGGCTTCACATGCTCTATTTATAGCTGCAGGGAGTCAGTTCCTGCGGTGGTCGAAGATAAGGTCATCGGAGATCAACCTTCAGCGACACAGGGGATGCAACAGAGGTGGAAACAGGGTTGGTAGCAGTGTTACAATGCACGGGTGTGGTCCAGGGGCAGGTGGCATGCAAGGAGCAATTGGACGGTGCTGGCCACTTCAGAGGGTAGTGCTGCCGATGGCAGACAGCCACATGTCCGTGTATAGTGATGCTGTAGGGCTCCAGGAGGTGGCGTGTGATTCTCGCGAGTTGGAGAGGTCAGGGGTGTGTCTCCTCGAGCGAGCAAGGGCCACACGTGTGGGTCTAGAAGGGATGCGACAGCTTGGGTGCATTGGCTGTAATACTCGCGCTCTGCTCGTGCCCAGAGCACGCATGCCATCCGCTCAACGAAATGCTACTACTAGCTAGGGACTCAGGTCAGAGATGAAGCTCCATAGGGTGACTAAGAGATCTACTGAAACTCTGCTAAACATGCTGGTTAGGCCCAGTAATAGAATCTAAAATGCAATCTATAAACCAAGTCAATTCTGGTCAAGCACACAAGGTGCTCGACAGAATGCCATGGGAATCTAGAGATGTTTTCTAGCCACCAACATTTACAGATAGGGGTCTCCTTGGATGCAAACAAGGATGGAATAGCTAGATTTGGCAACACAAAAACTTCCTAGTGCAACATTAATTAGCAAAAGTCCATTTCTGGATAGAAACAAAATGATGATATAACAGGGCCTTAAACAATTTAGTTGGGGCCGAAATCTAGTACTTAAGGGTTTTGCAGGGTCGTGTGCAAGTTGTATAATTTTCTAAAGCTTTGGTCAAGAGAATGATATGGTTGTAGTGCAAATTGCAAATCTGGTCTAGAACGGAAAATAGGAAGTGGCGCTCAAAATTTTTAAAAGACCAATATATGTTTTTGCATAAAACTCATTTATATGAACGCCTTGACCACTCCAAATTTTTGAACAATTATATCTACTGCTTGTAGTACGAAACACCAAATTGAACGAGAATAGAAAAGAAGATAATGAGCTCAATTTTTCCGAAACACTTGGCTAGGTTATTGCGTAAAGTTGATCCAATAACATATTAGGTTATTCCCAAGTTTTTTTGGAATTTTAAAAGAAGTTATAAAATGGTTGCAGTTAAAATCAGGACTTTAAGGAATTTAGAAGTAAATTTTTGAATAAAAAAACCTAAAGAAATATTCATAAAAACGCCTTCATTTGATTTGGAATTAATTGGAAAAATATGCGAGGCAACACCCAAGTCAATTATATCTTTTTAAAATTCTAACTTAAGAAGGATATCTTCTTATAAAATAAAACAAAGAAAGGGTCAAAAAACAATACAAAACCCACAATCATTTTTTTCAATTACTATGGCCAAATTTAAACAAAAAAAGGCATGCCCAAAATTTTGGGGTCTTACAAACTCTACGCCCTTCAGAAAAATCTCGTCCTCGAGATTTATTAGGGACGTTGCAAAATATAAAATACCACCACACTGGAGTATATACACGAAAATAATTACTCCACGAGGTTATAGTAACGACGATAATTGGTGCAACTATGGTGTGGTACAGGGGCTACAGATTGTTGCTACGGTTGGAGAAAACAAGGTGTTGCTACGAATGGCTACGAATTTTTTTTCAAAAAAGGAAAATTTCCAATTTCCGAATTGTGCTTGTCGTACTCGAGTGCATAGTGCTCTCTCTCACTTAAAGGTGGGCCCATGGCCCACGGTCAGTCTCTTCTTCTTCCTCCGGCTCTCTTCCCTCCTCTCTCTCTCACCCTTTCCGCTGCTTTCTCCACACGTGGCGTCTAGGGCCGTACCGTGGTAGTGCACGGCGTGCTAGCTGCCGGCGCAATGTGCACTCACGTCACGGGCCAGCGCTTTGTCGACACTATTCATGGATTCGTTTTTGAACACCGGCGAGCGAGCGACGAGCGGCGCTAGTGGAATCCGTGTCACTCCTCTACCTCACACTCGGCCTCACTCCTTATGCTTCCTCCGCCTCTCCCTCTATATTTGCAGGAGCTCGAAGCAAGGCTTCAATGGTGGACGAGCACCCGAGGTGGCTGATAATTCTGCTGGCTGGAGTAATGGCGGCGCTGATCGGGTTCTCAATGCTCCTATGCGTGATGATCCAGGATGATCGTCGCGATGCTGCTTCTCGGGTGGCGGCTCTCCGTAGTGGCGATGAACACGAAGACTAGACGCACGCAAAAATGCATGGGTGGCTGCTAGCATGCTGGTAGAACTTTCGCAAAAATAAAAATACTCACAGTGTATTCCTTTCGGAGAAACTGTGGTGTTAGCAAGGCAATTAGCTCGGGTTCTGTGTGTGCGGTTCTGCTCTTAGTGCATTGGCAGAGTGAGTGTGGTTGTGAGCCGATTGGCATGCGAATAATATTTTGTTGAAAAATATTTTTGCTGCAATAGTTTTATTAAAATAATCACGCAAGGGTCATCCTAAGAAAAGCAATCTAAGGCAAATATTTGCAGTGATCACACAACTAAAATAAAACATGTGCATGCAATAATTTGCAAGGCAAGGTACAACCATCACATCACATAATCATAACTATGCTAGCAGATACATCCAAGCATTTACGGAACACGCAAAAGAAAAATCTAATGGTCATGAGGGAATATTCCTGGCTGTGGAATATCTACTACGTTTTCAGGAATGAGCGGGTGGAGGGCTCGCAAAATGCGTCCTGCTGGGTCTATCCTCAGGGGTTCGCCAATGGCGATATGAGGGTTTTGGATTGCGAGGTTCTGGAGAAAATCCATCACGTGTTGTGTTAAGCGCTCTTGAGTGATGACATACTTATGAGCCTGATCAACACGGGGTCTCTCTCTGCACGGGTTCCCGGAAAAGATGCTGCTCCTCCGGGCACTGCACGGCACGGAAAATAGCAGTACCCCCCTTCACTGACATATGGTACTTCAAATTGAAGACAAGTAGTCGTTTCGTAGGCAGCAACCTCTATGGCCATTTCCAGGATAGGCATAGATTTTCCGCTCAAGTAGACTTCCGTGGGGTCTTGGTTAGGGTCCAGTGGGAAAATGTACACAACTACCCAATATTTCGAGGTAGTGGAAGTGATCCTCGATTTGAACAACTCGTACTAGGGTGGAAGGGGAGAACCCATGGTACTGTGGGTAAAATCCCACAATATTTTAACAAAACTGCTTGGCATTGCATCCAGAGTTGTGAGGTAACTCCCTTGGGGTAGCATGGCAAAAGGCTGTGAATGCAGTGCACAAGGTGGGGGATGCTAGAAAAATCACTGGGTGACTCTTATATAGGCGGGGTTGGGCACGAGTCGTAGCTTGGGCTGGTCTCGGTGATTGGCTTCGCACTAACTTGGTTCGGTCAAGGCCACAGATAATAGTCCACGAAATGTGACATATTACTATGGTGGTTGGTTGGAAACCGACTTCTCGTGGTTACGTCCAACTATAGCTATCCATCCCAAAAGCATACACAGATGACCATGAGTGGTCCTTATAGAAATAATTGTACAAAAACAACTTGCCCATTTATTTTATGACAATACCAGCTCATACATTACATGCAAGAGCACTCTAAAGCAGGGTTAAGGCTTAGTCTACTTCATTTACATCTAGGTGAGTGGGTCTTCCGGACGTTGAGTTTGCTGGAACCACGGCGTCACATTTGCTAGGGGAAGGAGGTGGAGCTACAAGCTCGGGGTAGCGGTGGTGTCCATTGTGAGGCACTGTGGCTACCATTTCGTTGGAGGAAATCCCCAAAATGCGGCGAAGCTCCTGAGGGGAGATAGACGCATGATTTTGTTCCGCAGCTGGGACGGACCTCAGGAGCTCAATCGGTCTCCCAAACAGCACTACAGGGTTGTTGGCGTCGGGCTCCACTTCTCTCCTCCTTGGGTCAAGACGGGCCGGCTCTTCACGAGCTGCAAGTAGGTTGAGGGTGACCTGATCGTACAGTGCCTCTTGCGCTCTCAGGTAGCACACAAGGTGCAACAGGGCGGGGTCGGTCTCATGGTCTCCGCTGGCGACTTGGAGCGGCCTATCATAACCTTCACACCTAGGGTAGTAGTAGAACGAGCGATAGTTAACTCCTGGCGACAGGTGCCGGAGTTGAACTATTGCCTCTCGAGCTGCCGGCTGGATGGCTTCGGGATCGTAGGAAGTTGTCCTTCCGACGAACCGATGGGGACGCTCTTGGGTGACACTCCTGCCGTAGATTTGTACCGTGGCCCAGAAGTGACGAACGCCATCACTCGTGTGCTCTTGGTACACAACATACTCCGGAGGCTCTTCCATGGCGAAGGCACGACATGTCAGGTTGGCTAGGTTGGCTACAAAACCTCCTTGGTCCGCAACAGTGGTCTCATTGTGGACAATGGGGCCTGGCATCTTGGGGTGGTAGTGGTTGTGATGTGCTATGCTATGCAATCGTTCCGTTTATAGAAAGGAAAACAGAGTCTTCTCTCGAAAGATTGCGAGAAAAGACAAAGTGGTCGTGGGTCACTAGTGTGTGACCACAGGCTAGTCTGATAGGTTGGGCACCGATTGCCGAAAGGTGTTGGCGAACACTATTCAAGCTACTGGTTTGGCTAGGCTTGGCTGGGGGTTACCTAGGGTTTATTGACCAAGATAGGATTACCAATGGTCAGCCTGGCTCTGATACCAAGATTGTCAGGACTGGTTTTTCGGGGATTTTAATTTCCCTTCAAAATGGCCCTTATTTATACCAGCCGCCAGGAATACTGTTAGCTGGTGCACAAATCCTTGATACAAATGTCGAATCATAATTACAAAATTGAAGTACAAGACCGAGATGGTCCATAGAGTACATCAAAAGGTTTCTAATGGTTGATGGCGGAAGCGGTTCGGGGATCTCCAGCGTCTATGGGACTCCATTTCCCACAGGAAGAGCTGGCCTGGATAATTCCTATCTCACACGACTTCTGTCTTCAGTGCCTAGGTTCCGAGTTTATCGTCAAGTTCCTCCTCTCCAAGTACGCAATTTGGCTAAGACAATAGCCAGGGACAAGCCAGTGAGTACTTTGAATGTACTTGCAAACATCATGAAACAAACATAAATTGGTAGGGTTAATATACACTTGTAATAATACCACGATACTTTGTGAACCTTGATGTACTTCTCAAGTACTATTAATGAGAATATAATCTTACTGAGAAATTAATTAGCAATCAATAAGAGTAAAATTTACGGATGTGATATAAAACATGCCTCCGTCGGGCGTCTAAGCGACACCACATACAGGGCTTGAATAAAATAATAACGAGCATGCCATAGTCAGGCGTATAAGCGACACCACATAAAGGGCTTATATGAAATAATAAACAAGCCGCAGTTGGGCGTCTAAGGGACACCACATAAAGGGGTTATATGAAATAATGATCATGCCGCAGTCGGGCGTCTCAGCGACACCACATAAATGGCTTATATGAAATGATAATAAATAAAGAATATTCAGGAGGTAGAACCGTCCGAGGGATATTCAACAATCATAATCATAGGGGTTAGTCTACATAAAATAATGTTTATAATCATCCACCATATTTCCTGATTAGTCTCACAATTCTTTAACTACCTCGGAAGACCGACACTCAGACCGACACTTGACTAGTCAACCAGTCGTCCTTGACCATGGACACGGATACTTGAATAGTTTTGACTCTGCAGAGGGTGTATTCTTTACCCCGAACCCACAGGTTTCAATAGACTCGGACTAACCCCACATACGGTATCTCAGAAGTAAACACTCAGAACCATTACACACCCATTCTTCTCCCGTGGAGACCGATATCACTCGGACTACGCTGCCAGAGAAGAACCATAAGACGGGGAGGCTCCAAGCTCGAGTAGCATGGGATCAAATTTATACCACGTGCTACAAGGGGAGAGCTCTTCCCCTCTCGGTCAAAGACCGGAAACACCCATTCCCCCTGACCGGATGAGTGGATTTAGTCCAGTGCCCCGGATACCTTCATCACGGCCTCTCTACTTGGTGTGTACCTCGTAATAGGTTTACCTCCTACCAAACCATATTCCTTTTCAGGAAGACCTATGGCAGCACGAAGGGTTAAGGTGACATACTGACAAGACTCGATCTACGGTTGACTCAAGAGGTTTAGATATTTCCTGCATGATTAGCACCTTCAAAATGTTTTATCACCGCAAACAAAATCATTACTAATTGTACCACAACATGCCTTGCTGACCACTCTCGTCCCACGAGATGTCAGTCCCATGGTCGTGTCTCCACAAGACACCGACTATTATTGAATCCCATCCGATAGACATGTGTGGTAGGAAGGTGTGGCTGCTGTCCCATCCATCTCAATCATGTAACAACTTTACTTTCAAATCATGAACCCACAAGCATCATTGTCACATAAAATATCACCACTTGTTTAACACTACCATAGAGTTATTCTCATCAAGTAACCCACACACAACCAAGATAGATGTAGGTACATAATGCTTGCCTTCCATGTGTAGAGATGTAGGGTTCACTCTAAAACTTTTGCAACTTTTTTCTCCTCTCTCCATGTCCTATTTTTGAAAATATTCTAATTAATACACAATATAAAGTTGATCCAAAAACATATTAGGTTATTCCGATGTTCTGTGGAATTTTTAGAAGAAGTTATCAAATTGTTGGAGTTCAAATCAGGCCTTTAAGGAATTTAGAAGTAAATTTTTGAATAAAAGAAACCTAAGGAAATATTCATAAAAATTCCTTCATTTGATTTGGAATTAGTTGGAAAAATATCTCAGGCTACACCCAAGTCAATTATATCTTTCAAAAACTCCGACTTAAGAAGGATATCTTTTTATAAAATAAAACAAAGAAAAGGTTTGAAAACATCACAAAACCCAAAAATAGTTCTTTCAATTACTATGGCCAATTTTAAATAAATAAAAAAGTCATGCCCAAAAATTTGGTGTGTTATAGAACGTAACTCTGCCGGTGATGTTTGGCAGCGAGCTAAACTTCAGGATAGAAAGGGTCACCTTCGACATCGCCAAGATGTCACTGCCATACAATGGGATCTTATGTCGACCGTCACTGGAAAAGTTCATGGCAGCATCCCATCATGCCTACAACATGCTCAAGAGCCAGGGGTGATGAGCATCATCACCATCCATGTTGACAACAAAGATGTGATCCTTTGAATCGATAAGCTGCATCGGGAGGCAGTTGGAGCGTCTTCCGACAAGGCACTCTCTCTTGCCGGCAAAACTCTCGGGGGAAGAACAAGAGCAAGAATGATGGCGAAGCTTGTGGAGACTCCAAGAAGCGTGCTATAGAGCGTGACACACCCGTCGAGGACGTACCTAAGACCTCTGGCGCCGAGAGAAAGAAAAACAAGATTGCGAAGCCCTTGCCGGGTGGGACAAGCCAATAGTGCTGGCAAGAGCCGCCTAGGAGTCAGAAGTGAGACCCAAATGGCGAAACGTGCACAAACACTCGACGCTTTCGTAAGTCCCGCCCGCAAGACGCGGTTGCTGGGTTTACTCGACAACCCATTTTGTAGAAGTTTTCCCACAAGTCATGTAATCCTATATACAATACCAGGCACTGACCCTGTGTGTAGTCAGTAAAAAGCTAAGTGTTCTTCAACTCCTTGTCAAAATACATGGTTTTGTTGTGTATATCGCATGAAATCTTGCGGTCACTCCTCACTTGTGTAAGGCAACTATCGGACTGCTAATGTTCCTAGCCTCCTCCATTTTCCTTGTTCTTAAATGGGAAAAGAAGCCCCCGTGTGCAGTGCTTCCGGTAGGAGTGATGGTTTGGACACCTACAAGCGCGTTCCAGAGCCGTTTCTTTGTGGAAAGGAAAGCAACAAGAAAAAAATAGGAAGCTAATTGTTCGGAGTTATAGAGCCAACCCTGTTAGAAATCAGGGAAACAAGGGCGTCAAGGGAGCTCATGTCGAAGTCTTTCACCATCTTGGAGAAGGCCTTGCTTAGCTCCATGCTCGGATTGTCATAGGCGATCTTCACGAAGGCATCGACGATCTTTCCAAAGAAGATGGACAACCGTGTGTTGGTTGTATCCTAGACGCCACTCGAGAAGACACATTCCTCCAGGCCCATCTTCGTGAGCTGGGCAGACAACCTACTGATAGTGTCGATGATCTGCTCCGTCCAAAGCTTGGTTTTCTCGTGTAACTCATTGGAGGTGCGGGCGGTTGAAGCGAGCAACATTTTCCCATTCTGGAATTCCTGGAGAGCTCACACTCCTTGGTCCTGGCCACCTCAAGAATTTCCTTGTAGGTGCTCAACTTCTCCCGTAGGTCAGTGCTGGTGATGCTAGCATCGCTCAAAACCCTGGTTGAAAACACATATGATCCCTTGGTGGTTTTGATAATTCATGACAACATACATTGTCTCTTGGACTAATACTTCTACCTAGTATATTTCAGATATAGTCCACAAAGAAGACTGGCTAAGGATTGTGTGGAGAAGTCCCGAGGAAGAAAAGGAATAGGATTGGCCATGCTTTAAGCTTCAAGACTATGGATTATATATTTTTTGAGAAATCACATTTGAGTTCAAAGGAAAGCCAATACTATTAAATGGGGATGAGGTGACTATGATGAACTGGTTGCTCAAGTGCTTATATTTAGCCTCCAAAAATACTCAAGAAGTTTGCCCACAAATATTCTGTCCAAACCCTAAATGTCCAAAATTTGGTGCCAACAACCAATCATTCGTCCCTACCGAGTTTTACATCAGTCAGATCCCATGCACAACACTAGAGTCTGGGTACCACCAAGTTCCATTTCGGTGCTACTGAAATGGGTGCCCCGACTATGTTAAACAACTTCTCATAATTAGAATTTCCAAGTTTTGAGAATGAGTCGCACCGAGTTCAGGAAACTGACTAGGCCAGCCAAGATCGGTACCATCGAGATTTATATATCGGTCTCACCGAAAAGACAAAATGTGCCACATTTTGCACTAGTCGGTGCCACCGAGTTTTACTTCGGCTTCACCGAGTTGGGCAATAATGTTCCAACGGTTGGATTTTTGGAGATTCCTATATATGCCCCTAGACCAACCCGCATTCATAGAGGAAGCACTCAGAACGAGCCAACACTTATCATATTCATTTTTATGAGAGAGAGCCACCTACTCATGTGCTGAGATCAAGATATTACATTCCTACCATATGAATATTGATTTCTATTCTCCTCGAATTGCTTTCCACCCAATCAATCTCTTCTACCCAAGCCAAATATGCGAGAGAGTGATTGAGTGTTCATGAGACTACCTTTTGAATCACAAGAGCAAGGAGTTCATCATCCTACCACATTTATTACCTTTTGGAGAGTGGTGTCTCCTAGATTGACAAGGTTTCGTTTGGGAGCTTCCTGCTTCGTGCCGTGGAGTTGAACCAAGAAGTTTGTAAGGGAAAGAAGATCTACCCTGAGTGAGGCTAGTCCTTCATGGGCATAAGCAATGATGGATTAAACAAGGTTGCTTCTCTGTGGACCCTTCACGGGTTCAAGTCTCCATCAACATGGACATACAATAGCACCACCTATCAGAAGCCTGCCAAAAATCACTGTGTCAATTTTGTGTTTGATCTTCATATACTATGCTCCTTTGTTTACATGTGCATGTATTTACTTTCCGCTTCTATACTTGCTTTCGTCTCCATAGCCTTGGTTTTATCACCATTGGAGGAATATTTATGTGTCTACTTCGGGGAATCTTAGTTGTAGAGTGCCTGTTCTCAATGGGGAGTACTATAGTCAATGGAAAGGTGAAATGCTTGATATATTTGATGAATTCCATTTGAGAAAGTATGTTGAAAATCCCTATGTGCCTCAAATTGATCCCTTACATCCTTCTCATGATGAAGAAGTTAATATGCTTTGCAATCTTAAAACTGTTAATCTCGTCATTAGAGGATTGCCTAGAATTGTGCTTAATAAAATGAAGAACTTTGAGTGTGCTTGCACTTTGTGGAAAGATTTGGAAAAAATATATCCTGACTAGTCCTTGAAAAATCTTGATGTAGTTTGCCAAAAGTATTTTGTCTTTCACAAAATGAATCCCAATGATCCAAACTTGGATAATTGTCTATATGGGCTTCATGACGTCATGTGTGCTAAAGGAGTTGTCATTACCATCAATAACATCATCGTTGACGCCATTCACATTCATAAACTTGAACATTGTTATGGTCAAAATTGTAACGAATCTCTTGATTCTTGTGACAAAGATATTGCATTTGATGATGACAATGTGGAGCATGGCTACTACTATGAAGGTGAGAAATTTGATATCGAATATAGAAGACCATGAGGAGCCTATGTTTTATGGAAAACCTTAGAGACTACATGGCTGGTGGAAAGGAGTAGATTCTCGACACTGGATGCACTAATCACATGATCGGGGATAGAGGCATGTTTCAAGAGATCACACCAAACCATGGACCACGAAGGTATGTCAATTTTGGAGACAGCTCCAAGGGTAAGGTACTTGGTCTTGGTAAGGTGGCCATATCTCATGACAGTTCCATTCAAAATTGCATGCCTATTGAATACCTTGGCTACAATCTTCTTTTCATATCTAGACTAGTGGACTTTGGTTTCAATGTTCTATTTACAAAAGTTTATTGCCAAGTGTTTCATTAGTATAATCCTAACATGCTCTTTACCGGCTTTCATAGAGGTGATCTAGACATTGTCGATTTCACTAAAAAAATCAAACCTCATACATGAGGGGGGTGAATAGGCAGTTTTTAAATATTCATCACTCCCGAATTACTCGTTGAGGAAATTGTTTAGCGACGAAACACTAGCAGTGGAATAAGTACACAAATGCATGCGAAACATAACAACAACATATTTGTCACGATGAAATGAAACATACACACAACACATGTAGTGTGTAAACATGATAAGTAGGTGAAGAACAAGTTGACTGAATAATTTGAGACGAGGAAATTGAGAAAGTCTTCAGTCAAAGTCTTCAAGCAGTAACGATCAATTTCATCGAAAAGTAATTGTGGAAATAGCTGAGTTGAGGAAATAGAACCAGAAGCTCCATGAAGATAGTGATTTGATGACCTAGTTCCAACTACTCTCATAGTCACACGTCTGGTTTGGAACGGCTTTGTATTTAAACCAAAAGACACATCATCCCAGGACACACAGTCCTTACCATATCCTCCTTGAGATAAGGTCACACAGACCTCGTTCAACATCCGTGGTAAGTATATAGGGAAGACTTCTAAACCCGCACAAACTCGGTCACCTCGCACTCCACAATTTACTACTTTATGCGCTAGACCATTGGCGCCTAACCGTCTAGAAGGTACTCTTGGGTCTCTAGGACTGGGGGTACCCAAGTGCACCTGCGGCTGAGGGCACGACCCGTGTTGTGGGCACAGGAGAGCTCCCCTCCAAGTCCCAGGAATTCGACGCTCACAAGGCGCCCTCCTCGCGAGGTGCTAATCTTCGAAGGTTGCCAGGGACCGGCGGAGTCCCACTCGAGTATGTTCCCCCTGAGACACGCATAAAGAAGCCGCCTCCTTACGCTGCCCCCTTGGGGAGGACTTACCGAGGGTGTCCTACCGGGGTCGCACGGTCCTACCTCCTCAAGTGGGTGATGTGAGACACGCAGGATGGCGCCAGGGTTGGTACCAGCAAGCACCGACAGAGAAGCTTTCCCCTTTGAAGTTAAGGGAGCCGAACCAGCCTACAGGTTCCCAAAGGAATCCCCAAAGGTTTGCCAAACAGTGCAAGAGGTCCAAGGATGGGGGCTCGGTAGGATGTGGGTCACCTTCGAGCCCACCAACGCGTTATAGCGAAGGGCTTTAGCAGGCGAAGTCCACCTTTGTTAGGGACGGTTGTGGTCTATCCCCTTTCAAAATGGCCGTTGTGGCAACCCTTCCCACCAAGTGTGTTTTAGGGGGGAAGAGGACCAAGGCGAGTATAAAAGGGAGGCCCACCCTCCGTAGCAAGGATCCATCATCTGCACTAGGGAAAGAGCCCGCCTTTGTACTTCTCTTCCACCTGAAGCAATCCAGACAAGGAGGAGTAGGGTTTTACTCCTCAAGGTGGACTTAACCTGGGTAAACTGCACGTGTGTTCTTGTTCGTCTTTCTTAGCTCGAGCTATCGGATAGTCACTGTGAAGTTGATAGGTAGAACAGGGTAAGAGAGCGAACACACCCTAGAGTTCGAACCTTTCTTGGTCCGTGGAACCCCGTTTCCAACATTTGGCGTGCCAAGTAGGGGTGCACATCTGTTCTTTACCGCCAGTTTTTCCTCCGGCTTCATTGACCCCATGACCAACGCTCGTCGTGTGCACACTAAGTGCACAACAGCGCGGGTCGTTGTGACCGTGTCTGCGGTCCCAGGCGCCTGCCGTCACTGCACTGGGCTGACGCCGCGGCCACTGCCCCGCCGCCTGCGAGCAACAAGCTTGTCCCGCGCACCCTTCCGTGCAACGGGAGGGCCACACCGCCACATCTTCCTCCTCCCATCCCCATCTTCCTACGGGTGAACACGCAAGCAACGCTCCTCATGGCGTGCGAGCTGCTTCTCTAACGCCCGGTGGATGCTGGCTACAATGCATGGCTGGGCCGCATCACCGAGCTCGTCACCACTTCCACAAAGGCCCACATGCCCTCTCGCTTGCTCAACCCCCTCCATCCCCGATGGAGAGGAGGCTCAGGAAGTGCCGCCGCAACCTCCCACGCGTGGCGACCAGGCGAAGCCCATGCACGAGGGCACTCGAGGAACCCGCCTCACGAACCACCACCGCATGCCCAAGAAGAAGGAGATAGCTGCCACATTGTCCGCCGCGAGGCTCCACTTGATGCGCATGTGGTCCTCAAGCAGCAGTGTGAGAGCCTCGATCGGGTCGTCCAGGATGTCGTGGCGGCCAGGCGCCAGAACTGGCCCGTCCTCGCGCGTGGCGACCACTCAAGCACCGTGGGTTGCCGAGACTTCACCCGTGAGCTGCGTAGGGTGGTTTGGTCGGCCAAGTTCGAGCCTGAGCTGCCCCCGCACTATGATGGCTTCCTCGAGCCCGCAAAGTTCCTCCAACAGAGTGTCGAAGTGGAGGGCAGCGATGACAAGGTCGTGGCGAACTGGCTTCGGATGGCCCTTAAGGATGGCGCACGTTCTTGGCTCCTGAACCTGCCAGAGGACTCAGTCTCTACGTGGAGTGACCTTTGCGAGCTGTTCGTCACCAACTTCAAGGGCACGCAGAACCATCCCCTTTTCGTCAACGACGTGCGCCGTGTGAAGCAGCTCCCTGGGGATACCCTCCACAAGTACGTCGAGCAGTTCATCCAGGTGTGTAACTGTGGGGACCCCGACTAGCAAGTCGAGTTCGCCGTGCCCAGTGACCCCAAGGATCAATGTTCACTGAACACAGATACTGAATAATAGAGTCTTACATCCAAGTACCGAAATTATTACATCAAACGACGAGAAGGTCTGGTTCAAGTGCAAGGCCTAAAGCCAAATTAAACAGATACATCGAGTAGCGGAAACTCGTAAGGGCTAAGTGGTACCCATGCCATCAAGCCTACACCGACAGGCATTCTGACTTGGAAGCGTCCTAGATTGGAGGTTCGTCTCCGACGGCATACTCGTCGCCTAACTCCGGTCCTTCCATGTCTAGTCAATAATATAACCAATGGCAAGCCAATGAGTACTTTGAATGTACTCGCAAACAGCCCATGATATGAACATTTATAGTGAAGAATAACAGTAACATGCATCTTTAGTGGAATGCAATTTGGTGGAATGATCAAGTATATGCAGCAAGGTAAAGAATTACTCTTTAAGAACAGGTTACAGATATCAACATATCTGCTAAGGGTTGAACACGTTCACCCTATATACCAAGTCATCGGACTTGTCATAACCTTAATGTATTAATGAGGGCTAAACCATCCGGGTTTACCCTATATGCCAAGTCACCGAACTTGGTCATATATTAACATGATTATAACAACACCTTTTTAACACCACACACACACACTTGGTTTATGCGGAAACGCTGGACGTAGTTTAAGCAGCACCACCCAACTGTCCTTGACCGTGGACACGGCTATTCGAATAGTTTACACTCTGTAGAGGTAGTACGCTGGACCCACGAGAAACAGGAAACTTCCATGTCATCCACGACTCGCGGTATATCACGTATACCCGAGGTAAGTACCCGATCATCATCTTTCCCGTGACGATACTAGACAAAGAGGTCCACTCGATTGGTACCCGGCCCACATGTTGTACGTCTTACGAGCACCGACTCTGGACTGTATCAACCATGTAGGGACCAACGGTGTGCCTGGAACTCATAATAATGGCATAGTCGTCCTACCTGGCACGACCCCATCACGAGAGTGACACCGATCACTCCCGCCACTAGTAATGTGGCTCTTTGCTAGTACCGACCAGAGTAATCAACAAAGCCCCGTCCCATGAAGGGGTATCGTGGTCGTACTGGTAAGGTTGGGACGGTTGACACATCATAAATCTAATACCATTTCTGAAACCATACTCACACAAAACAACGGTGCATCACTTCACCAAAAGTGATCACCAACTCATCATCACCCTCGAGCATTAGTGGCACCCGACGGGGTTTTCATAAACTCTTGATTTAACTCATCATTATGCTCATGATAATATGCTCTATCTTTACTTGTCAACATGGTATTAACATGACCCTCAAGGGGTAGGGTCAAGCTGAGTGCAATGATCTTACTCTACTAGTCAACATGACAGTAGCATGATCCTCATAGATGGTAGGGTCAAGCTCATCATGCTTGTGGTCCGACGAGACATATGTATAACATCACTATCATGCAAGTGCTTCGAAGAAGCCTTCGGTACCATCACATAATTGATGAACCAACACTGTGATCACATGCAACGGGAAAATACCAACTATACTAGCATGCAACAATGTTTATGATCAAGTTATGGTCAAAGGCTGCTTGCCTTGGTCAGCTAGGTATCCGGGGTCTTCGAGGTCTTCTGCTCCGGATCCTCCGTCACTCGATAACTCTAACGTCGAGAAAGGAATAAATAAATAATAGCTCTCACTAAAACAGATCAGAAAGTGCTTTTAAAAATGTTGCAAAGCTTGAATAAATTCAGTTTATTATTTTGGAAAATGTTCCATATAGTTTTTATTAGCTAAGCATATTTATTTAAAAGCAAACAGAAGCGAACAAATGCTTTCAATATCATTTTATTATACCAAAATAGTTTCTGTTTTTGATAAATGTCAAACCCTACAGAATCAATTACTACACATTTTTAGAAAATTACTGGTGGAAGAATCATATTTTTCTACTGGCTAAATATTTTTATAAAAATCATTTAAGTTGCTAGATTAATATAAAAGGAAAAAAGGCCAGGGGGATCCAGCCGTCCCTGGGGTCAGCGCGCGAGCCAGGTTCAAACCTGACCTGCAGGCCCCTCGGGTCAGCGTCAGTGGCTGCGCGCGCTGGCTGCCCCAGGACACCGACAGGTGGGCTCCACCTGTCGGGTCCTTCTCCTACCTCCAGCCAGAGAGGTGGAGACGGACGCCGGCGAGGCTACCGTTGTCCTCAGGACAAACTAGGAGCGGGAATGGATCCCTCGTTCCTCCGCCTACCTGCTTGTGGTCGGAACGTCACTGGAAGTGGTCTGGGTCGCCGGTGACGAGGTGACCATGGCGGAAGGGTTTTGGGTCGGCGTCGAACTAGTAGCTAGGGGCACGGATTCACTCAGGAAAGTTGGGGGAGATGGTCTGGCGTCAAGGGGAGTGTAATGGGAGGTCGGGCAGCACAGGAGCCGACGTGTAGCCGGAGATCGACCGGAGCTCCGAGGCGGAGGGGCCTCGGTCGATCTCGACCACCGGGGCTCTGCGAGCTCGATTGGGTGGCTAGGGGGAGTCTACTGGTTGTGCTGAAGCTGCCTGGGGTGTGCTGGGGGTGCCGGGGGACCTATTTATAGGCCAGCAGCGGTGACCCGACTCGGGCGCGCCGGTGACTCACCGTGGCGCGCGTGCGAGCATAGTGAGGTGCTGGCCACGAAACCACGAGTTCGGGACGTGGTTTAGGACCTCCTGGTGCATCGGCCGCAGAGGGAAAGCGAGTGGGGTCGTGCTGCAGCGACCGTGCATGCTCGGCCGCGTCGGGCGCGCACGGGCACGCGTCGCCTGAGCTCTTGCGTGAGGGGAGAGGGTCCCTGGGGGTAGCTTTTGCACTGAATGGTTGTTGGGGGAGTGTTTGGACATAACCGGGGAGGTTGGGACCGGCCGGGGCGTCGTCCCCTTGTTGGAGGCTCTCTGCAGCGCGCCCAAAGCGCAGTTTTGGCATGCCACGGCATGCTGGCGCGCTCTGGGGCACTTGGGACGTGTCCTCCATGTCCTGAGTGTTGTTGGGAGTGTGCCTAGCCGTTGTGGGTTAGTGGGAGCCCGAGCTGGTCAAGGGAGCAAGGAACACTAGTGTTGCCAGTACTGCCCTGCGGCTCAAATTGAAGTTCTTGTCACTTGTGCTTGGAGTTGGGGAGGGGCTGATTGACTGGGTGCTCAGGGTGTTCTGGGGCTCTAACCCACCAAGTTTGGGGCCTTGCCATTGGGTAAAACGGTGGCTAGGAGGGTTTTTACCTTCCTGTCAGTAGGTGTTCGACAGTGACTTGGGGTGCTTCCACTCCACCACTGGAAATGAAACTTAACAGGTTTGGTCTTGGGGTAAAAACATGGGGTTTCACCAAATTTGAGCTCCATTGAACAAGTTTAGCTTTGCAAACTTGAAAATGCCTCAAAATGACCAGTACTGTCCTTTACAAAGGAAGTGTGGCCAAACAGAGTCTCACAAATCCCATCTTTGGTGTGGAGTCCTCATTTGGGGTGTCTAACACCTCTCCAAAGTTTCAGCTCCATTGGAGAAACTTTGAAATATAGAGTTGTTCCAACTCTTCCCTGGACAGAGAGGGTTTTGGGTGCACTTCCCCACCTTTGATCAAGGTGAGAATTTATGTGAGCACCTAATATGGCTTGGGAGGGCTCCCGTAATTTTATGGGAATTTATTGAGATCATTTCCTTTGGAAACATCTCAAAAAGCTAAAACAGACACAAATGGTTTTCAGGGTTTTACTCAAATAATATTAATATAAAATAGGGTTGAAAATCTTATATATGGAAAATATATGTCCTTCTGAGCTTCCATGAATTTACTCAGAACTTTCTAAGGTTCGAAAGCAATTTTCCTTGTGGGAATATCATTCCTGGCCTTAGAAACAGACATAATTATAAAATAGGAAAATAATATTTTAAATCACGAATTAACGTTTTTAATGAATGAAATTAATATTTTGATCAGATCACCAACTTCGGTTGGAAGTGCCACTTGGCTTCTTGAGCTAGTAGTGTATCCCAACATGATGAAGGTGATCTTGATATAAAGGAAAAAGGGTTTTTGAAGAGAGCAAAATAATAAGTTTTTCATGGGTTTGAGTCATCAACAAGCAAGCATTCACTCAAACAAGGGCTGACATTGCACTCACAACATTATTTGAAAAAGTTTTAACAAGCTCTGATTTTTGCAACATAAAATACTTGTGGTGAAAAACAGGGTGTGACAGACCTATCCCTCTTACAAGAATCTCGTCCCCGAGATTCCTAAGCTATGCGTTAAATAGCTCGGGAAATTCTGATCGGAGATAGTCTTCCCGTTCCCACGTGGCTTCTGCTTCGGTATGGTTGCTCCACTGAACCTTGAAGAATTTGATGGTGCGGCTTCTGGTGCAACGTTCGGCTTCATCCAAAATGCGGATCGGTTTCTCGCGGTAGGTAAGGGCTGGTTGAAGATCAATAGCTTGATGATCAATGTCCTTGTAAAGATCGGGACGGTTCGGCACTTGTAAGCACTTCCGGAGCTGTGACATGTGAAACACGTCGTGCACACCCGAAAGCTCAGGAGGTAGCTCCAACTGATAAGCTACTTCCATGCGCCTTGCCGTGATCTTGAAGAGTCCAATGAACCTTGGAGCTAGCTTCCCCTTGACGTGGAAACGCTTGGTCCCCTTGAGAGGCGTGACTCGCAAGTACAACTGGTCTCCGGGAACAAACTCCACGTTTCTGCGGAGAGGGTCCGCATAGCTCTTCTTCCTTGACTTAGCTGCCTCCAAGTTCTCTCAGACAAGCTGAACCTTGTCCCCTGCTTCCTGCAGTGCTTCCGGTCCGAAAACTAGTCCTTCACCGGTTTCGGACCAATTGAGCGGGGTGCGGCACTTCCGCCCATATAACGCTTCGAATGGGGCCATCTGAAGACCGGACTGGTAGCTGTTGTTGTAAGAAAACTCAGAAAACGGCAGGCAGTCTTCCCACTTGGCACCATGAGCCAAAACACAAGCGCGGAGCATGTCCTCAAGTATCTGGTTTACCCTCTCGGTCTGTCCGCCCGTTTGCGGGTGGAAAGCCGTACTGAAGGAGAGTTTGGTTCCGAGAGCTTCTTGAAACTTCTTCCAGAATCTTGAGGTGAATTGCGTGCCACGGTCGGACACGATCTCCTTGGGGACTCCATGGAGACTCACCACTCGATGAATGTACAGACTGGCTAGCTGGCTGCCATCGTAGGTGGTGTTAACGGGGATGAAATGGGCCACCTAGGTCAAATGATTGACTATGACCCAAATGGAGTTATGACCCTTATTCGACCGGGGCAACCCAGTGATGAAGTCCATGCCGACTTTATCCCACTTCCATTCCGGCACTTGAAGAGGTTGCAGCAATCCAGCAGGTCGCTGGTGTTCAGCCTTGACTCGCTGCCATACATTGCATTTAGCGACATAGGAGCCAATTTCTCTCTTCATGCCATGCCACCAGAATCGTTCTCGGATGTCTTGGTACATCTTGGTACCACCTGGATGGATAGAGTACGGTGTGTCATGAGCCTCTTGCAGGATCAAGTCCTTAAGTTCGGCCTTGTTAGGTACGCACAAGCGCTTCCCGTACCACAGTACTCCTTGCTCATCAATCGAGAATCCTGGGGCTTTGCCTTCTCGCATCTTCCTCTTGAGGCCTTCGATACTCTTGTGCCCCTTCTAGGCTTCCTTGATATCGTTGGCCAAAGTAGGCTTGACCTCGAGGTTGGCCAGGTATCCTGGTTCGACTATCTCAAGTCTGAAACCCTCCATCTCTTCATACAAGACGGGTAACCTTTCCTTGAGTGTGACGTTCAGGGAGCCTGCCTTCCGGCTTAAGGCATCGGCTACCACGTTCGCCTTGTCGGGATGATACTGAATGCTGAGGTCGTAATCCTTGATTAACTCAAGCCATCTCCGCTGCCTCATATTCAGCTCCCTTTGGGTGAAGATATATTTCAGACTTTTGTGGTCTGTATATATCTCACATCGCTTCCCGAGAAGGTAATGTCGCCACGTCTTCAGAGCATGCACTACAGCTGCGAGCTCGAGATCATGGGTGGCGTAGTTCTCCTCATGCGGTCGAAGTTGCCGTGACAAGTACGCCACGACCCTGCCATCTTGCATCAGGACTCCATCGAGCCCGGTTCCAGAGGCATCACAATATATCACGAATTCCTTGTTGATGTCTGGGGTAGCCAATACCGGGGCGGTAGTTAGCCTCTTCTTCAACTCCTGGAAACTTGCTTCACACGCCGGTGTCCACTCGAACTTCCGGCCTTTCTTCAAGAGCTGAGTCAAAGGTCGAGCGATGCCGGAGAATCCTTCTACAAACTTGCGGTAGTATCCCGCGAGCCCAAGGAAACTCCTGACATCCTTCACGTCCTTGGGTGATTCCCAGTTGGTCACTGTAGTAATCTTGGACTGATCTACGGCCAAACCGCGTGCCGTCAGGGTATGACCCAGAAATCCAACTTCGTTCAGCCAGAACTGACACTTGCTGAATTTGGCATAAAGCTGGTGCTCTCGAAGCTTTCCCAGAACTAACCTCAGGTGTTGCTCATGCTCCTCTTTGGACTTGGAGAAGATTAATATGTCATCGATGAACACAACCACAAACTTGTCCAAATATTCCATGAAGACCTTGTTCATGAGGGACATGAAGTAGGCTGGGGCATTTGTCAAACCGAAGGGCATGACAGTGCATTCGTATAGATCGTACGGGGTCACGAATGCAGTCTTGGGTATATCTTCAGGTCAAATCTTCAACTGGTAATATCCCGATCGAAGATCGATCTTGGAAAATACCCTGGCCCCGTTTAACTGGTCAAACAGGTCTTCGATCTTGGGGAGCGGGTACTTGTTCTTAATTGTGACTTCATTAAGAGAACGGTAATCGACGCAGAGTCGAATGGTACCATCCTTCTTTGAAACAAATAGAACAGGTGATCCCCAAGGTGATGCACTCGGATGGATGAACCCTTTCCTGAGTTGCTCATCCAGCTGCTTCTTCAGCTCTGCTAGCTCTTCGGAACCCATCCTGTAAGGCTTTTTATATATAGGCCTTGATCCGGGCATGAGCTCAATGATGAACTCGATGTCTCGGTTAGGAGGCATTCTGGGTAGCTCGTCAGGAAAGACGTCCGGGTGTTCACATAGTACATGCACTTGATCAAGCTCTACCTCAGATAGACTGTTGACTCGAGGCACTTGAGCCGATACTGGCTCAGAGACAAACTTGACCTTGACTCCTTGGTTGCTTGTCATGGTAATGGCCCTGTTGGCACAGTCCAAAATACTCTGGTGCTTGGCCAACCAATCCATGCCGAGGATTACTTCTACACCTTGTGACTTAAGCACAATGAGGTCTGCCAAGAAACTCGTCCCATTGATAACTATCTCGACCCTTCTACACCCTAGGTTGGTCCTCAATACTGCTCCCGGGGTTTGAATTGCCATCTGCCCACGGAGTAGAGTGGGTTTTAAACCACACTTCTCCGCAAACCCTTGAGTAACAAAAGAATGCGAGGCACCACAATCAAACAACACTATTGCTGGAGTTGAGTTGACGAGGAACGTACCCAGAATGCAGTCCGGGTCTTCCTGCGCCTCTTCTGCAATGATGTGATTGATCCGGCCCCTGCCATTGAACTGATGGTTGCGGGGGGCCTGATTCCTTCCTGGTGCACCTTGACCGGGGTTGGGTGCATTGGGACGCGGTGCGTCGGGCTTCTTGTTGGGGCACTGCCTGTAATAGTGCCCAGTTTGACCACACCCAAAGCAGGTGACCTGCCCCGGAGGGTTGGTCTTGACTCCACCGTTGTTCCGCGGGTTGACTACTGGCTTGGCTTGCTGCTGAGGCTGATAATTCTGGCGGAACACCGGATACTTGTATTGCTGCTACTGAAAGTTGGGTTTCGCAGGTGCTGACTGCCATGGTCTTGGTCTTGCGTTACTGGGTCCTCCACTGCCTATCAGTTTGCGCTTGCGGGTGTCGTCCATCGCACGACGCTTGTCTTCCGGTATAAGCGCCTTGTTAACCAACTCGCTGAAAGTATGGCAGTCGCAAACCACCAGCTGGTATTGCAGGGACTGTTGTAACCCTTCCATGAAGCGTTCCACCTTAGCGGCCTCAGTGTTAACATCTTCGGGCGCGTACCTCGATAAGAGGTTAAACTTCTGCAGGTACTCCTTAACAGTTCCACTGCCCTGCCTCAAGGCTCGGAATTCCCGCTTCTTAATGGTCATCAATCCAGGTGGAATGTGAGCCGCGCGAAATCCTTCCTTGAACATCACCCAAGTGATGACTTGCCCTATCCACATGATCTGGAATCCATCCCACCATGCCCTAGCGGTGCCTCCGAGATAGTGAGAAGCATAAAGGACCTTCTCATGATCATCGGTGCACTTGACCAGCGCAAGGAGGTCTTCAATGGTGCGAATCCAGACATCGGCGTTTAGTGGTTCAGTCGTCTCCGTGAATATGGGGGGCGTAGTCCGCATGAACTCAGAAAGAGTAGAGCGGCCACCGGCATTCCCATTCCGCGGCGGGTTGTCCACTAGGACTTGAGTCAGCTGCTGAATAGCGGCATTGCTGGCTTGACGCTCCTCCCGAAGAGCTTGAAGGAACTAAGCCATCGTCAAGTTCTCAAGAGGAGGTGGTGGCGGAAGGTCTCTAGGCTGCTCGTGGTGACCTCCAGCGTGAGCTTCTCCTTCGGTTCCCTGCGGCGTCTCTGAGGAGCCGGCACCGGGGTTGCCGAAGGTGCTGTTGCGGGTTGCGTTCACCATCTTGTCATAGAAACAGACAGGTCAAAATGCCACCTTGCTTGGGAATACAAGGATTCGCTCCTAGTAAGAGGGGGTCCAATACGTGCATGTGCCAAGTTTTCATAACCAAGGTTTTTTACAAACTAGAAATTGCATTCATAACGACTAGGTGATGTAGTCACTTACAGGCTGCCTAAGGCAATAGGTGACTTACATCAAGCACACATACGCAAATTAAAAATGGTTACATGGATACCCTATGCTCGGGGTACTCCTAATTGCCTACGCTAAATCCTACGCGGCGGACAGCTCGGTCTCAAAGGCGGATTCAACAGGATCCTCATCTTTGTCCTCGTCTTCATCAACATCTTCTTCCTTTATAGGAGTGGAAGAAAGAATCTGCACATCACGACGTCTCTTAGGCGAGGCGGCGAAGATCTCAGTGTACTCTTCCGCTGTCAGGCGGCGACTCCGAAGAGGGACTGCCTGGATGGGTAACACACCACCCCTAGTGGCAACAGCTGTCCTCCCTTCAGGTGCGCCTGCCTTCTTTACTTTGCTGTTCTGCATCTTCTCAGTGTGGAGCAGGCCCTTGACTAGATGCAGCTCTTGGCGAAGCTTGACTGATTCCTTAACCAGGAAGTGCGTCAGGGTGTCCCACGAGAGGCTAAAGTAGGTCTGAAACCTTAATGGCATCCCATCCTCCGTGGCTGGGGTGAGTGTCCAACTCCCATCCACTCCTTCCTTAATGAAAGGTAGGTGACGAGTGACAGGCTCATTAGCCATCTCAGGGAGGATGCTGCGGAGATGCACGAGCGCCTCTCGTGTGGCCGTCTCCACTACCAACATCAACTCTCCCATCTGTGGTCCTTCAAAGAACCAACTAGACGGGGAGTCATTAGCCTTCACTATCACGTCCACGTGATATTCCTTAGTGTCGGCGTCGACCCAGTGCTCGTGGTAGAGGAAGATGGGCGTGCGACGTACGTGGCACTTCTCGAGACAATCCACCAGGAGTAGTGGAAAGCCGGTCTCCAGAAGCGTCTCAGGTACGGCTGCCATCTACAAGGCATAGGAGAGAAGTGAGAAGGTTGTATGTGCAAAAGTCTTGTGCAAGGCTGGCGTCCTAACGTTCTAGGCTAACGTCCATGCTATCTAAGGCTTCCTATAGTCAGGATGGCTCTGATACCAGTTCTGTGGGGACCCCAACTAGCAAGTCGAGTTCGCCGTGCCCAGTGACCCCAAGGATGAATGTTCACTGAACACAGATACCGAATAATAGAGTCTTACATCCAAGTACCGAAATTATTACATCAAACGACCAGAAGGTCGGGTTCAAGAGCAAGGCCTAAAGCCAAATTAAACAGATACATCGAGTAGCGGGAACTCGTAAGGGCTAAGCGGTGCCCATGCAATCAAGCCTACACCGACAGGCATTCTGACTTGGAAGCGTCCTAGATCGCAGGTTCGTCTCTGACGGCGTACTCATCGCCAAACTCCGATCCTTCCATGTCTGGTCAATAATATAACCAGTGGCAAGCCAATGAGTACTTTGAATGTACTCGCAAACAGCCCATGATATGAACATTTATAGTGAAGAATAAAAGTAACATGCATCTTTAGTGGAATGCAATTTGGTGGAATGATCAGGTATATGCAGCAAGTTAAAGAATTACTCTTTAAGAACAGGTTACAGATATCAACATATCTTCTAAGGGTTGAACACACCGGGTTCACCCTATATGCCAAGTCATCGGACTTTTCATAACCTCAATGTATTAATGATGGCTAATCCATCCGGGTTTACCCTATATGCCAAGTCACCGAACTTGGTCATATATTAACATGATTATAACAACACCTTTTTAACACCACACACACACACTTGGTTTGTGCGGAAACGCTGGACGTAGTTTAAGCAGCACCACCCAACTGTCCTTGACCGTCGACACGGGTATTCGAATAGTTTACACTCTGCAGAGGTAGTACGCTGGACCCACGAGAAACGGGAAACTTCCGTGTCATCCACGACTCGCGGTATATCACGTATACCCGAGGTAAGTACCCGATCATCATCTTTCCCCTGACGATACTAGACAAAGAGGTCCACTCGATTGGTACCCAACCCACCTGTTGTACGTCTTACGAGCACCGACTCTGGACTGTATCAACCATGTAGGGACCAATGGTGTGCCTGGAACTCATAATAATGGCATAGTCGTCCTACCTGGCACGACCCCATCACGAGAGTGACACCGATCACTCCTGCCACTAGTAATGTGGCTCTTTGCTAGTACCGACCAGAGTAATCAACAAAGCCCCGTCCCATAAAGGGGTATCGTGGTCGTACTGGTAAGGTTGGGACGGTCGACACATCATAAATCTAATCCCATTTCCGAAACCATACTCACACAAAAACACCGGTGCATCACTTCACCAATAGTGATCACCGACTCATCATCACCCTCGGGCATTAGTGGCACCCGACGGGGTTTTCATAAAGTCTTGATTTAACTCATCATTATGCTCATGATAATATGCTCTATCTTTACTTGTCAACATGGTATTAACATGACCCTCAAGGGGTAGGGTCAAGCTCAATGCAATGATCTTACTCTACTAGTCAACATGACAGTAGCATGATCCTCATAGATGGTAGGATCAAGCTCATCATGCTTGTGCTCTGAGGAGCCATATGTATAACATCACTATCATGCAAGTGCTTCGAAGAAGCCTTCGATACCATCACATCAATGATGAACCGGCACTGTGATTACATGCAACGGGGAAATACCAACTATACTAGCATGCAACAATGTTTATGATCAAGTCATGGTCAAAGGCTGCTTGCCTTGGTCAGCTAGGTATCTGGGGTCTTCGAGGTCTTCCGCTCCGGATCCTGCGTCACTCGGTAACTCTACCGTCGAGAAAGGAATAAATAAATAATAGCTGTGACTAAAACAGATCACAAAGTGCTTTTAAAAATGTTGCAAAGCTTGAATAAATTCAGTTTATTATTTTGGAAAATGTTCCCTATAGTTTTTATTAGCTAAGCATATTTATTTAAAAGCAAACAGAAGCAAACAAATGCTTTTAATATCATTTTATTATACCAAAATAGTTTCTGTTTTTGATAAATGTCAAACCCTACAGAATCAATTACTACACATTTTTAGAATATTACTGGTGGAAGAATCATATTTTTCTACTAGCTAAATATTTTTATTAAAATCATTTAAGTTGCTGGATTAAAATAAAAGGAAAAAGGCCAGGGGGAGATCCAGCCGGCCCAGCCAGCAGGCCTGGCCACCAGGCGCGCGCGGGCCAGGTTCAAACCTGACCTGCGGGCCCCTCGGGTCAGGGTCAGTGGCTGCGCGCGCTGGCTGCCCCAGGACACCGACAGGTGGGCTCCACCTGTCGGGTCCTTCTCCTACCTCCAGCCAGAGAGGTGGAGACGGACGCCGGCGAGGCTACCGTTGTCCTCAGGCCAAACTAGGAGCGAGAATGGATCCCTCGTTCCTCCGCCTACCTGCTTGTGGTCGGAACGTCACTGGAAGTGGTCTGGGTCGCCGGCGACGAGGTGACCATGGCGGAAGGGTTTCGGGTCGGCGTCGAACTAGTAGCTAGGGCACGGATTCACTCAGGAAAGTTGGGGGAGATGGTCCTGGCGTCAAGGGGAGTGTAATGGGAGGTCAGGCAGCGCAGGAGCCGACGTGTAGCCGGAGATCGACCGGATCTTCGAGGCGGAGGGGCCTCGGTCGATCTCGTGCACCGGGGCTCTGCGAGCTCGATTGGGTGGCTAGGGGGAGTCTACTGGTTGTGCTGAAGCTGCCTGGGGTGTGCTGGGGGTGCCGGGGGGACCTATTTATAGGCCAGCAGCGGTGACCCGACTCGGGCGCGCCGGTGACTCACCGTGGCGCGCGTGCGAGCACAGTGAGCTGCTGGCCGCGAAACCACGGGTTCGGGACATGGTTTAGGACCCCCTGGTGCATCGGCCGCAGAGGGAAAGCGAGTGGGGTCGAGCCGCAGCGACCGTGCATGCTCGGCCGCGTCGGGCGCGCACGGTCACGCGTCGTCTGGGCTCTTGCGTGAGGGGAGAGGGTCCCTGGGGGTAGCTTTGCACTGAATGGTTGTCGGGGGAGCATTTGGACATAACTGGGGAGGTTGGGACCGGCCAAGGCGTCGTCCCCTTGCTGGAGGCTCTCTGCAGCGCGCCCAGAGCGTAGTTTTGGCATGCCACGGCATGCTGGCACGCTCTGGGGCACTTGGGACGTGTCCTCCATGTCCTGAGTGTTGCTGGGAGTATGCCTAGCCGTTGTGGGTTAGTGGGAGCCCGAGCTGGTCAAGGGAGCAAGGAACACTAGTGTTGGCAATACTGCCCTGCGGCTCAAATTGAAGTTCTTGTCACTTGTGCTTGGAGTTGGGGAGGGGCTGATTGACTGGGTGCTCAGGGTGTTCCGGGGCTCTAACCCACCAAGTTTGGGGCCTTGCCATTGGGTAAAACAGTGGCTAGGAGGGTTTTTACCTTCCTGTTAGTACGTGTTCGACAGTGACTTGGGGTGCTTCCACTCCACCACTGGAAATGAAACTTCACAGGTTTGGTCTTGGGGTAAAAACATGGGGTTTCACCAAATTTGAGCTCCATCGAACAAGTTTAGCTTTGCAAACTTGAAAATGCCTCAAAATGACCAGTACTGTCCTTTCAAAGGAAGTGTGGCCAAACAGAGTCTCACAAATCCCATCTTTGGTGTGGAGTCCTCATTTGGGGTGTCTAACACCTCTCCAAAGTTTCAGCTCCATTGGAGAAACTTTGCAATGTAGAGTTGTTCCAACTCTTCTGTGTACAGAGAGGGTTTTGGGCTCATTAGGTGTACTTCCCAACCTTGGATCAAGGTGAGGTTTTATGTGAGCACCTAATATGGCTTGGGAGGGCTCCTGTAATTTTATGGGAATTTATTGAGATCATTTCCTTTGGAAACATCTCAAAAAGCTAAAACAGACAGAAATGGTTTTCAGGGTTTTACTCAAATAATATTAATATAAAATAGGGTTGAAAATCTTATATATGGAAAATATATGTCCTTCTGAGCTTCCATGAATTTACTCAGAATTTTCTAAGGCAGGAAAGCAATTTTCCTTGTGGGAATATCATTCCTGGCCTTAGAAACAGACATAATTATAAAATAGGAAAATAATATTTTAAATCACCAATTAACGTTTTTAATGAATGAAAATAATATTTGTATCGGATCACCAACTTTGGTTGGAAGTGCCACTTGGCTTCTTGAGCTAGTAGTGTATCCCAACATGATGAAGGTGATCTTGATATAAAGGAAAAAGGGTTTTTGAAGAGAGCAAAATAATAAATTTTTCATGGGTTTGAGTCATCAACAAGCAAGCATTCACTCAAACAAGGGCTGACATTTCACTCACAACATTATTTGAAAAAGTTTTAACAAGCTCTGATTTTTGCAACATAAAATACTTGTCGTGAAAAACAGGGTGTGACAGTAACAAGATCCTACGTGCCATGTATGAGGCAGTAATCATGGCGTTCACCAATGGCGTCAAGGACCTCCATCAATGACACCCTGAGCACAACCATGGATTTGTTGAACGTGGTCGACATGTGCGCCAAGGTCGAGGAGCTCCTCCTGTTCACCCGCGACAACTCTGACAATGGGCCCAATGAAACCAAGGCCAAGGCCAAGGAGGTCAAGCGCAAAGGACCCGTGGTGCTTGCGACTGAACCCGAGCAGAAGCGCGGTCGCCAGTGGGGCATACCCGGGAAGGAATGCCGCCCATTCTGCATCTACCACGACGTGTACACCCACAATACCGAAGACTGTCAAGAGCTGAAGGACCTCCGAGACGAGCGGGTCGGCACATGCCCGGAGCACAACAACCGCGGTGCTAGTTGCGGCGGCGGTAGGTCGGACAGCCGCAATGACAACCCTCACCGGGGCTGGTACGAGCAGCCTCACGATAATGGCTGGCGCGACCAGCTTCGTGAGGAGCACCCTTGGGACAACGTGGTGCTCGATCCTCTACCGCCACCAATGAGGAGGAACGATGACAACCAACACGACGAGGAGGTCGGGGCCTATTAGGAGCCTTGCACGGTGGCTTGCATTTTTGGTGGAGCCCATAATCCCTCATCGAACCTCCAGTTCAAGCAGCTCTCCCATGAGGCGAATGCCGCCCTCTCGAGGCTGGGGACTGCGAAGCCCCTCAAGTGGTCCCAGTACACCATCACCTTCGACACTAGGGCAGCTTCACGTCTGCAGGCATTGCGGGCACGCCTCCCATGATGTGCACTCCCACCATTACCAATACCCTTATCGATGGAGACACATCCCTCAACATGCTCTCTATCAATACCTTCCACACGCTCTAGGTGCAGTACGACCAGCTGGTGCTAACCAGGCTATTATGTGGGGAGACCGACGGCTCCACCACTTCGATGGGCCAGGTTCGCCTCTCGGTCACCTTCGTCACACGCGACAACTATCACACCGAGATCACCGACTTCGACGTGGCGAACATTAGCCTCCCGTGCAATGCCATCTTGGGCTACCTGGTCATGGAGGCAACCCATCACGCTGACAATGTCCTCAACATGGCGGGTTGATGTGGCATTATCACCGTCACCTACGACGAAAAGGACAGAGTCTGCTCCCTCGAGTGCTCCTATAGGGCTGCTGCAGCAGAGCTCTCCGATGATGCCGGGGGCGATGTGCCTCGTGGGGTAGGACCGTCGTGGAAGAAGCTGTCGTTGCCTGCCTCAGGTTCCGCCAAGGTGAAGGGTCCGGTGGCCGAGGCCAGGGCCGCAAGTCCCATGCGTGTTGTGGGAGCTTTCCCCCTTCTGGCATAGGAAGGCGTGCCCGACACCTCCCTGGTTCGGGCTCGGGGGCTTCCACATGGAAGGCATCTGACCTGGCCGCTATATTGAGAGAGGTACTTAGGCACCACCTGGAGGCGCGCATCAATGCACCCTTGTGTGCTAGGAGTATGACGCCGGGCGTCGGGGGCACAGGAGTTCATTTCCCTGGAGATCAACAAGCCGCGGGAGGCACGGGCCTTGCGCAGCGAGCGTCAATCACACCTTGTGCTCGTACCACTTTGCCACTTCCTGTTTTAGAAAATTTGGAACCAACTAAAACTTTTTGAGTGATAAAGATGATTGAATTGGTTGCAACTTGCTTGTGTGCTTAATTGTGTTTTAGCTCACCAAAACAACTTTCTATCTAAAGCTTCTATCTTTGACCCAAATTTTTTCCCAATGATCATGCCATGTGTATAGGACTGCTAGCAGTCCCCGGCAACGACACTAGAAGAATGTTGTTGACGTGTTCGTGACTTGACGCCTCCATGGCAACAGAGCCAGAACTTCTTCCAGTTGCTCAACAATTAGCAATTGTCTTGCAATGGCCCACCAGCGTGTGGGTTCGCGGTAGTTTTCGAGGGTAGAGTATTCAACCCAAATTTGTTGGTTCGCCTGTCACGAAGTGAAAGGATACTCTCAAGTATTAGCAGCTGATTGTGTTGGATTCAACCACACCTGAAAGATTAGTATCTGCAAGCAAAGTATCAGTAGCAAAGTAGTATGATAACAACGGTGCCAGAAACGATCTGTTGACGACGGACCATTCCTAACTGTTGTATGAATGACGCCAGAAGTTGACCGTGGACGGGAAATATTCTTTCCCGTCAACGGCGCGAGAAAAAATATGTAGCGGGTAGCAGCAGCGTAAGGAGTAACAACAGTGTCAAAGAACAGCAGTAGTGATAGCAGTAGCAAGTAGCAACAGTAACAAGTAACAGCAGTAGCAAGTAGCAGCAGTAGTAACAACAGTAGCAAGTAGCAACAGTAGCAGAGCAAAACAAGTAACAGTAACAGTGGGACAAACTCGTAGGCAATGGGTCGGTGATTTGTTTTGATGATATTCATCATGCAACAGTTATAACACGCAGAGATATGTGGCTAGCTCCCGTTCGTCAATGTGATGTAGGCATGCATTCCGTGTGTCATCATCGTGCTTAGGGAAAAGAACTTGCATGACATCTATTGTCCATCCCTCCCGTGGCAACGGGGTCCAAAAGGAAACAACGGTATATTAAGGTTCTCCTTTTAATAAAGAACCGGACCAACGCATTAGCACTTGGTGAACACATGAACTCCTCAAACTATGGTCATCACTGGGAGTGGTTCCCGTTATTGTCACTCCGGGGTTGCCGGATAATAACACATAGTAGGTAACTACAACTTGCAAGATCGGATCTAAAACACACATATATTGGTGACAACATAATAATTTCAGATCTGAAATCATGGCACTCGGGCCCTAGTGACAAGCATTAAGCATGGCAAAGTAGTAGCAACATCAATCTCAGAACATAGTGGATACTAGGGATCAATCCCCGTCAAAACTAACTCGATTACATGATAGATCTCATCCTACTCATCACCGCCCAGCGAGCCTACGAATAGATTACTCACAAACGATGAAGAGCTTCATGGAATTGGAGAGGGAAGAAGGTTGATGATGACGATGGCGACGATTTCCCCTCTCTGGAGCCCAAAACGGACTCCAGATCTGCCCTCCAGATGAAGAACAGGATGTGGCGGCGCCTCCGTATCGCAAACGTGACGAAATCTTCTCTCTTGATTTTTTCTGGGACGAAAGTGAATTTATAGAGCTGAGTTTGGGGGCGGCAGAGCCACGTGGGCCCCACAAGCTTGCTAGCCACCACCAGGGGGGTGGCGGCTACAGGGCTTGTGGCCCACTGGCCCATCCCCTCCGGTGGATCTTTGCGCAGGTATTTTTCATATTTTCTAGAAATATTCTCCGTAAATTTTCAGGATGTTACGAGATCTTTCATTTCTGCACAGAAACAACACCAAGGCAATTCTGCTGAAAATAGCGTCAGTCCAGGTTAGTTCCATTCAAATCATGCAAATTAGAGTCCAAAACAAGGGCAAAAGAGTTTGGAAAACTAGATACGATGGAGACGTATCAACTCCCCCAAGCTTAAAACCTTGCTTGTCCTCAAGCAACTCAGTTGACAAACTGAAAGAGAAAGAAAAACTTTGACAAACTCTGTTTGATCTTGTTGTTGCAACTATGTCTAACTCATAACCAGAATTTCAGCAAGATCACAAGTTAACCACATAAGCAAGTGACACATAGGTCTCACAGTAAACTAATATCAATGGCATAATCAGCTAGCGAGCAAATAATAATGAGTTCCATATACCAACAATTCAATCAAAACAAGCATGAAGCAATATGAATAGGTGGTATCTCGCTAGCTCTTTCTGAGACCGCAAAACATAAATGCAGAGCACTTTCAAAGATCAAGGGCTGACTAAACATTGTAATTCATAGCAACGAAGATCCAGTCATAGTCATACTCAATATCAATCAAAAGCAAAGCATAAAAATGACACAAGTGCTCCCTAATTGGTGCTTATACAAGAAGAGGATGACTCAACAGGAAAATAAATAGACAGGCCCTTCGCAGAGGGAAGCATTGATTTGCAGAGGTGCCAGAGCTCAAGCTTTGAAAACAGAGATAATAATTTTGGGTGGCATGCTTTCATTGTCAACGCAATGACCAAGAGTTCTCAATATCTTCCACGCTACTCATGCTATAGGCGGTTCCCAAATAGAAAAGTAAAGTTTTAACTCCCCCACCACCAATCAATCACACTCCACGGCGAGCCGAATCCTCGGGTACCGTCCATACAGACATCAATCCGGCGGAAGTCTTGTTTTACAGTTATGTTTTCAATTTAAGAGTGGAACTGGGCATTCCAATTACCGGCCCCTTTCTCGTGAATGACAGTGAATAAACACATGTCGAGGATAACACGCCTAACATGGAAGATATCAATAGCCCCCTGTCACCACATGAGCGGTTCGGGCATGCAAAACAGATTATTTCTTGAAGGTTTAGAGAATGGCACATGCAAATTTACTTGGAACGGTAGGTACATACCGCAAATAGGTAGGTATGGTGGACTCTCATGGAAAAACTTTTGGGTTTATGGAAGTGGATGCACAAGAAGTATTCCGCTTAGTACAAGTGAAGGCTAGCAAAAGACTGGCAAGCGACCAACTAGAGAGCGACAACAGTCATCAAGATGCAATGAGTTTGACTAACATGGAGTGCAAGCATGAACAGGATATAAATCACCATGAACACGAACATCATAGAGGCTATGTTGATTTTGTTTCAACTACATGCATGAACACGTGCCAAGTCAAGCCACTTGAATCATTCAAAGGAGAATACCATCCTATCATACTACATCATAGTCATCTCAAAATCTATGTTGGCATTCAAGACAAACCATTATAAGCTCTCAGCTAATTAAGCATGGCATCAGAAACTATGATCTCTAAGTTGTCATTGCAAACATGGTTCTCTCACAACAAAGCTGAATCTGGGACGACAAGCTAGTCATATTTACAAAAACAAAATAGATAGAGTTCATACCATCTTTTCCAGTCTCAGTCACTTCATCATATATCATCATTATTGCCTTTGACTTGAATGATCGAACGATGTGACAATAATAAGAGTGCTCGTGCATTGGACTAAGCTGAATCTGCAGGCAAACACAAAGGAGAAGACAAAGTAATATGGCTCTTCGAAAGCTAAACAGGTATGCATGCAAGAGCCACTAAACATTGTAACCAATATCTTCTACCTTGTCCCAAAGAAAAAGAAAACTATTTACACGAGAAAACTCCCAACAATCAAAAGAAGAAAGGAAATTCTTTTTGGGTTTTCTCAAAAGGACACAAAACAAGAAAACAAGAAAACAAAAACAAACTAGCATGGATAATACAGTGGCAAAGTGTAAACACTGGCTAACAAAGTGAAAGCATAAGTATGAATGTAAGCTCGGTGAGAACAAGTACTCCCCCAAGCTTAGGCTTTTGGCCTAGCTTGGTCTACTCCCAAGGCAGGAAATAAATAGCTCCGGGATACTCCAGAGCGGACTCTGGATGCCACTGCTGTGTGAGCTCCTCTGGCTCCCACTCATAAACTGGCGTCTGGTACTCGACTGGTGGCTCGGGCACGGACACCTCTGGTTGGGCCAAGCCCCAATACGCGTAGATGTCCGAGGGCATAATAGTGTACCTGCCTGCATGAAGATCGAACAAAGAAGGAGCAGGCAAAGTAATAGTCTCTCGAGTACCCTGACTAAATACCAGGTTATAAATCATCCGTCTACTACCATCTCTATCCAGAAAATCATGGCGAACCATGATGTCATAATCCAGATATTTCTCAGGAAGAAGCATCTCTCCTTCCTCCCCCAGTCGAAAGGGTATCTCAAAGTGTCTGGCAAGACGGGTAGCATAGATACCTTGATAGACGACACCCTTGGAACGGTTGGTGTTCAACCACTGCGCTACTATAGGACCTAGGCTATAAGTCTTATCATTATAAAGGCCTTCGCGCAAAACCGCAAGGTCTGGAGAGCTAAGTGATCAAGCCTCCCCGTGGCCAATCAAACATTTTCCCACAAATAATGAGAAGTATCGAAGCACGGGAAAATGTATGCTAGCAATTCTAGCGCAAGACACTGTCTCTCCTCTCCAACAGCAATAGTACCTATGAAATCCTCCAAGTCCCGTGGACGAGGGTCATGAATATCCCCTACATAAGGTAGTTTGCATACATTGCAAGAATCCTGTAGTGTCAGGCACTGGGGGATGTCGTACAACATGAACTCAACCATGGGAGGATTCTTCCTCGGATAAAAGTTGAAGCTTTGAACGAAAATATTGGTGAGGAGGAGGTATTGTGAGCACTTATCTTCAACAAACGCGTTAAGACCTGCGTTCTCCACCAAGTAATAAAAGTCTTCATAAAGCCCAACGGTGTGCAAAAATTCATCACTTGGCCACTCACACGCTCGAACTTCTGTGACTCGAGGAACCACGTACTTGGGGGTGTTTCTTCTCATCCTCCTTGGGGTTACGGCTTGAAGAGCCTCTCAAGAACCTCCTCATCTTTTTCCTTTTCTAGCTCTGAAAAATTCTGAAATTTTTAGAGACTTAAAGAAAAGTGAATAAGGATTAACCCAACTCGTAGCAACTACTCCTACTAATTCCTAGAGACCGTATCACGTGCTAAAACTACTTGGGACCAGCTAAAATCAACATTTCTAGCTCAAGAACAGGGTCACCAAGGTAGCAAGAATACGCGAAGGATAAAGCACTAGAGCAAAAACTAATTGGACCAATGGAGGAGTCACTTATCAAGGAGTAATTTCCCCAAAACAGTTCGGAGAATGGTGCTTTGAGCAAGGAGATCGAAAATCACAGCCAAATGAGCAAGAACACGGGTTTGAGCTGCGAAACGATTTTTTCTGGAGGAAGAAGAAGAGGATGGGGGCTGGAATGAGTGGAGGGGGTCCCTGTGGGCCCCACAAGCTTGGTAGCCTCCACCAGGGGGGGGGGCTACAGGGCTTGTGGCCCACTGGTGTGGCCCCTAGGCCAGCTCTCAGTCCCGGTATTTTTCAAATATTCTAGAAAAAATCATACTAGATTTTCGGGACCATCGGAGAACTTTTATTTTCGGGGTATTTTTCTCTGGGACGCTAAAACAGAAAACAGGAAAAACTAAACTAAATCTATCATTTTTCTTCTAAGCAACAGAAAGTGAAAGCTTAAAACAGAGGTATGTGACTCTTTGATTCATCCATTTCATGGTCATCGAAAGAAATCCGTCAATGGGGTTGATCAAATCCTCATGACAAAACCTTTTCGAATCGCAAGAGGAAACAAAGAATTGTCGAATAGCCACTAAGTCACCTAAATGGCGATATGTATCTCCCCAACAAGCAAATCATACTTCATCTTGACACGAGGAATAGGGCATTCAAAGCTCCCAATAAGAATCGATGAAGTTTTTTTGATAGCATTGATGCAATGTACTTGATATCGTTTCTTCGGAAAGTGCATGGTATGCTCATTACCGTTGACATGAAAAGTGACATTGCTTTTGTTGCAATCTATAATAGCCCCTGCAGTGTTTAAAAAGTGTCTTCCGAGGATGACAACCATGGCATCGTCCTCGGGAATATCCAAGATAACAAAGTCTGTTAAGATAGTGGTATTAGCAACCACAACAGGCACATCCTCGCAAATGCCGATAGGGAAAGCAGTTGATTTGTCGGCCATTTGCAGAGAAATTTCTGTGGGTGTCAACTTATCTAGTTCAAGTCTACGACAAAGAGAGAGTGTCATAACACTAATACCGGCTCCAAGGTCACATAAGGCAGTTCTTACGTAGTTTCCTTTAATAGAGCAAGGTATAGTGGGCACTCCGGGATCACCAAGTTTCTTAGGAGTTCCACCTTTGAAAGTGTAATTGGCAAGCATGGTGGAGATCTCAAGATCTGGTATCTTCTGTTTATTAGTCATGATATCTTTCATGTACTTGTCATATGGAGACATTTTGAGCATATCAATTAACCGCATCTGTAGAAAGACGGGCCTTTTCATCTCAACGAAGCGCTCAAAATCCTCATCATCCATTTTCTTGGATGGCTTAGGAGGAAAGGGCATAGGTCTCTGAACCCATGGCTCCCTTTCTTTACCATGCTTCTTAGCAGCGAAATCATTCTTATTGTATCTCTTAGGTTGTGGGTTATTAGGATTAACCGTAGGTTCAATCTCCACATCCTTATCATTGCTAGGTTGAGCCTCATTATGAACATCGCTGTCCATATTGTCACCAGGTTCATGTTCAGCACCAGATTGTGTTTCTGCATCACACGCAGAAATATCATTTGGTTCTTCAGGTGTGACAGTATTTGGTGAACTGACATGTAGATTTCTATCATCCTTCTTCTGTTGGAAATATGCCCTAGAGGCAATAATAAATTAGTTATTATTATATTTCTTAGTTCATGATAATCGTTTATTATCCATGCTATAATTGTATTGATTGGAAACACAATACTTGTGTGGATACATAGACAAAACACTGTCCCTAGTAAGCCTCTAGTTGACTAGCTCGTTGTTCAAAGATGGTCAAGGTTTCCTGGCCATAGGCAAGTGTTGTCACTTGATAACAGGATCACATCATTAGGAGAATCATGTGATGTACTAGACCCAAACTAATAGACGTAGCATGTTGATCGTGTCATTTTGTTGCTACTGTTTTCTGCGTGTCAAGTATTTGTTCCTATGACCATGAGATCATATAACTCACGAACACCGAAGGAATGCTTTGTGTGTATCAAACGTCGCAACGTAACTGGGTGACTATAAAGATGCTCTACAGGTATCTCCGAAGGTGTTCTTTGAGTTAGTATGGATCAAGACTGGGATTTGTCACTCCGTATGACGGGGAGGTATCTCGGGGCCCACTCGATAATACAACATCACACACAAGCCTTGCAAGCAATGTAACTTAGTGTAAGTTGCGGGATCTTGTATTACGGAATGAGTAAAGAGACTTGCCGGTGAACGAGATTGAAATAGGTATGCGGATACTGACGATCGAATCTCGGGCAAGTAACATACCGAAGGACTAAGGGAATGACATACGGGATTACACGAATCCTTGACACTGAGGTTCAAACGATAAGATCTTCGTAGAATGTGTAGGATCCAATATGGGCATCCAGGTCCCGCTATTGGATATTGACCGAGGAGTCTCTCTGGTCATGTCTACATAGTTCTCGAACCCGCAGGGTCTGCACACTTAAGGTTCGACGTTGTTTTATGCGTATTTGAGTTATATGGTTGGTTACCGAATGTTGTTCGGAGTCCCGGATGAGATCACGGACGTCACGAGGGTTTCCGGAATGGTCCGGAAACGAAGATTGATATATAGGATGACCTCATTTGGTTACCGGAAGGTTTTTCGTGCATTACCGGAAAAGTTTCGGGCTCATCGGTAGTGTACCGGGAGTGCCGGGAGGGGTGCCGGGGACCATCGGGAGGGGTGTCACGCCCCAAGGGGTCTCATGGGCTATGGGAAGAGATAAACCAGCCCCTAGTGGGCTGGAATAAGTTCCCACTAAGGCCCATAAGGTTTGAGAAGGAAAAAACACAAGGTGGAAAGAGTTTCCAAGTGGGAAGGTGGAATCCTACTCCAAGTAGGATTGGAGTAGGACTCCTCCACCTCCAATTTCGGCCAAACCTTTAGGTTTTGAGGCTGCCTCCTCCCCTCCCTCCCACCTATATATACGGAGGTTTTAGGGCTGATTTGAGACGACTTTTCTCACGGCTGCCCGACCACATACCTCCATAGTTTTTCCTCTAGATCGCGTTTCTGCGGAGCTCGGGCGGAGCCCTGCTGAGACAAGATCATCACCAACCTCCGGAGCGCCGTCACGCTGCCGGAGAACTCTTCTACCTCTCCGTCTCTCTTGCTGGATCAAGAAGGCCGAGATCATCGTCGAGCTGTACGTGTGCTGAACGCGGAGGTGCCGTCCGTTCGGTACTAGATCGTGGGACTGATCGCGGGATTGTTCGCGGGGCGGATCGAGGGACGTGAGGACGTTCCACTACATCAACCGCGTTCTCTAAACGCTTCTGCTGTACGATCTACAAGGGTACGTAGATCACTCATCCCCTCTCGTAGATGGACATCACCATGATAGGTCTTCGTGCGCGTAGGAAATATTTTGTTTCCGATGCGACGTTCCCCAACAGTGGCATCATGAGCTAGGTTCATGCGTAGATGTCTTCTCGAGTAGAACACAAAAGGTTTTGTGGGCGGTGATGTGCGTTTTGCTGCCCTCCTTAGTCTTTTCTTGATTCCGCGGTATTGTTGGATTGAAGCGGCTTGGACCGACATTACTCGTACGCTTACGAGAGACTGGTTTCATCGTTACGAGTAACCCCCTTTGCTCAAAGATGACTGGCAAGTGTCGGTTTCTCCAACTTTAGTTGAATCGGATTTGACCGAGGAGGTCCTTGGATGAGGTTAAATAGAAACTCATATATCTCCGTTGTGGTGTTTGCGTAAGTAAGATGCGATCCTACTAGATACCCTTGGTCACCACGTAAAACATGCAACAACAAAATTAGAGGACGTCTAACTTGTTTTTGCAGGGTATGATTGTGATATGATGTGGCCAACGATGTGATGTGATATATTGGATGTATGAGATGATCATGTTGTAATAGAAATATCGACTTGCACGTCGATGGTACGGCAACCGGCAGGAGCCATAGGGTTGTCTTTATACTAACATATGTGCTTGCAGATGCGTTTACTATTTTGCTAGGCTGTAGCTTTAGTAGTGATAGCATAAGTAGCACGACAACCACGATGGCAACACGTTGATGGATGATCATGGTGTGGCGCCGGTGACAAGAAGATCGTGCCGGTGCTTTGGTGATGGAGATCAAGAAGCACGTGATGATGGCCATATCATGTCACTTATGAATTGCATGTGATGTTAATCCTTTTATGCACCTTATTTTGCTTAGAACGACGGTAGCATTATGAGGTGATCTCTCACTAAAATTTCAAGACGAAATTGTGTTCTCCCCGACTGTGCACCGTTGCGACAGTTCTTCGTTTCGAGACACCACGTGATGATCGGGTGTGATAGACTCAACGTTCACATACAACGGGTGCAAAACAGTTGCACACGCGGAACACTCGGGTTAAGCTTGACGAGCCTAGCAAGTGCAGACATGGCCTCGGAACACATGAGACCGAAAGGTCGAGCATGAATCGTATAGTTGATATGATTAGCATAGGGATGCTTACCACTGAAACTATTCTCGACTCACGTGATGATCGGACTTGAGATAGCGGATTTGGATCATGTACCACTCAAATGACTAGAGAGATGTACTTTTTGAGTGGGAGTTCTTAAGTAATATGATTAATTGAACTAATTGTCATGAACATAGTCTAATGGTCTTTGCGAATTACGATGTAACTTGCGCTATAGCTCTACTGTTTTTATATGTTCCTAGAGAAAATTTAGTTGAAAATTGATAGTAGCAACCTTTGCAGACTGAGTCTGTAAAACCGAGGATTGTCCTTGTTGCTACGCAGAAGGCTTATGTCCTTAATGCACCACTCGGTGTGCTGCACCTCGAGCGTCGTCTGTGGATGCTATGAACATCCGACATACACATTACTGATGACTACACGATAGTTCAGTGCAAGATACTTGATGGCTTAGAAGCAAGGCGCCGAAAACGTTGTAAAACGTCACGGAACATAAGTGATGTTCCGAAGAGATGCAATTGTGATTTCATGCTTGTGCCCTTGTTAAGAGGTACTAGACCTCCAACAAGATTCTTTGACCACAAAGTAAAGGAGAAAAGCTCAATCGTTGAGCATGTGCTCAGATTGTCTGAGTACGACAATCACTTGAATCAAGTGGGAGCTAATCTTCCAGATGAGATAGTGATGGTTCTCCAAAAGTCACTGCCACCAAGCTTTGAGAGCTTCGTGATGAACTATGACATATCAAGGATAGATACAATGATCCTTGAGCGATTCGCGACGTTTGACACTGCGAAAGTACAAATCAAGAAGGAGCATCAATAGTTGATGGTTTGGAAAACCACTAAGTTTCAAGAAAGGCGAGGGCTAGAAGGGATACTTCGTGAAACGGCAAAACAGTTGCTGCGCTAATGAAGAGACCCAAGATTAAACCCAAACCCGAGACTAAGTGCTTCTGTAATAAGGGGAACAGTCACTGAGGCGGAGCAACTCTAGATACTTGGTAGATAAGAAGGCTGGCAAAAGTCGAAAGAAGTATATTTGATATACATAATGTTGATGTGTACTTTACTAGTACTCCTAGTAGCATGAGGGTATTGGATACCAGTTCGGTTGCTAAGTGATTAGTAACGCGAAATGAAAGCTACGACATAAACGGAGACTAGCTAAAGGCAAGGTGACGATACGTGTTGGAAGTGTTTCCAAGGTTGATATGATCAAACGTCGCACGCTCCCTCTACCATCGGGATTGGTGTTGAACCTAAATAATTGTTATTTGGTGCTTGCTTTAGGCATGAACATGATTGGATCGTGTTTATTGCAATACGATTATTCATTCAAAGAGAATAATGGTTACTCTATTTGCTTGAATAATCACCTTCAATGGTTTATTGAATCTCGATTGTAGTGTTACACATTGGTGCCAAAAGATACGAGTTAAATGATGATAGTACCACTTACTTGTGGCACTGCCGCTTGAGTCATGTTAGTATGAATTGCATGAAGAGGCTCCATGCTGATGGATCTTTACTCACCTGATTTCGAATCACTAGTGACATGCAAATCATACCACATGAGCAAGGCCTTGTTTTCATTGAGATGAAACAAGATAGTAACTTGTTGGAAGTGATACATTTTGATGTATGCAGTCCAGTGAGTGCTGAGGCACGCAGTGGATATCATTATGTTCTTACTTCACTGACGACTTGAGTAGATACAGGAGTATTTACTTAATGAATCACAAGTCTGAAATATTGAAAAGTTCAATTCTGTTTCAGAGTGAAGTTCGTCGTAACAAGAGGATGAACTGTCTACGATATGATCATAGAAATGAATATCTGAGTTACGAGTTTTTGGTACACAGTTAAGACAATGTGGAAATTGTTTCACAGTTCATGCCACCTGGAACATCATGGTGTGATGATGTGTCTGAACGTCATACCACGCACTATTTAGTATGGTGCATGATGTGATGTATCTTATCGAATTACCACTATCGTTTATGGGTTATGCATTAGAGACAACCACATTCACTTTAAATAGGGCACCGCGTATTTCCGTTGAGATGACACAGTATAGACTGAGGTTTAGAGAAATCTAAACTGTCGTTTCTTGAAAGTTTGGGGCTTCGAAACTTATGTGAAAAAGGTTTTAGTCTGATAAGCTCGAACCCAAAGCGGATAAATGCATCTTCATAGGATATCCAAAACAGTTGGGTACATCTCCTATCTCAGATCCGAAAGCAAAGTGTTTGTTTCTAGAAAAGGATCCTTTCTCGAGAAAAGGTTTATCTCGAAAGAATTGAGTGGGAGGGTAGTAGAACTTGATGAGGTTATTGAACCATCACTTCAACCAGTGTGTAGAAGGGCGTAGGAAGTTGTTCCTGTGGCGCCTACACCAATTGAAGTGGAAGCTGATGGTGATCATTGAGCTTCGAATCAAGTTACTACAAACCTCGTAGGTCGACAAGATCGCGTACTGCTGCAGAGTAGTACGGTAACCCTGTCTTGGAGGTCATGTTGTTGAGCAACAGTGAACCTACGAGTTATGGAGAAAGCGATGGTGGGCCCAGATTCCGACAAATGGCTGGAAGCCATGAAATCCGAGAGAGGATCCATGTGTGAAACCAAAGTGTAGACTTTGGTAGAACTACTTGATGGTCATGGGACTATTGGGTAAAATGGATCTTTAAAAGAAGACAGACGATGATGGTTGTAAGTCACTATTAAGAAAAGCTCGACTTGTCGCAAAGATGTTTTCGACAAGATCAAACAGTTGACTATGATGAGACTTTCTCACTCGTAGCGATGCTAAAGGTCTGTTAGAATTATGTTAGTTGTTGATGCATTATTTATGAAATATTGCACGTAGGATGTCAAAACATTGTTTTCTCGACGGTTTCCTTGAGCAAACATTGTATGTGATACAACGAGAAGGTTTTGTCGATCCTAAAGATACTAGCAAGTATGCAAGCTCCAGTGATCCTTCAATGGACTGGTGCAAGCATCTCGGAGTTGGAATATACACTTTGATGAGATGATCAAAGATTTTGGGTGTGTACAAGGTTTATGAGAAACTTGTATTTCCAAAGAAGTGAGTAGGAGCACTATAGAATTTCTGATAGGTATATGTGGTTGACATATTGTGGATCAGAAGTAACGTAGAATTTCTGTAAAGCATACAAGATTGTTTGAAAGAAGTTTTCAAAGGAGTACCTGGATTACGCTACTTGAACATTGAGCATCAAAGATCTATGGAGATAGATCGAAAACGCTTAATAGAAGTTTCAACAAGTTGCATGCCTTGACAAGTTTTTGAAAGAGTTCAAAATAGATCAGCAAAGAAGGAGTTCTTGGTTGCGTTGTGAGGTGTGAATTTGAGTAAGACTCAAAACCCGACCACGGCAGAATAAAGAGAATAGACGAAGGTCGTCTTCTATGCCTTAGCCGTAGAATCTAAAGTATGCCATGTTGTGTACCGCACCTAATGTGTGCCTTGACTCAAAGTCTGTTGAGGGTACAGAGAGTGATCCATGATTGAATCACTAGCAGCAGTCAAAATTTATCCTTAGTAACTAATGGACTAAGGAATTTTTCTTGATTATGGAGGTGGTTGAAGAGTTCGTCGTAAAGGGTTACGTCGATGTAAGCTTTGACACTAATCCGAATAACTATGAGTAGTGAAACGGATTCGTATAGTAGAGTAGATATTTGGAGCATTTCCGAATAGCATGTAGTAGCAGCATCTATAAGATGACATAAAGATTTGTAAAGAACGCACGGATCTGAAAGTTTCAGAACCGTTGACTAAAACCTCTCTCACGAGCAAGACGTGATCAGACCCCATAACTATATGGGTGTTGGATTCGTTGGAATCACATGGTGATGTGAACTAGATTATTGACTCTAGTGCAAGTGGGAGACTGTTGGAAATATGCCCTAGAGGCAATAATAAATTAGTTATTATTATATTTCTTAGTTCATGATAATCGTTTATTATCCATGCTACAATTGTATTGATTGGAAACACAATACTTGTGTGGATACATAGACAAAACACTGTCCCTAGTAAGCCTCTAGTTGACTAGCTCGTTGTTCAAAGATGGTCAAGGTTTCCTGGCCATAGGCAAGTGTTGTCACTTGATAACAGGATCACATCATTAGGAGAATCATGTGATGGACTAGACCCAAACTAATAGACGTAGCATGTTGATCGTGTCATTTTGTTGCTACTGTTTTCTGCGTGTCAAGTATTTGTTCCTATGACCATGAGATCATATAACTCACGAACACCGAAGGAATGCTTTGTGTGTATCAAACGTCGCAACGTAACTGGGTGACTATAAAGATGCTCTACAGGTATCTCCGAAGGTGTTCGTTGAGTTAGTATGGATCAAGACTGGGATTTGTCACTCTGTATGACGGGGAGGTATCTCGGGGCCCACTCGGTAATACAACATCACACACAAGCCTTGCAAACAATGTAACTTAGTGTAAGTTGCGGGATCTTGTATTACGGAACGAGTAAAGAGACTTGCCGGTGAACGAGATTGAAATAGGTATGCGGATACTGACGATCGAATCTCGGGCAAGTAACATACCGAAGGACAAAGGGAATGACATACGGGATTACACGAATGCTTGACACTGAGGTTCAAACGATAAGATCTTCGTAGAATGTGTAGGATCCAATATGGGCATCCAGGTCCCGCTATTGGATATTGACCGAGGAGTCTCTCTGGTCATGTCTACATAGTTCTCGAACCCGCAGGGTCTGCACACTTAAGGTTCGACGTTGTTTTATGCGTATTTGAGTTATATGGTTGGTTACCGAATGTTGTTCGGAGTCCCGGATGAGATCACGGACGTCACGAGGGTTTCCGGAATGGTCCGGAAACGAAGATTGATATATAGGATGACCTCATTTGGTTACCGGAAGGTTTTTCGTGCATTACCGGAAAAGTTTCGGGCTCATCGGTAGTGTACCGGGAGTGCCGGGAGGGGTGCCGGGGACCATCGGGAGGGGTGTCACGCCCCAAGGGGTCTCATGGGCTATGGGAAGAGATAAACCAGCCCCTAGTGGGCTGGAATAAGTTCCCACTAAGGCCCATAAGGTTTGAGAAGGAAAAAACACAAGGTGGAAAGAGTTTCCAAGTGGGAAGGTGGAATCCTACTCCAAGTAGGATTGGAGTAGGACTCCTCCACCTCCAATTTCGGCCAAACCTTTAGGTTTTGAGGCTGCCTCCTCCCCTCCCTCCCACCTATATATACGGAGGTTTTAGGGCTGATTTGAGACGACTTTTCTCACGGCTGCCCGACCACATACCTCCATAGTTTTTCCTCTAGATCGCGTTTCTGCGGAGCTCGGGCGGAGCCCTGCTGAGACAAGATCATCACCAACCTCCGGAGCGCCGTCACGCTGCCGGAGAACTCTTCTACCTCTCCGTCTCTCTTGCTGGATCAAGAAGGCCGAGATCATCGTCGAGCTGTACGTGTGCTGAACGCGGAGGTGCCGTCCGTTCGGTACTAGATCGTGGGACTGATCGCGGGATTGTTCGCGGGGCGGATCGAGGGACGTGAGGACGTTCCACTACATCAACCGCGTTCTCTAAACGCTTCTGCTGTACGATCTACAAGGGTACGTAGATCACTCATCCCCTCTCGTAGATGGACATCACCATGATAGGTCTTCGTGCGCGTAGGAAATTTTTTTGTTTCCGATGCGACGTTCCCCAACATCTTCTTCTTAGGATGACTGGGTGTATCAGCATTAATTCCTTGAGAATCTTGATCAATTCTCTTAGGATGGCCTTCAGGATACAAAGGCTCGTGAGTCATTTTTCCTCCTCTAGTAATGACTTTGACAGAGTTGTCATTTAATTCATTGAGCAAGTCATTCTGAGCTTTAAGTACTTGTTCTACCTGAGTAGTAATCGTAGAGGCATGTTTACTCAGAAGCTTCAGATCATTGACATTTCTGTCTACACAAGCACTTAAATGACTAAGCATATGAGTACTTTGTTCCAAATGTCTGCTAACATAATCATTGAAACTCTGTTGTTTGGCAACAAAGTTATGAAATTCATCAAAGCATAGGGTGGCAGATTTGTCAAAAGGGATATCACTCTCATCAAACCTACGCAGAGAATTCACTTCTACTACCTATATCGGGTTATCGAGACCATGGATCTCTTCGATATAGGTGGTAGATTTTTGACATCTTCAGATCTAATGCCTTTCTCTTGCATAGATTTCTTGGCTTCTTGCATATCTTCGGGACTGAGGAATAGAATACCTCTTTTCTTTGGAGTTAACTTAGGAGGTGGATCGGGAATAGTCCAAGCATTATTGTTGATCAAGATGTTATTCAGTAGAATCTCAACTTGTTCTATAGTTCGTTCCATAAAAACACAATCGACACAACTATTTAGGTGGTCTCTAGAAGCATCGATAAGTCCGTTATAGAAGATATCAAGTATATCATTCTTCTTAAGAGGGTGATCAGGCAAAGCATTCTGTAGCTGGATGAGCCTCCCCAAGCTTGTGGGAGACTCTCTTCTTTGAGTTGAGCAAAGTTGTATATTTCCTGCAAGGCAGCTTGCTTCTTATGGACAAGGAAATCTTTCTCACAGAAGTAATAGACCATATCCTGGGGACTACTTACACATCCAGGAGCAAGAGAAGTGAATCAGGATTTAGCGTCATCCTTTAGAGAGAAAGGAAACAACTGAAGGATATAGTAGTGGCGGATCTTCTCCTCACAAGTGAAAAGGGTGGCTATATCGTGGAGTTTGGTAAGATGGGCTACGACCGTCTCAGACTGTTAAGAGTGGAAACGATCAGATTCGACTAGAGAGATTATCTCAGGGTCGACAGAGAATTCATAATCCTTATCGGTGATAAAGATAGGTGAAGTGGCAAACTTCGGGTCGTATTTCATCCTAGCTTTCAGAGACTTTTCCTTCCACTTGAGAAGTAATTTCTCAGCGTCATAGGCATCCTTACACGCAAGAAAATCCTCAGCTATCTCTCCCCCCATAACATAACCCTCAGGTATATCAGGCAATTCATATCTAGGAGAGCTAGATCTAGCAGGAGCAAAAGCAGGTTCTATCTCAATAGTATCATAAGCATCATCAAGCACAGGCGACATATCAAGATTTCTAGCAGGAGGTGATGTCTCAAACTTACTCATAACTGAAGGTGAATCAAGTGCAAAGCTAGATGGCAGTTCCTTACCTCCCCTCGTAGTTGAGGGCAAGACGTTGGTTTTTGGATCTTTCAGATTCTTCATAGTGATCACCAGATATAAATCCCAAGTGACTCCGAGAATATAGCAATCGCCTCCCCGGCAACGGCGCCAGAAAAAGCTGCTGCTAGTAGTCCCTGGCAAGGACACTAGAAGAATGTTGTTGACGTGTTCCTCACTTGATGCCTCCGCGGCAACAGAGCCAGAACTGCTCCCAGTTGCTCAATAATTAGCAATTGTCTTGCAATGGCCCACGAGCGTGTGGGTTCGCGGCAGTTTTCGAGGGTAGAGTGTTCAACCCAAATTTGTTGGTTTGCCCGTCAGGAAGTGAAAGGATACTCTCAAGTATTAGCAACTGAATGTGTTGGATTCAACCACACCTGAAAGATTAGTATCTACAAGCAAAGTATCAGTAGCAAAGTAGTATGATAACAACGGTGCCAGAAACGATATGTTGACGCTAGACTATTCCTAACTGTTGTATCAATGGTGCCAGAAGTTGACCATGGACGGAAAATATCTTTCCCGTCAACGGCGCGAGAAAAAGTATTGTAGGGGGTAGCAGCAGCGTAAGGAGTAACAGCGGTGGCAAGGAATAATAGTAGTGACAACAGTAGCAAGTAGCAACAGTAACAAGTAACAACAGTGGCAAGTAGCAGCAGTAGTAACAACAGTAGCAAGTAGCAACGGTAGCAGAGCAAAACAAGTAACAACAGCAGTGGGACAAACTCGTAGGCAATGGGTCGGTGATTTGTTTGGATGATATTCATCATGCAACAGTTATAACACGGAGAGATATGTGGCTAGTTCCCGTTCGTCAATGTGATGTAGGCATGCATTCCGTGTGTCGTCATACGTGCTTAGGGAAAAGAACTTGCATGACATCTAGTGTCCATCCCTCCCGTGGCAGCAGGGTCCAAAAGGAAACTATGGTATATTAAGGTTCTCCTTTTAATAAAGAACCGGACCAACGCACTAGCACTTGGTGAACACATGAACTCCTCAAACTATGGTCATCATGGGGACTGGTTCCGGTTATTGTCACTCCAGGGTTGCCGGATCATGACACATAGTAGGTAACTACAACTTGCAAGAACGGATCTAAAACACACATATATTGGTGACAACATAATAATTTCAGATCTTAAATCATGGCACTCGGGCCCTAGTGACAAGCATTAAGCATGGCAAAGTAGTAGCAACATCAATCTCAGAACATAGTGGATACGAGGGATCAATCCCCGTCAAAACTAACTCGATTACATGATAGATATCATCCTACTCATCACCGCCCAGCGAGTCTACGAATAGATTACTCACGAACGATGAAGAGCTTCATGGAACAGGAGAGGGAAGAAGGTTGATGATGACGATGGCGACGATTTCCCCTCTCCGGAGCCCAAAACGGACTCCAGATCTGCCCTCCAGATGAAGAACAGGATGTGGCGGCACCTCCGTATCGCAAACGCGACGAAATCTTCTCTCTTGATTTTTTCTGGGACGAAAGTGAATTTATAGAGTTGAGTTTGGGGGCGGCAGAGCCACGTGGGCCCCACAAGCTTGCTAGTTGCCACCAGGGGGGTGGCGGCTACACGGCTTGTGGCCCACTGGCCCATCCCCTCCGGTGGATCTTTGTGCAGGTATTTTTCATATTTTCCAGAAATATTCTCCGTAAATTTTCAGGACGTTCCGAGATCTTCCATTTCTGCACAAAAACAACACGAAGGCAACTGTGCTGAAAACAGCATCACTCCAGGTTAGTTCCATTCAAATCATGCAAATTAGAGTCCAAAACAAGGGAAAAAGAGTTTGGAAAAGTAGATACGATGGAGACGTATCAAGGACCAGAAAGTATTTTTTATAAAATATTATTTTAACAAAAAGCCCTCCATTTGTTTTAAAGCTTCAAACCCCCTCGATTGGGATTTGCACTACAAGTCGCTAATTTAGGAGAGATGTTTTGCCCCAAAGATTTTCTTTTGATTCTATTATTAAAATAACTTTCGAGAATCAAAAAATAATTATTTTAAAAGTTATGTTCCTATTTTATATAAATGCCCTTTTATGAGGCCAGAAATTGTATTTCATAAGGAAAACATATTTTCCTACCTTAGAAATATCTGAGAAAATTTAGGGAAACTCAGAGGACATATAGTTTCCATATATGCGAGTTTCAACACACGGTCATGTTCAAAGTAATGGTAAAAACCCCTCAAAACCCTTTCTGCCTATTCTAGACTTTTGAAATATTTCCAATGTAAATATTCTCAGTAAGTCCCAGGAAAATTCTGGCATATCCCACATGTTATATGAGATGACTTAGGAGGGTTTTATCCTCACCGAACTTGATTTGATCCACCAAATAAACCCAAAACCCTCCTGCCCAGAACCAAGTTGGAACAACTCTACATTGCCATGTTTGCCCAATTGCTCTCAAACTCTGCAGGAGTAATCCAACCCCCAAATAAGGATGGGACACCAAAATGTGCATTTGTGGGAGCTGGTTTACTCACCTTGGTTCACAGAAACCTGATTCTGCCAATTTCTAGGGTTTTCCATCTCTACATTGCCAACCTTGCTCAAATGAGCTCAAACTTGGTGAATCATACTATTTTTACCCATCATTAAATCGTGTTAATTCTCACTGTATTTGGTGGAGTTTAAGTTACTCAAAACAGCATCAAACACCTTCTGGTGATTTAGTAAAACAACTACTTTTAACCCTTGCACTCACATCCTTCACTACAAACTTTAATCATAGGTCTATGGGTTAGCCCCACATCTGAATAACATCTCTAAATCAATGTGGAGACAAACAAAATCCTCAATTTTCATTCTCATTCATCACCGACAAAGGCTGCCCCTCACTTTTTCTTTGACCTTCACGTCTCCCCTCACATCCAAAGTATCACACGAGTATTTCTGAAGAACCCAGACACTACTAGGCACTATGGGGGCGCGCCAGAGCATGCCAGCATGCTGTGGCATGCAATAACTATGCTCTAGACGAGCCACAGTGCGTGCCTGAGCCGCAGGAGGCCAGCCCCGTGTTGCTCTTGGCGACGTGTGCCCGCGCGTACCCGAAGCGGTCAGGTGGCGCTTGCCACTACAACACGCCATAGAGTCAGCCCAGCTCCTCCTTAAACCTCAATCTGGCTGTAGACCCGACCCACGAAGGCCATAGACTCATTCCCGAGCTGTTTCCCTCCCCTCTCCGTTGCCATGACCTCGTCGATGCACCACCCTTCGGTGGACTGCACCCCGCCTATATAAAGGCCACCCCGACCTCTCTCTCCCCCTCTGGAACAACTCTCCCACCTTCAATCGATGAAACCTTCACTCCACTCGAGCTCCCCGAGCACCAGTGCTCGAGATCGACCGAGGCTCCGTCGTGTCGGCGCTCCGTCGATCTCGGGACAAGCCTGCTCCGGCCTCCATTCCACCTCCATCATGACCATAGGAAGCTCTAGCTTCACCCCTACCACTTTCCCACTCATTTCCCATCGCTGAGCATCGGCACCAACCACCTCCCGACGCCCTCCGCCGCGTCCTTCTCTTCATCGGCGACTCCGGCCACCTCATCCACTCCTTCAATCTTCACCTGAACAGCGGGAGCTCGAGAAGTCCATCCCTGTGCTCATCTCCCCTTGCCATCGACGGAGCTGACGTCGGTGAGCTCCACCTCCTCCTGTCGCGAGGTTGAAGACGACCCTGACACGGTGGCCCTACCTATTTGCATTAGTCTCTCTCGCTCTCTCCCTCTTGCAGTTACCTGCCACTAGATCCCGCGCGTTAGCTTCAAACCTGACGGCGCACTCGCTTGGGCTGGCTGGCCCAGGGTGTTAGGCCCTTTTCCTTTTTCCATTTTCTGGCTTCTGCAAAAATTTCACACAAAGCAATATTCCCCCAAATCTAATTATTCTTCCACCATAAATATTGTAAAAATATGTAGAATTTAGTAAAAATAATTATGTATTTTTTACAAAAACTTTTATACACAATCTTATTTTAAAACCTAGTTTTGAGAATATTTAGCCTCTCTTAAACTAGATTTGAAAACCTTTTTCACACCAAAGCCAGGAACAAATATTTCTAGATGTAAAGTTAGTATTTTATAGAATAGGTTAACATTTTAGGTGTGAGTTTTGTGCATTTTTATTGTGGTTCTTATTATTTCTATTACTATCACGATGATAGATTACATGGTTGACGAAGGAGTTGGACCCGAAGACTTCGAAGACCCCAAAGACTTTGCTGACCAAGGCAAGCAGCCCTTTGACCATGCCTAAGAAATTTTCCTTGCATGTCATATGATGCCTTACTTATGCATATGTCCCTATTGGATCGGAGACCCCTTTTTTGTTTGGTTATCCCCGAAGAAAACCTCGTTGAAACTTGCATTTGGGCATGACCCTACCGCCTATGAGGGTTGTGCATGTGGGATGTAGTTAGTTGTTAGTAGTTTCTACGCAAGAAGGGATGTGTATATGCATGGTAACAATGAATGGTGTGTTACAAAGGTTTTTCAAAAATCCCATCGGGTGCCACTAATGCCTGAGGGTGATGGTGTTGAGATGGATGACCAATTGAGGAAGAAGTGGTGTACCAAGTAAGGTTTTGTGTGTGTGGTTTCGGAAATGGGATTAGATTTAAGATGTGTTGATCGTCCCAGCCTTACATGTGCGACCACGATACCCCTTATGGGACGGGTCTTTGTTCATTACCATTGTCGATACTAGCAGAAAGCCGCATTACCAGTGGTGGGAGTGACGTGGTCACTCTCGTGATGGGGTCGTTCCAGGTAGGGCGACCATGGTATCTTCATAGGTTCCACGCAAACCCTTGGGTGCCCTCATGGATGTATGATCTAGAGCAAGGCTCGTATGATGTACAACATGAGGGATGGCACAAACAAGTGGACTCTTTGTTTAGTGTCGACATGGGAAAGGCATTGTTCGTGTGCTTACATCGGGTATGTTATATACCGCGAGTCGTGGATGACACGGAAGTTTCCCGAGACTTGAGGGTACAGCGCGCAACCTCTGCAGAGTGTAAAACTATTCGAATAGTCGTGTCCACAATCAATGTCAGTTGGGTGCTGCTACTTAAACTACGTCTAGTGGTTTCCGCATAAACCAAGTGGGTGTGTGTGTGTTTGGGGGGGGGGGGTAATACGATGGAGACATGGGAGAGATGATGTGTGGACAAGGGATGTCCGACCCTCAGATTCCCGTGATATCTGTAACATGTTCATCAGGCCACTTCTCTGGCTTGTGGTGCTTGTCGCTCAAGAATTTGATCATGTTGTTGCACTAGGAAAAACCAGCTTTCCGCAAAAATCCAGCATGTTAGTATTATGCTATACTTCATTATTTCCTTGTTCCATATCATGGGTTGCTTGCGAGTACATTCATAGTAATTATAGGCTTGCCACTAGTTATTTAATTGGCCATGGATGGAGGAACCGGATTTTGGAGGATAGTTCATCGGGGATGGGCATGCGGTCTAGGATGCTTCCTAGTCATAATGCATGTAGGTTAAGGCAGATGGCATTGGTTAACGTTATCCTCCAAGTTATCCGCATTCAGTAGTATGTTGGTCTGTCGGCCTTCGAGGCCGTATTCATGTAATGATTCAGCCTCAATGGCCCTATTTGTATTCATACGTTATGTATGGATGTAAGACTCTGGTTATTCAGTATGAGTGTGTTCAGTGAGAACTGATCTCCCGGATCACTGTACACGTCTATTCGGCGATCCCGACCGAAAAGTCAGGTTCCCCACACAGCTGGTATCAGAGCCATGCCGACTGTAGGAAGCCTTAGGTAGCACGGACGTTAGAGAAGACGAAACTACACCTAGCCTTTACACTTAGGGTTTTATACATACCTCACCTCTTCCTGTATACCATTCAAACCCCTTTTTACTGACACCTCTCCCTAAACCTTGTAGATGGTCGTTGTACCCGAGAACCTCGTAGAGTCCGTCTTTCCCCTACTCCTGGAGGACAGCCTGGAGAAGTGTCGAGTACGCCGATCACCAGTTTTCCTCTGCCACGAGCACTGGGTTAATGCCACCACGAAGAAGTACGACATTTATGTGGTCGTGAAGGCAAATGACTCTCCGACTAGTTGGTTCTTTGAAGGGCCACAAATGGAGACTCTGGCATTAGCAGTTGAGACAGCGGCATGGAAGGCGCTCATCCACTTTCTCGACATCCTCCCTGAGATGGCCAACCAACCGGCTACCCGTCACTTGCCTTTTGTTAAGGATAAGGTTGTCGGGAGTTGGATGTTGACCCCATCCCGAGAAGAAGGAACACCGCTCAGGTTCTAGACCTACTTCAGCCTCTCCACCGACAGTCTGCCTCACAACCTGATCAAGGAGTCATGAAGCTCCGCCAGGAACTTCACCATGTCGGCGAGCTACTCCATCAAGTGAAGATGAAGTTGAGCAATATCAAGAAGGATGGAGCACTCGAGGGACAAACTGTTGTCGCATACAGAGGGGGAATACCACCGCTTAAGCTCATCCCCATTTGGAGTCGTCGTATGTGCGCTAAGGAGTATTGAGACCTCTTCACCACTCCGTGGACCAAGCGTCAACGGGATGGGCCCCCTCGTTCCCCCACACCCTCAACATGAGATGATGCCCACACCGATGATGACCAGGAGGAAGACCTAGAGGAGTGTGAGTACGAGACTGAGCACTCCACTACTTAAGTCCAAGAACCCCTAGGGTAGGACACGCTAGTAACCCCTCATGCGAAGTCGAGTCCATATAATGGTTCATATGAAACCATGTGTGATCGTTGTTTGCTTTTTCTGTTTGTGTCCTGATGCAAGCCACACTTTTGCCTTAGGCAGCATGTAAACGGCTACATCGCTTATCTGCTTAATGGTTATGTGTTGGGTCTTTCGGCACTTTTATTTGACACACCTGCACTCTACCGAACCCTCCCTTATTTAGGCGTGTTTCCTCTTGTGTTATTTGTTCCTCGATTCCAGTTGTTGACTTGGCTGGTCCAAACAGAGTGGTGAATGCTACCCGCGCTAGTACCTTTGACTACCCCAGCACTGGCGACTCTAGCGAGTAGCCAGGAGCCGTTGGGTCTACTCAAGCTGGAGCTCACCAGAAGCAGCCACAAGGCGACATTCCCCCGCCACCGCCTCCTCCGCAGAACCTGACCATGTCTTAGTTTCTTGAAGTACTCTGAGAGGAACGCCAAGCCAACAATGTCACTATTCAGCAGATGGATTAGGTCCTGGTGAACAACCCGCAGTTGAGCTGGAACGGCAATGGTCGCTCCACTGTGTAGAAATTCATGAGGACGTCGCCCCAGAATTTCACTTAGACAACACAACTGTTGGATGACGATTACTGGATCCACACCATGGAGGACCTCCTCGCACTGGTCAACTACACTCACGACCGTGACAAGGTTCTGTATGCCTCTCGCTGTCTCAGAGGTACAACCAGGGCTTGGTGGGACGGATTCAAGGTCATGCAAGGCCAGCGTGTTTTCACCTGGGGTGTGTTTAAAGAAGGATTCCGTACTACCCACATTCCCTCTGGAACAATGGCTATCATGAAGCGGGAGTTTCGCACGCTGAAGCAAGGAAGTGGTTTAGTTAAGGAATACCTGTAGAAATGCAACCTCTTATAAAGGTATGCACTGAATGATGTCAACATTGAGGCCGCCAGAATAAAACACTTCATGGAAGGGCTTCAACAGTCGCTACAATACCAACTTGTTGCCTGTTGTCGGCGATGCTAGGTCGACTCATATGGGAACCAACGTGATACCATTGTGATCGTAGGGTGGGGAAAGATAACGTCAAGAGCAGAGCTAATGATCACCACCCGACAAGCCTTTTTACCAGGTTCGGGTCGCTTACATGTAAAACCCTACGTCCTGCTCGTCTAATTGATTTAAGAGTTTCGTTGTTCGTTAAAGTGACTGATGATAACCGTCTTCTTGGCCAATCCCCAAAGAGTCTAACCCCTTGTGAGTGAGCTAAGGGCCTCCTTTTATAGGCAAAGGGGTCACCTATAGTGCTCGATGGTAGGTTCACGAGAAGTTACAGTGAACCTAAAGCGGTGCTTATCCATGTACCGCTGGCAGGTGCATTAAATGCACGTCTTGTCCTTGTCAGCTCCGTGCTGGTGAAGACATGTGTCCAGGTGTTTCGACACCTGGAAGGCGCGCTGGCGCATGCGGAATGTGCTGGAACTCGGGGGGGGGGGGGGGGTGGCCCTGTGGAAAGGGCGGTCGCCCTCCAGTGCCTAGCCTCGTCATCCCTGTAAGGGATCTTGCCGGGGCCTTGGATCTCCGTCCCTGCAAGGAAGCTTGCCGGGGGCTTCGGTTGTCTTCCCGGTGAGGGAGGCTCGCCGAGGTCTTGTGCTTGGTGCATTCATCACGTCCACTAAACGGGCGTGGCCTTGGATATCTTCCCGTCAAGGCAGGCTTGCAGGGGCCTTGGTAACCTTGGGGTTGTATCTTGTCTGGATCCCGCCACACCTTGCCGTCATGGGCTCTTTGCGCCCGTGCACAAGTCTGGGGCACTAGGGACCACAGTCTTTAGTGCACTAACAGGAACCCCCGGGCCTGGGCCACACACGCGTGCGGAGCGTTGTCGGGCCAGGTCCTAAGAGGTGCACGGGCCTTCATGATTGGATCTGCTGGCGGTTGCGTTTCCCCACGCCGCGCATCGGATGCGCGAAGTGGGAGGTCGTGCGCGGAGTGGCCTCTCCGCCTCGTGAAACGCCTCTGCCATGCGCGTGGCATGCGCAGTTATACACGGATAGGTGGCAGTCGTGGCCTTGAAAGGCACAGTAGTGGCTGGGCCCGCCCGTGCATACATTGGTGCAGCAGGGCGGTTCTCTGTTCGCCCGCGAGCTCGAGCGATTGGGCGAGGAGGGTGGTGGCTTCTGGAGTAGGGGAGGCTAGCCCCCGTGCCCAATCCTATAAATTGGGAGGGTTTGCAAGGGATTTTGCTCACCCAACTCCTCCTGGATCTACCAACTCCTCGGCCTTGGCCTTCAGAATCTTCTTCTGTCTGCTGGTGGCACTTGCCCCTAACCATGGCTAGGGGACGGGGTAGGCCACCATCGGCCGTCAGGGCGGCGAGGGGATCCTGTTCGGATCATGCCATAGCTTTTGGGGGCACCGCGACGGAAGATTGCTCGAGCACCGGTGGCGGAGGAAGGGCGAGGGGTTGCGGCCGTCGTGGAGGCCGTGGACGGGGAGATGGAGCACTACTCCAACGCCTCCGCCTTCCCCGGGGCTTGCTCCTAAGGCAGCCCACCATGTTGCTTTAGGGGGCCCCACGTGTGCTTCTCGGCTGCTGCGAACGGAGCCTGAGTGACGCCAGCTGTCCTACCTCGAGCGATAGTGACGAGGAGGAAAACGGTGGTGGCGGTGTCCGTGTTGGGTTAGGGCCACGGTGTGTCATGTTGGAGGTCGACTCACCGGTGCCTCGTGTTTGGGGAGGAGGCACCTCCACCAGCTCTGACTTCTCCAGGTCCTCTGCTTGGGCCACCTCACCGGGGTGGGTATTGGCTCCCCAGCCCCGGGAGGAGGTACGCCTATGGTCTCTAGATCCTTCGCCCCTTCCAGTGCCCATCCCTCTGCTCCTCGGCCAGAGGTCGGTTAGGTGGCGCTTGCCGGGGGCGGTCCCGTTCTTGTTGGCATAGTGCTGGCCCTAGGAGGCCAGCCCAAGCCGCGCCACGGGCCCTGCCTTTTGTCTTTTTGAACTTCACTCCACCGCGCAGGTCGGTCCTTGTCAAAAGACAAAGTCTTTAGGTTAGGACAACCACGCTTATGTAAGTGAAGTCAAATGTATCCATTGAAAAGAATGAAAAGACTGTTTTCCCCTTTTCCGATTCCGTTCTTTGTATGGTTTGTTTTTGCAAAGTCTGGGTGCTTTCCGGCGACTACCGACAAGGCTCCTTGCCGCGTTCAGTACAACCATGGAAATCGCCAAGCGCAGCATGAGACAAAATCGGGTGCTACGTAGCCGCTTGCTGTGATGATCAGGTTCGCACCTGTTTGAAGGCGCTCTGTGGCCATTCAGGTCGTTTGAACGAGTTCGGAACAGAGACAAGGTGCACCGAACTTTAGGAACGTCCCAGTACGTGCAAACTCCATGCACAAAGACTGGAAGCTTTCAAAGGGAAAAAGCAAAGAATCTATCTACTTGAGATCTAAATCTTTAAGCTTAAAAACTTATCTGTCCATGCCATGGTTGCGAGGTTCTTGAATCTTTTGCCGGGGGGTTGGAGCCCTCAACAAGCGAGAAATCGCCGCGCCTGGCGGTCTTTTCTCCGGCAAAGGCTTCTTGCTGACGGTCCGTGACCGTCGCTTGGAGAAAGAGCCAGCCAGGGTGTAACCCCTTTGTTTCTCTCTTCCTAGGCCGTGCTTGCGGAGCCCCTAATTGCGTCCTTGGGCGGCGATGCGACTCTCTCAGGGGCACAACACCTGCGCTAGAGTGCGTGCCGGGGCTTCTGGACCGTGTGGCGCATCCTCAATGACTGTGCATCGCTCCGCGGAGGTGCGTCCGCCGGAGTATGCGTCAAGGCCTCAGTGAAGCGCCCGAGCGTGCCCTCAACAGTTGCGCATCGGCCCCGAGCGACGCATCGGCCCGTAGGCGCTGCCCTTGGAGTCTCCGCCTCCCTGCCCCCCGCGCGCATGTAGCAACGCGCTCGCGCAGGCCTTGGGAAGCCATAGAAGAATAGAGCGTCCGCCGTGGTACCCCATTTCCGGGGGAACGTTGTGTAGCGCCCAAACTTCAAAGAATCCAAACGCCCAACTCCGTCGCCCCCTAACTGGTGCACCGAAGATGTTGGAGATGCTAAGTAGACACCTATGGGAATCAACGTGATACCCTTGTGATCGTAGGGCGGGGAAAGACAACGTCAAGAGCAGAGCTAACGATCAACACCCGACAAGCCTTTATACCTAGGTTTGGGCTGCTTACGCGTAAAACCCTACGTCCTGCTCCTCGGATCGTATTAAGCGTTTCGTTGTTCGTTAGAGTGACTGATGATAACCGTCTTCTTGTCCAATCCCCAAAGAGTCCAACCACTTGTGAATGAGCTAAGGGCCTCCTTTTATAGGCAAAGGGGTCATGTACAGTGCTGGATGGTAGGTTCTCGAGAAGTTACAGTGAACCTAGAGCGGTGCTTATCCATCTATCGCTGTCAGGTGCATTAAATGCACGTCTTGTCCTTGTCAGCACCGTGCTGGTGAAGACATGTGTCCAGGTGTTTCGACACCTAGAAGCCGCGCTGGCGCATGCGGAATGCGCTGGAACTCAGGGGGGGTGGCACTGTGGCAAGGGCGGTCGCCCTCTAGTGCCTAGCCTCGTCATCCCGCAAGGGAGCTTGCCGGGGCCTTGGATCTCCGTCCCGGCAAGGAAGCTTGCCGAGGGCTTCGGTTGTCTTCCTGTCAAGGGAGGCTTGCCGAGGTGTTGTGCTTAGTGCATTCATCACGTACACTAAGCGGGCGTGGAGTTGGATATCTTCCTGGCAAGGCAGGCTTTCGGCGCCTTGGTAATCTTGGGGGTGTATCTTGTCTGGATCCCACCACACGTTGTCGTCACGGGATCTTTGCGCAAGTGCACAAGTCTGGGGCACTAGGGACCCCAGTCTTTAGTGCACCGACACCTGTGACTGCCGAACCTTCGGCAACCTAGTGAACAAGAGCCTCATGCTTGAAGACAAGCGTCGTGCCATGGGAGACACGTGCAAGCGCAACCTAATCAACAACGATGGTTCCAGCAACCAGAAGACTCGCTCGTGGCAATCAACCCCGACAAGGCCAAGCTATCAGCCTTAGCACCCCACGGCTCCTGGACCTCAACCAAGCTACCAGCCTCAGTCGTATGCCAATTCAAAGACGACATAGAACCCTCTCGAGAACAACAATGGCAAAAGGACCAACAACTTCGGGCAGGTCACCCTCTTTGGGTGTGGTCAGCCCGGACACATCTTGAAGTAGTGCCCCAACAAGAAACCTGATGCACCGCGCCCCTATGCGCCGAATCAAGGACAAGGATGTAGAGCACCAGCCAGGAACCAAGCTCCCCGCAACCCACCTTACAATGGCAAGGGTCGTGTGAATCACGTCACCACACATGAAGCCCATGAGGACCGAGATTGCATACTCGGTACATTCATCGTCATCTCAACTCCAGCAATAGTACCGTTTGATTGTGGTGCATCGCATTCTTTTGTCACCCAAAAGTTTGTGATGGAGAGTGGCTTAAAGCCAACATTCCTAAATGTTCATATGCCAGTATAAACCCCGGGTGAAGTATTGAGGATCAATATAGGATGGAGAGGAGTTGGGATCAGCATCAATGGGGTAGACTTCATAGCAGATCTTATCGTCCTTAAGTCGCAAGGCTTGGACGTAATCCTTGGTATGGATTGATTAGACAAGCACCAAAGCATGTTGGACTATGCTAAGAGGACTATTACTATGATCAGAGACCAAGGAGTCGAGGTCAAGTATGTTCCCAAACCCGCCTCCACTCAAGCCTGTGAAGTTAATTGCCTTACGAGAACTCAGTTGGACCAAGTACGAGTGGTATGCGAGTACCCGGATGTTTTTCCTAACAAACTGCCCGGAATGCCTCCCGACTGCGACATCGAGTTCATTATTGAACTAATGGCTGGGTCAAGACCCATCTATAAGAAGCCATATGGGATGGGGTCCGAGAGATTGGCAGAGTTGAAGAAACAACTGGCTGAGCAGCTCAGGAAAGGATTTATTCGCCCTAGTGCCTCTCCTTGGGGATCACGTGTTCTATTTGTATCCAATAAGGACGGGACTATCAGACTCTATGTTGACTACCGTTCCCTCAACGAGGTCACGATAAAGAACAAGTACTCCCCAAGATTGAGAACATGTTCGATCAGTTGAATGGTACCAAAGTATTCTCTGAGATCGATCTCAGGTCGGGGTACTACCAACTAAAGATCTGGCCCGAAGATATTCCGAAGACTGTGTTCGTAACCAGGTACGGCATGTACGAGTGCACAGTTATTTCATTTGGGTTAACCAATGCCCCAACCTACTTCATGTATATCATGAGCAAGGTCTTCATGGAGTATCTAGACAAGTTTGTCGTTGTCTTCATCGATGACATACTCATCTTCTCCAAGTCTGAAGAAGAGCATGAGCAACATTTGAGGATGGCGTTGGAAAAACTTAAAGAGTAGCAACTTTATGCCACGTTCAGAAAATGCGAGTTTTGGATGCATGAAGTTGGATTCTTTTGTCATGTCATGACGGCATATGGGTTGGTAGTCGATCGCACCAAAATCACATCAGAAACAAAGTGGGGTTCACCAACCAATGTGAAGGAAGTTAGAGGCTTCCTCGAACTCACGGGATACTACCGCAAGTTCGTTGAAGGATTCTCTAGCATTGCCCGACCTATGACTCAACTCTTGAAGAAGAGAAAAAAGTTTGAGTGGATGCCAAAATGCGAAGAAAGCTTCCACGAGCTCACTAAAAGGTTGATGACAGCTCCAATTCTGGACACTCCTGATATTCAAAAGGAGTTTGTGATATACTGCGATGCATCAAGGACAATGGCTCGGTTGTGTCTTGATGCAAGAAGGGAGGGTCGTGGCATATTTGTCTCGACAGATGTGTCCCCATGAGGAGAACTATGCCACCCACGATCTTAAGCTGGCAGTAGTAGTTCATGCGTTGAAAACATTGCGGAATTACCTTCTGGGGAAGCAATGTGAGATATACACCGACCACAAGTGTTTGAAGTATAATTTCACTGAATAGGAATTGAATATGAGGCAACGGAGATGGTTGGAATCAATTAAAGAGTATGACATCAGTTTTCAATACCACCCTGGAAAGGCCAACGTAGTAGCAGACGCCTTGAGACGGAAGGCTTGCACCTTGAATGATGTAATCAAGGAAAAGCTACCCTCCCTATATGAAGAACTTGAGAGATTGGGGTCGGAGCTAGTTGTACCAGGATTGCTGGCTAACCTTGAAGCGAATCCTACGCTGATGTACGATATTAAGGAGGCCCAAAAGGCACACGGGAGCATCGAAGGTATCAAGAAGAAGATCAAGGATGACAAGGCCCCAATATTCTCCATAGATGAGCAGGGAGTCGTGTGGTTTGGGAGCTGGATTTGTGTACCCAACAAAGCTTATCTCAAGAACCTGATCTTGCAAGAAGCACATGACACCCCATATTCTATTCACCCTGGAGGAACCAAGATGTACCAAGACCTCAAGGCAAGGTTCTCGTGGCATGGCATGAAGAGGGCAATAGCTCCAAATGTTGCTAAGTGCGACATATGCCACAGGGTCAAAGATGAGCGCCAGTGACCCGCTGGGCTGCTCCAACCTCTCAAGGTGCCAGAATGGAAGTGGGACAGAGTCTGGATGGACTTCGTCACCGATCTGCCCAGATCATATAAAGGACATGACTCCATTTGGGTCATTGTCGATCACGTGACCAAGGTGGCTCACTTCATTCCCGTCAACACCACCTATGATGGTAGCCAGCTAGCCAAACTCTACATCAACCGCATTGTGAGTCTTCATGGAGTTCCAAAGGAAATCGTGTCCGACCAGGGCACACAGTTCACCTCAAGATTCTGGAAGAAGTTTCAGAAGCCATGTGAACCAAGCTCTCCTTCAGCACTACCTTCCACTCTCAGACCGGCGGACAGACGGAATGAGTAAATCACATACAAGAGGATATGCTCCGCTCTTGTGTTTTGGCATATGGAGCCAAACTGGAGGATTGTTTGCCCTTCGCCGAGTTCTCCTATGACAAGAGTTATCAGTCCAGCCTCCAAATGGCACCATTTGAGGTATTCTATGGAGGCAAGTGCCGCACACCCTCAACTGGTCAGAAACCAGAGAAGGACTGATCTTTAGGTCGGACATCCTCCATGAAGCCGAAGAGGAAGTCCAATTTGTCAAGGAACGTGTGGAAACCGCTAAGTCACGATAGAAGAGTAATGCTGATACCCACCATCGTGAAGTGGAACTCAACACACGAGGCTACGTGTATGTCCGCGTCACACCTCTCAAGGAACGAAGCTTTTCCATGTCAAGGGGAAGCTCGCACCAAGATACGCTGGGCTCTTCAAGACCACCGCACGGCAAGGAGAAGTTCCTTACTGATACGTCCCAAACGTATCTATTTTTTCTGCTTGTTCCATGATCTTTTGGGTGACATTATTATATTATTTGCTACACTTTTATATCATTTTACACATATTTGGACTAACCTACTAACTCAGTGCACCTAGTGCTAGTTTCTATATGCTGATGTCTATTTTGTAGGGGCTTTTACCCAATTTTCCGAAGCCCAAAAAAATCCAAAAAAATATATAAAAAATTAGCGAAACAAAAGCTTGTGGGTTACCAAATGAGGGCCAGGGCCGCGCCAGGAGGTCGCCTGGGTGGGTCCCACCTCCTCCGGTGCCCTCCTTTGGCCTATTTTAGAGTCCCGATAAGAAACCCTCGCAGACTTTTTGGAATCGCAAATTTCTCCATCGTTCCGCCGCCTCAGCGCTTCCAAGATCGGGAGCGTCACGAGACCTCTTCCCGGCACCCTGCCGGAGGGAGGATTGACCTCCGAGAGCTTCTCCACCACCATGGACGCTTCCCGGACGTGTCGTGAGTAGTCCTCCTTGGACCATGAGTCCATGACCAGTAGCTATGTGATGTCTTCTCTCCAATCTTGTGCTTCAATGGTTAGTCCTTATGAGCTGCCCTACATGATCAAGGCATATATGCAATTCTCTTGCTATTGCTATGCTCGGTTTGTTGGGATCCTATGGATTATGAGATTATGTTCAGATTGTTATGAGTTATATATTTGATTATCCTTTTATATTATGTTCCTTAGTGATTCATGCAAGTTCTCCATTGCTTTTTATTACTTTGGCCAAGTAATAGATTGCAACTCCAAGAGGGAGCGTTATGCAGGATTGTGGGTTCATGCCCTTGTTGGGGAACGTCGTATGGGAAACAAAAATTTTCCTACGCGCACGAAGACCTATCATGGTGATGTCCATCTATGAGAGGGGATATTCGATCTACGTACCCTTGTAGATCACACAGCAGAAGCGTTTAGAAACGCGGTTGATGTAGTGGAACGTCCTCACGTCCCTCGATCCGCCCCGTGAACCGTCGTGTGATCAGTCCCACGATCTAGTGCGGAACGGACGGCACCTCCGCGTTCATCACACGTATAGCTCGACGATGATCTCGGCCTTCTTGATCCAGCAAGAGAGACGGAGAGGTAGATGAGTTCTCTGGTAGCATGAGGGTGCTCCGGAGGTTGGTGGTGATCTTATCTTAGGAGGGCTCCGCCCGAGCTCCGCAGAAACGCGATCTAGAGGTAAAACCGTGGAGATATGTGGTCGGGCTGCCGTGGCAAAGTTGTCTCAAATCAGCCCTAAAACCTCTGTATATATAGGGGGAAGAGGGGGAGCCTTGCCTTGGGGTCCAAGGACCCCCAAGGAGTTCGGCCTAGCCAAGGGGTGTAACCCTCCCCTTCCAAACCGAGTCCAACTAGGTTTGGAAGGAGGAGTCCTTCCCCCTTTTCCCACCTCCTCTTTTTTTTCTTTTCTCTTTGATTTTCTTCCTATGGCGCATAGGGCCTTCTTGGGCTGTCCCACCAGCCCACTAAGGGCTGGTGCACCACCCCCAAGGCCTATGGGCTTCCCCGGGGTGAGTTGCCCCCCCGGTGAACACCCGGAACCCATTCGTCATTCCCGGTACATTCCTGGTAACTCCGAAAACCTTCCGGTAATCAAATGAGGTCATCCTATATATCAATCTTCATTTCCGAACCATTCCGGAAACCCTCGTGACGTCCGTTATCTCATCCGGAACACCGAACAACATCTGGTAACCAACCATATAACTCAAATATGCATAAAAGGTTGATGACAGCTCCAATTCTGGACACTCCTGATATTCAAAAGGAGTTTGTGATATACTGCGATGCATCAAGGACAATGGCTCGGTTGTGTCTTGATGCAAGAAGGGAGGGTCGTGGCATATCTGTCTCGACAGATGTGTCCCCATGACGAGAACTATGCCACCCACGATCTTAAGCTAGCAGTAGTAGTTCATGCGTTGAAAACATTACGGAATTACCTTCTGGGGAAGCATTGTGAGATATACACCGACCACAAGAGTTTGAAGTATATTTTCACTGAATAGGAATTGAATATGAGGCAACGGAGATGGTTGGAATCAATTAAAGAGTATGACATCAGTTTTCAATACCACCCTGGAAAGGCCAACGTAGTAGCAGACGCCTTGAGACGGAAGGCTTGCACCTTGAATGATGTAATCAAGGAAAAGCTACCCTCCCTATATGAAGAACTTGAGAGATTAGGGTTGGAGCTAGTTGTACCAGGATTCCTGGCTAACCTTGAAGCGAATCCTACGCTGATGTACGATATTAAGGAGGCCCAAAAGGCACACGGGAGCATCGAAATTATCAAGAAGAAGATCAAGGATGACAAGGCCCCAATATTCTCCATAGATGAGCAGGGAGTCGTGTGGTTTGGGAGCTGGACTTGTGTACCCAACAAAGCTTATCTCAAGAACCTGATCTTGCAAGAAGCACATGACACCCCATATTCTATTCACCCTGGAGGAACCAAGATGTACCAAGACCTCAAGGCAAGGTTCTCGTGGCATGGCATGAAGAGGGAAATAGCTTCGAATGTTGCTAAGTGTGACATATGCCACAGGGTCAAAGATGAGCACCAGCGACCCGCTGGGTTGCTCCAACCTCTCAAGGTGCCAGAATGGGAGTGGGACAGAGTCTGGATGGACTTCGTCACCGATCTGCCCAGATCATATAAAGGACATGACTCCATTTGGGTCATTGTCGATCACGTGACCAAGGTGGCTCACTTCATTCCCGTCAACACCACCTATGATGGTAGCCAGCTAGCCAAACTCTACATCAACCGCATTGTGAGTCTTCATGGAGTTCCAAAGGAAATCGTGTCCGACCAGGGCACACAGTTCACCTCAAGATTCTGGAAGAAGTTTCAGAAGCCATGTGAACCAAGCTCTCCTTCAGCACTACCTTCCGCTCTCAGACCGGCGGACACACGGAATGAGTAAATCACATACAAGATGATATGCTCCGCTCTTGTGTTTTGGCATATGGAGCCAAACTGGAGGATTGTTTGCCCTTTGCCGAGTTCTCCTATGACAAGAGTTATCAGTCCAGCCTCCAGATGGCACCATTTGAGGTATTCTATGGAGGCAAGTGCCGCACACCCTCAACTGGTCAAAAACCAGAGAAGGACTGATCTTTAGGTCGGACATCCTCCATGAAGCCGAAGAGGAAGTCCAATTTGTCAAGGAACGTGTGGAAACCGCTAAGTCACGACAGAAGAGTAATGCTGATACCCACCATCGTGAAGTGGAATTCAACACACGAGGCTACGTGTATCTCCGCGTCACACCTCTCAAGGAACGAAGCTTTTCCATGTCAAGGGGAAGCTCGCACCAAGATGCGCTGGGCTCTTCAAGACCACCGCACGGCAAGGAGAAGTTCCTTACTGATACGTCCCAAACGTATCTATTTTTCTGCTTGTTCCATGATCTTTTGGGTGACATTATTATATTATTTGCTACACTTTTATATCATTTTACACATATTTGGACTAACCTACTAACTCAGTGCACCTAGTGCTAGTTTCTATATGTTGATGTCTATTTTGTAGGGGCTTTTACCCAATTTTCCGAAGCCCAAAAAAATCCAAAAAAATATATGAAAAATTAGCGAAACAAAAGCTTGTGGATTACCAAAGGAGGCCAGGGCCGCGCCAGGAGGTCGCCTGGGTGGGTACCACCTCCTCCGGTGCCCTCCTTTGGCCTATTTTAGAGTCCCGAGAAGAAACCCTCGCAGACTTTTTGGAATCGCAAATTTCTCCATCGTTCCGCCGCCTCAGCGCTTCCAAGATCGTTGATGTAGTGGAACGTCCTCACATCCCTCGATCCGCCCCACGAACCGTCGTGTGATCAGTCCCACGATCTAGTGCGGAACGGACGGCACCTCCGCGTTCATCACACGTACAGCTCGACGATGATCTCGGCCTTCTTGATCCAGCAAGAGAGATGGAGAGGTAGATGAGTTCTCTGGTAGCATGACGGTGCTCCGGATGTTGGTGGTGATCTTATCTTAGCAGGGCTCCGCCCGAGCTCCGCAGAAACGCGATCTAGAGGTAAAACCGTGGAGATATGTGGTCGGGCTGCCGTGGCAAAGTTGTCTCAAATCAGCCCTAAAACCTCTGTATATATAGGGGGAAGAGGGGGAGCCTTGCCTTGGGGTCCAAGGACCCCCAAGGAGTTCGGCCTAGCCAAGGGGTGCAACCCTCCCCTTCCAAACCGAGTCCAACTAGGTTTGGAAGGAGGAGTCCTTCCCCCTTTTCCCACCTCCTCTTTTTTTTCTTTTCTCTTTGATTTTCTTCCTATGGCGCATAGGGCCTTCTTGGGCTGTCCCACCAGCCCACTAAGGGCTGGTGCGCCACCCCCAAGGCCTATGGGCTTCCCCGGGGTGAGTTGCCCCCCCCGGTGAACACCCGGAACCCATTCGTCATTTCCGGTACATTCCTGGTAACTCCGAAAACCTTCCGGTAATCAAATGAGGTCATCCTATATATCAATCTTCATTTCCGGACCATTCCGGAAACCCTCGTGACGTCCGTTATCTCATCCGGGACACCGAAAAACATCCGGTAACCAACCATATAACTCAAATACGCATAAAACAACGTCGAACCTTAAGTGTGCAGACCCAGCGGGTTCGAGAACTATGTAGACATGACCCGAGAGACTCCTCGGTCAATATCCAATAGCGGGACCTGGATGCCCATATTGGATCCTACATATTCTACGAAGATCTTATCGTTTGAACCTCAGTGCCAAGGATTCATATAATCCCATATGGCATTCCCTTTGTCCTTCGGTATGTTACTTGCCCGAGATTCGATCGTGAGTATCCGCATACCTATTTCAATCTCGTTTACCGGCAAGTCTCTTTACTCGTTCTGTAATACAAGATCCCGCAACTTACACTAAGTCACATTGCTTGCAAGGCTTGTGTGTGATGTTGTATTACCAAGTGGGCCCCGAGATACCTCTCCGTCACACGGAGTGACAAATCCCAGTCTCGATCCATACTAACTCCACGAACACCTTCGGAGATACCTGTAGAGCATCTTTATAGTCACCCAGTTACGTTGCGACGTTTGATACACACAAAGCATTCCTCCGCTGTCAGTGAGTTATATGATCTCATGGTCATAGGAACAAATACTTGACACGCAGAAAACAGTAGCAACAAAATGACACGATCAACATGCTACGTCTATTAGTTTGGGTCTAGTCCATCACATGATTCTCCTAATGATGTGATCCCATTATCAAGTGACAACACTTGCCTATGGTCAGGAAACCTTGACCATCTTTGATCAACGAGCTAGTCAACTAGAGGCTTACTAGGGACAGTGTTTTGTCTATGTATCCACACATGCATTGTGTTTCCAATCAATACAATTGTAGCATGGATAATAAACGATTATCATGAACTAAGAAATATAATAATAACTAATTTATTATTGCCTCTAGGGCATATTTCCAACAGTCTCCCACTTGCACTAGAGTCAATAATCTAGCTCACATCACCATGTGATTCCAACGAATCCAACACCCATATAGTTATGGTGTCTGATCACGTCTTGCTCGTGAGAGAGGTTTTAGTCAACGGTTCTGAAACTTTCAGATCCATGCGTTCTTTACAAATCTTTATGTCATCTTATAGATGCTGCTACTACGTGCTATTCGGAAATACTCCAAATATCTACTCTACTATACGAATCCGTTTCACTACTCATAGTTATTCGGATTAGTGTCAAAGCTTGCATCGACGTAACCCTTTACGACGAACTCTTCAACCACCTCCATAATCGAGAAAATTTCCTTAGTCCATTAGTTACTAAGGATAAATTTTGACCGCTGCTAGTGATTCAATCATGGATCACTTTCTGTACCCAGCATGGCATACTTTAGAGTCTACGGCTAAGGCATAGAAGATGACCTTCGTCTATTCTCTTTATTCTTCCGTGGTCGAGTTTTGAGTCTTACTCAAATTCACACCTTACAACGCAACCAAGAACTCCTTCTTTGCTGATCTATTTTGAACTCCTTCAAAAACTTGTCAAGGCATGCATCTTGTTGAAACTTCCATTAAGCGCTTTCGATCTATCTCCATAGATCTTTGATGCTCAACGTTCAAGTAGCTCAATCCAGGTATTCCTTTGAAAACTCCTTTCAAACAACCTTGTATGCTTTACAGAAATTCTACATTACTTTTGATCCACAATATGTCAACCACATATACTTATCAGAAATTCTATAGTGCTCACACTCACTTCTTTGGAAATACAAGTTTCTCACAAACTTTGTACAAACCCAAAATCTTTGATCATCTCATCAAAGTTTATATTCCAACTCCGAGATGCTTGCACCAGTCCATTGAAGGATCACTGGAGCTTGTATACTTGCTAGTATCTTTAGGATCGACAAAACCTCCTGGTTGTATCACATACAATGTTTGCTCAAGGAAACCGTCGAGGAAACAATGTTTTGACATCCTATGTGCAATATTTCATAAATAATGCAGCAACTACTAACATAATTCTAACAAACTTTCAGCATTGCTACGAGTGAGAAAGCCTCATCATAGTCAACTTTTTGATCTTGTCGGAAACATCTTTGCGACAAGTCAAGCTTTTCTTAATAGTGACTTATCACCATCATTGTCTGTCTTCCTTTTAAAGATCCATCTTTACTCAATAGTCCTATGACCATCAAGTAGTTCTTCCAAAGTCTACACTTTGTTTTCATACATGGATCCTCTCTCGGATTTCATGGCTTCCAGCCATTTGTCGGAATCCGGGCCCACCATTGCTTCCTTCATAACTCGTAGGTTCATTGTTGCTCAACAACATGACCTCCAAGACAGGGTTACCGTACCACTCTGCAGTAGTACGTGACCTTGTCAACCTACGAGGCTTGTAGTAACTTGATCCGATGCTGGATGATCACCATCATCAGCTTCCACTTCAATTGGTGTAGGCGCCACAGGAACAACTTCCTGCGCCCTGCTACACACTGGTTGAAGTGATGGTTCAATAACCTCATCAAGTTCTACCACCCTCCCACTCAATTCTTTCGAGAGAAACCTTTCCTCGAGAAAGGATCCGTTTCTAGAAACAAACACTTTGCTTTTGGATCTGAGATAGGAGATGTACCCAACTGTTTCAGAAATCTTATGAAGATGCATTTATCCGCTTCGGGTTCGAGCTTATCAGACTGAAACTTTTTCACATAAGTGTCGAAGCCCCAAACTTTCAAGAAACGACAGTTTAGATTTCTCTAAACCTCAATCTATACTGTGTCATCTCAACGGAAATACGTGGTGCCCTATTTAAAGTGAATGCGGTTGTCTCTAATGCATAACCCATAAACGATAGTGGTAATTCGATAAGAGACATCATAGCATGCACCATACCAAATAGTGCGTGGCTATGACGTTCAGACACATCATCCCACTATGATGTTCCAGGTGGCGTGAACTGCGAAACAATTTCCACATTGTCTTAACTGCGTACCAAAACTCGTAACTCAGATATTCATTTCTATGATCATATCGTAGACAGTTTATCTTTTCGTTACAACGAACTTCACTCTGAAACAGAATTGAACCTTTCAATATTTCAGACTTGTGATTCATTAAGTAAATACTCTTGTATCTACTCAAATCATCATTGAAGTAACAACATAATGATATTCACTGCGTGCCTTAGCACCCATTGGACTGCATACATCAAAATGTATCACTTCCAACAAGTTACTATATTGTTTCATCTCAATGAAAACAAGGCCTTGCTCATGTGGTATGATTTGCATGTCACTAGTGATTCAAAATCAAGTGAGTACAAAGATCCATCATCATGGAGCCTCTTCATGCAATTTATAACAACATGACTCAAGCGGCAGTGCCACAAGTAAGTGGTACTATCATCATTACCTCGTGTCTTTTGGCACCAATATTATGAACATGTGTAACACTACGATCGAGATTCAATAAACCATTGAAGGTGATTATTCAAGCAAACGGAGTAACCATTATTCTCTTTAAATGAATAATCGTATTGCAATAAACACGATCCAATCATGTTCATGCTTAACACAAGCACCAAATAACAATTATTTTGGTTTAACACCAATCCCAATGGTAGAGGGAGCGTGCGACGTTTTGATCATATCAATCTTGGAAACACTTCCAACACGTATCGTCACCTCGCCTTTAGCTAGTCTCCGTTTACGCCGTAGCTATCATTCTGTGTTACTAATCACTTAGCAACCGAACCGGTATCAATACCCTCATGCTACTAGGAGTACTAGTAAAGTACACATCAACATCATGTATATCAAATATACTTCTTTCGACTTTTGCCAGCCTTCTTATCTACCAAGTATATAGAGTTGCTCCGCCTCAGTGACTATTACCCTCATTACAGAAGCACTTAGTCTCGGGTTTGGGTTTAATCTTGGGTCTCTTCATTAGTGTAGCAACTGTTTTGCCGTTTCATGAAGTATCCCTTCTAGCCATTGCCTTTCTTGAAACTTAGTGGTTTTACCAACCATCAACTATTGATGCTCCTTCTTGATTTCTACTTTCGCAGTGTCAAACATCGTGAATCGCTCAAGGATCATTGTATCTATCCTTGATATGTTATAGTTCAACATGAAGCTCTCACAGCTTGGTGGCAGTGACTTTGGAGAACCATCACTATCTCATCTGGAAGATTAACTCCCACTTGATTCAAGCGATTGTCGTACTCAGACAATCTGAGCACACGCTCAACGATTGAGCTTTTCTCCTTTACTTTGTGGACAAAGAATCTTGTTGGAGGTCTCGTACCTCTTAACAAGGGCACCAGCATGAAATCACAATTTCATCTCTTTGGAACATCACTTATGTTCCGTGACGTTTCAAAACATTTTCGGCGCCTTGCTTCTAAGCCATTAAGTATTTTGCACTGAACTATCGTGTAGTCATCAGAGACGTGTATGTCGGATGTTCACAACATCCATAGACGACGCTCGAGGTGCAGCACATCGGGTGGTGCATTAAGGACATAAGCCTTCTGCGCAGCAACGAGGACAATCCTCGGTTTTACAGACTCAGTCTGCAAAGTTTGCTACTATCAACTTTCAACTAAATTTTCTCTAGGAACATATAAAAATAGTAGAGCTATAGCGCAAGCTACATCGTAATTCGCAAAGACCATTAGACTATGTTCATGACAATTAGTTAAATTTAATCATATTACTTAAGAACTCCCACTCAAAAAGTACATCTCTCTAGTCATTTGAGTGGTACATGATCCAAATCCACTATCTCAAGTACGATCATCACGTGAGTCGAGAATAGTTTCAGTGGTAAGCATCTCTATGCTAATCATATCAACTATACGATTCATGCTCGACCTTTCGGTCTCATGTGTTCCGAGGCCATGTCTGCACATGCTAGGCTCATCAAGCTTAACCCGAGTGTTCTGCGTGTGCAACTCTTTTGCACCCGTTGTATGTGAACGTTGAGTCTATCACACCCGATCATCACGTGGTGTCTCGAAACAAAGAACTGTCGCAACGGTGCACAGTCGGGGAGAACACAATTTCGTCTTGAAATTTTAGTGAGAGATCACCTCATAATGCTACCGTCGTTCTAACCAAAATAAGGTGCATAAAAGGATTAACATCACATGCAATTCATAAGTGACATGATATGGCCATCATCATGTGCTTCTTGATCTCCATCACCAAAGCACCGGCACGATCTTCTTGTCACCGGCTTCACACCATGAGCTTCATCATCATGATCTCCATCAACGTGTCGCCATCGGGGTTGTCGTGCTACTCATGCTATTACTACTAAATCTACATCCTAGCAATATAGTAAACGCATCTGCAAGCCCAAACGTTCGTTTAAAGACAACCCTATGGCTCCTGCCGGTTGCCGTACCATCGGCGTGCAAGTCGATATTATCTATTACAACATGATCATCTCATACATCCAATATATCACATCACATCGTTGGCCATATCACATCACAAGCATACCCTGCAAAAACAAGTTAGACGTCATCTAATTTTGTTGTTGCATGTTTTACGTGGTGACCATGGGTATCTAGTAGGATCGCATCTTACTTACGCAAACACCACAACGGAGATATATGAGTTGCTATTTAACCTCATCCAAGGACCTCCTCGGTCAAATTCGATTCAACTAAAGTTGGAGAAACTGACACTTGCCAGTCATCTTTGAGCAACTGGGTTACTCGTAGCGATGAAACCAGTCTCTCGTAAGCGTACGAGTAATGTCGGTCCAAGCCGCTTCAATCCAACAATACCGCGGAATCAAGAAAAGACTAAGGAGGGCAACAAAACGCACATCACCGCCCACAAAAACTTTTGTGTTCTACTCGAGAAGACATCTACGCATGAACCTAGCTCATGATGCCACTGTTGGGGAACGTCGTATGGGAAACAAAAATTTCCTACGCGCACGAAGACCTATCATGGTGATGTCCATCTACGAGAGGGGATATTCGATCTACGTACTCTTGTAGATCGCACAGCAAAAGCATTAAGAAACGCGGTTGATGTAGTGGAACGTCCTCACGTCCCTCGATCCGCCCCGCAAACCGTCCTGCGATCACTCCCACGATCCAGTGCCGAACGGACGGCACCTCCGCGCTCAGCACACGTACAGCTCGACGATGATCTCGGCCTTCTTGATCCAGCAAGAGAGACGGAGAGGTAGATGAGTTCTCCGGCAGCGTGATGGAGCTCCGGAGGTTGGTGGTGATCTTATCTCACTAGGGCTCCGCCCGAGCTCCGCAGAAACGCGATCTATAGGTAAAACCGTGGAGATATGTGGTCGGGCTGCCGTGGCAAAGTTGTCTCAAATCAGCCCTAAAACCTCCGTATATATAGGGGGAAGAGGGGGAGCCTTGCCTTGGGGTCCAAGGACACCCAAGGAGTTCGGCCGAGCCAAGGGGGGCAACCCTCCCCTTCCAAACCGAGTCCAACTAGGTTTGGAAGGAGGAGTCCTTCCCCCTTTTCCCACCTCCTCTTTTTTTTTATTTTCTCTTTGATTTTCTTCCTATGGCGCATAGGGCCTTCTTGGGCTGTCCCACCAGCCCACTAAGGGCTGGTGCGCCACCCCCAAGGCCTATGGGCTTCTCCGGGGTGGGTTGCCCCCCCCCCCCCCCGGTGAACACCCGGAACCCATTCGTCATTCCCGGTACATTCCCGGTAACTCCGAAAACCTTCCGGTAATCAAATGAGGTCATCTTATATATCAAACTTCGTTTCCGGACCATTCCGGAAACCCCCGTGACGTCCGTGATCTCATCCGGGACTCCGAACAACATTCGGTAACCAACCATATAACTCAAATACGCATAAAACAACGTCGAACCTTAAGTGTGCAGACCCTGCGGGTTCGAGAACTATGTAGACATGACCCGAGAGATTCCTCGGTCAATATCCAATAGCGGGACCTGGATGCCCATATTGGATCCTACATATTCTACGAAGATCTTATCGTTTGAACCTCAGTGCCAAGAATTCATATAATCCCGTATGTCATTCCCTTTGTCCTTCGCTATGTTACTTGCCCGAGATTCGATCGTCAGTATCCGGATACCTATTTCAATCTCGTTTACCGGCAAGTCTCTTTACTCGTTCCGTAATACAAGATCCCGCAACTTACACTAAGTCACATCGCTTGCAAGGCTTGTGTGTGATGTTGCCCCGAGATACCTCTCCGTCACACGGAGTGACAAATCCCAGTCTCGATCCATACTAACTCAACGAACACCTTCGGAGATACCTGTAGAGCAGCTTTATAGTCACCCAGTTACGTTGCGACGTTTGATACACACAAAGCATTCCTTCGGTGTCAGTGAGTTATATGATCTCATGGTCATAGGAACAAATACTTGACACGCAGAAAACTGTAGCAACAAAATGACACGATCAACATGCTACGTCTATTAGTTTGGATCTAGTCCATCACATGATTCTCCTAATGATGTGATCCCCTTATCAAGTGACAACACTTGCCTATGGTCAGGAAACCTTGACCATCTTTGATCAACGAGCTAGTCAACTAGAGGCTTACTAGGGACAATGTTTTGTCTATGTATCCACACATGCACTGTGTTTCCAATCAATACAATTATAGCATGGATAATAAACGATTATCATGAACTAAGAAATATAATAATAACTAATTTATTATTGCCTCTAGGGCATATTTCCAACAGCCCTTTGATGTCTAGCTTGAGTGACAGGAACATGAGACTAGGGGATGTGCTTGTTGCCACCAGGGAGAAAACAACGGTGCTTGTGACCACGGTTGCAAGGATTGTTTACCTTACGCATAGTTCGTTAATGCAGTTGTCCGTTGCTTTGAGTTTACACTTTGGGTGGGGCTCGCAACTTAATACCTCAGAGATGTTTTGGATAGATATCTCAGGGTGGATGATTAGTAAGTAGATGCTGATGAATAAATGGTTCACTTGTCTTGGCGTACTGCCCATTACTATTGAACCTCTAACTATCAAGTAGCATAATTAGCATTGCGGTGCGATCATAATTCTATCAATTGCCCGACTGTGATTTGTTTACCCAAGCATAGTTGTTTATAGTATTTTGTGAGAGAGACATCACTAGTGAACGGCATGTGACTCCGGTCCATATCACCGTCATTGTTTACACCTCCATCATTTACCGCTTTCATTTACTTTTTCGTTGCAATCGCTATTCCCTTCCCGCTTGTGTTTTGATTCTTTGCAAACTACACGGCCGGAGAGATTGTCAACCTCTTTGTACTCGTTGAGAGCAAATTTATTTGTTGTGTGTGCAGGTCCACATCTTCTGCTAGAGCCAGGGTGGAAGACACCTACTTATTGAGCCTAGGAGTCCTCCTGGTTCAATAAACCTTACAGTCTCCGTGTAAGGGAAATCTGTTGCTGACTACATCTCCACCTTCCACTTGGGGTATCCAATGAGGAGCAAGAAGTATATCCATCAACTCGTCATCATTTACCAGCTGGAGCTACCTTCCGAGCTTTCTGGTGTGCATAACATCTTCCACGTGTCACAACTCCGAGAGTGCCTCGAGGTTGCCAACTATCCGAACCGCTACAAGGACATCAATCATCACGTCATCGACCTTCAGCCAAACCTTACTTATCGCGAGAAACCGATCTACATCCTGGATGAAGCCGATCATCACACTCGAAGCCATACCATCAAGTACTTCAAAGTCCACTCGAGCAACCACACCGAGGCAGAAGCAACATGGGAGCGTGAAGACTACCTCGGATCCAAGTTCCCTTATCTTTTTAGCACTTAGCCTAGGAATCTCGGGGACGCGATTCATGTAAGGGGGTACGTCTGTCAAACCCTGTGTTTGTACCACTTTGCCACTTCCCGTTTTACACAATTTGGAACCAATTAAAACTTTTTGAGTGATTGAGATGATCGAATTGGTTGTAACTTGCTTATGTGCTTAATTGTGTTTTAGCTCACCAAAACAACTTTCTGTCAAAAGCTTCTATCTTTGACCCAAACCTTTGCCCAATGATCGTGCCATGTGTATAGGACCAGGAACTATTTTTTATAAAATATTATTCTAACAAAAAGCCCTTCATTCGTTTTAAAGCTTCAAACCCATGAATTGGGATATGCACTACAAATCCCTAATTTAGGAGAGATGTTTTTCTCGAAATATTTTTTTGATTCTATTATTAAAATAACTTTCCAAAACCACAAAATAATTATTTTAAAAGTTGTTTTCCTATTTTATTTAAATGCCCTTTCCTAAGGCCATAAATGGTATTTCATAGGGAAAAATTATTTTCCTACCTTAGAAATATTTGAGAAAATTTAGGGAAACTCAGAGGACATGTATTTTCCATATATGTGAGTTTCAACACATGGTCATGTTCAAAGTAATGGGCGAAACCCCTCAAAACCCTTTCTTCCTATTCTAGGCGTTTGGAATATTTACAAAGGAAATATTCTCAATAAATCCCAGGAAAATTCTGGCATTTCCTACATGTTATATGAGATGACTCTGTAGGGTTTCATCCTCACCCAAGTTGATTTGATCCACCAAATAAACCCAAAACCCTTCCTGTCCAGAACCAAGTTGGAACAACTCTGCATTGCCAAGTTTGCCCAATTGTTCTCAAACTCTGCACGAGTGATCCAACCCCCAAATAAGGATGCCACACCAAAATGTGCATTTGTGGGAGCTGGTTTACTCACCTTGGTTCACAGAAACCTGATTTTGCCCATTTCTAGGGTTTTCCATGTCTACATTGCCAACCTTGCTCAAATGAGCTCAAACTTGGTGAATCCTACTATTTTTACCCTGAATTTAATCCTATCAATTCTCACTGCTTTCGGTGGAGTTTAACATACTCAAAACAGCTACTTTCATCCCTTCCACTCACTTCCTTCACTCCAAACTTTAATCACACGTTTATGTGTTAGCCCCATATCTGCAGCCGAAAGCCCCATCTCTAACTAATCGTGGAGAAATACAAAATCCCCAATTTCCTTTATGGTTCATCACTTGCAGAGGCTTCCCCTCACTTTTGCTTTAACCTTCACGTCGCCCCTCAGCTCCAAAGTATCCCAGGAGCATCTCCAAAGCACCCAGGCACTACTAGACATGGTGGGGGTTCCCCAGAGCACACCAACATGCCGTGGCATGCCAAAAATACGCTCTGGACGCGCCACAGTGCATGCCTGAGCCAGAGGAGGCTATCCACGGCCAGACCTCGCCCCCACAGGTTGTCTGGCTTTGACTGCCTCGACGACCGGAGCCAGCGCCGCGTCAAGCCCCTCCTCTCTCCCTTTCTGCTGCACTTGGCGACGCGTGCCCGCTTGCGCCGAAGCGGTCAGGTGGCGCTTGCCACCGCGACACGCCATAGAGCTAGCCCCACTCCTCCTCAAACCTCCATATAGGCGTAGACCTCACCCACGAAGGACATAAACTGATTCTCGATACGTTTCCCCTCCTCTAGCCATTGCCATGACCTCGCCGGCGGACCACCCTTGGGTGGACTGCACCCCACCTATATAAAGGCCATCCCGGCCTCTCTCCCCCTCTCTCCCCTCTCCCACCTTCAATCAACGACCCCTTCACTCCACTCGAGCTCCCCAAGCACCAGTGCGCGAGATCAACCGAGGCGCTGCCGCATCAGGGATCCGTCGATCTCGGGACACAGGCCTGCTCCGGTCTCCATTCCACCTCCATCGTGACCATAGCAAGCTCTACCTTCAGCCCCGCCGCTTTCCCACTCAATTCCCATCACTGAGCGTCGGTACCAAGGACCTCCTGATGCCCTCTGCTGAGACATTCTTGTCAACGGCGACTCTGACCACCTCAGCCAGTTCCTCAAACTTCACCTGAATGGCGGGAGCACGAGGAGTCCATTCCTATGCTCATCTCCCCTTGGCATCGACGGAGCTGACGCCGGTGAGATCCTCCTCCTTCTCTCGCGAGGTTGAAGACGGCGCTGATAGGGTGGCCCCACGTGTCGGCGACAGTCTCTCTTGCTCTTTCCCTCTTGTAGTCACTAGCCACTAGGACCCACGCGTCAGGTTCAAACCTGATAGGGCGCGCACGTCTCGGCTAACTGGCTGGCTTGCTGGTTGGCTGGCTGGGCCGGCCCAACTGCTGATCGTGTCTCGGCTAACGGTGTTAGGCTGTTTTCCTTTTTCCATTTTTTTGGATTTTGCAAAAATTCCACGCAGAGAAATATTCCCCCAAATCTAATTATTCTTCCACAATAAATCTTGTAAAAATATGTAGAATTTAATAAAACTATTTGTGTATTTTTTACAAAAACTTCTATACGCAAATTTATTTTAAAACCTAGTTTTGATCATATTTAGCCTCTGTTAAAATATATTCAAAAAGATTTTTCACACCAAAGCCAGGAACAAATATATTTAGATGTGAAGTTAGTATTTTATAGAATGGGTTAACATTTTAGGAGTGAGTTTTGTGCTCTGTTTTTGTTGTGGTTCTTATTATTTCTATTACTATCGCGACGATAAATCACGTGTTTGATAAAGGTGTTGGACCTGAAGACTTCGAAGACCCCGGAGAGTTTGCACACCAAGGCAAGCAACCCTTTGACCATTCCTAAGAAACTTTTACTTGCATGTCATATGATGCCTTACTTATGCATATGTCCCTGTTGGATCGGAGACCCCCTTTTCTGTTGGGTTGTCCCCGAAGAACACCTCGTTGAAACTTGCATTTGGGCATGACCCTACCACCTATGAGGGTTGTGCATGTGGGATGTAGTTAGTTGTTAGTAGTTGCTACACAAGAAGGGATGGGTATATGCATGGTAACTGTCGGATTCCGGGCTCCGGAAACCCTAAGGATTCAAACTCAGGGGCGCGCGTGGAGACCACGTAGCAGATTCGATCCCTAGGATCGCTACTTGGTGGGTAAGGCGGAGAACTCACGCGACAGTGTGGGAGACAAGGAGCATGATAGTTTACCCAGGTTCGGTCCACTGGGAAGGATAAAACCCTACTCCTACTTTGGTGGATTGCCTCTCGTGGAGATTGGTGAATGAGCTAGTACAGTGTTCTTCGGCCTCCTGAGGTTAGATGGCCTTAGCGGTGTGATGATGGTGGGTGAACAGCTAGGGTTCCGATCACCCCTACGAAACAACATATCCTCTATATATTGCGGCGGCCACGTTCCTCTTCCATTATTGTTTCGGTGGGAAGGAATCCTACAACGGCCAATTTTAAAGGGGGGCAGGGAAACGTGCTCCCCTGTCCAAAGGTGTTCTTCGCCTGCAAAGTGGCTGCCCGCCCTGCAGGGATGACGTGTGCCCTGTTCGCGGGCGGCGGTGTCTCGGTTGCACCGAAGTGGAAACCTTTGGAAGATGTTTTCAGGTCCCGCGTACGTCCTTGCCCCCTTTGCACCAAAGGGGGAGTTGCGTTGCTCTGTCATCTACGGTTCGCATGTCCTCCTTCTGCGTCATCCGTGACTCTCGAGGCTGGGCCTTGCCTCGGAATGTCCGTCGCTCTGGGGGCTCCTGAGGAGGCCCCTGCGGTTCTCGATGTCGTTCCTCCTCGCGAGGCTTGGCCCCTCACGAGGGCCTTGTCGAGCCTGCTGGTGATTGATCGATGAAGCGGGCCAGCCCTGGGCCGCAGACAGGCAAGTCTGGGTACCCCCGTTCCAAGAACGCCTACAGTAGCCCCTGGGCCCAAGGCGCGCCCGGGCTGGCTTCCTAGCGAAGCCTTGGAGGCAGCCTGAAGCGTCGCGTGCCCTAAATGTCTACGGACCAGGCTTCACACGCGCCGCGCAGCCAAGTGGCAAGACTCTAGTTCCCGAGGCGCCCGAAGCTGTGCCTGGTCAAATTGATGCGACGCCTGGATAGGACGCCAGCCATCATTGCTACTTGGGGGCGACGGCTGTACACACGCCACGCGGGCGCGTTCCCTCACGAATTGTGTAGGCCCGGGGGCGCGAAGGGACGCTGGCCTGCTCTCGGGATCCTATTTAACCCGGTGAGGGCGATAAGGCTTGCGTTGCCTCAGTCTTCTTCGCCTTCCACCTTGAGCCCTCCACTCTCCCAGCATGGTGCCGGTGAGGAGAATCTCTGCTGCCGATATGGGGAAGGCGTCTCGCGAAGGTATTGCTGCTCCACCTACCAAGAGGGGGTGTGGGCGCCCTCAGAAGTACGCGGCTGCGCCGACAGCGGCCTCCGGTGGGCGCGGCTGCTGTTCCGTCGACCCGGGGATCACCATCGGCGGCGATGGCGGGGCGTCGACTGGTGCGGGTACCCGTACCGGTCGTAGTGGGAGGTCGGTGATGGCCACCCGGTCGCCTCGCTCGCGGCTCCACTCTGCCAATACGGCGATGGAGTTCATGACATGGGTGGAGAGGTCGGAAATTACTTGGCTCTAGCTTCCGAACTTCTTCGCGAAGGCACTTCCGACCGACGGGTGCCGGGGCCTCTGGTTGCAAGCCGCCGGCTCCTGCGGCGGGGCATCCATGGTGGAGGTTGAGGTGACCCTCGATGGTTACGTTTATATGAACCACGGGTGGCAGACCTTCGTCCACGCCCGAGGCCTGAAGCGGAGGCGCTACCTCCACTTCAAGTATGATGGGGAGGCGATGCTCTTCGTCAAGATCTTTGGGGTTGAGGGCGCCAGCCGTGGCTGTCCCGTAGACGAGCCCGTCTCTGATGGCGGACGCTGCTCCTCCAACAGCGACGACACCTCCTCTGGTAGGAGCCCGAGTAACATTAGCAACAGCAGTTATGACGAGCTGCCTCGCCGCCGTGCCACAGCTCCTGGGAGGATACCGCAAGCGCGGCGCCGCCCGTCTGCTCCTGCGGTGCCTGTGAAGGAGGTGGAGGACATGGGCTGAGTGTCGGCGTGCGGGTGCCGGGCGTCGGCGGTTGCAACCCTCCTCTGGTTCCCCATCGCTAGGTGTCCCCTCCTTGGTTTTGATCATGCATCCGTGGAAAGAGAGATAGGCCCTTCGGGCGTGTAATGGATTTGGGCGGCCGCCCCCTTTTGTTAGTGATGTTGCTTCTCTGCTGGTTTGGATACTTAGCTTGGTATGCTTGTGGTGAACTCCTTTGTTGTAATGCATGACAGTTGTCGTGGTTTTGTCACGGCAAATGTCCTCGTGAAAGGACTTAGAGATGGAGCCATGGCACCTTGGTGGCGACTTGAAGGGGGTGAGCAAAAGCGAGACTCATATTTACCCAGGTTCGGCCCCTCGTGAGGAGGTAAAAGCCTACGTCCTGCTATGTGTGGATTAATGGTGGTTTCGATTACAAGGAGGGCGAAACTCGCGTGACCTAGCTCTCGATTCTCTCTAACCCGCCTGACCTCTACCTGGGACTCGCCTTTAAACACAGGCCGAGGCCCTAGGGTTTACAAAGTCTTGCCATTCTACTCTTTGTGGCTTTCCTTATCTCTAAGTCGCCGTGTCCCCCATCATCCGTACGACCTCTCGAACCGCCATCCATCTTCTGGGCCATGGGACACACAGCTAATGGTGAGTCGCCCCTTTGGTGACCCGGCCCACTAGGGGTGGGTTACCCATAGGTAATATCCCCAACATTAGGCCCCAGATTGTCCTGAATTCATTTATGTCAATAAACTCCCATCAACTTGGGTTGACTGTCCCCATTTCTAACCTTCGGCAAATGTTAAGTCGCCATCCGTTGTACCTGATCTGAGTTGCCATGTAGTATTGAATGGCATCACCTCGTCCCCTTAGTTCCAGGGCTCATAACATCGCAACCGTCAACGGATATTTTGTGCATAATCACTTATCCCAAAAATCTAGGCGCCATCATCGCAATCTCTGACTTGTCGCCTCGATCTCCGCCTCGAGAGTCTCAATTTCCGTTCCCGCCCTTTAAATAACAATGGAAATGAGAGGGGAGGAAATCCCGTCACCAACCTCCATCTCTTCCTCGTCTTCCTCGTGGGCTTCATCTCCGAGCACCAGCGCCCCGGCGTCGTCTCTGGCTCCCGGAGCTTCTCCATCGATCGCGATCCTCCGAGCATCAAGGAACACAAAACTCTGCGCATTCGTCCCCGGCACCGATCTCCTGCCCTCGGGTACACACATTCCCTCCATTTAGGGTTAAGCCAAGAACACCATGACTGTAGTTTCTTGCGAACTAGCTTCCACGATGCGACGAACACCTTTATCTGCCTTAGATCCGTTTCATGCTTTCGTGATAAACCTTAGGTAGTAGTAGGCTTCGGTCACTTGATCATGTCCTTTCTCTAGCTTAGACCTTTATACCGCAGACCCAACGTTGTCGCCGCGTTATGTGCATAGTTCTCTGTCATTATTCCAAGCAATATCCTTCTATTTTGACCTATTCGTAGATCCACAACTTACTGCCTATTTTTAGAAACATCATTGTTCATCTGTCGAGAATATCCCTAAGGAAGAAAGCACCTCTGAGAGTCGCTTTTTAGCTCCAGCCTATATAGGGACTTAACTTTATTACCATAGCTATGACACCTTCCCCTCTAGTCTGAAGGGTGAGTTATAATACTTTTGAAGATATGTCCATGAATCGCCTGAATAACGGGTTACGATGTATGTCAACCATTTGGCGGGTTACCAAATCTTTTCCGAACACCGTAGACCCATACCGGTGGGTTAGAACATTTCCTAGTTTTTTTACTGAGTCGCCTCATTCCCCTCTATTTTGTAGTCATGGCCATTACGAAGTGTGACTGGTTACCAACCAAAATCGACAATGCCACGCTCGAGAAGTTTGTTAAGGCGGGTCTCCTTGACAGTAAGGAAACCATTGGTTGAAGAACCGCCCCGGGCGAATTGACTCCCAACCCTGCTCCAGGAGAAGTAGTAATCTTTACCGACTACCTTGAGCGCGGTTTTAAGCCGCCCGGGTCAAAGTTTTTCTGGGACGTCCTGCACTTCCTCAATGTTCACCCTCAAGATCCGGGACCAAACTCCATCAGCAACCTATGCCAGTTCCAGGTTTTCTGCGTAGTGTATTTGCAGAGAGAGCCTGTAATTCCCTTATTCTAGAACTTTTTCCATGTGAATCGCCAGACCGAGTTTCCCAACGGTCCCAACCACGAGCTCGGAGGAGTCAACATCCAAAGATGCCGTAAACGTGGATTTCCAACTGTTCTCCTACCCAGCCATCCCAAAGGCTGGGTCGAGTCATGGTTCTACTGCCGAGACACCTCTCCACCCGGCGAGAACCCTCTCCCGGGATTCAGAGAAGATCGTCTGCCCATGGATTTCAAATTCCCCTAGAAGCTAACAGAGGAAGAAGAGTCTGAGTTTATCCCCATTTTCTCCGAGTTAAAATCTTTGAACAACAACGGGCTCATCGGGATCGATCTATTCCCCTGCTGGATAGAATGGAACATCCTTCCCTTGAGCCGCCGAGACAGGCTAATGTACGAATATGATGGTACAGTAGACCATCCACAGTGCTTCAGTCGCAAAAAACTCTGAGAGAGTGAAATCTTTGGAATCATCAAGAAACTGACTGGCCAATCCTTGGAAGAATGTGCCAGAATTGGGCTTAAGGCCTTCTGCCGCTCCAACCTGGTGCCGCCAATAAGAGTCCAAGCCGCCTTTTGTTCTTTTTATGCTTAACAGTGCTCTTGGTTTGAAATTTGCTTCCATTAATCAGAAAACTGATGTATTTTGGTGAAGGGCCCCAAAGTGGCCGCCCAAAAGACTACCAAGCCGCCACCCAAAAATAAGAAGACAGTAAGCAAAAAGAAAGCCGCCACCAAAGATTCATCTTTTGTTGGCGACTCACAAGCACTCGAGGCACACTCAGAGGTAAGGTTTCCCCCTCACTCATCATCTGTGTGTTCCGACTTATGTTTATACCATGCATCCTTATGTGTAGGGAGAGGACCACGAGAGCAAATATGATGCAGTCAAGGTAATTGCCATTTCTTCCGACCCACCTTCTCCTTCCCCTAGACCAGCCAGGCGGATCTGCAGAAAAGTGCACATGTCTCACCCATATGCTTATATGGACCCTGATTTCCTTTTGAAGAAAGCAAGATTTAGCCCCACGCGCAAGACCCGTAGTCGCTCTGGCGATTTAATCACCGGACTGCCTGAGAAGTCAACCGGTTGGAAACACACCAGCGAGGTACATTGTTGTTTTATCATACCCTTTGTCATGTAAAATATGACTCGCCACTTTTTCAACTTCAAGTCCTTTGTTCTGTCAGACTTCTACCCCTACATCTGGCGACTCGGCAATATCAGCTCTCCCGCCAATGATTCGTGTGCAAGGGCGAGTCTTCTTTGTTAATCAATTTTTTTTCTAAACAATGATATGTGCTTTTAATGTTGGTGCTTTTGTCGCAGGGCACAAGCAAAGAGAAGAAAAACCAGCGACCCATCTTCTGCTCTTCGAACATTTGACGCCTTAGGCACGAGCACCTCTGTTCGTGAGACTGATGAAGAGCAAAGAGCAGCTCATGATATTCCTGCGGACGATATTCCCGAAGTCCGGGATGACTCGCCCGTCATTTTGAAGGAGACCCTTATTAAGAGTAACCCGCCAAGCCCTCTCAAGGCGACTGACGATCTAGACGTCGTGGTCACTGGCATTGGCTACTCCACTCCTCTGACTGCCGTGCTTTCCAAACATACCTCCAAGGCAACTCGCCTTTCTCCTGATGAAGAAACAGACAACCTCAAGCTCCCCCAATATGAGAAGCTGGAATTCGACCAAGTTTGTTCCGGCTTCGCGAGTCATCTCGAGAGGGATTACGAAATGATCAAGAGCTTGATCCATCTTATGAGGACTAAATTTGAGGTACGTATGTTTATGTATTTTCCTGCACCCATTAGCCTTCCAAGGGCCGTCTCATCTTTTGAAAGATGAGATGGGTCTTTGAAAATAAAAGATCTCCAACCTGTAGCCCCCAAGGGTCGGGTCATCTTTTGAAAGATGAGTCGGGTCTTGTATTAAAGAAAGAACTTCAACCTGTAGCCCCCAAGGGCCGGGTCATCTATTGAAAGATGAGTCTGGTCTTGTATTAAAGAAAGAACTTCAACATGTAGCCCCCAAGGGCCGGGTCATCTTTTGAAAGATGAGCCGGGTCTTGTACTAAAGAAAAACCTCAACCTGTAGCCCCCAAGGGCCGGGTCAACTTTTGAAAGATGAGCCGGGTCTTGTATTAAAGAAAACACATCAACCTATAGCCCCCAAGGGCCGGGTTATCTTTTGAATGATGAGCCAGGTTTTGCATATGGTATGATTTTGATGAAAATCATATATTAGCCCCCAAGTATCAGGAGTATTTCTTGCAGTAATGCTAAAACTTGTCTCCCCAAATTTGGCTGAATCGGCGGTGGCCGACTTAAATAAAAATCTGGCTGAACAACAGGATCCACACTTCGAGTTGGAGAACATATTCCACTTACTTCAGGCTGAGCTAGAGAAGATGAAGGCTGACCAGCAAAAAATTGAGAAGAAAGCCAAAACCAATCAAACCGCCATTCTTAAGCGTGCTGAGCAGGCTGAGAAAAAATTGGAAGCCGCCCAGCAAGAGCTAACCGGTTTAAAGAAGCATGTGTTCAATATGACAGTCGCCATGTTTGGTAAGTGTTAACCTGTGACTGTTTGATTAACTAATCTGGTATCAAAAATTCTCAAATATTGATGTACCCTTTGCAGGTGCACGAGCCGCCAATCTTCCGGACGACTGTTTGCTGAAGTTAAAAGCTATATATACCTTCGCTCAACAACTGACGATCAAGGCAGTGATGGGTAACAAGGGACCAGTGATGACCATCAAGCAGATGCTCGGCTTCCTGTCTACATTGCCTTCTTAGATAGAGGAATTAAAAAGATCAGCCGCCCGGAAGGGAGTTTTGAACACCCTGAGTCGGTGCTTAGCGTACGACCCTGAGCTCAAAACCAAAGAAATAGCCGCTGGCTACCCCGAGATGAAAGATGATAGGTCAGAATTCACCGAGGTGGACTATCATCGAGTTATCATAGAATCTCGCTATGCGGCGGCTCAACTGGCAGCCAGTTTAGATTTGAGCAAATACCAAGCCGCCCATGACAAGAAGAAAAAGAAGGTGACGCCTCCTTCATATGAAACTGCTAGCTTGGTTCCTAGTCGGCCCAATAATCCTTTTGATCATGACATGGACCTATCTCTCTTCCTTGATGATGAAGACGAGTTTGTTGCCTTGTCCAAGTGTAATTGGAAGCTGGGCGACTTACGAATCGAAGGCGGGGAGAGCTCAAGGCAAGGTGACTTGGCAGCGGCCTGATTCGCCCATGGATCCTTCCTTCACTAGGGGATGACACCCATTCTGGCCATGCGAGCCATGTAATAGCCTTGTTAGTGTGTGTGAAACACCAAGTATGTCGTATTACTTTTTTATGGAACCACTGGTAGTCCTTGAATCTATGCATGACTCGCCTGCAATTTCGATAAACCAAGGAATGTCACAATGTGACAAACAAGTTTTTTCCTGATGTGTTAGGAAAAACAGCAGCCGAGTCAGTAAGTGCATGGCCAGGAATAAACCAGCCCCCTGGATCATGGAAAGAAATAAATTAGCCCCCGGGTCATGGCGAGAAATAAATCAGACCCCGGGTTATGGCGAGAAATAAATCAGCCCCCGGGTTATGGCGAGAAGTAAAGCAGCCCCGGGTTATGGCAAGAAAAATGAGTCGGGGCGAGTTATAATCAAAGCCGGCACAAAGATATGTTAAGAAACCTTGTGATCTTGTCATCAAGAAGTAAAAACATTTATCGACTCAGTGAGTTTCGATAGGATAAGACGAGTTTGCAAAACTCTAGTGTTACCCTTAGGAAACTTTTGCAAAAAAGCCTTCTTGTTTTAGACCGGCTGATCAGGCGCGAGTCAAGCTTCTGTGCAGCAGGTTCAATGAACCAATGGTTTCTCTATTTCCCATGTGTGACTCTGGTCGGTATCTTTTCTGTTTTAACCAAGGTGAGTTCAGGGTCCAAATAACGGATTGACTCGCCCTGAGTACATAGGTCCATGTGGTGACTTGTTCAACACATAGTCCAGTATAACCATTTGTAATGCGGTAATGTTTCGCTAGCCAAGAGGGTATTCAGGGTGAGCTCAATGAGTGGAAGCCCCCAATTGACCTATGATTTAGGAAGAAACCTGACATAGGATTACAAAAGCGTATACGCTCTTATCGCAAAACGACTTGGGGACTAGTAGCCCCCAAGTAAGCCGGCTTAATTCTCAAAACCATATAAGGCGCCTATGTTTGAACCGTGCCACGCGACAACGTTGGTCCTCTTTGGATTTTATCAAAGCCTAGTTTTGAAGCAAGTGCAGCATGGCGACTTACGCTCTTTGCCTTTGATAGCGTCCATGTTTGGGCGACTTATAGAACAATAAAGACTCAGGCTTTCAAAAGCTGAAACGGCAAAGGACCCCGAAATTCGTGGGTGTCGGCTTTATTTCTTTCATAATTCATGGATTACAATTTTCTGAAAACTGGTAAATAAAAAAGGGGTAGCCAATGGCTCTAAGTGTAGTAAGGCCACAGATGGGCTATGTTCCAGGGGCTAGTTGTCTCAACCTCTGTAGTCGGCCGATTTGGGCGAAGATCCACCAAATAGTATGATCCATTCCGAAGATTCTTGCTGACGAAAAACGGTCCTTCCCATGGAGGTGATAACTTGTGCATACCAGTATGATCTTGAATCAAATGGAGCACCTAGTCGCCTTCTTGGAAAGCTCGGCTCTTGACCCGACGACTATGGTAACGTCGCAAGTCCTATTGATAAATCGCCGGTCGTGATATGGCCAAGTCACGTTCCTCCTCCAAGGCGTCCAGCGAGTCTTGTCGCACCAACTCATTGTCCTGTTCCACGTAGGCGGCGACTCGTGGGGAATCATGTTTGATGTCACTTGGTAACACCGCTTCTACGACGTAGACCAGAAAGAAAGGAGTAAAACCCGTGGAGCGGTTTGGAGTCGTCCTGATACTCCACAGTACTGATGGCAACTCCTCCACCCAACATCCTGGTGTGCGTTCCAAGGGTACCATGAGCCGAGGCTTAATCCCCCGCAATATTTTCTAATTCGCCCTCTCTGCCTGTCCATTAGACTGGGGATGTGCAACCGCGGAAACATCAAGCCGGATATGCTCTCTTGAACAGAACTCTTGCATTGCACCTTTGGATAGATTAGTATCATTGTCAGTAATGATACTATGAGGATATCCAAACCGGAAAATCAGTTTCTTCAAGAATTTGACGGTCGTATCAGCGTCACAACTGCTAACAGGTTCCGCCTCCACCCACTTGGTAAATTTGTCAACCGCCTCCAATAGGTGAGTCTTTTTGGTGGAAGACATCTTGAAGGGACCGACCATATCAAGCCCCAAGAATGCAAACGACCAAGTGATTGGTATCATCCGCAATTCCTGAGCCGGCACATGCATCTGGCGTCCAAACTTTTGGCAGCCATCACATCGGCGAACGATCTCCTCTGCGTCTGCGTGAGCCGTCAGCCAATAAAACTCATGTTTGAAGGCTTTGGAAACCAAGGATCGGGACCAAACATGATGACCACAGTCGCCCGCGTGAATCTCATTGAGGATCATACATCCTTCTACAGGAGAGACGCATCTTTGAAATACCCCCGAGGTGCTTCGTTTGTGTAACTCACCATTGTGTATGACCATGGATTTACACAAACGGACGATTTGGCGAACTAGCAACTCGTCGGCTGGTGACTCACCACTGGTGAGGTGCGCCATGTAAGGAATCGCCCAGTCTGGAGTAGCATGAAGAGCCGCCACGAGTTGAGACTCGGGGTCCGGTACCGCTAAATCTTCCTCCGAAGGTAGTTTCACTGAAGGGTTATGTAATATATCCAAAAAGACACTGGGAGGAACTGGCTTACGCTGTGAACCAAGGTGGGAAAGAGCGTCCGCTGCTTCATTAAGCCATCAGTCGATGTGATCCACTTGATAACCATTGAAGTGACTCGCCACATCTGGCACAGCTCGTCTATAAGCCGCCATGTGAGGGTCTCGTGAATCCCAGGTGCCAAAAACCTGTTGCGCTACCAGATCTGAATCACCCAAACATCTCACTCGTGTGAGATTCATCTCTTTGGCGAGTCGCAAGCCATGGAGCAAAGCTTCGTATTCTGCTGCATTATTGGTACATGGGAACATGAGCCGAAGGACATAACAAAATTTGTCACCTTGAGGCGAAGTTATCACCACACCAGCCCCCGAGCCTTCCAGCTATCTAGACCCATCGAAATAGATGGTCCAATAAGTAAGATTGGGTCTCTCCTCCGGGAATTGTAACTCGGACCAATCATTGATGAAGTCCACGAGTGCTTGAGATTTGATGGCCGTCCGAGGCGTATATCGCACATGATGGGATCCAAGCTCGATGGACCACTTAGCAATCCGTCCAGTAGCCTCTCGATTATGTATGATGTCGCCGAGGTGGGCGGAGCTGATGACCGTGATCGGGTGTTCCTGGAAGTAATGTTTCAGCTTTCCACTCGCCATGAACACCCCAAAAACCAACTTTTGCCAATGTGGGTAACGTTGCTTGGAGAGTGTGAGGACCTCGCTGATGAAATACACCGATCGCTGGACCGGGTACTCCTTTCCTTCTTCCTTTCTTTCGAAAACTACTGCCACGCTGACTGATTTAGAATTGGCTACAATCTACAGGAGCAAAGGTTCCTTGCCTGCCGGAGCCGCCAACACTGGCGGGTTAGCTAATTGTCACTTCAAGGCTTCGAAGGCTTCATTGGCTTCGTCCGTCCAAACGAAACGATCAGTTTTCTTGAGCAACTTGTAGAGAGGGATGGCCTTCTCCCCGAGGCGACTTATGAAGCGGCTCAGGGACATGATTCAACCCGCCATACGCTGCACCTGGTTAACGTTGGATGGTTTCCCAAGTGAAGTAATCGCCTCAATCTTGTCCGGGTTGGCCTCAATGCCACGTTCCGACACCAAGAAACCCAATAACTTCCCCGCAGGGACACCAAAGACACACTTGGTGGGGTTAAGCCTCTTCTGGTAGACATGCAGGTTGCCGAAGGTTTCCTTGAGATCCTCCAAGAGCGACTCCTTGCGGTGAGACCTGACCACGATGTTGTCCACATAAGCGTGGACGTTACGGCCTATCTGGCTACGTAAGCAGTTTTGGATGCAGCACTCTAAGTCGCCCCCGCACTCTTGAGCCCAAACGGCATGGACACGTAACAGAAAGCTCCGAATGGGGTTATGAAGGATGTCTTCTCCTGATCCGCCACTGCCATCTTTATCTGATGGTATCCTGAATAAGCGTCCAAGAAACACAGACGTTCGCAACCCGCCGTCGAATCAATAATTTGATCAATGCGGAGAAGGGCGAAGGGATCCTTCGGACAGGCTTTGTTGAGGTCAGTGTAGTCAATGCACATGCGGTAAGTGTCGTTATTCTTGAGCACCAGGACCGGGTTAGCCAGCCATTCAGGATGAAAAACCTCGATGATGAACACGGCAGCAAGGAGCCGGGCTACTTCCTCTCCGATCGCCTTACGGTGTTCTTCATTAAACTTGCGAAGGTACTGTCGAACCAGCTTAGTTTTAGGGTCAGTATTAAGATGGTGCTCAGCGGATTCTCTCGGTACACCCGGCATGTGGGGACCCCGACTGGTAAGTCGAGATCGCCGTGCCCAGTGATCCCAAGGATCAATGCTCACTGAACACAGATACTGAATAATAGAGTTTTACATCCATACATACCGTTTGATACAATAAATGACCACTTCAGTTCAGTCTTACATACATAGGGCCTTAAAGGCCAAAACACCAAACTAGACCAATAGCGGAATTATTGGTTGAAAGCGTGAACCCATGCCATCAGACTTAACCTACAGGCATTCAGACTGGGAAGTGTCCTAGCTCGCAAGAACATCACCGAGTTAATCTTCACCATATCCTGTGCTTTCACACCTGACCAATGAAATAACCAGTGGCAAGCCAATGAGTACTTTGAATGTACTCACAAAAAGCCCATGATATGAACATTGAAAACGATGGATAACAATATCATGCATTTTTAGTGTAACTCATCTGGGTGGAATTATCATGAATATGCATCAAGTTAAAGAATTACTCTTGGAGAACAGATTACAAATATCAACATATCTGCTAAGGGTTGAACCATCCGGGTTCACCCTATATGCCAAGTCATCGGACTTGTCAAAACCTCAATATATCAGCTGAGGGTTTAACCATCCGGGTTTACCCTATATGCCAAGTCACCGAACTTGGTCATATCATCATCTCTATAACAACACCTTTATAACACCACACACACACACTTGTTTTATGCGGAAACGCTGGACATAGTTTAAGCAGCACCACAAAACTGTCCTTGACCGTGGACAAGGCTATTCGAATAGTTTGACACTCTGCAGAGGTAGTACGCTGGAGCCAGAAGAAACGGGAAACTTCTGTGTCATCCACGACTCGCGGTATATCACATATACCCGAGGTAAGTACCCGATCATCATCTTTCCCCTGACGATACTAGACAAAGAGGTCCACTCGATTGGTACCCAGCCCACATGTTGTACGTCTTACGAGCACCGACTCTGGACAGTATCAACCATGCGGGGACCAACGGTGTGGTTGGAACTCATAATAATGGCATAGTCGTCCTACCTGGCACGACCCCATCACAAGAGTGACACCGATCACTCCCGCCACTAGTAATGTGGCTCTTTGCTAGTACCGACCAGAGTAATCAACAAAGCCCCGTCCCATCAAGGGGTATCGTGGTCGTACTCGTAAGGTTGGGACGGTCGACACATCATAAATCTAATACCATTTCCGAAACCATACTCACACAAAATCACCGGTGCATCACTTCACCAAAAGTGATCACCAACTCATCATCACCCTCGGGCATTAGTGGCACCCGACGGGGTTTTCATAAGCTCTTTATTTAACTCATCATCATGCTCGTGATAATATGCTCTATTTTAACTTGTCAACATGTATTAGCATGACCCTCAAGGGGTAGGGTCAAGCTTAATGCAATGATCTAACTTTAGTAAACCGCATGATAGTAGAGTGCCCTCATAGATGGTAAGATCACGCTCATCATGCTCATGCTCTGAGGAGCCATGTGAATAACATCATCAACATGCAAGGGCTTTGAAGAAGCCTCCGGAGCCATAACCACAATGATGAACCGGCATCGTGATCACATGCAACGGGAAAATACCAACTATACTAGCATGCAACAATGTTTATGATCAAGTCATGGTCAAAGGCTGCTTGCCTTGCTCATGTAAGTCCTCGGGGTCTTCGAGGTCTTCCGCTCCGTCCCCGAATACTCTATCTACCATCAACTATCGTTGGAAATAACCATAGTAAGCCACACATCAAGCAGAAATAGAAGTGTTCTATAAATAGAAGTTTTATTTTTCTTGGACCCCTCTGGTCAGAAGAAAAATACCTGAAGCTTGATATAGGATATTTGGGTCATCAAAGATTTTGGAATGGATGGAAAGAGCAATAGGTTATCATTGAAGAAGCCAACATAAATCATTCTGTTAAAAACGAGTGGAGGCACCCATTTAACAGAGAATGATTTTAGAAATATTTAGAAAGTGGTTTCACTGGATTTGGAGTTGGTATGAATATTCTAGAGATTTTACAATGTGGAATAAATAGCAATAGGATCTATTTATTTATTGCTACAGAAGTAAGTCACACAAAAATGTTGACCAGGGTTCTAAAAATAGAGAAGGATTTTAGAAGGCTCTGGGAGTTTGAATCACTCCATTTGGAGTTGATTTGAATCTGCTAGGAATTTTGAAAGGTGGGATATTTTATATCCAGATTGGGATTTTAAATAAAACACCACAGAAAGTCTTCTTGGAAAAATGTGCAAAGCACATATGTGTATAGAGCTTGAATTTAGGAACCTGTAGAAATTTGAATCATTAGGATCGGAGCTAAAATGCATTTATGATGGATTTATGAAGTTAAGCAAAAATAGAAAAAGAGAAGAGGAGCTCATCCCTCGGCTAACTAGCGCACAGGGCTCTAGATAGGCCTTCAACCGTCCCAGCAGCTCGATCTGGCCGGGGAGGAGGCTACACCAAAGGCGCACTCCACCTTTTATGCCTTCGGCGTTGGGGAAGCGTAGTTCTGAGGTGCGCTTCCACTTAAAACGGGGCGGGCCCGATTGGAGAGAGGCTGACGAGGCGCCCCGCCCATCAGCTTCGTCCCTAACCTCCCGCTCAAGATGGGAGAGAGGGGAGGCAGGACAGGGTCGGGATTCGACGCTGCTTCCGGCGGCTCAGGCTGCAGTTGGCGCTGCTCCAGCCACCAGGGCACTCGGGGGAAGGTGCCGCGTCAGCCTGGGGGGTCTTCTCTTGTAGGCAGAGTGAGGGCGAGCAGGGGCTCTGGTCGCAGCGGCCGGCCGACAGCGGCTCAGGCGGCAGCCCCTTGCGAAGGGAAAGAGCAGGAGAGGAAAGGGTCCAGGGGAGACCCCGAGGTTCTGGGTGACTAAGGAAGTCTCAAGGGAGAGGGGAGCGTCCTGGGGTGCTAATTTTCAGCGAAGGCCGAAGATCTGCCCACGGCCATGGTGATAGGGGAGAGCTTGGGGAAGAGAAGACTCAAGGAGGGGCCCTGGAGGAACCCAAGGAAGAGGGGAGAGATGCTAGAGCAGCTGATGCTCGGGGGAAGAGGAGATAATAGAGGGAATGGAGGGAGAGAGCTCAGGAGCTCTCTAGAGCTTCGGTGCACGGCGAGAGCACGCGTACCTGGGAGAGCTTGGCAGCTTATAGGCATCAGGATGGGTTGGACTGGTCAAGGGGAGCATCCTCATACGCTGGGGCATGCTGCTAAGGAGGGGACCGAGCTGCAGAAGGAGAAGAGGCTGCAGAGCACCATTAGTGCAGGCTGACAGCGTGGTCACCATGGACACGCGTGTCCACGGTGTCCATTCGACCTGGAAACGTTGTCTCCCATGCAAGGCATGCATGCCAGAGATCACTAGAGGAGTTTGGAAGCAAGTGAAGAAGGTTTGAAAAGGGTTTGACTGCTGTGAACATTTCAGCAGGAAACTAGGGGTTGATACACACGGTTTTCACAAGCAGAGAGGGGAGGTGAAACCATGTCCGGGAGCATCTGGTATGGAAGGACAACACGTCTCCAAAAATTCAGCTCAAGAAAAGAAGTGTAGCTAGCACTTGCTGTACAAAGCTACTTTTCAGCCAGAAATGAACTTGAGGAGGTGCTGCTCATTTTCTCCACATGAGCATGCCATATCTTGGTTCTAAATGGACCCTTGGCATATATTAGATGCTCTGGAAAGAGTTGGGGTGATAGATTAAGCAGAAGAATGGAAGGAAGGGTAAAACAGTGATGCCAAGGGTAAAAATGAGAGAAACTTACAAAGGGTCCTTCTCCAATAATTGACCAGTGGCCATGGGGAAGTTACTGGAGGTAAAATATGACTATGTGAGGCTGTGGTAGAAAGTTGAGTTCAAGGAATAAGGTGGAAGGGGCAAAAAAGCCAAATTAGTGAGTGCACACAAGGTGTTTGATCTGCGGTTAGGCCATCAGAGGAATGCCAATGGCTATGAAACTTAACAGGGTCAAACAATAGATGAAAATAGGCTTGCACACCAAATTTGGGATTTGCTGGAGGAGTTTTCCAATGTAGACTTGAAAAACCCTAGAAATGGGCAGAAGTGGGTTTCTGCTTAGAACCCTATTCAAATGAATTCCCACAAATCCAATATTTGGTGTAGGGGCATTATTTGAGCATTAAGGCATGCACAAAAAGTTTGAGTATAATTGGAGAAACTTTATAATGTGAAGTTTACCAAAGTCAGAAATCAACAGAGAGGGTTTTGAGGGTCTTAGGACAAGTTCCTCTATTCTCCTTGGGGTACCACCTGGTGTGGATGCCTCATTGGAGTACTGGAACATGTCCACAAAATTTGAGCACAATTGGAGACACTTCACAATGTAGAGCTGCTCAAATTTGATTCTGGACAACTAGGGTTTTAGAGTGATTAGGGGAGTCAAATCAACTTGGACTGAAATGAAACTTGGCAAGATCATCAAGAATATCATAGATGACATGCTAGAAGTTTACTGGAATTTATTGAGAATATTTCTTATAGAAATATTCCAAAAGCTTGAAATAGGCAGGAATGGTTTTGGAGGGGTTTGCCCAATATTTTGAACATGACCATGTGTTGAAACTCATAAATATGGAATAAATATATGCACTGAGTTTCCCTAAATTTTCTGAAATATTTTGAAGGCAATAAAAATAACTTTCCTTCATAGGAGACCATTTCTGGCCTCACAGAAGGGCTTTTAAATAAAATAATAAAATAACTTTTAAAATAATAATATGGTGGTTTTTGAAAGTCATTTTGATAATGGTTTTAAATAAAACAATTGGTGCAAAAGAAACTCCCTAATTTGAGGACTTGTAGTACAAACCTCATCTGAGGGGTCTGAAAGTTTAATTCAAAGAAAAGCTTTTTGGTGAAAATAATATTTGGTAAAAATAGATATTTGTCCTAAACACATGGTATGATCATTAGGCAGGAGGTGATTAGGAGGATGGCAAGAATTAATGGGGATCAATCACATGCAATTAAACAAACAGGCACACAATAGTCACTCCAAGCATCACAAGCATTCACAAAAAATTTAATTGGTCCTAAATTTTTAAATAAGTTAGTTAGTCACGGAAGCCAAAAACAGGGTGTGACAGACCTTACCCTCTTAAGAAAATCTCGTCCCCGAGATTTCTGGGCTATGGGTTGGGGAGATACAAAATCTTGAGTTGGAGGTAGTCTTCATGTCCCCATGTTGTTGTCGTGGTCTTGAGGTGCTTGATGGTACAACTTCGAATGTTCACAAGTCCTCGACTGATCGTGAGCAGAATCTGGCAATAAGTTATGCTTGACCGAGGTCAAGGGCTTGGTGAGCTAAGTCTGTGCAAGGTTCTGGCTTGCGAGTGTATTCCAAAGTCAGAATATGTGTCAAGATGGTGTGTCTGGGATCTGGTCCTGCGGTTCCGCATGCCGGTTAGTGACATCAAGATGTCTCGTGTTAGAACGCACTACCAAAGTCTTCGCACGGCTTCCTGCTTACGGGGAAGTCCTTGACTTCCTTTCAGCAGTCAAGCTATGGTCGCAAATAGCGTTCGTAGGCTTCTCGTGAAAGGGTCCGGGCTGGGTCTCACCTATGAGTCTAAGCTCGGAGGCTCAGGTCCCGAACAGGTCCTGCCATCTTGGGAGTTGCGAGGGTTTCTGGATAAGCTGGCTACCCAAGAGTATAGACCAGTCATCCATTCCCAAGGTCTGCAACTCGGCAAGTGGAAATCACCTTTAACAGGTTTCCATCACGACTCACTAGTACTCTCGTCCTTGATTTGGACCAAGGAGAGGTCGTCTAATCCTTTCGCTTGTCGAAGGGCTTCATCATCTTGAATCGTCGAGGTTTCTTGACGTCGTTGATGTGGTCGGTGCGTGGTCGGTGGTTGACTTCTTGTTTCTTCTTTGTCGTTGTCGGGCTTCCTCGTCATGGCGGTTCTTCGTCTTGACTTGCGTAGGATAGTCTTCCGTTGTCTTGGGATTGCTTCAAGAAGTCCATCTTCTCGAGATATCACTGTACCTTCGAGAGGCATAACAATCAACATTCCTGGGCTCGACCAAACACGACTAAGGTGTTCTTCCTCTTACTGGGTGAGTAAGTATGTCATCAGTGAGGATGACAGCCTACCTTCCCAAACATGACATAAGCACAGTGCTCAAAAGTCAGGTGAGGAGAACGGAACTTGCTATGGGCGGGTACTGGCCATATTTCAACGACTTATAGTCGTCTTCTATGGTTGTAGTCCGTCCATCTTGTGGCTCGGCGGAGCTTTAGGGTCTTAAGGAACTTAGGATGTGGGCGAACAATTATCATCTTAATTCTAAGCACATTTCTTAGATGCCAATAGTTCGACCGCTAACTTCACACAACATCACCTCATCTCATCAAGGATACCATCCTTCACGGTCAACTCCACATCGCTCAAGCTAGTCAACTCCGGGTTGAGGGAAGAACTAAACCCAAACACTTACAAGTATGGCGTAGCCCCAACTGTACATGCATTACTATGCAAGGACCTTGGGGAGACATACAGCTACCACGATTGAATCTGAGGCACAACAAATCCAATTGTCCACCTATGTCATCCAATGGACAGGGTACTACACTACTATATTAAGGAAACACGTAGTAGACCAATGTCGGGACCCCGATCCTAAGCCATAGGAATCTAGCCTGTAACACATCGCATCCCTTTGCGGTCTCACGCACGGTTAACTCCTCGACTGCAGCCTTACCTTAGCCGGGACCGTTTGCGTCTTTTGACTCACATATGAAATAGTGTCGCTATCATTCCCATGTCAAAGAACCCGGATCGACATGTCTAGTCATAAACCAATGTGGAAGTACCGCACAAGGACAGGCATACATGACCCAACAAAGCAGGTGTCGGTCATCAGCGAATGTAGATGAGTCGTAGCAAGCTACAAGGACTCCATTACATCGCGTGACATTTCCCCAAAGAGGACAGACACAACAGCTAAGAAGGACACATTCCGGTCAACCAATGTATCCGGAGCAGTAGCGAACTACCAAGGCTCATTGGATCACAAAGGGGCATTTCCTCGTAAGCAGTGCTACTAAAGTTCACGACTAGGTAATCGAACCCCATACATATCAAGCATGACACACGTACGCATGGCATACCAATATGTATAGATACATCGATGGCATCACAACATAACCATAAACATACAAGCTTTATTTAAGAGGCTCGGAAGAGCCACACACATAATATTACACATTAAGGGTCTCACGACCCATAATAGCAGTCATTCAATTACAAGCCAGCGGAAGAGTTTAAACTGTCTGAGTACAGACAGGACAACTAGAAGGCACATGGCCTGACTATACTACAGATCAAACGTAGGGCCAGATCATAGCTGGGACACCAGCTACTCGTCATCGTCGATGTCTATGAAGAACCCTCCATTAGGGTCATTAGCAACATCTGCAACATTTATTAATCAAACATGAGTACGAAGGTACTCAGCAAGACTTTAGGATGACTAACTATTCATGCAAGGTATCAAAAGGTATTGTGGGGTTTCATGCGGTAAGCCAGCATTTGACTCGTGGCTAGACAACTTGCATTTTTAAATAGTTTTGACAACTTGTTTTCTCGCACACGAGTCCACTAACACCACAACAATACACTATCGTGGAATCATTCCGTCTCCCTATGGAAATGTTGTCCACGACACTCACGCTTATCTTGGCAATTTTATGAGTAGCCATTGAAGTTATCTATGAACAACATATGTCTCCAAGTAGTCCATATCCGCGGACGCGGCTATTCAAAAAGATCATAACCCTGCAGGGGTGTACTTCGTCACACACGCTCTCGCCACTTATCGCCATGTGCACGTCATGCACCTCGGCAACCTTCAAGCGGAAGCCCAGCGAGGGAGTCGGCCACGACCGTTAACCACACTAGTACCTAGTCCAGGTTTATCGCCTATCTGAGAGTAACCCGTACGGAAGTCCGGCCGAGGTTCCCGCCACGGCCTCAAACGATGTGCGCAGGGTTCCCAAGCCCACCATCCGGGTGCCACTTGGTACACCGTGCCACTGCCTACCGCATCACGGTCCACCTCTCAGGTCAGCACCATGCACGGCCTCCAGCATTACTATAAACACCAGAAACTACTTGCAACTCCTGGACCGAGTACTACGCGATTAATAGGCCGAGCGGGGTCATATTTCAGGGCCCAGCATGTGGTAGTATCTAGTCTTGGATTACATACACGGAACTCAGTTCCTAAGGACGGTTCCAATGAAACAACCCGCCATGTACTCCTACACAGCCTTTCACCGGTACTTTTACCAAATCAAGTTCAACACACAACCTTTGCTCACCGAACACATTCCACAATTCTGTTCATCTCCCAGATGACAGACCATACACAACTCTAAGCATAGCATGCATAGCAGGATAAGGCATATCATAGCTCAGACAACTACCAGGTATGCTAGGTTGCAAGGTTCGGCTATTTACTGTGACAAGGTTAGGTCATGCAAAGGAAGTGGGTTCAACTATCGTGGCAAAAGCAGTTGAAGCATTTGATCTTAATGCAATAAATAGGTGCAGGAGCAAGAACATGGGATTTATCGGGATGATCAAAAGGGTTGCTTGCCTTGTTGCTTAGAGGAGGAATGATATCTGTCAGACGGATATTCCGTGGAATCCGGGGGTGCGGAGCCTACCGAAATAAATGGCAACATTCAATAACAATCATATGCAATCAAAATGATGCATGAGCATGGCATGAGAATGCAAGGTGATAAGTTATTATAATCAACATGTATTAGGTTTAGAGTTGATTTGTATCACATTCGAATATCAATTCAAACGGGGTATTCTCGGATACCGTTTTAATTGATTCGACCTGATGCTCAGATCAACTTGATGTTAGCATGCATGAAATGTCATGTTATGGTACTGATTTGTAGTTAGGACAGTGTGTGATCATGGCATTCATAATGAAATTTGAATATTTTCCAAATTCCATTTAAAAGTAATTATAAGAATTGAGTTATTCCTTATTCTACATGTTAGGGTTCTGTAACTTTTTCAAACATGGTTGAAAATAGCATAATCAGAATCCTTGAATTTTTCTGATACTTTTTCATATATATATTATTTTCATTGGAGTTACAGATTAATTTCTATGATTTTTACAAGTTTTAGCAATTTCCTGGAATTTTTTCTATACTGGAAAATGCTCTTATTGCATCAACATGACATCAGCAGGTCCATCTGGCCGTTGAAAGTCAAACCTGACCAGTGGGACCCACTGGTCAGTCTCTCTGGTCAATTTTAGATTAAGTTTAAACTTAATTAACTGATTAACCTTGCTGGACCCACATGTCAGTGACTGATTAACTTATTTGATTTATTTTTATTAGTTTTAAACTTGCCAGAGGCTGGCCCCACCAGTCAGTGGCTCAGGCCAGCGGAGATCCACCGGCGGCAAGGTCGTCCTCGCAGGCGGGGAGCCTCCGGCGACCACCAGCACAGCGGAGGGGCTCGGAAACGGCGCACACGGGGCCAAATGCTGCGTGGAGAGCACCAGAAGAACTGCACATCTCCCACAGCTCCATTTGTGCACTTAGCCGGGGCTGATTTGGCCGGAGATGACGCCGGTGACGAGCTTGGCGGCGGCCAAGGCTCGGGCGTCATCGGGGTCTTTGATTCAGAGGGAACTACGCTCGGTTCTTAGCTCCTACAGCATATACGCGTCGACCTGAAGCTGCTGGTGCCCTCGGAAGGACGAGCTGATCATCGGAGGGCTACCGGCGACGAGCGGCAGCGGCGGTCCTCGTTGGGCTCCGGTGAAACTAGAGCTAGAGGAGGGGATCGACGGGGAAAACTTAGGGGAAATGACCGCATGCTCACGGGGAGTGCGGAGCAGGGCTTAGACGGCTCGGGGAAGGCCTGGGGGCGACGAATCGACGGGAGGGGTCCGGCGGCCGGAGGTGGAAGACGATGGCGCCGCGGGCGTTGCAGGGCTCGGGGTGGCTTCGGCTTCTGCAGGGAGGACCAGACCGATGAGGCGGAGCTAATGGCGTGCTCTGAGAGGGGATCCTATGGCTAGGGGCACGGGCAGCTCGAGCTTTGCTCGGCTCCAATGGAGGCAGCAGGGAGGAGGAAGAGATCCGGGAGGAGGGAGAGAGCCGACGCTGGGAATGGATAGGTGATGCCTCGGGGAGCTTATCCCTGGCCTTGCCAGCACGAGGCGGCGGCCAGGCAGGCGCACAGGTGCGTGGCCGCGCCGGAGGAGGCGGCGGCCACCTCCTGCTCCTACTGGCGCGAGGGAGACGACAGGAGCTGGGATGGGCCGGGCCAGGCTTAGGCGACAGGTAAGAGTTTCCCAATTTTTTTTCTATTTTTTTTCTGTTTTAGCTTCTTCAATATTTTGCTATTTATTTCAGCTCCAAAAAATGCAAAAACTATTTTAAACACACATGAATATTTGTTATAATATTCCCAACCATTTCCAAAGTTTTCAACATTTTTGAAAATTTATAGTTTCTGATTTCGAATTTAAAATTTGAAACCAGTGGCTTTTGCATTAAAATAAAATGCTTAAAGTGTCAAGAAAATAGTTTTCTCCAATGCTCATTTATTTTCACGATTTATCAGAAAGTTTGAACATTTCTTGAGGCCATTTTGGGTTCATTGATTTTAACTAGTTTGAGTTTTTCTATATTTGAAGTAGTGGCTAGGGTTTTGAGTTTTTCCTTTGCCACTTTATTGATCTTGTTGGAAAATCTTAGATGCAAATGCATAGAAGACATGAGCACAAGACTAACTTGCTTATGGGTTAGGGATGTGACAACCAATCCAAAATTTTGTTTCCTTCCTATGAATCCGATCAAGTGATCCATCAATCTGATCAATCATTACTAGACCTATCACTCTTACGAATCCAACATGGATGGGGTTCTACATAATCTCTTAGAGTCCTCATAACTCACATATTACTGCAAGAATTACGCCGTAGTATATCCACCAACTTCAATAATCATGGCCATCTAATCTCCAAGGCCAAACTACATAGGTTGTAAACCAATATGACAACTCCAAGTATACACACTCTATATCGACCGAGAAACATGGTATCATGATCGAGATTAACGAGCCAAATCCAATTTACTCCGAACCATGTGGTCTTTGTCATCCTCAATACTCTATTAATATTACCTATTTAAATCCAAGACTCAAATCCAATAAGAAGTCTACTTGATATTCCGAGTCATCCTGATAATTATCGCCAAACCAATGCAACTACTTGCTAAAGTCATGTATACCACCAAGAATAATGTTCGCGATCATAATCATCCTAATAAATCCAATCTTACTCCAGATTATGCAGGTTATACTACTGTATCAACTCGTTCCACCAAGTTTACTTGCCTTTATAAGGGTCTCACGATCCACCAAAATAGTCTAGCTATATCCTCAAGACACATATCATCATCACCATGACAGTCTTTAGTCTATACTCTTATATATCAGAGAACGATCCTCTTATGGCATCAAGGTTACAGTGCTAGCTTAAGATTGAAGGATACTTGTTCGCTGTGATCACTCGTTCCATTAAGAACCTGGTGCTTAGCGGGGTTTATCGGGGACCTACACGAGTTCTGGCAAGTCCGTGTACTAGACAAGTGACCAGAAAATTTGAGCCGGAAAGGCTTGTGGAGGTTAGTCTGGTCTAGTGTGGTTTTCCAATCTCGAGGGGAAAACACACTCCTACGGGTTGCGTGTGGTTAAGCGTAGCACAGTAAGTGTCTTCAGCATCAGCCGTCCTTCGAAGCGGATCATTGGCGCATCTGCCTTGCCGTCTTCAGTTGTCGAGAGAGGTTAGAGAGAGAGAGAGAGAGCACCAAGGGGAAGGTCTAAGGGTCTTAGTGCAATCAAACAAGCGATGAAAAATCAACACAAACAAGTGCTAAAATTATTTTGAACATCAAAATAAGACAAGTGATATAACCGCATGCTTGTTGCCTAAGCAAAAGTGCGACTTATATCAAAGCACAAACAAAAAAAACAAACAACACACAACATGGTCCATCCGAACCATTCCATGGACTCGACTTCGCATAGGGGATTCACGACTCATCCTATCCTAGGTTCAGGGACTCGACAGCCGTGCTTGCTTCTTGCTCCGGAGAGGAGTCCGCTAAGTCTTCCGGACCTTCTCAGGGTGTTGTCACGCCTCTTGTTGTCGCTTGCTGAAGCAATTTGCTTGAGTTGTAGAGAACTCTTGTTGTCTTCTTGTCGGGAAAGTTGCTGACGAAGGTGGTTCTTCATTGCTGTCACTGACAGGGTCTTCTGTTGTCTTCATGATCTTGTCAGTGTCTTCTTGTCTTCCGAGGCTTCGAGAGTCTCAAGTGGACCTCTTCATGCACCGATATTCGCATGACATGATAGAGTTTTGATCTGTCAACCATACTAGTTGCGATATCGACACCTAGAGCGGGGGATGAAGAGAACCCTTTTCCTGCTCACTAAGGTGAGGCGGACCAAATGGCAAGGTTCTCATCCACCGGTGGTGGTCGACACAATTTCTTATAACTAACAGGGTCGCTCTACTAGTGATGCAGATCAGGGTTTGCATATATTATGTCCAGACTATCGTAGGCGGAAGTGGCATCCCTCTGGGGCAGTGCCCAGGTTTTCACCATCTTCTAAGCCTCGATGTCCTTGTTCCTCACGGAGGTACTTCTGTTGGTGTCGTCTGGTCGCGCAGTGGTCTTCTCTGTCCTTCAGCACGGGTGTTTGCGCGGAAATGTTACTTCCTTCCGGGCTGCCCACGAGGATCTCAATTTATCCCGTGGTCAGAAGGGCATAAGGTTCTAGCGACCATTAACAAGTTTTGAAAAAGTAGACGAGGTGTGTGATAAAAATAAGAGTCGAAGGCTAGAGCATAACCTTCAATTTCTTTGAAGTTTTAGGAGAGTTGAGAAAATATATAAGTTTTGTAAGTATTTTTAAGGGTCCGGAAAGCAGTTTTATCTTAACTAACGTCCATGCTAACTAAGGGCTTCCTACAGTCAGGATGGCTCTGATACCAGCTCTGTGGGGACCCCGACAGGTAAGTCGAGATCGCCGTGCCCAATGATCCCAAGGATCAATGCTCAATGAACACAGATACTGAATAATAGAGTCTTACATCCATAAATACCGTTTGATACAATAAATGACCACTTCGATCAAGTCTTACATACATAGGGCCTTAAAGGCCAAAACACCAAACTAGACCAATAGCGGAATTATTGGTTGAAAGCGTGAACCCATGCCATCAGCCTTAACCTACACGCATTCTGACTCGAAGCGTCCTAGCTCGCAAGAACGCCACCGAGTTAATCTTCACCATATCCTGTTCTTTCACACCTGGTCAATGAAATAACCAGTGGCAAGCCAATGAGTACTTTGAATGTACTCGCAAATAGCCCATGATATGAACAATGAAAATGATGGATAACAATATCATGCATTTTTAGTGTAACTCATCTGGGTGGAATGATCATGAATATGAATCAAGTTAAAGAATTACTCTTGGAGAATAGGTTACAGATATCAACATATCTTCTAAGGGTTGAACCATCCGGGTTCACCCTATATGCCAAGTCATCGGACTTGTCATAACCTCAATATATCAGCTGAGGGTTTAACCATCCAGGTTTACCCTATATGCCAAGTCACCGAACTTGGTCATATCATCATCTCTATAAGAACACCTTTATAACACGACACACACACTTTGTTTATGCGGAAACGCTGGACGTAGTTTAAGCAACACCACCCAACTATCCTTGACCATGGACACGACTATTCAAATAGTTTGACACTCTGCAGAGGTAGTACGCTGGACCCACGAGAAACGGGAAACTTCCGTGTCATCCACGACTCGCGGTATATCACATATACCCGAGGTAAGTACCCGATCATCATCTTTCCCCTGACGATACTAGACAAAGAGGTCCACTCGATTGGTACCCATCCCACATGTCGTACGTCTTACGAGCACCGACTCTGGACAATATCAACCATGCGGGGACCAACGGTGTGCCTGGAACTCATAATAATGGCATAGTCGTCCTACCTGGTACGACCCCATCACGAGAGTGACACCGATCACTCCCGCCACTAGTAATGTGGCTCTTTGCTAGTACCGACCAGAGTAATCAACAAAGCCCCATCCCATAAAGGGGTATCGTGGTCATACTGGTAAGGTTGGGATGGTCGACACATCATAAATCTAATTCCATTTCCAAAACCATACTCACACAAAATCACCGGTGCATCACTTCACCAAAAGTGATCACCAACTCATCATCACCCTCGGGCATTAGTGGCACCCGACGGGGTTTTCATAAACTCTTTATTTAACTCATCATCATGCTCATGATAATATGCTCTATCTTTACTTGTCAACATGTATTAGCATGACCCTCAAGGGGTAGGGTCAAGCTCAATGCAATGATCTAACTTTAGTAACCCGCATGATAGTAGCGTGACCCTCATAGATGGTAAGATCAAGCTCATCATGCTCATGGTCCGAGGAGCCATGTGAATAACATCATCAACATGCAAGGGCTTTGAAGAAGCCTCCGGTGCCATCACCACAATGATGAACCGGCATCGTGATCACATGCAACGGGAAAATACCAACTATACTAGCATGCAACAATGTTTATGATCAAGTCATGGTCAAAGGCTGCTTGCCTTGCTCACGTAAGTCCTCGGGGTCTTCGAGGTCTTCCACTCCGTCCCCGAATACTCCGTCTACCGTCAACTATCGTCGGAAATAACCATAGTAAGCCACACATCAAGCAGAAATAAAAGTGTTCTATAAATAGAAGTTTTATTTTTCTTGGACCTCTTTGGTCATAAGAAAAATACCTGAAGCTTGATATAGGATATTTGGGTCATCAAGGATTTTTGAATGGATGGAAAGAGCAATAGGTTATCATTGAAGAATCCAACATAAATCATTCTGTTAAAAATGAGTGGAGGCACCCATTTAACAGAGAATGATTTCAGAAATATTTAGAAAGTGGTTTCACTGGATTTGGAGTTGGTATGAATATTCTAGAGATTTTACAATGTGGAATAAATAGCAATAGGAGCTATTTATTTATTGCTACAAAAGTAAGTCACACAAAAATGTTGACCAGGGTTCTAAAAATAGAGAAGGATTTTAGAAGGCTCTGGGAGTTTGAATCACTCCATTTGGAGTTGATTTGAATCTGCTAGGAATTTTGAAAGGTGGGATATTTTATATCCAGATTGGGATTTTAAATAAAACACCACAGAAAGTATTCTTGGAAAAATGTGCAAAGAACATATGTGTATAGAGCTTGAATTTAGGAACCTGTAGAAATTTGAATCATTAGGATCGGAGCTAAAATGCATTTATGATGGATTTATGAAGTTAAGCAAAAATAGAAAGAGAGAAGAGGAGCTCATCCCTCGGCTAAGTAGTGCACAGGGCGCTAGATAGGCCTTCGACCGGCCCAGCAGCTCGATCTGGCCAGGGAGGAGGCTACACCAAAGGTGCACTCCACCTTTTACGCCTTCGGCGTTGGGGAAGCGTAATTCTGAGGTGCGCTTCCACTTAAAAAGGGGCGGGCCCGATTGGAGAGAGGCTGACGAGGGGCCCCGCCCGTCAGCTTCGTCCCTAACCTCCCGCTCAAGATGGGAGAGAGGGGAGGCATGACAGGGTCGGGATCCGACATTGCTTCCGGCGGCTCAGGCTGAAGCAGACGTTGCTCCAGGCACCTGGGCACTTGGGGGAAGGTGCCGCGTCGGCCTGGGGGGGTCTTCTCTTGTAGGCAGAGCGAGGGCGAGCAGGGGCTCTGGTCGCAGCGGCCGGCCGACAGCGGCTCAGGCGGCAGCCCCTTGCGAAGGGAAAGAGGAGGAGAGGAAAGGGTCCAGGGGGGAGCCCGGGGTTCTGGGGAAGGCTCAAGGGAGAGGGGGAGCGTCCCGGGGTGCTAGGTTTCAGTGAAGGCTGAAGATCGGCCCGCGACCATGGGGATAGGGGAGATCTTGGGGAAGAGGAGACTCAAGGAGGGGCCCTGGAGTAACCCAAGGAAGAGGGGAGAGATGCTAGAGTAGCTGATGCTCGGGGGAAGAGGAGATAATAGAGGGAATGGAGGGAGAGAGCTCAGGAGCTCTCTAGAGCTTCGGTGCACGGCGAGAGCACGCGTACCTGGGAGAGCATGGCAGCTTCTAGGCGTCAGGATGGGTTGGACTGGTCAAGGGGAGCATCCTGGCGCGCTAGGGCATGCTGCTAAGGAGGGGACTGAGCTGCAGAAGGAGAAGAGGGTGCAGAGCACCATTAGTGCAGGCTGACAGCGTGGTCACCATGGCCACACGTGTCCACAGTGTCCATTCGACCTGGAAACATTGTCTCCCATGCAAGGCATGCATGCCAGAGATCACTTGAGGAGTTTGGAAGCAAGTGAAGACGGTTGGAATGGGGTTTGACTGCTGTGAACATTTCAGCAGGAAACTAGGGGTTGATACACACGGTTTTCACAGGCAGAGAGGGGAGGTGAAACCATGTCCGGGAGCATCTGGTATGGAAGGACTACACGTCTGCAAAAATTCAGCTCAAGAAAAGAAGTGTAGCTAGCACTTGCTGTACAAAGCTACTTTTCAGCCAGAAATGAACTTGAGGAGGTGCTGCTCATTTTCTCCACATGAGTATGCCATATCTTGGTTCTAAATGAAGCATTGGCATATATTAGATGCTCTGGAAAGAGTTGGGGGTGATAGATTAAGCAGAAGAATGGAAGGAAGGGTAAAACAGTGCTACCAAGGGTAAAAATGAGAGAAACTTACAAAGGGTCCTTCTCCAATAATTGACCAGTGGCCATGGGGAAGTTACTAGAGGTAAAATATGACTATGTGAGGCTGTGGTAGAAAGTTGAGCTCAAGGAATAAGGTGGAAGGGGCAAAAGAAGCCAAATTAGTGAGTGTACACAAGGTGTTTGATCTGTGGTTAGGCCACCATAGGAATTCGAATGGCTATGAAACTTAACAGGGTCAAACAATAGATGCAAATAGGCTTGCACACCAAATTTGGGATTTGCTGGAGGAGTTTTCCAATGTAGACTTGAAAAACCCTAGAAATGGGCAGAAATGGGTTTCTGCTAATGAATTCCCACAAATCCAATATTTGGTGTAGGGGAATTATTTGAGCATTAAGGCATGCACAAAAAGTTTGAGGATAATTGGAGAAACTTTATAATGTGAAGTTTACCAAAGTCAGAAATCAACAGAGAGGGTTTTGAGGGTGTTAGGAGAAGTTCCTCTATTCTCCTTGGGGTACCACCTGGTGTGGATGCCTCATTGGAGTAGTGGAACATGTCCACCAAATTTGAGCACAATTGGAGACACTTCACAATGTAGAGTTGCTCAAATTTGATTCTGGACAAATAGGGTTTTAGAGTGATTAGGGGAGTCAAATCAAATTGGATTGAAATGAAACTTGGCAAGATCATCAAGAATATCACAGATGACATGCTAGAAGTTTACTGGAATTTATTGAGAATATTTCTTATATAAATATTCCAAAAGCTTAAAATAGGCAGGAATGGTTTTGGAGGGGTTTGCCCAATATTTTGAACATGACCATGTGTTGAAACTCATAAATATGGAATAAATATATCCACTGAGTTTCCCTAAATTTTCTGAAATATTTTGAAGGCAATAAAAATAACTTTCCTTCATAGGAGACCATTTCTGGCCCCACAGAAGGGCTTTTAAATAAAATAATAAAATAACTTTTAAAATAATAATATGGTGGTTTTTGAAAGTCATTTTGATAATGGTTTTAAATAAAACAATTGGTGCAAAAGAAACTCCCTAATTTGAGGACTTGTAGTACAAACCTCATCTCAGGGGTTTGAAAGTTTATTTCAAAGAAAAGCTTTTTGGTGAAAATAATATTTGGTAAAAATAGATATTTGTCCTAAACACATGGTATGATCATTAGGCAGGAGGTGATTAGGAGGATGAAAAGAATTAATGGGGATCAATCACATGCAATTAAACAAACACGCAGACAATAGTCACTCCAAGCATCACAAGCATTCACAAAAAATTTAATTGGTCCTAAATTTTGAAATAAGTTAGTTAGTCAGGGAAGCCAAAAACAGGGTGTGACACGGCATGTTAGAAGGTTTCCATGCAAAGATGTCCCAGTTCTCACTGATGAATCTGATGAGCGCGCTTTCCTATTTGGGGTCAAGACCCGCCCCAATAGTGAACTTCTTGGTGGAGTCGCCCGGCGTAAAGTCGATAACCTTGGTGTCGTCCCTTGGTTTAAACTTGAGAGGCGGCTCAGAATCGATGGTCGACCTTTTGAGGGGCGTCATGTCTGCCGCGTCAACATTGGATTGGTGAAACTTGAGCTCCTCAGCCGCGCAGGCTGACTCGACATAAGCCGCGTCTCCTTCTTCACACTCTTGGGCTATCTTCCTGTCGCCATGGATGGTAATAGGACCCTTAGGTCCAGGCATCTTGAGTTTGAGGTAAACATAGCATGGGCGGGCCATGAATCTGGCATACGCCGGCCGCCCAAACAGTGCATGGTAGGGGCTCTTGATTTTGACAACCTCGAACAGGAGGGACTCGCTCCTGTAATTTGACTCCGTGCCAAAAGCCACGTTAAGCTTAATCCGCCCAATTGGATATGCCGACTTGCCGGGGAAGATGCCGTGGAAGACCGTGGATGATGGCGTCAGGTCTTTCTCCAAGAGGTTCATCCGCCGGAAAGTATCGAAGTACAGGATGTTGATGGTGCTGCCCCCATCCATGAGGACTTTGGAGAGGGTGTACCCCCCGACTTGGGGAGCCACGACCAAAGCCAAGTCGCCAGGGTTGTCTACTCGGGGTGGATGGTCTTACCTGCTCCAGGTTATGGGTTGCTCAGACCAGTGAAGGTATCGGGGGAGCGCCGACTCAGCTACGAAAGCTCTATGCTTCACCTTATGATCCCGCTTCCAGGTGTTGGTGGTGAACACGTGGTACTGCCTGCTGTTCAATTATTTGGGATTATTCTGGAACCCGCCATGATCTTCCTGCCGCTGGGGGTCCCCTTGTGGGAGGGGTTGCTGGAACACGCTCGGCGGGTGATATTGCTGGTTGTGAACTTGGTATTGGCCAGCATTGTGCTGTGACCCGCCCTGTGGTCCTTGGTTAGGAAAACCTCTGAACGTGACCTGGCGTGACCCTGACGCGCCGGGTTGTTCCTGTCGTTGGCCCTGTTCGCCACCTTGTCCTCTCCTGATTGCCTTGGCCCAGAATTCCTGCATCACATAGCAGTCCTCCCACGAGTGACTCGCTGGTCCTTCCGCCGTGGCACGTTGCGGACACGGGCCTTTAAGCATCTCGTGGTAATTGCGTGGTTTCTTCCTGTTAAAGCCCCGCTTCTTCTAACGTGGGTTTGCGTTACCAGTATTAGTATTAGCAACAAATTCCATGGGACCTTCCTCTTGTCTTTTCTTGCCGTGGCCACCATGGTGGTGGTTGCCCCGTCCTTGAAACTGAGGATGACCCTTGTGTAACTTGCCCTTCCTGGCGGTACTAACTTTGTCGTCGTCCTCCCCGGGATCCTTGGTGTCGTCCGACTCGGCATACCTGGTGAGGGTATCCATTAACTCGCCCATGTCCTGTACTTTCCGCTTAAGTCGCCCTGGATTTAGCACCAGAGGTTCGTAATGGCAGTTCTTCTCCAGGATCAACACCGCCTGAGCCGCCGAGATGCCTTCCGATGAATGAATAACTTCCGTGACTCGGCGGGTCCAATGGTGGGCCGACTCATCCGGCCGTTGGACGCGGTGCTGTAGGTCAACGATGGTCATCGGGCGCTTGCAGGTCCCTCTAAAATTCTTGATGAAGCGCTCTTTTACCTCCGCCCTAGTGTTGACGGAGTTGGGTGGCAAGTTTTTGAACCATGCGCGCGCCATCCCCTCAAGCATCATAGTGAAGTATTTAGCGTAAACTGCCTCATTTACATCGAGCATGTCCATCGCGAGATCGTAGCTCTCGATCCATGACCCTGGCTCGAGGTTCGGCGAGTACTTTGGGACCTTGCGGGGCCCTATGAAGTCATTCGGCATGCGCTCGTTGTGCAAAGCTGGTGCAAGGCACGATACCCCGATGTGCTTGCCCCCGGAATCCAGGGGCACGAGAGGTGACGGCACGCGAGCCGGGTAAACCTAACCCACCGCTGTTGGGGCTCTAACTGATGCGCGGCTCGCGCCGCATCCATGATATCCTGGGCTCGCGTGTCGGGCATCCCGAGAGGATCGTGTTGAGGGAATCGCCGCGGCCCACTAGTTACTGCGGGGAAGTCCTCATGGAGACTTCTGGTGTGACTCGCGTGTGGCGTGGAGTGTAGCCGGTCAAGGCTATGAGAATACTGTGCGTGTTGAACCACGACCGTCTTTAGCATCTCGATGGCGTTCCTGGCTTCTATCTCGGCCGGGGTGTTTCTGTAGATCGGAAGGGACTCTAGGTGGCGGGCCGCTTCTAGTACATTGTCCACAGGATTCGAGAAGTGACCTCGTGGCGTCTGGAACCGAGTCGCATGGGCACCCATTGGCTGAGGCGGCGGCAGATTGGGTGGTGGAACCACTCCTCCCCTCGGGATGGTTTGTAAAGGCCGATCAGGATCCGCCCTGGTGGTGCGCGGAGTGTCAAAAAGGCGAGTTGGGTGTAAGTCGGTCGGGATGCGCCCATTGTGCCTCCTTTGGTGAATGGCGTCAGACGCGCGCTGCTGTCTCTCGAACCGCCAGCCTTCGGTGTTCACTCGCTCCGTCTCGGCTACGACCGCGGCCTGCTGCGTCTCAATCCTGGCGGCTTCTGCTTCCACGTCCCGCTGTGCCTTGGCCAGTGCCTCCCGCAGCTTAGCTAGCTCGGCGTTGATAGACTCCTGGTTCTCAGACGTGATCTTGGTTGCCATGAGGCTCGCGACCTCCGCCGCTAACTCCGTCATGGTTTGCGCTGGGGGTTTGGACGTTCCCCCAGTATCGTTATTGCCAGTTGGGTTCTGCTGAGGCTGCCCTCACCACGCCATGTAGATGGCGATTTGCGAGCGAGACCTCTCGACGACCTCGGGATCCATCGCCAATGACAGCCCCCCCGAGTTGTCCTTCCACAAGAGGGTGGATCGATTACGTCTCACCCATGGACGACCCGCCATCAGAATTGACAAGGGTGATCTCCTGGCCCGCCACTTCGTCTTAGGCGTCGTCTCCCTGCGTAAAATCGACGATAACGTGGCGACTCCTGTTCTGTTGTGTGACGGGGATGACATACCTGGCCGGCTCGACGATGTCGGTGGAGATGTTTTGCCGAAGATCAGGCCGATGAAGACGTTGATCTTGCCGAAGGGGACTCGGTAGCCAGATTCGACGGTCTCGGCCTCCGGCTCCCACATCGAGTTGTCGATGTTATACTTCCTGCGGCGGCTCTTAGTCATGAGGCCGACCGCATAGCTTTCTAACCCTGGTAGGGCTCCCTTCGAGAACTCAACTCCACCGTCCGCTAGCCCAATAGTGGCGCTCGGGGGGGGGGGGGTGTTGGTCGGTTGGTTTTTCCTTGCTGTGGGTGAAGTGGGTCGATGCTCTATGTCAGCTGGCCCAAGTCCCGCACATTTCCGTGCTGCCGTGGCGCGAGACCCGTTACCAAGGTCATTCCTCATGGGGCAAAGCCCTGGCACCAAGGTGCCAGGTGCCTTTGTGACCGGTAAGGCTCCTGAGGCGCTATGCTCAGGAGACCCTTAGATATTCAAGCGGCTCTACATCGACAGGTCCCAGTCCCGCACATTCCCCTGCCGTGAGGCAAGACCCATCAAGGTCACTCTTCGCGGAACAAAGCCGTGGCACCCGAGTACCAGGTGGCTTTGTTACCGGTAAGGTTCCTGAGGCGCGATTCTCAGGAGCCCGCTTAGACGTTCAAGAAGTTTTTTGTAGATCTCTAGTCTGCATTCAGGAAGCTCTGCGTCGACAGGTCCCAGTCCCGGACATTTCCCGGCCATCGTGAGGTGCCGTCCGTTACCAAGGTGGTTCCTCAAGGGGCCAGGCCATGGCACCGAGGTGCCAGGTGTCTTTGTGACCGGTAAGTATCGTGAGGCGCTATGCTCAGGAGCCCCCTTATGCGCTTAAACTGTCCCTAGAGAAACAACTGTTGTGAGGAAAGACCAAATGTTGTTCCCTCTACAGGATGGTGCACCGAGACGTGAATAGGACTCTTGAATGAGTATTGGTTGGCATGAGTCTGCCGACTCGTCAGTCAGTACCACGTGTCGGTTCGGGCGCCAAGGCTTGGCGAGGTGCCGGCACCGAGCCCCCAGCCCCCGCTCGCGGGGTATGAGCGGGTGGGGATAGGCGGATGCTCGACTCAGAGGATTATAGCATGCTACGAAGAGTAGCAGGGAAAATAAGTTTTTGCAAAAGCTTCATTTGGAAAGGCCCCGAGTTTTGATTTCATAAATATCAGCAAATCCAAGCAACAAAAAGGGAAATGCAATCCGCGTCTAGCACCCAATCTATTCTCTGCCTCCATCGCCTCCAGCCCTGAGCATACGGCTTCCACTAGGCGTGGGGTTGACCCCTTCCTCGTCCTCGGGGGGGGGGGGGCCTGGGCATATACATCCTCGGCTCATTATTACGTGAGAGTGACACGGTGGGGATGTATCTAGGAGGTCGGAAGGACGCTTTGGTCTCGCGAGTGTCCCTACCACCGAGGCATTAGGCGCCTGATTCCGGAAGTCATTGGTGGAGTGTGTTGATCCCTCTGTCTTCCCCACTAGGCATGGGATGGACCCCTTCCTCGTCCTCGGCTCATTATTACGTGAGAGTGTCATGGGATGAAGTAGGTTCTGGAAGAATTGAAGGACGATGCAGGGTCGATGGAGAGGCGACACAGAGGTAGCGCAGGGGCGGTGCAGAGTCGTCACAGGTACAACTTGCGGAGGTGTTGGATGTTTCAAGCGTTCTGGATGGGAACTTGATACATCTCCAACGTATCTATAATTTTTGATGGTTTTATACTATTATCTTGTCAAACTTTGGATGTTTTGTATGCCTTTTATATCTTTTTTGGGACTAACTTATTAACTCCGTGCCAAGTGCCAGTTCGTGTATTTTCCGTATTTTTCACCCTTTTCAGAGGAGGATTTTAAACAGAGTTCAAACGGAATAAAACTTCCGAAAAGATTTTTTTCCGGAACAGAAGATACGCAGAAAGCTTGGGAACCAAGGTAGGGAGCCCCGGGGGAGGCCACAAGACCCTATGGTGCGGCCAGGGGGGCCGCGCCTCCCAAGCTTGTGGGCTCCGTGGGCCTCCCCTGCCCTAGCTCCTTCGCCTAGCCCAGGTAGCGAGGCATGCATCGTGTTGTTTCCATCAAGGGTAAAAAGATGGGGTTTTCGTCATTGGTTTGAGTTTATCCCTCTACATCATGTCATCTTGCTTAAGGCGTTACTCTGTTCGTCATGAACTCAATACACTAGATGCATGCTGCATAGCGGTTGATGTGTGGAGTAATAGTAGTAGATGCAGAAAGTATCGGTCTACTTGTCTCAGACGTGATGCCTATATGTATGATCATTGCCTTAGATATCGTCATAACTTTGCGCGGTTCTATCAATTGCTCGACAGTAATTTGTTCACCCACCATATTATTTGCTATTTTTTGAACGCCTCTAGTGAACACTATGGCCCCCGGGTCTACTACACACCATATTTTCAGCCTTACACTTTTACTTCGTTGCACTTTTCGCCTTCACATCTCACTTTGCAATCAATCTTGAAGGGATTGACAACCCCTTTATAGCGTTGGGTGCAAGCTCTTTTGTGTTTGCGCAGGTACTCTGGAATTGACGAGATTCTCCTACTGGATTGATACCTTGGTTCTCAAACTGAGGGAAATACTTATTACTCCTGTGCTGCATCACCCTTTCCTCTTCAAGGGAAAAACCAACGCAAGCAAGTTTCCGTCAATGTGTCAATTTCTGGCGCTGTTGTTTGAGAAGTAGCAGAAGGATTTCTGGCGCCGTTGCTGGGGACGGTCAAGTCAAGAACTCATTCAAGTAAGTGTCGCAAACTCATCTCTTGCATTTACTTTTTTGCCTCTCGTTTTCCTCTCCCCCACTTCTGAAAAACAAAAAATTAGAAAAATATTTGCCTTTTTCGTTTGCCTTTTTCGTTCGCCCTTTTCTCTCGCTTTCTTCCCGTTCGCTTGTGTGGGATAGTCTATCTGTCCTCATGGCTAGACCCACCGCTACGAACGATACTCCCGAGAACGAAGTTCTGAATTTCAAGCAAAATGAGGAAGGAAACTTAAAGGACGCTTGGTATAGGATTTGCAATGCTCAGAGTAGATCTACTCGTAAGCAATCTACTACCGTCCTGCTTCGCAGTTTTTTATGTGGCTATTTCTCCTTGGAACAGGTATATTCTTGACACCATCGTAGGCGGAGATTTCTTGGGTAGCCATATCGTTGATTATTACGGAGCTGTAATAAATTTGGTAGGCTCACCCCCACTCATGGTTAATGGAACTATCTTAACTCTGGAACATGTGATCCGTAGGCTGGACGTCATTGAAAAGAAAGTTGCTACGATCGAACTCATTGATAATTTGGATAAAAAGATCCACAATAAAATCACTCAGTACGTATCCAAGGTGGGAATGGTTTTGAAAAATTTAAAGGAGAAGGAACCCACAGTTAACAAAAAACTAGGTCATGATTCCGCTAGGATTGGCAAACTAGAGGATGTCATAACCAAATTGGGTTCCGCTTTTTCCGCTGTGCAGAATACTCCTAACTTTGCCCACAATAAGGCCACCAAGTCTATTTTTTCCAAAAAATAGCAGTGAATCATCTAGTAAGAAATATGAAGACCTTAAGATGATGAGTGATCACGCTACTTATGGTTTGAGCACCAAAGACGACGATACGTCATTCTATCGCTTTATGCCTAGCTAAGGGCGTTAAACAATAGCGCTTGTTGGGAGGCAACCCAATGAATTTATCTTTTTCTTTCTGTTTTGTTGCGTCCACGCCATCATAGTTCTGTTATGATAGTGTCTTTTGTGTTTCTTTTTGTGTTTGAGCCAAGCAAAACCTTTATGACTAGTCTTGTTGATGGTTGTTTGATCCTGCTGGAAAAAGACAGAAACGTTTTTCTCATGAGATTATTTTTCATTTTTATTCATATAGAGATTTTGAGTTGATTCTTTTTGCTGATGGTTGATATGCCTTTTTCCCAGGCATTCGTAATGTTTCAGAATTTTTGAGGTACCAGAAGTATACGAAGTATACAGATTTCTACACACTGGTCTGTTTTTGACAGATTCTGTTTTTGTTGAGTTGGTTGCTTGTTTTGATGAAACTATGGATAGTATCAGGGGGTACTAGCCATAGAGAAGTGAGAATACAATAATATAAGACCAATATAAATAGAAATCAAGGTTGCTATAGTACCTAAAGAGGTGGTAGTTTGTTTTCTTGTGCTAATGATATCACGAGTTTCTATTTAAGTTTTGTGTTGTGAAGTTTTCAAGTTTTGGGTGATGTTCTCATGGACAAAGGGATAAAGAGTGGAAAGAGCTCAAGCTTGGGGATTCCCAAGGCATCCCAAGCCAAATTCAAGGACACCAAAAAGCCTAAGCTTGGGGATGCCCCGGGAAGGCATTCCCTCTTTCGTCTTCAATCTATCGGTAACATTACTTGGAGCTATATTTTTATTCACCACATGATATGTGTCTTGCTTGTATCGTAGGAGTCTTTTCTTTTTGTTGTGTCACAATCATCCTTGCTACACACCTTTTGAGAGAGACATGCACTCATTTTTATTTTGCTAGAATGCTCATTGTGCTTCACTTATATCTTTTGAGCTAGATCATTTTGCTCTATGTGCTTCACTTAGATCTTTTAGAGAACGGCGGTGTGTGACTTGGTAGTTGGTTTGTGCTATGAAAGTAGTCCCAAAGGTGATAGGTACCCAAAGAGGATAGAAAAACTTCCATCTTCTTGTGCGTTGAGTAGAAAGAGAAATTTGATTCCTCTCAATTAGTTTTGAGATGTGGATTTGATAAGATTAAGAGTTATGTTAGTAGGGTGTTGTGAATCTAGAAATACTTGTGTTGAAGTTAGTGATTCCCGTAACATGCACGTATGCTGAACCGCTATGTTAGGAAGTCGGAGCATAATTGATCTATTGATTGTCATCCTTTGTGTTGCGGTCGGGATCGCGCGATGGTTTACACCTACCAACCCTACCCCTAGGAGTATGCGTTTAGCACTCTGTTTTGATTACTAATAAAAACTTTTGCAATAAGTATGTGAGTTCTTCATGACTAATGTGAGTCCATGGTATAGATGCACTTTCACCTTCCATCATTGCTAGCCTCTCTAGTACCGCGCAATTTTCGCCGGTGCACAAACCCATCATATGCCTTCCTCAAAATAGCCACCATACTTACCTACTATGGCATTTTCATAGCCATTCCGAGATATTTTGCCATGCAACTCCCACCGTTCCGTCTCATGACCTGTGCCGTCACTCTCATATTGCCATTGCATGATCGTAACATAGCTAGCAAGATGTTTCAACGTCATAGGCCAAGCTAGATCGTTGCACATCCCGGTACACTACCAGAGGCATTTCCTATAAAGTCATCATCATTCTAAGCTTTGAGTTGTGAGTAAATAAAAGTGTGATGACCATCATTATTAGAGCATTGTGCCATATGAGGAAACAAAAAAAAAAGAGGCCAAAGAGCCCAAAAAAAAGAGAGAAAACAAAAGAGGCCGAAGATCCCAAACAAAAAAGAGAGAAAAAGAGAGAAGGGAAAATGCTACTATCTTTTTCCACACTTGTGCTTCCTAATAGCACCATGTTCTTCATGATTGAGAGCCTCTCGTTTCGTCACCACCATATGCTAGTTGGAATCTTTATTATATAACTTGCCTTGTATATTCCAATGATGGGCTTCCTCAAATTGCCCTAGGTCTTCGTGAGCAAGCAAGTTCAATGCACACCCACTAGTTCTCCTTTTGAGCTTTCACATACTTATAGCTCTAGTGCATCCTTTGTATGGCAATCCCTACTCATTCACATTGATATCTATTAATGGGCATCTCCATAACCCTTTGATACACCGAGTCAATGTGACCATCTCCTCCTTTTTTGTCTCACAACCACCACCACACTCTATTCCACCTATAGTGCTATATCCATGGCTCACGCTCATGTATTGCGTGATAGTTGAAAAAGGTTTGAGAAAGTAAGAGTGCGAAAACAATTACTTGGCCAATACCGGGGTTGTGCATGATTTACATTAGTCGTGTGAGGATGATGGACCATAGCCAGACTATTCGATTTTGTAGGGATAACTTTCTTTGGCCTTGTTATTTCGAAAGTTCATGATTACCTTGCTGATTTGCTTGAAGTATTACTGTTTTTATGTCAATAGCAAACTATTGTTTTGAATCTTACGGATCTGAACATTCATGTCACATGAAAGAAGTTACAAAGGACAACTATGCTAGGTAGCATTCCACATCAAAAATTCAGTCTTTATCACTTCCCTACTCGACGACGAGCAGGAGTTAAGCTTGGGGATGCTTGATACGTTTCCAACGCATCTATAATTTTTTATGGTTTCATGCTATCATCTTGTCAAACTTTGGATGTTTTGTATACCTTTTATATCTTTTTTGGGACTAACTTATTAACTCAGTGCCAAGTGCTAGTTCCTGTTTTTTCCGTGTTTTCGACCCTTTTCAGAGGAGGATTTTAAATGGAGTCCAAACGGAATAAAACTTCCGAAAAGATTTTTTCCAGAACAGAAGATATGCAGAAAGCTTGGGAACCAAGGCAAGGAGTCTCGGCCGAGGCCACAAGTCCCCATGGCGCGGCCAGGGCGGCCGCGCCTGCCAGGCTTGTGGGCTCCCTGGGCCTCCCCTGCCCTAGCTCCTTCGCTTATAAATTCCCTAAAATCCCAGAAAAAATCAGGGGAGTCACCAAAACACTTTTCCGCCGCCGCAAGCTTCTGTCTCCGCAAGATCCCATCTAGGTCACATTTTGGTGCCCTGTCGGAGGGGGGATTCAGATACAAAGGGCTTCCTCATCAACACCATGACCTCTCCGATGATGCGTGAGTAGTTCACCATAGACCTACGGGTCCATAGCTAGTAGCTAGATGGCTTCTTCTATCTCTTGGATCTTCAATACAAAGTTCTCCATGATCTTCATGGAGATCTATCCGATGTATCTTCTTTGTGGTGTGTTTGTCGAGATCCGATGAATTGTGGATTTATGATCAGATTATCTATGAATCTTATTTGAGTTTCTTCTGATCTCTTAGATGCATGATTTCATATCCTTGTAATTCTCTTCGAGTTGTGGGTTTTGTTTGGCCAACTTGATCTATGACTCTTGCAATGGGAGAAGTGCTTGGTTTTGGGTTCATACCGTGCGATGACCTCACCCAGTGACAGAAGGGGTAGCAAGGCACGCATCGTATTGTTGCCATCAAGGGTAAAAATATGGGGTTTTCATCATTGGTTTGAGTTTATCCCTCTACATCATGTCATCTTGCTTAAGGCGTTACTCTGTTCGTCATGAACTCAATACATTAGATGCATGCTGGATAGCGATCGATGTGTGGAGTAATAGTAGTAGATGCAGAAAGTATCGGTCTACTTGTCTCGGACGTGATGCCTATATGTATGATCATTGCCTTAGATATCGTCATGACTTTGCGCGGTTCTATCAATTGCTCGACAGTAATTTGTTCACCCACCATATTATTTGCTATTTTGAGAGAAGCCTCTAGTGAACACTATGGCCCCCGAGTCTACTTCACACCATATTTTCAGCCTTACACTTTTACTTCGTTGCACTTTCCGCCTTCAGATATCACATTGCAATCCATTTGAAGGGATTGACAACCCCTTTATAGCGTTGGGTGCAAGCTCATTTGTGTTTGCGCAGGTACTCTGGACTTGACGAGATTCTCCTACTGGATTGATACCTTGGTTCTCAAACTGAGGGAAATACTTACTGCTCCTGTGATGCATCACCCTTTCCTCTTCAAGGGAAAAACCAACGCAAGCAACTGTCCGTCAACGTGTCAATTTCTGGTGCTGTTGTTTGAGAAGTAGCAGAACTCCATCTTGAGTCTCCAGACGCGCTGAGCCAGGCCTAGAGACGTGGATGACCTTCAATAAGCCCTCCCAGTTGGGCGAAAGCTTATGCAAGCCTTCCCTGGATTGGACCCGCCTCAGGACGAGATCGCCGACTTCGACGGTCCTGGAGTGGATGTTGCGGTAGTGGTAGTGCCGCAAGGCCTGCTGGTACCTCGTGGCTCGGAGAGAGGAGGACCGGCGGCACGCCTCCTCTCCAAGTACGAGGTAGGTCCCCCGCGCAGCCTCGTGACCCTCCTCGTCGAACGCCAAGACCCGCGGGGACCGGTACTTGATTTCGTGAGGAAGGACCGCCTCGACTCCGTAGACGAGGAAGAACGGGGTTTCGCTGGTGGGTTTAGATGCACTGTGTGGATGGACCACAGTACCGACGGGGGCTCGTCGACCCAACCCCGGCCACAAGCTTCAAGCTTCTTCTTGAAGCTCCTTAGATTGAGATCTCGCATGACCTCCGTGTTGGTGCACTCCGCCTGGCCATTGCTCCACGGATGGGCCACCATGCATAGCATATCTATGTACCGAGGTTAGCACAATAAATCTTGAGCAGCTGACAGGTGAACTGCGAACCGTTATCGGTGATGATGCGGTTTGGGACGCCGAAGCGGCTCACGAGGCCCTTGTTGAACTTGACGACAGACCCGACTGGGATGGTGCGCATGGGTACCACCTCCGCCCACTTGGTGAATTTGTCGATAGCAACGTAGAGGTAGCGGAGGCCCCCCACCGCCCGCGGGAAGGGCCCCCATATGTCCAACCCCCAGACCGAAAAAGCCCAGGAAAGCGGGATGGTCTGCAGGCCCTGCGCAGGCTTGTGGATCTGCTTGGCGTGGAACTGGCAGACCTCGCAAGACCTGACCAGCTCGGTGGCGTCGTCCAACGTTCTAGGCTAGTAGAAACCTGACCTAAACGCCTTACCTGCGAGTGTGCGCGAAGATGAGTGATGTACGTAGTCCCCTCCGTGGATGTCGGCCAGTAGTTCGTGCCTCTACTCCTTGGAAATGCACCACAGTGCGACGTTGTTCAGGCGTCTGCGGTGCAAGGCACCGTCTCGCACGCAGTAGGTTGAGGCCTTTCGTACTACACACTCTGCATCCTTCTCCTTCACCGGCAATGTGTCGTGGAGTAGATATGCCCCAAGTTACTCCATCCAGTCATCGTCTTGAGCCTCCAAGGTGAGGAGCAGTCGAGCCCCCAAGGCATGGCCGTGGTTCTGAGCCCTTGAGGGTGGTGCTAGGGGAAGCTCATCTCCGTGCGGTGTCGGGTCCTCAGGTGACGGCGTTGCGGAAGGCTTGAAGAGTTGCTCCTCAAAAACGCCTGGCTCTTGAGCCTCGCAACGCGAAGGTCTTTCGGCGATGTCGTCTGCCTCCTTGTTTTCGCCTCGCGGGACGTGCTGCAGCTTGAGGCCCTGAAAACGTTTCTCAATCCTACGCACCTCTTGCACATATGCCTCCATATGTTCGTCCTTGGGTGTGTACTCTTTGTTGGAGAAGTTGACGAGGAGCTGAGAGTCGCCCATCACTATGAGGCGTCAGACCCCCAAGGCCGCCGCTGAGTTGACCCCGGCGATGAGGCCCTCATACTCCTCTATGTTGTTAGAGACCTTCTCCCGACGCTGGAAGCAGAGCTGCATGGCGTAGCGAAGCCTGTCTCTCATCGGGGAAGTGAGTAGGACACCATCTGCTGCTCCTTTTCGCGTGAAGGTTCCGTCGAAGTGCATGGCCCATCGCTCGGGCGCCTCCACTACACCGGTAAGAGATTGGCTCCCTTCCAGCCCCCGGTCCTGTGCGTCCATCCATTCCGCCACGAAGTCAGCCAGGGCCACCCCCTTGATGACCCTCGTCGTGCTGAATTCGATGTTGAAGGCCTGAAGCTCGATGTTCCATTCGGCAACTCTTCCCGCTGTGTTTGGGTTGTGTAGGATCTTCTCCAAGGGGCTAGGCGGAGACAACGTAGATGGGGTTTCCTTGAAAGTAATGACGCAACACGCGCGAGGCAACGAGGAGTGCTAGGAGGAGTTTCTAGTGCATGGGGTAGCACGAGCACGCGTCCCGCAGTAACGTGCTGACGAAGTACACTCGGTGTTCGACGAGGGTGCGTTCGCTCGGGGCGTCATGTTCTTCGGTGGCTATAGGAGGTCGGGGCGTTTCGTCGTCCGGGGGAAGAACCGGGGCCACAAGGGGGCTAGGCACCTCTTGACACGATCCTGCAGCTTGGGCCTCAGGTCCCTCTGCTTGCGGGAGGTTGGAGCTTGTGAGTCGTGCGAGCCCAAGGCGCTACGTATGGGGGCCCGATGGGGTTTCCTGAAGGAACACCCTTGCTGGTTTGCTCCTTCCTTACTACCACCAATGCGGCGCTGGTGGAGTGGGGGGTGGCAGCGAGGTACAATAGCATAGGCTCCCGAGGGCGAGGCACCACCATGACTGGTGGGCTCGTGACGTAACGCTTGAACTAATCGAAGGCAGCGTCGGCCTCCGCGGTCCACTCGAAGGACCCCTTTCTTTTCATGATCTTGAAGAAGGGCAGGGCCCGCTTGCGAAGCTTGGAGATGAAACGTCCCATGGAGGTATCACACGTCCCAACTTCTGCATTTCCTTGAGGGTTGTGGGCGCTCTCATCTTGTTAATGGCATTGACCTTTACTGGGTTTGCCTCGATCCCCCGATGCGACACCAAGAAACCAAGCAGCTTGCCTGATGGGACCCCGAAGACGCACTTCTCGGGGTTGAGCTTCAGGTTCACCTCCCGCAGGCTGGCAAAGGTCTCCTCCAGGTCCTCCACTAGGGTTCTTGCTTGCCTTGACTTAACCACGATGTCGTCGACGTAGGCCTCCACGTTCCTCCCGAGTTGCGGCCCTAGGGCAATATGCATCAACCGCCGGAAGATCGCCTCGGCGTTCCGCAGCCCGAAAGGCATGCACTCATAGGAGTATACCCCACACACAGAGAGGAAAGCTGTCTTCTCGATGTCCTCCACCGCCATCTTCATCTGGTGGTAGCCCGAGAATGCATCCAAGAAGCACAGGAGGTCGCACTCCACGGTGGAGTACACGATCTGGTCGATGTGTGGTAGCGGGAACTGGTCCTGAGGGCAAGACTTGTTGGGATTCGTGAAGTCGACAAACATGCGGTCCTTCCCACACTTCTTTGGGACAACCACCAGGTTGGCTACCCACTTTGGGTAGAGCACCTCCCTTATGACCCCTGCTTCCTTCAGTTTGCGCACCTCCTAAGCGATAAACGCCTGCTTCTCCGATGCTTGCTTACTTGCCTACTGCTTCACTGGACGCACGTTTGGGCACACCATGAGAGATGCTTGATGACGTCCCTTGGAACCCCCACAAGGTCAGAGGCACTCTAGGAGAACGCATCCTTGTTCCCCCTGAGGAAGCCTACCAACGCCCTCTCTTGGTCTTGGGGGAGGTTCACGCCGATGGTGAAGGTGGGAGCCGGGCTTCCTTCGTCCACCGACACTTGCTTCGTCTCCGCCCGGTCTTGGGAAAACAAATGCTTCTTCTTCACGAGCGCGACGTCATGGACGTCTCCCGGGTCCTCCGTGGCATGCGCCTCGCCCCTGAAGTTGGCACGCGCCATGGCCGCGGCCTTATGGAAGAGCTCGAGCACCCGTGAGACGTCCTTGATGTCCCCTACAACGGTAAGCATGCCGCCGCTCCCAGGGCATCTTGATGATGTTGTAGCCTGGGTGCATCGTCGCCATGAACTGCGCTAGGGTGGGGTAGCCGAGTATTGCGTCGTACGGAAGGTGGATGTAGGCGACGTCGAAGTCGATCTGCTTGGTGCGGAAGTTGGAGCGGGTGCCAAACATGACCGGGAAACGGATCCATCCCATGGGAACGACGGACCCCGCCACCACCCCAGAGAAGGGATTCGAGGGTGCAAGCCGCTCTCGGGGTAACCACAATGCATCGAAGGCCTCCATTGAGATGACATTGAGGCCTGCACCGCCGTCGATGAGGGTTTTGGAGACAGCCACACCAGATATGGTCGGCGTGCACAACATGGGAAGCGCCACGGCAGCCGCCGTGCCCTTGGCGTGATCGTAGGGACCGAAGGTGATGTTGATCTCTGGCCACACGCGGTGTTCCGAGGGCTCGGGCCTTGGGCGAGCCGTCCCCCCGCGCTGCAAGAAACGCTTGACGTGATGGCCGAAAGGTGGCGCCTGCGATCCGCCGAGAATACAAGCGACCGCAGGGATGACCCTACTTTCTCGGACGACGTCCACCGCCGCGAACCGGCGGCTGTCGGTGGTTGCACTTGCCATGGAGTTGCCGAGTCGAGATCTGGCTCTTGCTGTTGGTGTGGAGGCTCCGACACGCGCCCCCTACTTGGCGCGCCAAATGTCGGCTTCCGGGCTCCGCAAAACCCTAAGGATTCGAATTGAGGGGCGCGCTTGGAGACCACGTTACAGATTCGATCCCTAGGCTCGCTACTCGCTAGGAAAGGCAAATAACTCACGCGACGGTGAGGGAGACAAGGAACACGACAGTTTACCCAGGTTCTAGCCACTGGGATGCGTAAAACCTTACTCCTGCTTTGTTGGATTACCTCTCGTGGAGGTTGGTGAATGAGCTAGTACAGTGTTCTTTGGCCTCCTCACGCTAGATGGCCTTAGCGGTGTGATGATGGGTGGGTGAATAGCTATGGTTTCGATCGCCCCCTACGAAGCAACCTATCCTCTATATAAAGCGGCGGCCATGGTCCTCTTCCCTTATCCTTTCGGCGGGAAGGGATCCTACAACGACCAATTTTGAAGGGGTAAAGTGGAACGTGCTCCCCTGTTCAAAGGTGGTCTTCATCTACAAAGTGGCTGCCCGCGCTGCAGGGATGACGTGTGCCCTGCTCGCGGGCTGCGGTGGCTCGGTTGCACCAAAGTGGAATCCTTTGGAAGATACCTTTGGGTCCCGCATACGTCCTTGCCCCCTTTGCACCAAAGGGGGAGCTACACTGCTTTGTCATGTAAGGTTTGCCTATCCTCCTTCCGCGTCATCCTTGACTCCCGAAGTTGGGCCTTGCCTCAGAATGTCCTACGCTCGGGGGGGGGGGGGTACTGAAGAGGCTCCTGTGGGTCTTGATGTCGTTTCTCCTCTTGAGGCTTAGCCCCTCACGAGGGCCTTGCCAAGCCTGCTAGTGCTTGGTCGATGAAGCGGGCCAGCCCTAGGCCGCAGACATGCAAGTGTGGGTACCCCCGTTCCCATAACGCCGAAAGTAACAACAAAGGTTGTGTTACAAAGGTTTTTAAAAAACCTTGTCGTGTGCCACTCATGCCCGAGAGTGCTGGTGTTGAGATGGATGACCACTTGGGAAATAAGTGGTCTACCAAGAAAGGTTTTGTGTGTGTGGTTTCAGAAATAGGATTATATTTAAGATGTGTCGACCGTCCCAACCTTACATCTGCGACCATGATACCCCTCATGGTACGAGGCTTTGTTGATTACCATGTTCGATACTAGCAGAGAGCCGCATTACTAGTGGCAGAAGTGACATGGTCACTCTCGTGACGGGGTCGTGCCAGGCAGGGTGACTATGCTGTCTTTACAAGTTCCGGGCACACCGTTGCGTGCCCTCATGGATGATACATCTAGAGCGAGGCTTGTATGATGTACAACATGAGGTATGGCACCGACGAGTAGACTCTTTGTTTAATGTCGCCATGGGAAATGCATTGTTTTGGTGCTTACCTCGGGTATGTTTTATACCGCGAGTCATGGATGACATGGAAGTTCCCCGAGTCTTGTGGGTACAACGCGCAACCTTTGCAGAATGTAAAACTAGTAGAATAGCCGTGTACATGGTGAAGGACAATTGGGTGATGCTGCTTAAACTACGTCTAGTGGTTCCCGCATAAACCAAGTGTGTGTGTGGGGTAATATGAGTAAAAGATTGGGACATGTGAAAGATGATGTTTCAGCTAAGTCAGGTGACTCGGCATGATGGTGGACATGGGATGTCCGACCCTCAGATTGCATTCATATTTGTAACCTGTTCATCAGGCCACTGCTATGGCTTGTGGTGCTTGTCACCCAAGAATTTGATCATGTTGTTGCACTAGGGAAAACCAGCTTTCCGCAAAAAGCCACCATGCTAGTATTATGTTATACTTCATTATTGCCTTTTTCCATATCATGTGTTACTTGTGAGTACATTCAAAGTACTCATTGGCTTTCCACTGGTTATTTATTTCACAAGGCAGGAACGAACCGGAGTTCAGAGAAGAGTTCGCCGGGAACGGACATGCTGTCTAGGATGCTTCCCATTCAGAATGCGTGCAGGTTAAGGCAGATGGCATCGGTTAATGTTATCCTCCGAGTTATCCACATTCAGTAGTATGTTGGTGTGTCAGCCTTCGAGTCCGTATTTATGTAATGACTCGGCCTTAATGGCCCTATTTGTATTCAGACGTTATGTATGGATGTAAGACTCTGGTTATTCAGTATCTCTGTGTTCACTGAGCATCGATCTCTGGGATCACTATACACATTCATTCGGCGATTCCGACCTACAAGTTGGGGTCCCCACAGTGTCGCCCGGAGCGCTTCATCAGGAGGATCACCGCCCCTAGGAGGACCGTTGAGGCGCGCATATTCATCGACATTGCAGGCCTCGATGGAGTCATCCCCTGAATCTCCTTCTCACCTTAGCGCATGGGACAAGGCCGAGGCGCCGCTATCGACCGAGCTCACATGCTCTTCTGCATGCAGAACGCTAGTGCTACCTTCAAAAGTTTGGTGCAGCTTGCATTGGCGCCTACTGTGGCGCTCGGACCTTGCGAGCCCCCGGAGCTGTGGGACGTAGCCGAACCCTGAGAGACCGGTCTTCACGACGTGCTTCGTTAAGCAACCTGGAGCTCCGCTGACAACACGGTCGCCAGGTGAAGTTTTATTTTGTTCGAGATCAAGGGCACCCTTCGGGTTGTGTTATCCTCATGCATGAGGGTCCGCCCCCATGGAATTCATCCTTTTCATTTGTGTGGTAAACCCTGTTATTCCCCTTCAAAACTTATGTTGTTCGCTTGAAATGCATAACTACTGGTTTGGCGCAACATCGCCTCGGGCGGCATGCAGCTGGTTATTTTTGCCTGATCATTCCATGAAGAAACCTGGCACGACGTCTATGCTTGGGTTCATCCCTATAGTGTCATTAAATTCAAGGGACTTAGCTCTGTTTGAAGGGCTTACCTCCGTATACGTCACCTCCTGGGGTCCTCGGTGCCAAACATCTTCATGCAGTGGCCTTGCAACAATCACCCGGTGCGTATCGCCTCCATGTTACAGGTCCCGTAAACACGCTGATGCGTGAAGAATAAGGCGCCACCTACATGAAGACTGAGACTAGGAGCTCCCGAGCCTTGTGCCTGGGGTATCCGACACCTTTGTAATCACCGCCCGTTAAATTCTGACGTAATAATGTGTTCGGGGTTGTACACGCTTCAGAGCCTCCTAAGTGGAAGCCCATGACGAGCCACGTTGTTTCCTCAGTGGAGGGATCCCGCCCACGCCATAGTGGAAGTCCCCACGCTCTGCGCTGGAGAAATTAGTGTCGAACCACGACTATGACAACACCCAAGTGGAAGCCTCATGCATCACGCTAGGGAGGTTTATCAGAGGTCCATGCTCGCCAGCTTCCCCTTGTACCTCACACAGGCGGGGGCTAGGACACGGTGCCTATGCTCGGAGTAGTCCGTGAAGTGCTGAAAAATCCAAGCAATCTAGCTCTGGTTCGTGGGCTTACTCTGGTGCACGTCACCTCCTGGTGTCCGTGGTGTCTAATTTCCTCACGCGACACCCAAGCGTATGCAGGCGGGCGCACAGCGCTCTGACCAATTCGCCCGTATGAGAGCCTCTTGCGCGTCAAGGGGGGGGGGGGGGTTCTTGATCATTGTGTCTCAGGAACCGTCACTAGTCGTGTAGCCTCTCACCCCCTGGCATTTCACTGGCGGTTGAGATATGCGAAGGGTTGTGCCCTGCTGACTCAGAGTACAAAAGCTCTCGTCACGGAATGTGAGTTGCTTGCGCGTCAAGGGGGGATCTTGAGCATCACGTCTCAGGAACTTTTACTGGTCGTGTAGCCTCTCACCCCTCACTACAACACGTACGTTAATAGCAGGCACTTTAAAATGCCTTAGAAAGCCCACATAATGCCAGCTTAGAGAAAAGAAGGCATTTCCAAAATATGCTAGAGATGGTCACGAAGGAAAAGGTCTTTTAAGTCATTTTTCTGGAATGCCTTCAAAGATCAACACAGAGGCATGTTTAAAATGCCAGCAAGCTCAATTTAAGGCATTTTTTAAAACTCCTCAAAAGATCAACACACAGGCACTTTTTTAGAACGCCAACAAGTTCAATTAAAGGCATTTTTTCAGAATGCCTCCAAAGACTATTTGTAGCATTTCTCATACTGCCCCTACAAATTATGCATGGCATCTCTCATACTGCATTCAAAACATTTTTGTGGCATTTCTAAATAATGCCTCTAAACCATTATGTGGCATCTTCTGTATTGCCTCTAAAATGTTTCTATGGCATAATAAAAATATGATAAAACACTATTACAGCAAGCTCAAAAATTTGCATCTGGATATGTCCAAACACACATACAAAAGACAAGAGCAAGAGCAAGTGTTCACAACAGACAAGAGCAAGAGTAAAACAAGATTGAGAGGCTACAGACAAAAGCAAGTGTTCACAAATCATATGCACGCGAATAATATCCAACAGTAAAACATCTGGATCTGGCATCATCTAGAAGTACCATCGTGCATGCGAATAATGTAAAGCATGATCATCAGAACATCTTCACAAATTCTGAAACAATATCAAAGTATCAATCACAAACAGAAATGTACAGTGCCTACAGCTTGATGCAATCAATCATAGAGGGACACAGACAAGAGCAAGCCAATCAGCGGTGTGTCACCTTCAACTTCAACCTTCAGGAGTGTACTTGCATTTCTAGGCATCTACAAGAGCAAAGAATGTTCTCAGCAATGTAACAAGGTTACACAGACATGCATTCAGGTTGTAGGTGGATCTGGGAATGAGTGGGATTAGTGGTTCATCCCACTTAAATTGATTCATTGGCTCCCACTGGACAGAGAAAAAAAAAGTGGGCTAACCCTATTGGCCCACTGGAGTCCCACCTATCCACCAACCCCATCCACAAGCCTTCCAGCCTACGCAGGAGGCGTCGCAGTTGTGCCTCACTGTCCATACAGGGGACATTGGACTTGTTGCTGCTCCAAGCAGCAGCATTAAGGGGTTTGTTGCTGCGTTTTTTTGCTGCAAGTAGTCTATCTTGAGAGAGGCTTTTTTGTCTGCAAGTAGTCTATATTAAGGAAGTAGCAACAGGTAGTCCATATACGGGTTATATTAAGGAAGCAGCAGGAGGTAGTCTATATTAAGGAAGCAGCAACAGGTAGTCAATACAGTAGTCTATATTAAGGAAGCAGTTATAGTGATTCAGATATGCTACAGGATTCTATTTCTTGTAGTTATAGTTATATTTCTGTTTTATAAGTGGTTTTCTATAGATTTATTATTCTACAATCTTATAGATTTATTATTCTACCATCTTATGAAATTTTCTATAGATTTCTAGTTTCCTTCCTATGCAATTACATAATACATTTAAAAAGTGGGAACCCACTTGATCCCACTTAACCCACTTAAATTTTAGTGGATTGTTGGCTATAACCCACCAAAACGTGTTGGAATTAAGTGGGATGTGGTGGGACTCCCGCTATTAGTCCCACGTGCAGCCTGAACATGCATGCAAGAATGTATAGTTATACATAAGTATGTTGTTTCCGGTTGTAGGAGAGATTGCTTGAGTACCTTTTTTCATTTTTGTCGTCTCAAAAACTTTCTTTCTCTTCAGGGTATTCCTCACTGCACCTTCTAAAGTACCGCAATCTGTCTGATGCTTGGTCACCTGAGTTCCAGTAGTTATTTTCTTGGGATCCACATTCTCGCTATTGTTGACTGACATCTGACTACAAACACTAGAAACCTGCAATTAGGTAAAAATAAAAATCATTTATAGTTATACATAATATGAGCACAAAACAACAACTATGAGCTATGATAGTACCTTAGAGTGCAGCAGGGTAGTATCATCTGTTTGCATAATCTGCATAAAAAGAGTTCATAATAGTTGCATATACAAGAACAGTGGAAATGAGTTAGCAAAGTGTCATGTATCATACATTTTTGCGTGGCCATGGGATACACCTAGCTTGGGCATTTCCTAGCTTGTTTATTTTTCCTTGTGCACGAGGCAGCTCAGTTGTTTCTTTGAGCACGATGTTGACAAGAACTTCAACACAATCAACTAGTGGTTGGCCATCAGTAGCTTTAGCTTTTCTATCAGTTTTTTGAATGGTTCCCATTGTCACCACAGTTGTACTATTTGGTGACATCAAACTAACTCCCATGCCACACTTTATGATATCTTCTAATCCATCGCGTGAGTTGCAAATGTACTAAGTAACCCTTCTAACTTAGCCTACTACAACTACAAATATTTCTGTACAGAGGTATTAGTTGGTTAATAAGGTGTGGAAAGTGCATCCATTTATAGAGTAAGCATTATACTTCTTCACCATCCGATATGGCTTTTGTGCTAAGACTTTAAATTCTTCAGGGATCTTAACATTATTGGAAATCAATGATTGAACCTAAATACATAACATAGTCAGTGCAATATCGCCAGATGAAGTGCTTTAAGAATTTTAGCGTGTGATCACAGAACTTACATGGTTAGCAAACCAAGTGTGGAAACTATTGTTATGGGCACGTTCTACATCACGTATTTCCGTGCGTTGACCCACTGATAGAATATCATGATGTTGTCTACAGGAACATGAGAGAGGGTTATTACTAGTTCAGAGAGCATGGAGAGTATGGAACAGGTGTTGAGAAACTTACTCGACATAGGGAGCAATGTGGGGGTAATTGACCAGCACATATCTTTGTGCTTGAATCCATGATGTGTAGTCTAGTTCTTCAAAACAAGGAGCAAATAGAGGACGACCGACTATTCTCAAGTATGGTTGCTGGTTTGTCGAGTCATTGGGGAGAATACAATCATTATGACGTCCTCTTTCAGTGAATTTGGTTGGACAATCATGCAAATATCTCGAGCAAAATGTAAGAGTGTCATCCAAAACACATCCCTCTGCTATTGATATGATATGGCATCATCATGTTCCTTCCTAAATAGAATGCAATCATTTTTGCATGCATCTATACTGTCATATCCAATACCAATGGCTCTCACAAACTTTGTGTCCCCATGAAAATTTTTGGGCAAGGCATGAACTTCTGGAAGTGCCTCCTTAATTAGTGTCAATACCTCATCAAAGCAGACATTGCTCATTCCCCTCATATTCTTGACGTGAAGCAACATCACCAAAAATTGCAGCTTCGAGAATCTTTTGCAACCCGGGTACAGCTCTTGGCGTCCATCATTAACTAATATGTAGTATTCTTCAGCATCGTCGTCCAAATCATCTTCAGATTCTTGATCCTCTCCTAAAGTACGAGTGTCGTACATCCCAAATCCTTCTAGTAGCATCTCATCCATCTCATCACTATCAACATATTCTTCAAACTGTGAACTAGGACCTGAAGTTGTTTCAGAGGGCCGCATACTTTCTCCATGATGAATCCATGTGGTATATCCAACCATGAATCCATCTTAAATCAAATGATCATAGACTTCAAGTTCACCTAACCAGCGAGAGTTTGCACATATCTTGCAAGGGCAGAGAATCCTGCTGTTTTTTGCTGATGTACGAAAAGCAAATTTTATGAAGTTGCTAGTTCCTTCAGAATACTCGACGGAAGACCTTGCTGCTCGCGTCCAACTCTTATCCGTTCTCAACTGAATAGAACCAAGTTGTACACTCCTTCTGGGAGTAGAGCTAGCTTATTGTGAAAGTGCCAGTAATTAGTGTATCTATATATCACCAATCTACAACATAGTCAAACTGCACAATGTCAAACCAAAATGATTGTTCGGGAGAATTATCTCAAACGATGTAGAAAAGGAAAGTAGCCAGGAGAGTTTCATCTAGCACATACATATAGTCAATCTACATGTATTAAACGATGTAGAACATCTATCACAAACACAAAAGGAAAGTAAAACGATGTAGAAAAGTTCAGGAGAATTATCTCAAACACCTTGTGTGCACCTGGGCGTTGGATCAACAGCAGAACGTGAGCGAGCTTGATCCGTGCACAGCAACAGAACTTCAGGAGATCGGGAAAAGGGCCACCTTCCTCCTCCTCCGTCGCCTCCCCCGAAGCTAAACCACCAGCGTGGCCACGAGCATTGCGTGGGGGCGGAAGCCTAGGAGACGACGCGAGCGGAGCGGCGGGGAGGGCTACCAGCGGCGGCGTCTACCGGCTGCGGCTGCACACAAGGTGTCCACCGTGATGTGCAGAGAGAGTTTTCTTTTTTCTTTTTTCTTTTTTCTGTGTTGTCCATCGATCTGCAGAGAGAGGTGGGAGGGTTGTTTCGTAAATAGTCAAACATCATGGGTCAAATTGTATAATAAAATTAGTATTAGAGGCGCTCTCGGCCGGAATGCCAGTAACAATTGGAGGCACTTTTTCAAACTGCCATTAGTACATGATTTTAAGGCATTTTAGGAAATCGCCGTTAATAAAATGCCTCCTAATGACGTACGTGTTGTAGTGCCTAGCGTTATAGTGGAGGTTGAGATACGCACAGGGCTGGGCCCTATCGATGCATACGCCAAGGCTCCCAATAGTGAGTATTAAGATCCTCAAGGAAGCTGCTTGCGCATCAAGGGGGGATCTTGAGCAACGCGTCTTAGGAACATTCACTTGTCCTATAGCCTCTCACCCACTGGTATTACAATGGCGGCTTAGATACGCGCATGGCTGGGCCCTACAGGCGCAGAGCGTAAAGGCTCCCAACAGTGAATGCGAAGGCCTCAAGCGAGCCGCTTGCGCGTTAAGGGAGGATCTTGAGCATCGCATCTCAAGAACCTTCACTAGTCCTGTAGCCTCTCACATCATGGTGCTGTAGTGGCGGCTGAGTTATGCATAGGGCTGGGCCCTTGCGAACGCAGAGCACAGAAGCAAGCAAGAGGAAAACCAAGCACTGAAAAAAAAATTATGGAACATAAACAGTTATTATAGAGTTCAAATTGTTCCATACGACAAAGCTATCATCTGACGCCTCCTCGAGGCAAGAGCACTCTATTTTAGGATAAGGACAGGGGGATCCTCGTCGGGCTCCTTGCCAACATTGCAGAAGAACTTCCCCAACAACGTGTTCACATGGCCTTCCATGGAAGTTTCCCAGTCACTGCGTGATTTCTCGGGCACGGGGCGGGGATCGTGAAGGAGGAGATGGTTGAAGATGCAGGTTGCTGCCATGGAGAAAAGGTCGTAGCACTCCTCTTCGAGGATGTTGTCAATCTACTTGGCCACGACCTCAAGCTCCTTCATGAGCTCGGAGGAAAACTTGGAATAGCTCGCGTCCTGAGGGATGATCGGAGACTCGAGCTCGAGACTGCAGATAGATCTTATGGCCTAGTGGGCCCCAAGTTCCAAAGAGGAGAGAACGACATGGTCTATTGCCGCCTTCACATCGGCAGCGGCCTAGATCTCCTTCTCCCGAGCAGCCAGCTTGGCAATTGCCTCGGAGACTTGCTTCGCATGGGCGTCCTAGACCTCGGCCACCTCGCACTATAGGGCCTCCAGGCGCTCGCTCTCCATAGCCTGTTCAGGCGCGACCTTCGCTAGCTCAGAGTCACGGTCTGCAAGCTTTACCTCGCGGGCCTTGACGGTGTCCTGAAGTGCCTTCAAACTAACCTCCGCTTGTTTGCAGCGCTTGACGAGCGCCTCCTTCTCGGCAAGAGTGCTTGCACGGGTGGCCTTCGCCTCGATGGCATCATGCTTCCCTTCCGCGTGAATAGCCTCGGCCTTGCCTTGGGACTCATTGGTGGAGGCCTCAAGTTGGTGCCACCTCGTGGCCAACCTAGCGTGCTCCGGGGCCAAGCGCACCTCGGCGTCCCGGAAATCCACCTCGAGCTCGGCGAGCACATCCCAGGCATTGGTTAGGGCCTCACGTCTAAGCAACGGATCCTGACCCACCAGGGAAAGGGCCTCATGAGAGGCCAACGTACCGGCGATACCCGCAACCATAACTAGAGCGGCCCCTACGCCCTGTGCTTGAGGCAAAGGGCGCTCTGGATTCTCCCCACATCTAGATTTCACGGCACCCTTGCGGAGGCCACCACATCAAACTCCATGGCCCTGGGGGTGGCCGCGGCCTCGACAGTTGGCGCCGGGGGATGGACCTCCGCGGCCCTCGATGGTAGCGCTCCCTCACAACATAGAGGTAACGCTTGGAGCTGAAGTAGCGCCCGTGCGCCCAAGCACGGTGCCCAACCGGCGTAAGCCGCCTTCGCGCCGGCTAAGACCCCATCAAAGGGACGTGAGTGCCTTCGAGACTTGTGTCACCTTTGCTCCAGCGAGGGCCTTATTCTTCTTCTCCTCGCTGCTGCCAGGGCACCTACGCCGAGGAAGGGATGGCCTGAGCAAATCAATCATGAGAGAACATCATGAGCATGGGCTAAGGTACTTCCTCGTCCCCGGCCACCTACTTCCACTTCTTCTCGATGGTGGGTGACGCGCTCTCGCCACCTTCATGCATCGTCCCGCCACCACCTGAGGGGTGCTCGACTTGGTCCTCGGCAAGATCACCATGGCCTCCCTCCTCTCGGGGGTTCAAGGGGCCACCCGGAGAGGTACACCCATCGTCGGGGAGGTGTCGTCAATTCTAATACACAACTTGTTCTTGTAGGCTCGTTTTGGGCCTCCAAGCACAGATTTTTGTAGGACAGTACCAAATTTACCTCAAGCGGATGACCTAGGATTTATCAATCTGTGGAAGGCATAGGATGAAGATGGCCTCTCTCAAACAACCCTGCAACCAAACAATATAAAGTATCGTGTGTCCCTAACACACCAAATACGATGGTAATTTGTATACGTGCACTAGTTTGGTGAAGAGATGGTGATACAAGTGTAGTAATGATATTAGAAATATATTTTTATATTCTGAATAAATAAAAACAGAAAGGTAGCAAGTAACAAAAGTGAGCATAAATGTTGTTGCAATGCTTGAAAATGAGGCCCAATGTCCGTATTTTCGCTAGTGCAATCTCTCAACAATGCTAACATAGCTAGGTCATATAACAATCCTTCAACGTGCGATGCAGAATCACTCCAAAGTTCCTATCTAGCAGAGAAAATAATAGTAAATTGTTTGTATGGTATGAAACCACCTCAATGTTATTCTTTCTGATCAATCTTTCCAAGAGTTTGTACTAAGATAACAAGTTATCCTTTCCGATCGATCTATCAAGGGTTCATACTAAAATAACACCATAACAAATTAACATTCATAATACTCAATCGAACACAAGGAAGTTAAAGGATCACATGAATATTTCTACCGGAGAACATAGTATGAAAATGTGCAATCAACCCCTATGCCTATATTACCCAATTGTTACCTCAGGAATCTGCGAGTTGATGCCATAACATAAATCAACTAAATCACTTGAATACCCCAATGTAACTATGGGTATTCACATGCAAGACATATGTTATGTGCTCTCAAACCTGAATGTTGAATCAAATGTTAGGAGATTTTAAAGTGAAATATTCAATTCATCACAATAATAGTATGGGATAAACACCATATGATCCAACTATACTAACAAGGCCCGTGATATATCAAGATCTTGGCATCTGAAGAACACAAGAGAGAGAGAGAGAGAGATTAAACACATAGCTACTGGTACAAACTCGCAGCCCCGAGGTGCACTAGTCCCTCCTTATCAGGGCCTCCATCGGGATGATGAAGATGGCCACCGGAGATGATTTCCCCTCCCCCGCAGTGTACTCGAACATCTCCAGATTGCTTTTTCATGGACACGGAAGCCCTGCGGTGGTGGAACTTCTCATCTAGGGTTATTTCTAGAGGTTTCTATATTTACAGAACTTTTGGGCATTGGAATCATGCCAAGATGGGCCATGAGTGGCCCACTAGACACCATGCCACTAGAGGGGGGTTGGTGCGACCTGGTGTTTAGTGGGCACTAGGGGCCCTCCACTGGTGGTTCCTTGCTCCAGAACTCCTCTTTTCCTCCAAAAAATCATCAAAAAGATTTGTCCAATTCCGAGAATTTTATTTCTGCACAAAAAAGAACACCACGGTAGTTCTGCTGAAAATAGTGTCAGTCCGTGTTAGTCTAAATAAATCATAAAAAGTGTAGCAAAATCATATAAAAGTATTGTACACATAGGCAAACATGGGATGAATACTTCATAAATTATCGATACATTGGAGACGTGTCACGCCGCATCGTCGTCACACGCTCCCCTCGGCGGCGTGTTGGCTGCCAAGGGGCCCGAGCCTGCTCCTTCGCCTCAGGCCACAGGCCTAGGAGGAATCACCTAGCAACGCTCGTCCGTAGCAACGTTGTCCCCGAGGTTGCGCAAGGACGATTGGAGGTTGGGCGGTGGAATCCGGCTGGCATCCTCCTCCCCTTTTGTTGTCTCCGAGTCCTGGTCACAGCCGTCCTCGCTCGAGGATGACACCGCGATGGGGGAGCCCTTGTGCGACCCGACGAGCCCCCACTCGTCGCATAACCAATCACTCCCTGTCGTCATAGGCATACAACAGTGGCATGGCCTGCGCAAGGTCCTCATGGTTGGAGCCCAGAAGAGTCCCCAAGGCTCCATCCAGCTTGTTGTGTGTCAGGCCACTGATGTTTAGGCACATCGGACCCCTCCCGCCAGTGAACACCCACAAGGGGAGCGGGTGCGCGTGAAGCGGCACGATGTGATGCCCTAGGAACTCCTTGATGATCATCGCCCCTATCAGTCGAGCCTTCGCAAGAGAGGCGATTCGCTCCAAGACAGGCCCCGCCCTCGGGTGGGTGAGCTTATTGTGGATCCACCTCGAGGTTTGCTTGGGCGGACCCGAGGGGATCGCCAGGAGTGGGCCCTCCTGTCGCACGTCCATAAAGACCCAGCAGTGTCGGTAGCCTTCCACCTTCATTCGAGACTTAAGGTGAGTGCCCATGCCCACGATATCGACAAAGGATACACACACAGAGCGCTAGACCGGGGCGGTGAATAGCAAGCTGAAGAAGTGTCAAAAGAGAGCCATCGATGGCCTCACACCCACGAAGGCCTCACAGTAAACTACAAAGATGGCCAAGAGGAGGACGGAGTTGGGATTAAGGTGGAGGGCTTGGATCTGGTAATGGGAAAGAATGGTGTAGAATAAATCGGAGAAAGACGTGACTAGCCCATCGTAAATGACATGGAGGAAGAAGGGGTAGGTGGTCCTCACCAGGCTGCTCGGCACTGCCGAGCCCGGCAAAATGTTGCTCACTCCCCCCTATTTTTGTATTGCTGGCCATGAGTAGGGGAACCGAGCCCAAGTCCTCCTCCTTAGAGATGCGGGAGGGCATGAGAGCAGACCTGACGGTAGAAGGGTTCGTGGCGGAGGCTGTGGCCTTTCTTTGCTTGTCGGCGGGCGCCATCCATGGACTGGAGCCGCAAGAGGGGAGAGAAGGTGACTCACTCGGAGATTGCATCTCGCGCGTTCTTGCACAGAGGACGAAGATGCAGAAAGGTGGGTGTGGCGTGAAGGTGAGTAATGACAGGTCCACCCCGCGTGCCCACTTTATGTCAGCTAGAGCAGATGCCAAGGAACCGTGGAAAGGCGGGGTGCCCCTCGCCCTATCGCACACCACGTGTTCGGCCTGGCCCGCAGGAGGTTGTTGGAATTATGCCCTAGAGGCAATAATAAATATAGTTATTATTATAATTCTTGTATCAAGAAAATCGTTTATTATCCATGCTATAATTGTATTGAATGAAGACTTATATACATGTGTCGATACATAGACAAAACACTGTCCCTAGGAAGCCTCTAGTTGGCTAGCTAGTTGATCAAAGATGGTCAGGGTCTTCTGATTATATACAAGGTGTTGTTACTTGATAACTGGATCACGTCATTGAGAGAATCACGTGATGGACTAGACCTGAACTAATAGACGTAGCATGTTGATCGTGTCATTTTGTTGCTACTGTTTTCTGCGTATCAAGTATTTGTTCCTATGACCATGAGATCATATAACTCACTGACACCGGATGAATGCTTTGTGTGTATCAAACGTTGCAACGTAACTGGGTGACTATAAAGATGCTCTACAGGTATCTCCAAAGGTGTTCATTGAGTTAGTATGGACCGAGACAGGGATTTGTCACTCCGTGTGACGGACAGGTATCTCGGGGCCCACTCGGTAATACAACATCACACACAAGCCTTGCAAGCAATGTGAATTAGTGTAAGTTGCGGGATCTTGTATTACGGAACGAGTTAAGAGACTTGCCGGTAAACGAGATTGAAATAGGTATGCGGATACTGACGATCGAATCTCGGGCAAGTAACATACCGAAGGACAAAGGGAATGACATACGGGATTATATGAATCCTTGGCACTGAGGTTCAAACGATAAGATCTTTGTAGAATATGTGGGATCCAATATGGGCATCCAGGTCCCGCTATTGGATATTGACCGAGGAGTCACTCGGGTCATGTCTACATAGTTCTCGAACCCGCAGGGTGTGCACACTTAAGGTTCGACGTTGTTTTATGCATATTTGAGTTATAAGGTTGGTTACCGAATGTTGTTCGGATTCCCAGATGAGATCACGGACGTCACGAAGGTTTCCGGAATGGTCCGGAAACGAAGATTGATATATAGGATGACCTCATTTGATTACCGGAAGGTTTTCGGAGTTACCGGGAATGTACCGGGAATGACGAATGGGTTCCGGGTGTTCACCGGGGGGGGGGGGGGGGGGCAACCCACCCCGAGGAAGCCCATACGCCTTGGGGGTGGCGCACCAGCCCTTGGTGGGCTGGTGGGACAGCCCAAGAAGGTCCTATGCGCCAAGGATAGAAAATCAAAGAGAAAAAAAGGAGGTGGGAAAGGAGAGAAGGACTCCACTTTCCAATCCTAGTTGGACTAGGATTGGAGGAGGACTCCTCCTCCCTTGGTGGCGCAGCCCTTGGGGCTCCTTGTGCCTCAAGGCAAGCCTCCCCTCCCTCCTCCTATATATATGGAGCAATTAGGGCTGATTTGAGACAACTTTTCCAAGGCAGCCCGACCACATAACTCCACGGTTTTACCTCTAGATCGCGTTTTTGCGGAGCTCGGGCGGAGCCCTGCCGAGATTAGATCTTCACCAACCTCCGGAGCGCCGTCACGCTGCCGGAGAACTCTTCTACCTCTCCGTCTCTCTTGCTGGATCAAGAAGGCCGAGATCATCGTCGAGCTGTACGTGTGCTGAACGCGGAGGTGTTGTCCGTTCAGCACTAGATCGTGGGACGGATCACGGGACGGTTCGTGGGACGGTTCGCGGGACGGATCGAGGGACGTGAGGACGTTGCACTACATCAACCACGTTCACTAACGCTTCTGCTGTGCGATCTACAAGGGTACGTAGATCGGAAATCCCCTCTCGTAGATGGACATCACCATGATAGGTCTTCGTGCGCGTAGGAAAATTTTTGTTTCCCATGCGACGTTCCCCATCAGTGGCATCATGAGCTAAGTTCATGCGTAGATGTCTTCTCGAGTAGAACACAAAAGTTTTTGTGGGCGGTGATGTGCGATTTGCTGCCCTCCTTAGTCTTTTATTGATTCCGCGGTATTGTTGGATTGAAGCGGTTTCGACCGACATTACTCGTACGCTTACGAGAGACTGGTTTCATCGCTACGAGTAACCCCTTGTTCAAAGATGACTGGCAAGTGTCGGTTTCTCCAACTTTAGTTGAATCAGATTTGACCGAGGAGGTCCTTGTATAAGGTTAAATAGCAATTCATATATCTCCCTTGTGGTGTTTGCGTAAGTAAGATGCGATCCTACTAGATACCCATGGTCACCACGTAAAACATGCAACAACAAAATTAGAGTCCGTCTAACTTGTTTTTGCAGGGTATGCTTGTGGTGTGATATGGCCAACGATGTGATGTGATATATTGGATGTATGAGATGATCATGTTGTAATAGATAATATCAACTTGCACGTCGATGGTACGACAACCGGCAGGAGCCATAGGGTTGTCTTTAAACTAACGTTTGTGCTTGCAGATGCGTTTACTATTTTGCTAGGATGTAGCTTTAGTAGTAATAGCATGAGTAGCACGACAACCCCGATGGCGACACGTTGATGGAGATCATGGTGTGGCGCCGGTGACAAGAAGATCGTGCCGGTGCTTTGGTGATGGAGATCAAGGACCACGGGATGATGGCCATATCATGTCACTTATGAATTGCATGTGATGTTAATCCTTTTATGCACCTTATTTTGCTTAGAACGACGGTAGCATTATGAGGTGATCTCTCACTAAAATTTCAAGACGAAATTGTGTTCTCCCCGACTGTGCACCATTGCTACAGTTTGTCGTTTCGAGACACCACGTGATGATCGGGTGTGATAGACTCAACGTTCACATACAACGGGTGCAAAACAGTTGCACACGCGGAACACTCGGGTTAAGCTTGACGAGCTTAGCATGTGCAGACATGGCCTCGGAACACATGAGACCAAAAGGTCGATCATGAATCATATAGTTGATATGATTAGCATAGGGATGCTTACCACTGAAACTATACTCAACTCACGTGATGATCGGACTTGAGCTAGTGTAAGTGGGTCATAAACCACTCAAATGACTAGAGAGATGTACTTTTTGAGTGAGAGTTTAGCAAGTAATTTGATTAAGTTAAACCTAATTATCTTGGACATAGTCTAAGTCCACTTTGAATATATTTGTGTTGTAGATCATGTCTCACGCAAGAGTCACCCTGAATTTTAATACGTTCCTAGAGAAAGCTAAGTTGAAAGATGATGGAAGCAACTTTGTAGACTGGGCTCGTAATCTTAAGTTGATCCTACAAGCTGGGAAGAAGGATTATGTCCTTAATGCTGTGCTAGGAGATGAACCACCCGCTACGGCTGACCAGGATGTTAAGAACGCTTGGTTAACACGTAAGGAGGACTACTCAGTAGTTCAATGTGCAGTCTTGTATGGCTTAGAACCGGGACTTCAACGTTGCTTTGAGCATCATGGAGCATATGAGATGTTCTAGGAGTTGAAGTTTATCTTTCAGAAGAACGCCCGGATCGAGAGGTATGAGACCTCGATAAATTCTATGCTTGCAAGATGGAGGAGAATTCGTCTGTCAGTGAACATGTGCTCAAAATGTCTGGGTACTCAAACTGTCTAGCTGAGCTGGGGATTGAACTCCCGCAAGAGGCTATCACTGACAGAATTCTTCAATCACTGCCGCCAAGCTATAAGGGCTTTGTGTTGAACTACAACATGCAAGGGATGAACAAGTCACCCGGCGAGTTGTTTGCGATGCTGAAAGTCGCAGAGTCTGAACTCCGTAAAGAGCATCAAGTGTTGATGGTGAATAAGACCACTAGTTTCAAGAGAAATGGAAAAGGAAGAAGGGTAACTCAAAGAAGAGCGGCAAGCCTGTTGCCAATCCGATGAAGAAACCCAAAGCTGGACCTAAGCCTGAAATAGAGTGCTACTATTGCAAGGGTATGGGTCACTGGAAGCGCAACTGCCCTAAGTATCTGGCTGATAAGAAGGCGGCCAAAGAAAAATCAGGTATATTTGATATACATGTTATTGATGTGTACTTAACCGTCTCTCGTAATAGTGCCTGGGTATTCGATACCGGTTCTGTTGCTCATATTTGCAACTCGAAACAGGAACTGCGGAATAGGCGAAGGCTGGCGAAAGATGATGTGACGATACGCGTAGGAAATGGTTCCAAGGTTGATGCAATCGTCGTCGGCACAGTTTCACTTCAGTTACCATCGGGATTAGTTATGAACTTGAATAATTGTTACTTAGTGCCTGTGTTGAGCATGAACATTATATCTGGATCTTGTTTATTGCGAGACGGTTACTCTTTTAAGTCAGAGAATAATGGTTGTTCTATTTCTATGAGTAACATCTTTTATGGTCATGCACCCAATGTGAGAGGATTGTTCATATTGAATCTTGATAGTGATGATACACATATACATAACATTGAGACCAAAAGATTTAGAGTTAACAATGATAGCGCCATGTTTTTGTGGCACTGCCGCTTAGGTCATATTGGTGTAAAGCGCATGAAGAAACTCCATACCGATGGACTTTTGGAGTCACTTGACTTTGATTCACTTGACACGTGTGAACCATGCCTCATGGGCAAGATGACTAAAGCTCCGTTCTCTGGAACAATGGAGCGTGCCACTGACTTGCTGGAAATCGTACATACCGATGTGTGCGGTCCGATGAGCGTGGAGGCACGCGGCGGATATCGTTATTTTCTCACCTTCAGTGACGATTTGAGTAGATATGGTTATGTCTACTTAATGAAGCACAAGTCTGAAACATTTGAAAAGTTCAAGCAATTTTAGAGTGAAGTTGAAAATCATCGTAACAAGAAGATCAAGTTCCTACGGTCTGATCGTGGGGGCGAATATCTGAGTTTCGAGTTTTGTGCTCACTTAAGACAATGTGGAATTGTTTCACAGTTGACACCGCCTGGAACACCACAGCGTAATGGTGTGTCCGAACGTCGTAATCGTACTTTATTAGAGATGGTGCGATCTATGATGTGTCTTACCGATTTGCCGTTATCGTTTTGGGGTTATGCATTAGACACAGCTGCATTCACTTTAAATAGGGCACCATCAAAATCCGTTGAGACGACACCATACGAACTGTCGTATGGCAAAAGGCCAAAGTTGTCGTTTCTTAAAGTTTGGGGATGTGATGCTTATGTCAAAAAGCTTCAGCCTGAAAAGCTGGAACCCAAAGCGGAAAAGTGCATCTTCATAGGTTACCCAAAAGAGACAGTTGGGTACACCTTCTATCTCAAATCCGAGGGCAAAGTGTTTTTTGCTAAAAACAGAGCTTTTCTCGAGAAGGAGTTTCTCTCGAGAGAATTGAGTGGGAGGAAGATAGAACTTGATGAGGTTGTCGAACCTCTCATCCCTCTGGATGGTGGTTCAGGGCAAGGGGAAACCCGTGTCGTTGCAACGCCGGTTGAGGAGCAACTTAATGATGATGATCATGAAACTCCGGTTCAAGTTCCTATCGAACCACGGAGGTCGACGAGACCACGTGCTGCTCCAGAGCGGTATGGTAATCCCGTTTTGTCAATCATGTTGTTAGACTACAATGAACCTGCAAATTATGAAGAAGCAATGGTGGGCCCTGATTCCAACAAATGGCTGGAGGCCATGAAGTCCGAGATATGGTCCATGTATGAAAACAAAGTGTGGACTTTGGAAGTACTACCTGAGGGCCGCAAGGCTATTCGGAACAAATGGATCTTTAAGAAAAAGACGGACGCTGACGGCAATGTGACCGTTTATAAAGCTCGACTTGTGGCAAAGGGTTTTTCACAAGTTCAAGGAGTTGACTACGATGAGACATTCTCACTCGTAGCCATGCTTAAGTCCGTCAGAATCATGTTAGCAATAGCTGCATTTTTCGATTATGAAATCTGGCAGATGGATGTCAAAACGGCGTTCCTTAACGGTTTCCTTAAGGAAGAGTTGTATATGATGCAACCCGAAGGTTTTGTCGATCCTAAGAATGCTAACAAGGTGTGCAAGCTCCAGCGATCCATTTATGGACTGGTGCAAGCATCTCGGAGTTGGAACAAACGCTTTGATGAGGTGATCAAAGCATTTGGGTTTATACAAGTGGTTGGAGAATCTTGTATTTACAAGAAAGTGAGTGGGAGCTCTGTGGCGTTTCTAATATTATATGTGGATGACATATTGCTGATTGGAAACAACGTAGAGTTTTTGGAGAGCATAAAGGATTACTTGATTAAAAGTTTCTCTATGAAGGACCTAGGAGAAGCTGCTTACATTCTAGGCATTAAGATCTACACGGATAGATCGAAATGCCTGATAGGACTTTCACAAAGCACATACCTTGATAAACTTTTGAAGAGTTTCAAAATGGAACAGTCCAAGAAAGGGTTCTTGCCGGTTTTACAAGGTACGAGATTGAGTAAGACTCAGTTCCCAGCAACTGAGAAGGATAGAGAGCATATGAGCACCGTCCCCTATGCTTCAGCCATAGGTTCTATCATGTATGCAATGTTGTGCACTAGACCGGACGTTAGCCTGGCCATAAGTATGGCAGGCAGGTTCCAGAGTAATCCAGGAGTGGATCACTGGATGGCGGTCAAGAATATCCTAAAGTACCTGAAAAGGACTAAGGAGATGTTTCTCGTGTATGGAGGTGACCAAGAGCTCGCCGTAAAGGGTTACGTCGATGCAAGCTTTGACACAGATCCGGACGACTCTAAGTCGCAGACCGGATACGTATTCATTCTTAATGGGGGTGCGGTAAGCTGGTGCAGTTCCAAGCAAAGCGTCGTAGCAGATTCTACATGTGAAGCAGAGTACATGGCTGCCTCGGAGGCGGCTAAGGAGGGTGTCTGGATGAAGCAGTTCATGACGGATCTTGGAGTGGTGCCAAGCGCACTGAATCCAATAGCCTTGTTTTGTGACAACACGGGTGCCATTGCCTTAGCAAAGGAACCACGGTTTCACAAGAAGACCAGACACATCAAACGACGCTTCAACCTCATCCGCGACTACGTCGAAGGGGAGGACGTAAATATATGCAAAGTGCACACGGATCTGAATGTAGGAGACCCGCTGACTAAACCTCTTCCACGGGCAAAGCATGATCAACACCAGAACTGTATGGGTGTTAGATTTATTACAATGTAATTCGCATGATGATGTGAGGGCTAGATTATTGACTCTAGTGCAAGTGGGAGACTGTTGGAATTATGCCCTAGAGGCAATAATAACTATAGTTATTATTATAATTCCTGTATCAAGATAATCGTTTATTATCCATGCTATAATTGTATTGAATGAAAACTTATATACATGTGTGGATACATAGACAAAACACTGTCCCTAGCAAGCCTCTAGTTGGCTAGCCAATTGATCAAAGATAGTCAGGGTCTTCTGATTATAAACAAGGTGTTGTTACTTGATAACTGGATCACGTCATTGAGAGAATCACGTGATGGACTAGACCCGAACTAATAGACGTAGCATGTTGATCGTGTCATTTTGTTGCTACTGTTTTCTTCATGTCAAGTATTTGTTCCTATGACCACGAGATCATACAACTCGCTAACACCGGATGAATGCTTTGTGTGTATCAACCCTCGCAACGTAACTGGGTGACTATAAAGATGCTCTACAAGTATCTCCGAAGGTGTTCGTTCAGTTAGTATGGATCGAGACTGGGATTTGTCACTCCGCGTGACGGAGAGGTATATCGGGGCCCACTCGGTAATACAACATCACACACAAGCCTTGCAAGCAATGTGACTTAGTGTAAGTTGCAGGATCTTGTATTACGGAACGAGTAAAGAGACTTGTCGGTAAACGAGATTGAAATAGGTAAGCGGATACTGACGATCGAATCTCGGGCAAGTAACATACCGAAGGACAAAGGGAATGACATACGGGATTATATGAATCCTTGGCACTGAGGTTCAAACGATAAGATCTTTGTCGAATATGTGGGATCCAATATGGGCATCCAGGTCTCGCTATTGGATATTGACCGAGGAGTCACTCGGGTCATGTCTACATAGTTCTCGAACCCGCAGGGTGTGCGCAGTTAAGGTTCGACGTTGTTTTATGCGTATTTGAGTTATATGGTTGGTTACCGAATGTTGTTCAGAGTCCCGGATGAGATCACGGACGTCACGAGGGTTTCCGAAATGGTCCAGAAACGAAGATTGATATATAGGATGAGCTCATTTGATTCCCGGAAGGTTTTCGGAGTTACCGGGAATGACGAATGGGTTCCGCGTGTTCACCGGGGGGGGGGGGCAACCCACCCCGGGGAAGACCATACGCCTTGGGGGTGGCGCACCAGCCCTTGGTGGGCTGGTCGGACAGCCCAAGAAGGTCCAATGCGCCAAGGATAGAAAATCAAAGAGAAAGAAAAAAAAGGAGGTGGGAAAGGAGAGAAGGACTCCACTTTCCAATCCTAGTTGGACTAGGATTGGAGGACTCCTCCTCCCTTGGAGGCGCAGCCCTTGGGGCTCCTTGAGCCTCAAGGCAAGCCTCCCCTCCCTCCTCCTATATAAATGGAGCAATTAGGGCTGATTTGAGACAACTTTTCCAAGGCAGCCCGACCACATAACTCCACGGTTTTACCTCTAGATCGCGTTTCTGCGGAGCTCGGGCGGAGCCCTGCCGAGATTAGATCTTCACCAACCTCCGGAGCGCCGTCACGCTGCCGGAGAACTCTTCTACCTCTTCGTCTCTCTTGCTGGATCAAGAAGGCCGAGATCATCGTCGAGCTGTACGTGTGCTGAACGCGGAGGTGCTGTCCGTTCAGCACTAGATTGTGGGACGGATCGCGGGACGGTTCGTGGGACGGTTCGCGGGGCGGATCGAGGGACGTGAGGACGTTCCACTACATCAACCGCGTTCACTAATGCTTCTGTTGGCCGATCTGCAAGGGTACGTAGATCGGAAATCCCCTCTCGTAGATGGACATCACCATGATAGGTCTTCGTGCGCGTAGGAAATTTTTTGTTTCCCATGCGACGTTCCCCAACAGAGGTCACGCCCACCGATTGCCAGGTCATGCCTGTCGCGGGCTCGGGGGCTACTGTCGGGGCTCTGGGAGCGGGGGTATTCCGTCCCTCTTGCATGCGGTGCATAGCATGACACATGTTGTGGACCGGGGGAGCTCCCTGCCAAGGCCCATGAATTCGACCCTCACGAGGCCCCCTCCTCATAAGGTGTGGATCTTTGAAGGTTGCCAGGCACCGACGAAGTCCCCCTCGAGGTCGTTCCCCCTAAGGCATGCACAAGAAGCCACCTTCTAATGCCACCCCCGTGCAATAGACTTACCGATGGAGATCTACCGGGGTCACACGGTCCTACCTCCTCACGTGGTTGACGTGAGCCACACAGGAAGGTGCTAGGGTCGGTGCTAGCAAGCGCGGACAAAAGAAGCATTCCCCTTTGGTGTTAAGGGAGCCGATCGGTGCAAGAGGTCTAAGGCTGGGTGCTCGCCAGGACGGAGGTCACCCTCGAGCCCACCAGTGCATCACATCGAACGGCTTTAGCAGGCGAAGACCACCTTTGGCTGGGCCGGCTGTAGTCCTCCCCCTTTCAAAATGGTAGTTGTGACAACCCTTCTCGCCAAGTGTGCTCTTGGAGGGGAAAGGACCAAGGCCAATATAAAAGGGAGGCCCAGCCTCGATAGCAAGGATCCATCGTCTCCACTAGGGCAAGAACCCGCCTCTGTACTCGTCTTCCACCTCTAGCAATCCAGACAAGAAGGAGTATGGTTTTACACCGCGAGGTGGCATGGACATGGGTAAACTGCGCGTGTGTTCGTGTTCGTCTTCCTTAGCTCGAGCCATCGGATAGTCGCCGTGAAGTTGAGACATAGAACAGGGTAGGAGAGAGAGCGCACCCAAGAGTTCGAACCTTTCTGGGTCTATGAAGCCCAGATTCTGACAGATACACTATCTTCAAAGGTAACAAGCGTCGGTTCCACACAGGAACAATCTCTTCAGTGATGCTCAATCACTTTGAGTTTTGGTGTTTGGTATTTTCCTCCCTGCTGATTTTCTCTCAAAGACCTCAAAGGATGGGATGCCGTCAAATGACAAGTGTGAAGTTCTCTCTCGGAGCATCCAACCAACTAGTGGTTGCAGGGGGCGGGTATTTATAGCCAGGGAGCAATCCCAACATCATGTGACATAAATGCCCCCTAATGATATAACCATTACGTGGATAAGGTTTTGGGGACATCTCGCGCAAGGCACAACAACGGTCAAAACTTTTGTACGATGAAAATCCTCAAATCTATAATGTTCCTCACTCGTAGGCAATTCTCACTAGCAAAATCCTAACTCCTCAGCTAGAACAATTTCCTAAGAGACCAGAAGAACTTCTTCTCTGTTACTGAAGAAATTGACTAAACTGTAAGAGATTTCCAAAGGCTTCACTCAAAGGATTGGTTTTGTGTAGGCTTTGAGATGAGCATCACTTGGCAAATTTTCCTTAGTATTACCTCGACCCCCATTAACTATACGGTGTTCCTATGACTCCAGGAAAGGAAATGAAACTATGAAAAAAAAATCTTCACGCTTCAACATCCTCACATCAATATCTTCAAGGACACACCAATTTCATCATTTTCAAAATCTTCAGGAAAGTATCAAAGTCTTCAGTTGAAGACAGCCATTTTTAGGGGCAAACTTTGTTCGAATATATCAAACCCCATAGCGACTTATAAAGCATGTGTACACTTACAAACATATTCATCCCTTAATCTATAAGCCTTCAATAGACCAGAATAGCTAAGGGGCACTAGATGCACCTACAATCTCTCCCTTTTTGGTGATTGATGACAAATATGTTATGTTTTGAACATGGATAAATATATGAAGTGTAAGTACTGAGTTCGAGGAATTTTATTGCAAGATATAGAGAAACTCCCCAAGAAGAAGTGCATATTTGAGGAATTTGCTTTGGATTGCAAATGCACATTGTAGGTTAATACCATGCACATCTCCCCCTATATCTTCTAATCCACATAAGCATTTGACATATAACTTGAGGAAATTGAAATGCATTATGGAAAGTGGTGTCTAATGAATTTAACCATCCATGCATTAATCAACATGAGGAATAAGCATGCGAGGAAAGCAGTTCAAAAGTGTTAGATCACCACCGGTCTTAAGTTACAACTCATATAGCCAAACACTTCAGAAGAGCGAGAGTTGCAAATGAACAAAAACACAACCCACATAGTAAGATCCACTTGAATACTAACTCAAATCCCCCCCTTCGTCATCAAGTGATGAAAAGGGACAAAATTGAGGACTAACGCCCCTGAAGAATATCATCTTGATGGTAATGGAGGAGCGCCAATGTTGTTGGGGTCATTTGTCGATGAAGGGCCATCGGCAGTGTTGTCAAGATCCTCAGCTTCATCCATCAAGCGCAATGAAGAAAAATAAGTTGGTCACCTGCAGAGGAACTGTAACTTCCTTGAATTTCTTCTTGGGCAGAAAATACCAGTCAAAGTCCTGCTAAAATTCTATCTCTTTTAGTTCTTGAGGAGTCTTGAGGTGAGATAGACTGGCCCATGTGTGATCAAAGATTTCATGCAGATAATAGTGATTCTTCCTCATAGAATTATGCATGATAGTCAAGACACTAACAATTGCACCAAACTGACGTTTCACCCACTTGTGATTGCGATCGACCTTATACTGAAGATTTAGAAGAAGCTCTCGATTAGTCATCACTCTTGGGGTAATTTCTCGAGGAACTTGAGTTGTGGCTTTTGTAGAAGAATCTTGCAATGTCGTATCATTATTGGTGGAATATGATGCAGCTTGACGAAATTGTCCATCAAGGGGGCGAGATTCTTCATCAATGACAGTTTTGCCCTTACCTTCCATTGAGGAGAAGGTTTTCTTGATTACTTCGAGCGAGGTCAGGGTACTGAAGTGTTTATGAAAATTCACTTTATAAGGGATTGAGGATTTTTCCCTAATGAATTTCATGATCCACGGAGCATATGGCTTCAGTTCAAGTGGTGACAAAGCAATGTTGGCCAAAGTCCTCATGAAGAAATAATGAAAATTGATGGGAATCCCATGAATGATGTTGAACAACAAAATCTTCAGGATTCCCACCACATGTTCTTCTTCAGAAAATATGACCCTTGATAGGACTAAGGGTTTTGGCCAAGATGCGGTAGACCGTTCTTGGCACATAGAGCAAGTTCTTCATGAGGAATGTGGTTATAGGAGGTTTGCCTAGTGCCAAAGGCTTCATCGACATCTGCATCAAATGATTTGGTAGTTTAGGTTAATCATGGATGCATCTTGCCCCTTCTAAGGGAATACCAACTGGGACCTCAAATCAATTCAGTTGCAGGAGCAGTGTAGGTTGTGTCTTCGGTCATCAAGTTGAGTATCCATGTGTTGATATCATGTGCTTCTCCACAGATGTGCGGAGTTGCATAGGACTGAAGAATTAGCTCTCTCATAGATATCAACACAGAACGGTAAGATTCCAACTTCATGAAGAACATTGAGGACTAGTGTGAAGCATGGAATGAACTCCATATCTGCACGAGGAGTTTGAAAGTGGTGGAAGAGTTTGTTATTCTCGAATAGCACAACCCCGTGCAAGTTGATTTGTGTTGATATCCAAAACCTCTTGTGCCTTATCCTTTGAGAGTGATAGGGATTTGCACTCGTGAAGAAACGATGTTCATCATAAAAATTCTCCTTGAGGTATTTAAGTCACTTTGTGCCCTTGTATGGCCGAAGTGGCTTGAGCTGAAGATTTGGCTTGTATATGCCAACAAGTCCTCTTGGCATACTCTCTGTTTGACGGTCTTGTGCCACAACAACCGCTGACTGAGTATTTTGAACAATGGGCTCATCAAAAATAGTCTCAGTGTTTCTAATGTCAATCTCAGGTTCCACCACTGTTGGCAGATGAATTTGAGGTGCATTTTCACTAGTTCTTCAGTCTAAGGAATTTGTGGAGCAGATTCATCAGCTACATTCTCCTTTGGAGTGGGCTAAGGAACATGAGCAGCAATATCTTCAGCTGTGTTTTCTGTTGTCTGAGCAGTTTGGTCAACAGATTCTTTAGCTGATGCACCTTGTATTTCCTCTAGAATTTATTGCACCGGAATAGGACGTCCATCAGACCATGTACTTAATTCTTCAGTTACAGCAGGGGACTATGGAATTTGATGGAGTGGACTGGCCAGTGGCGAATTTGGGTGAGTTGTTTCCCAATATTCTTCACTTATAAAAGGGGTGGTGTAGCTAGTGTCCAGATCTTCTTCAATTTCATCAACACCCGCCTCTTCAGCACACAACTGAGGCAGGGGTGATGATGCTGGAGGGGTTAAAGTATTTTGATCCACTTCAATTTTCTTCATCGATCTACTACGTGGAAGCACCAGATCGATTTTCTTTATCCATTGCAGGAATGACATATTCTTCACCAAATGGTACCATTTCATAATAGGGTATTATAGTGATGGGAGTTGCATCAATTGGCTCACTTGAGGAACTTGGCAGAATCCTCAAGCATTTGGCTTCCGAGGATTCTGTGATAGTTGGTGCTTTCCGCTTACGAGCGGCTTCTTTTTCTGCAGCTTTTGTTTTCTTTGCTTCTGATGCGGAAGGAAGTGTCAATTTATTCACCCTTGAGGATTTTGTAGTTGGTGCAGAAGGTGATACTGATGCAATTTTCTTGAGAGGGGCATTTTTTCAGTCGCAATAATTCCATCAGCTCGCCTCGCAGTTTCCTTAGGTGCAACAGTAGAGGTTTCCCTGGCGGTTTCTTCACGAGCCGTAGTTTGTTCAGCACTCCTCACAATTTCTTCAGCCACTGGAGCTAATTCAAAAGGCTGAGAAATTTCTACAGGCTGAGTAGAGGATCTAGCCTGAGAAATTGATGGTGTTGTGTTCAGTGATGGTCTTGGTTGCTAGGTCAACGTACCTGACCTTGGCACCTTTCTAGTCAGCATAGTATCGACTGTATTCATCACTGAGGTTTTTGATCTCAGTCTGTGCAGTGATGAGTTGTTAAGGAGTCAAGGAGAGCACGTTATTCTTCAGAAATCATTCTTGCTGGGTCGGGTCCTGTCTGGCCATTTTGGCCTTCTCAAACTTCCATTTTTCTTCAGTGAAGAACACCGTCAGCACATGGCTTGGCCCAAGTTGAAATTTTCATATCATCAATTGGTGTTTAAGGATTTGGTACCAAATATAAATGAAGTCTAGCACAACTCTGGGGTTCAACATAAGAGGAATGTTTGTGCCCTTGGCCTGAGTTACTCTCAAATGTTAGTTTATGATAATTTCTGTGAGTTCATCATCATCAGGTTCATCATCCTTAGATCTTGAGGGAACATTGAAGACCACCTTGTGAGGAATTGGTATTTCTCCTCGTCCAGCAATCATCTATTTCTTCATGCTAGCACTAGAGGAGGTGAGTGCAGAGCTAGACACAGATGTCCCCAAGGGAATTGTGATTCCCACTGCTTGCTGACACGTTTCAAGGTGCACTGGTGTTGAGGACTTTGTGGTAGTTGATGAGGAAGTTGCAGCCATAGTTGGAGGTGGTTGAGGAATTTGATGTGAGGAATTTGAACTTGTATACTTTGTCTTTACAACCAATTTCTTCACCAGAGCTCGCTTTCGAGCTGCTGAAGTGGCAGATGCTTCAGCAATGGATGACCTGGTAGCAGGAGTTGCAAGGTTGAATCGCCTCACTCCTTCTATAGACATCTTTTGCAGTTTGGCGTGACGCTTGGCCCACTCCTTGGGGCATTCTTTACCACTTATGATGCTGGTACGATCAGCAATTTGGACTTTAGCCAGTGGAGGTCTTGGGCATGGAGGGTTTACAACGAATTTCTTCGTGTATTTAGGATTAACGTATCTATACTCCCTCCATTCCTTCATCAATCTCCTCTCAATCTTCTGGATCCGCGTTTTGTGCTTCTCCTTGGTCTCCTTGCCATAGATTTCCTCATCTACAGTGCAGTATTCATCATACATATCCTCAGGGATATCAAAAGCAGTGTTGGTCTCTGCCTTGTTTCCTCCTTTCTAATTTCTTTTTCCTTCAGCCATTTTCTTCACTTGAGGAATTTGTGCTTTTGATGGTTCTCAGGAAGTGTGCAAATTATCTTCAAGGAACGCTGCAAATGAGTTAAGTTGATGAGAACCTAGAGATTCATGAGAAGACATTTTGTACCTCTGAACAGAGTATAGGTGTGCACATTTTGAAGAGATCATATGCGTTCTCTGAATTTTTTCAAAAGAATATCAAGTTGAGGAATTTGACCACAGGTGTCCTGCAGAATTTAACTGAGTGTTCTTGCTGTAGGTTCGAGAGTTGTGCAGATTTGAAAATTTACACAATTCACTAATCTTTGAAGAAATTCACGACTTAGTGAAATAGTTCAAGGAAATGAAGTTTCTATAGGTTTACTCGATTGATTGTGGGGGCTACTGTCGGTGTACTAAAATATGGAGATTTAGTACCGAGACTTGTACGCAGGCAGCCCGGACCTCCAGGCCAGCAATACCCTGCCGAACAACATGAACCTTCAAGCAGCAACGAGCAAACACTAGAAACAAGGCCCTGACATGCCACCTTGCCCGAAGGAAGAAGACTTGGCAGCCATGGCGGCCGGAAGGATCCCTCCGCTTCTCCACCCGCTCCACCTCATTGGGCTGATTGTCAACATGAGTGAGATGTCGAGCACACGGGCGATTAGGTGGACCTCGCCAGAGACCGCTAGAAACAGTTAGAGACATCCAACAGGTTTAATCTCACACGTCTAGTAGGATGTCAAGTAAATAAAAGGTAGTTGGGAGAACGACACAGAAGGAGAGGACATCCTTGTCGTGAAACGTCGCCAGCATGCCACCTCACAACAGATGTAAGGCATCTATCTCTGTCCGTGAGAGTTAGGTATTTCCCTCCATAACTTCTATCGGTAGTTGAGGCTGCTATCGTGTGGACGATTCCCCCATGAAAAAATTGTTTTAGCCAGCTTGGAAACCCCTAGGACTATAAAAGGAGGGCTAGGGATACCTTCAGAAAGGTTGAAACTTTTTTCATTCTACACGCATAGCTACTGCCCTCGAGCAAACTTGTCGAGCGAGCTCACCTATATTATGAACACCCACATAATCCACCGAAACACACGACATAGGGTTTTATGTTTCTGAGAAGCTCGAACCTATCCAAACCACCATGCAGGTAGCCGTCGGTGATGCTCTATGTACACCCATAGTCCCTACTGAACCACAGTGAAGGGGCCTTGCCGGTCCCATAGATAATCAAAGGGAAATTTAGCCGAATATGATGCTAATCATAGAATTGCTTCACCTTACCACCCTCAAACAAGTGGGCAAGTTAATCTCACAAATAGAGAGATCAAGTTGATCCTACAAAAGACAGTGAACAATTCTCGAAAGGACTTGTCCAATAAGCTAGGAGATGCCTTGTGGTCATATAGAACTACTTACAAAAATCCCATGGGGATGTCTCCGTATAATATGGTTTATGGCAAGGCATGCCATCTACCTCTAGAGTTAGAACACAAAGCTTTCTGGGCTGTTAGAGAGCTTAATGTTGATCCAAAGCTTGCTGGTGAAGAGCGTCTCATGAGCTTGACTTCTCTAGATGAGTGGAGAAGTGAGGCTTATGAGAGCGCAAACATGTTCAAAGAAAAGGTAAATAAATGGCATGACAATAGAATTTTGAAACATGAATTTAATGTTGGTGACGAACTTTTGTTGTATAGATTTCGTTTCACGTGTTCTCTAGGTAAATTACTTTCCAAGTGGGAAGCATCGTACCAAATTGAAGAAGTCTACTGATCCGGTGTAATCAAATTAATAATTTTGAAGGCACAAAACCACATGTTGCGAATGGGCAAAGACTCAAGCATTACATGGCTGGAGACCACATCAATGTAGAGGTGGATGTGATACAGGTAGCCACTCATGAAGAACATATTGCAACACTGTATCAGACACCGACAGAAGCAAAATAAGAAAAGGTATGAAAAACGGTAAGGAAACTTCGCGTACATCAATAAAAGTTTCGTGTTATGCGCTTTTGCAAAATTATGAAAATTCTGAGCCAAAACGGAGCGGGAGAGGACCTCCAGGTCACCGAGGCAACCTGCTCGCGCGGGCTGGCCCCTAGACGCGCCAGGAGGCCGCCTGGACCACCCAGAGTTCATCTCCGACTCTACATTGGCTTATTACTTTCCTTTTGGTGCAGAAATGTTTCCTATATATTTTCCCAGATCATCCCGGCTTTGTATCTTGCGATTCTGTGCGTTTTCTTTTCGATCCGTTTGTGCCAGGAGAACGTTCAGCAGACTTTGGTACCATGGCTTCCCCAAAGTCTCCCAAGGACAAGTTCCTCGTCAATGTCATCAACCCTTATCTCGCAGAGGTAAAGAGACACCCTCAAACACTTTGGGTGGAGTATGGTGTCCTCCACAAAGAATATTGGAAGGGACCTGTCAAGGAGGGGAGCACCAGGGCCAGGCTGGATGAAGTGGAGCAAGAAGTCTTCAAGTACAAGTTGATGATCGAGCGTGGTGTCGAGGCCAACTATGATATCATCGCTGAGCTGAAGCGGGTACATGAGGAGGACATGAAGGAAGTGCGATTGATCATATCCGCACTAGAAACCAAAGTGCTTGAGCTTCAACAACACATATGTGACCTTCAAAACCAGAACTGTGAGTATGAACTTCAGTTTTTGCGCATGGGCTTATCTGTCGAAAGCAGGATCCTGGAGCTTGAAGAATCCTGTGTGGAGGGAGGACCTGTGTCATGGAAGCGTTTCGCTAAGTATTACCTGAGGAATAACAATAAGGATGAAGAGTGAAATCTTCATGGGTAATGGAATTCCCTTAGCTTGTTCCAAGCTTGGGGGAGTGCCCGGTATCTTTATTTTTATCCTTTATCTTTCTTGGTCAAGTTTAGTGTCTTATCATCTCTAGGGAAGTTATCTTATGAAATAGGTGTTTGCATTGAGGTCTATCACTCCTTTGTGGAGATTTTATATCTGTGAGCGTGCAATGTCTATGATGGAATATTAATGAGAAGTTTATTGGTTTATTTGTTGCAGTTGGTATTCTCTTCATGCATTCGATATTATATGCTGATTCTTATGGGAGTATAGATGTTACACATCAGGTATGGATTTGAAAACTTTATTTAATCTTGGCAAACATAGCATTGGTCATAACAACATGCATGAGTTTTCTAGTAGCGACATAGCCAAAACCTTTATGTCCTTATGCTTGAACTGTTATGATGACAATGAAGACAACTTGATGTTTTATGAAAATTCTTTATGTTAAGCTTTATACTGTTCTGCACACAAGTCAACATTATTTGTCTGCTCTCAAAAGCCTTTGCTAGCCAACCCTTGCACTAAGCGGGAATACTGCTTGTACATCCATACCCTGAAACCTCAACCTTCCCAAGAGTCCAGCATACCTTCCCTATACGTGGTATTTCACCGCCACTCCTAAAGTATATTACTCATGTGCTATCTTTAAACCTTCAAATATTACTCCATGTTTTGTGCCTCTATTTTAGTTCATGAGGAAGTAGTAGGTAATTCATGACCTTCCCATACTTGACAAGTTTTATCTTGGGTTTGCATGTCTAATCTGCAAACCGCTAATACGAGGAGGGACTGGCATGAGCGTCCCAGCTCGTAAAAGATAATAACAACAAACAAAACCTCCTTCACGCTTTGTTGATGAGAAATCAGAAAACTTTGGTAGTGATAAACAAAGGAAACTAAGGGGATGTGATCGTCCCCACTTTGGGACCCATTCCTCAAAACTTGTCCAGCATGAGAAGTATTGGGCTATCTACTAGCATTCGCTGACAAATTATGCACTCTCAAAAGCATCTTTACAATCTTGCTGATTTCAAAATCCCTGAAAGATCTAGCACATGAGTTTTCCCTACGTCCCTCTGCGAAGGGCCAATCTTTTACTTTTATGTCGAGCCAGTAAAACCTACTTCTTTCTATCCTAAAAAGAGCAGACACCTTATGTTGGCAAACATGCATGCATTTATATTGTTTCATAGAGAATTTCCATATCACACCTTTGTTGATATTATCTGTAAGATAAGTGAGTTGTTTGTTAAGCCTAGCTAAAGCAAACATCTTCCTTTGTGTTAGCTTTTTCACTTCTTAACTAATAACATGTTCTTTCAAAAACCTTCAATTGATCTCATCAAAATATAAGAGGAAGAGCAAAAGTTAAAAGTTATTAGTTGTTCTTTGACCAAGGACATGTTTGCCATGGTTTGATGAGTTTTCTTAGCTCTACTTTCGATTTTAATTGAAATTACTCTTTCATAAGGGCCTTATGAGTTAAGATTGCTGTTGTGGATGCTTGAGTTTAGTAGATAAATTATGATGCTTCTTGTGCGTATTCTTATTTATCGACACTTCACTCTCTAAACTTGTGCACATGTTTACAGAGATCAGTATTCGCTTGAGAACAGGGGAGGTCTAAGCTTGGAGGAGTTGATACATCTAAAATGCATCACTATTTTTTATCATAATTTGTCTCTATTCATTGATATATTTCACTTTACGATGGTGTACTTACGGTGTTTTGGCTTATTTTACACAGTTTACAACTTTCCGATGCCGAAATAGGAAACGTAGGATTCAGCAGAGAAAATAGCACGAAGGGCTGCAATATTAGAACATCTCCAATTGCGCTGAAATTTTAAGGGAAGAAGTTTCTGAAAAGATCCCAAATAAAGACAGGCCAAAGAAGGGCCGGAGGGAGGCCACAGGTCACCCAGGCTACCTACTGGCACGACCCCTCCTAGGCCGCGCCATGAGTCCGCCTGGGTGATGGGCCCAACCTCCGTTGCTCTCCTTTGGCTTATATGTTCCTCTTGACCTAAAAGTTCCGGGAACAGAAGAGTTTTCGCGATTCCACCACCGCTCTACGGCGGAAACCTACACAGAAGAAAAGACCTTTCGAGCGAGCAGATTCCGCCCGGGAGAATTCCTCCCGAAAGGGGATATCGTCCTCATCGTCATTACCATCGTCACGGGCATCATCAAGATCATCATCACCAACACCAGCACCATCTCCACCTTCATCCCATCTACTTCACCATTGCAATCGGAGTTGTACCTTGCACTATTCATCCCCTCTACTTACCGGTGTTGATTACTCTTTTCTGGTGAATGCTATTGAGTTTTGTTGGAGAATTATTGTTATGGCCAGATTGTTAATCATATTTTCATGACCTCTGATCATGATTTCTTTTATGTCTTATGAGTAGTTCTGTTAGTTCTTGAGGACATGGGAAAAGTCTAGATGCTAGTAGTCATATGATGTTGAAGTAATATGTGTTGATTGATACACTACAAGAAAAATGGTCAATTATGACAAAAAATAATGACAGTGGTTTAATTGGTCATTAATCCATGACCAAAATTCTGAAATTAGTCATGGAAAGTCTAAGAGGGTACAAAGCCGATAACATTATGACCTTTTGCGTTCGTTAGGTCATGATCCCATTGCACAAAATGGTCATTATGATGCGTAGCATTATTTATGATCATATTCTAGTGCTACCATGACTAAATATAAGGCCGCAAACATATGTGTGGAGGTGACAGGACGACACCTCACCAATTTTGCATAAGTGTCATGTATATAGAGCAAAAAAACTTCTATACATATATGGATGAGTAAGTGATATTAGATAAATACCAAAAAATGATAATTATTCGTTTTAACATCCTAAATATTTTACAAAATACAATATATTTACCAAAACGTACCGGGATGGCTGAGACAAAACGCAACCTCTTCTCCTCCTCCACATGTCCACCCTCCCACGCAGCTTCCTCTCTCAACCCTTTTGAACACTATACATTTTGTAAAGGAACATATGTTTCTTTCTGTTTGAGGATTTAAATTTGCTTCAAACCCAATTAGATCTAAAATTAACAAATTTACTTCAAACCATTTTGGAAAGTAACATTTACAATTCACAAGTTTTCTTCAAACGCAATTACATTTTGTTAATGGCAGATGAAATGCGGTCTAATATTTTTAAAGCATTTTGTAGATGTTTTCTTTCAATTGTTTGAGGATTTAATTTTTCTTCAAAGCATTTTATAAAGGAACATAGTTTGCTGCAAAATATAATTGACAGGTGCTTTACATTGATGGAAAAATACATATGAGGAACAAAAAACACAGTTAAATAAGTTTAATTGTCATTGGTGGAAACATTTGTGAGATGGATCGATGACATGGGACAAATCCATGCATCCATCCATCCCACATCCATCTATCCATCCACCCACATCCACCAACCGCAAACTCCTTCTTTCTGCCTCGCTCCATGCAGATTGAGAGAGCGAGAGCACTTTTCCTCTCCTCCCCTTCCAGATCGCCGCCGCCACGTCCTGGATCTCTCCATCACCTCCACCTGCTATCCCCTCTGCCACCCGCACTCGCATGGTCTCCGACCCCTGTTGCGTTTCCGGTTGGCCCTCTTCCCGATGGCGACGAGCCTCCCTCGCCCCGGCTCCCCGCTCCGCCTCGAGCGGTCGGCGCATTGCCATGACCGTGGTTGGCCCTCTTCCCGATGGCGACGAGCCTCCCTCGCCCCAGCTCCTTGCTCCTCCACATCCCAATTCGTACCCCTGACCTAGCACCCCGCCTGCTAGCTCTTGGTCAAAGGTGATATTTTTACATTTGCGATGGTTGATCTATGGGAGATTTTGCTCGATCTGTGCCGCTAGAGCAGCGGGAAGAGGATGGCGGTGTAGGACCATAGCAGCAGGAAGAGGATGGCGGTGCTTGGCCGGAGCAGACCGTGTGGAGCACCGGAGCAGAAGGAGGAGCGGCGGAATAGAGAGAAGGAGCTACAAGAACAGAAGAGCAACAACTGAGGGCTTCAGAGCAAGGGAAAGGAGCGAGAGCAGAACGCAGAGGCACACACCACACGTGCGCGTGGAGCACCGGAGAAGCATCACCATCGCTGTCCTTTCCGTGCCCTGTGTCGAGCATGTACTCCTCCTTTATTTCTTTGTGTACAAATGGTGCCCTGCCCTTCTCGTTGAGTATGTACTCCTTGCTTGCTTGTGTCCAAATGGTGCACTGGCCTGCTCCTTACTTGCAAACAATTGTCATGATACTTTGAGTATAAAGGTGTTTTGCAGAGAAATAATGACATTAATGTCTTCAAATGGTGCACTGTGTAGGAAATAAATAATCTAGCATCAAAGTTTAGAAATACTCCTCATACTCATGTAGGCGCTGCATGATTTCTTTTTTACTGGTAGGTTCTTCCTTTTCCTGAATTTAGCTGATTGCTTGCTTGCAAGTTCTTGTTTTGCTGAATTCTTGCTTGTTTGATTGTAGTAGCAGTAACAACTTGTACTCACTTTAACTTGCAGCAGGAAGGCTTGCTTTAACTGAATTTGGACTTGGTGCACTAGCTTGGCAATTTTTCTTGTTGTATTTGATTTGTAGGAGGAGGCGGGGGAGAAAACCAAGCCATGGAGAGGACCACTCCTAGGAGGACAGGGCGGCAGGATGACCATGCCCAGGAGGAGCATGATGGTGATGGGGGCGGGGTTAGGAGCAGGGTGGTAGATGCGTCTCGGAGGAGCAGCGCGGTACACGTGATCTGGGCGGCGGAGGTGGAGGTTATATGGTGGAGGGGTTATCGTTCTGGGCGGAGGGGCAAAAGTGGGGCGGGTTATCATTCTCAGCGGAGGGGCAAAAGTGTACTTCCATACGTTTTTCACCTTGTCGGAACAGATCTTAAACGACATATAAATCGGGGCAGAGGGAGTATAACATATGAAAAATCAGTGTGATGCATAATAGCACGAGTTGCCCATTTATTATAATGCATTAATATAATCATTCATGTTTTCTCTTTATTAAGTTTATTGTACACCCTCTGTCTCCATACTACTTGTAGACAAGCCTTGCTTTGTGATACTTTGACTACATAATTCCCGCCTACTTTTATGTATGAAACATACATGATGCACAAGATCCAGGTATCAAATTAATGTTTTTCACCTTGATGCATTCTGAATATTAGATTGAGTAGTTTTTTGTGAGAAGATTGAGAAGTTCATTGGTTGAACCCTTGCACTGCATGTATTGTTCTTCTCCTGATTAGTATAGGAAATGCATGAGTTGTCAGCCATAAAGAACTTCAATTCTTCAAGCAAGAACTCCAGACTTGGCTCTGCCATGCCTCCGGTGCTCCCTGGCAGCCGACCCTACCTCTCTACCCAGGTACAGATCGCCACTCCCCTCTTCTCTCTGGTTTGAATCGATCAAATGTGGGGATAAATAGTTGGACCGTAGATAATGTCCAGATTTGTGAGCATTGATGCTTGTGCTTTCTTGTTCATATTCTGGTGAGGAAGAAGGGAAAACGCTGGAGCCAATGGATTTTTAGTGGTACTATATTCTATTTTGACAATGCTAAAGGAAGCATAGTAATCCTAGAAGAACAATATGGCTCATCACATCTTGGCATTCTTGCATAAATCTAAAAGATCATCACAATATGGCTCCTATGGCCATTCTAGACAAAATCATTTTGTGTACTGACAAATAATTTTATTTAAGTTACAAAGTTATAAATATAACATGGTTTAGCTTGTATTTCATGTGGTCAATTACATTTATCTCGGAGAATAAAGTCCACGGAAAAAATCGGGGGTTGACAACATCTTGAGTCTCTATATTCGTTTTCATTCATTTTGAGTTAAATCTGAGAGTTGTTGCAAGGGACACAGTTTCCATCATTTTATTTACCTTTCCTTCTTCCCCTCCATTATGTATTTATGTGGAATATTTTCTATGTTAAGATGTAGCATCTTTAGATTGCATATGGCTCAGTTAGAATTTTTGATTGCACAGAAATCCGCTGACACCTCCTCTCTGCTTCCTCGGCTACTGCGTCGCTGCCCCTCCTGTGCCTCGGCCGCACGGTAGCTGCTAGCCGGAGGGTTGCGCACTTCTTCGACACATAGAGTGGTCGAGTGGCTTCGCCAATGTACGTTCATGTGCGCTGGCGCAGACCGAGCTTGCATGGAATGACGACCCGATGCACGCCTTGTATTGATTAGCTTGGCTTAGTGGTATTTTCATGTTTATCCATTATCCTTTGTGTGAATCTCACAGGATATTTGTATTCTACTGAAAAACAGTCAGGTGTTAAGCTTTGAAACTTTGAGAGGGGTGTTTATATTTACCTAATCGGAAATTTGCAATGGTAGCGTGCTAGATCACTTGTTGAAATAGTTTTGTGCAATCTAAATTTTGAGAGGGGTGTCTATATTTTGGTTAATCATGATTTTCTGTGTTTAGTTCATACAAGTCTATTGTGGTGTATACAAGATTTTTTTAGTTGTGTATATTTTTTACTTTGGAATAAGAAGGCGCGTTTTTTCTAAGACGTAGTTGTTAAGGATTCCATTTATCTGGAAGTGGCTATTAGCGACGAGTCCTTACTTTAGTTGACTCGTTTTATTTTTTTGACATGAGGTTTTAATCTTCTATTTAAAATATGTGTTGAAAACTTATATTTTTATGCAAGTTTTGTCCTTTGCTTAAATGGTGATTCTTTTTGGAAACATGGTGATTCCTTTTTTTGGAACGTGGTGATTCTTTTAATTAGGAAGTGTTCTTTTTGTTTGTGAGGGTAGGTCTAATCTTTTGCGTGCGTGTCGTATTTCTTTAATAATAAGACATGTACTTTTAGTTTAACAAAAAAGAGACCAAAGGGAGCACGTTTGTGACAATAGGTTTAATCTCTTGTGTATGTGGTGTTTTTTTCTTCTAGGACGTGGTGATTATAGTCTAACGAAAGGGAGACCAAAGGGAGCACGTCTCCTGTAGATTCTTTTTTCTTTGCACAAGCGTAGAAGGAAAGACCAATGGGGTAGACGTCTCCTGTTTCATCCTATGGGTACAAAACAATTACATATTAGTTTGACGGTTGTAATTTTTTTACTTTCTAGGTTTAACGTGGAGTCAGCATCATTTTCTTCTTGCAGGCGGAAATGGCAAGAGCACATTGTGCAGAGGAAGAGGATGACAAGAAACTTGTGGTTCTCATCCAATCTTTGTGGAACTCTCTTTATGTGCGACTGTGCACTTGTGGGTCCTTTTTCTGTGTACTTGCACTTGCAGAAGTATTTTGTTGTGCACATGTAAAATTATTTTTGATGTGCTCTTGTTAGGCGTTGAACCTTAATGCGTGGAGTCATTACATGATGTATTGTATTTGATGTGATATGCTATTGAAATGAAATATACATTTTATTTGCAATCTTTTATTGTGTTGTACTTATTTTTAATGGGCATATCTTGAGATATGCGTGCTTCTTGCAAAAAAATGCTTCAACCCAAACAAATCAGACATTTTCAATAGTAAAATAGGTATTGGGCCCGGGATCTGAAATTTATGATGATTCCATTTGGTCACTAGCAATGCCACATCAGCTTGGCCACGTTAGATCCTACGTGGCTCACACAAATGGGTAATGAACAAACCAAAATTTTGGTCGATAGAGACCTACGACCAAAATTTTAGAATGGTCATGTTTGTTCATTCTTGACGGCCAACTGTTGACGTTGTAAATTTGGTCAAAAAAGGTCAATAAACGACAACAATGACGAATCAATGACCAATATAGGGAGTCATAATTGACCTTATTTCTTGTAGTGATATTTAAGTTATGGTGTTATTTTTCTAGTGGTCTTATGTGAACGTTGACTATGTAACACTTCGCCTTTTTAAGGACCTAGGAGAATGCATCGTGTATAAAGAATGCTTATGGTGGGTTGCCGGAGTGACAGAAACCTGAACCCCAGATCGCATACTTTTGCATGAGGGACTATTGGATCCGAAAGCTTATTGTTATGGTTACGCTTTGCCTTAATTTCTCTCTGGTATTTGCGGATGCTTGAAAGAGGGATTAATCATAAGAGTGTACATGTCTTAGCCTAGACGGTTGATACGTCTCAAACGTATCTATATTTTGGATGGTTTCACGCTATTATCTTGTCTTCTTTGGTTGTTTTATGTCCCTTTTATATCTTTTTGGGACTAACTTATTAATTCAGTGCCAAGTGCCAGTACCTTTTTTTTCCGTGTTTTTGACTCTTTCCAGATCTGATTTTGGAACGGAGTCCAAATGGAAGAAAAACCCCGAAATGATTTTTTCCCGAACGGAAGAAGACCAGGGGGCTTTTGGGCCAAGCCAGGTGGGCTCCAGGGAGCCCACAAGCCCCCACTCCGCCACCAGGGGGGAGGCGGCGATGGGCAGGCTTGTGGCCTCCCTGGCCGCCCCCTGTCCTAGGTGTTTGGCCTATTAATTCTCAAATATTCCGCAAAAAATTAGGGGAGCCTCGAAAATACTTTTTCGCCGCCGCAAGCTTTGTTTCCGCGAGATCTCATGTGGAGACCCTTCCCAGCACCCTGCCGGAGGGGACTTTGGAGTTGGAGGGCTTATTCATCATCATCATCGCCCCTCCAATGAATCGTGAGTAGTTCACTTCAGACCTATGGGTCCATAGTTAGTAGCTAGATGGCTTCTTCTCTCTCTTGGATCTTCAATACAAAGTTCTCCATGATCTTCATGGAGATCTATTCGATGTAATCTTCTTTGGTGGTGTGTTTGTCGAGATCCAATGAATTGTGGATTTGTGATCAGATTATCTATGATATATATTTGAGTCTTTGCTGATTTCTTATATGCATGATTTGATATCCTTGTAAGTCTCTCCGAGTCTTGGGTTTTATTTGGCCAACTAGATCTATGATTCTTGCAATGGGAGAAGTGCTTGGTTTTGGGTTCTACCATGTGGTGACCTTTCCCAGTGACAGTAGGGGCAGCAAGGCACACATCAAGTAGTTGCCATCAAGGGTAAAAAGTTGGGGTTTTTATCATTGGTTTGAGATTATCCCTCTTCAACATGTCATCTTGCTTAAGGCGTTACTCTTTTCTTATGGACTTAATACACTAGATGCATGATGGATAGCGGTCGACGTGTGGAGTAATAGTAGTAGATGCAGAAAGTATCGGTCTACTGGTTTCGGACGTGATGCCTATAGATATAATCATTGCATAGATATCGTCATGACTTTGCGCGGTTCTATCAATTGCTCGACAGTAATTTGTTCACCCACCGTCTACTTGCTTTCATGAGAGAAGCCACTAGTAAACACTACGGCCCCCGAGTCTATTCACATCCATCGTTTACACCTCCACTTTTCCTTTGCTTTGTGACTTTGTTGCTTTCAGTTCTCACTTGGCAAACAATCTATAAGGGATTGACAACCCCTTCATAGCGTTGGGAGCAAGTTTTTGTGTTTGTGGAGGATCTTGAGATACTCCTCCACTGGATTGATACCTTGGTTCTCAAACTGAGGGAAGTACTTACCACCGCTACGCTACATCACCCTTTCCGCTTCGAGGGAACACCAACGCAAGGCTCCAAGGCCACGGGGGAAGTCCTTTGCATACTTTCCTAGGAAGTCCCTTAAGGCGTAGCCGCAGTTGAAGGATTCCTGGTGCCATTGCTGAGGAGTATCAAGCAACACTCCTATTTCTGGCGCCATTGGAAGGTCTTTTGTTGAAGTAGCAGAAGTATTTCTGGCGCCGTTTCCGGGGAGGAGAAATCAAGATCTATCCAAGTAGGTCTCACAAACTCTTCTCTTGCATTTACTTTTGTTGCCAGTTGCCTCTCGTTTTCATCTCCCCCACTTCACGTTTGCCGTTTCCATTTGCCTTTTCCGTTCACCCTTCTTCCGTTCGCTTTTTGTTTGCTTGTGTTACCATGTGCCTTCTTTTAGCTTGCATCTTTGCTTGCTAAAAATCCATTGATATGGATCATCATCCACTAGCTAATCTCTTTAAGAGACGCACTCGTGTGGAAAAAATTGCTAGTGAGTTGAGGGAAATTGACTATTTCTTTGGAGTTTTGCATAAGATGCGTGAATCTGAAAATTGTGAGGAAGAAATTCATGAAGTTATTCACGAGGGCTCCTTGGATGAAAAGCATGATTGCAATGGTTTCACTATAAATCCTATTAGTGTCAATCATGCTAAAAACATGCAAAAACCTAAGTTTTGCTATGACCAATACTTATTGCAATAATCATGATTGGGGTGATGATCTCTCTTATGATCTTCAAAATTTGTTTAAATCTCATGATGAACATGATATTTGCAATGATATTGAAAGTGGGTTTGGAGAAGTCATGACTTTAGTTGACGATAATCCCACTATTTTTGAAGAGCGTCAACTTTGCATTCATGTGGATCATGAAAAGAATATCCTTTGTGATAGTTACATTGTTGAATTCGAATATGATCCCACATGTAATTGCTATGAGAGAGGAAAATATTTTGGTAGAAACTTTCATAGGAAGTATGTGGAGATTGCTATTGTTTCTTTCTTCTTCCTTGCATATGGCAACTATTGGTTGTCTTGACAATCTGTTTTTCTATAAAATGCCTATGCATAGGAAGTATGTTAGACTTAGATGTGATTTTCACATGCTTTAGGATGCTCTCGTCGTGCTTGAATTCTTGTCTTTTGTGAGAGCATTATTGAATGCCTAGCTAAGGGCAGGAAACAATAGCGCTTGTTGGGCGGCAACACAACGAATCTATCCTTTTTCTTTCTGTTTTGTGTTTTCCACACTTTCATGATTCTATTATGATTGTGTTTTTTGTGTTTCTTTTTGCGTTTGTGCCAAGCAAAACCGTTATGATTAGTCTTGGGGATGATCGTTTGGTCATGCTTGAAAAGACAGAAACTTTCTGCTCACGAAAAGAATTTCCTTTTTTTTCTGTAAGAGCTTTTGAGTGGATTCTTTTTTCTTCTGATTCCTACGCAAATTCTTAAGACTGTCGTAATTTGTCAGAATTTTTGAAGTACTAGAGGTATACGAAATATACAGATTGCTACAGACTGGTCTGCTATTAACGGATTCTATTTTTGTTGTGTTGGTTGCTTATTTTGATGAAACTATGGATAGTATCGGGGGGTATTAGCCATGGAAGATTGAAAGTACAGTAACCCATCATCAGCATAAGTAGAATTTAAGTTTGCTACAGTACCTAAGGAAGTGGTGGTTTGCTTTCTTGTACTAATGTTATCACAAGTTTCTGTTTAAGTTTCGTGTTGTGAAGTTTTCAAGTTTTGGGTGAAGTTCTTATGGACAAAGAGATAAAGAGTGGCAAGAGCTCAAGCTTGGGGATGCCCAAGGCACCCCAAGAGATTCAAGGATGCCGTAAAAGCCTAAGCTTGGGGATGCCCCAGGAAGGCATCCCCTCTTTCGTCTTCAATCCATTGGTAACGTTACTTGGGGCTATATTTTTATTCACCACATGTTATATGTTTTTGCTTGGAGCGTCTTGTATCGTAGGAGTCTTTTATTTTTGTTGTGTCACAATCATCCTTGCTGCACACCAAGAGAGAGAGACACGCACACACCGTGATTTTGTCGAGCTTCACTTATATCTTTTGGTAGACAATTCAGCTCACATGTGCTTCACTTATATCTTTTAGAGCATAGTGGTGCGTGGCTTGGTAGTTGATCTATGCTTTGAAAGTAGTCTGACAAGGGGTAGTTATCCAAAGGGATATGAAAACTTCCATCTTCTTGTGCATTGAATAGTCAGAGAAGTTTGATTCATCTCAATTAGTTTTGAGTTGTGGTTATGGTAATATTGAAGTCATGTTAGTAAGGTGTTGTGGATCTAGAAATACTTGTGTAGAAGTTAGTGATTCCCGTAGCATGCACGTATGGTGAACCGCTATGTGATGAAAACTGAGCATGATTAGTATATTGATTGTCATCCTTTGCGTGGCGGGTCGGGATCGCGCGATTACCTACCAACCCTTCCCATAGGAGTATGCATTGAATGCTTTGTTTCGATTAGTAATAAAACTTTTGCAATAAGTATATGAGTTCTTCATGACTAATGTTGAGTCCATGGTTTAGATGCACTTTCACCTTCCACCATCACTATCTTGTTAGTGTCGTGCAACTTTCGCCGGTGCACAAAACCCACCATTAGTCTCCCTCAAAGAAGAGCCTGATAGTCCCATCCTTCTTGGCCACGAATAGAACAAGTGATCCCCAAGGAGAAGCACTAGGACAAATGAATCCTTTCCTCAGCTGTTCAGTGAGCTGTTTCTTCAATTCGGTCAATTCCTCGGATCCCATGCTATAAGGCTTCTTATAAATAGGTCACGATCTGGGCATGAGCTCAATGATGAAATCCATGTCTCGGTCATGAGGCATCCCACGCAGTTCATCATGAAAGTCGTCCGGGTACTCACATACTACTGGCACTTGGTCCAACTCTTTTCCCGAAAGGCAGTTAACCTGAGGGGCTTGAGTGGATGTAGGCTCAGAGATGTACTTGACTTTGATTCCTTGATCGCTGGTCATGGTAATAGGCCTCTTGGCACAGTCTAGTATGCTCTGGTGCTTTCCTAACCAGTCCATACCAAGGATCACGTCCAAGGCCCGCGACTTAAGGACGATGATATCTGCTATGAAGTCTACCCCGTTAATGCTAATCCCAATTCCCCTACATCCTATATTAGTCCTTAACACTGCACCCGGGGTTTGTAATGCCATGTGACCATTTAGGAGTGTAGGTTTCAAGCCACTCTTTGCTGCAAACTTTTGAGTGACAAAAGAATGTGATGCACCACAATCAAACGATACTGTTGGTGGAGTGGAGTTGATGAGGAATGTACCGAGTATGCAGTACGGGTCTTCCTAGGCTTCCTCTGTGGAGATGTGGTTCACGCGTCCCCTGCTGTGGTATTGATGGTTACACGGAGCCTGGTCCTTGTTTGGTGCTCCATGCCCTTGTCCTTCATTCGACACATTGGGGCGCTGTGCATCGGGATTCTTGTTGGGGCATTGCCTGGAGTAGTGCCCAGGCTGTCCACACCCAAAGCAGTTAACCTGCCCAGGGTTATTGGGCTTGACCCCACTGTTGTTGGGTGGGTTGTTCGCCGGCTTGCGGTTGGCATACTGCTGAGGCTGAAAGCTTGGGCGAGATGGAGGAGTCTTGTACTAATGTTGCTAATAGTTAGGCCTTGTCGGATCTCTCTGCCATGGACGTGCCTTCTGGTTGATGGAACCACCATTGCACATTAGCTTGCGCTTGCGAGTATCATCCATGGCATGGCGCTTGTCTTCAAGCATGAGAGCCATATTCACCAGATGATAGAAGGTTCGGCAGTCACAGACAAATAACTAATATTGCAGTGACCGCCGAAGCCCCTCCATGAAGCGTTCAACCTCACCGGCCTCAGTGCTGACATCATCATGCGCATACCTCGACAACTGGTTAAACTTTTTTCATATATTCCTTGACTGTGCCGCTGCCTTGCCTTAGTGCATGGTACTCCCGCTTCTTGATGGTCATCATTCCTGGGGGAATGTGAACAGCGTGGAATCCATCCTTGAAGGTAGCCCAGTTGATAACCTCTGTGCCTTGCATGATCTGCAACCCGTCCCACCAAGCCCTAGCAGTGCCCCCCGAGACAGTGAGAGGCATAGAGAACCTTTTCATGGTCGTTGGTGCACTTAACCAGCTCGAGGACGTCTTCAATGGTGCGGATCGTGTCATCGGCATCTAGGGGATTAGTTGTCTCAGTGAATATTGGAGGCATAGTCCTCATGAACTCTGGTAGAGTGGAGTGACCATTGCCATTTCCGCCCTATGGTGGGTTGTTCACCAAGGCCTGAGCTATCTGCTGGATAGCGGTGTTGTTGGCTTGGCCTTCCTCTCGGAGAGCCTGGAGGAACTAAGCCACGGTTAGGTTCTACGGAGGAGGTGGTGGCGGGGGAATGTCGCCTTGTGGCTGCTCCTGGTGAACTCTAGGTTGGGCAGACCCACCGGCTCCTGGCTGCTGGTTAGATTCACCAGTGCTGGGGTGGCCAAAGGTCCTGGTGCGAGTAGCAGTCACCATCCTGGTTGGAGCAGTCAAGTCAATATTTCTAAATGGTCAAGTGAAAATCATAAGGGAGGAATATGCCTATAAGGGGGTTGGTATAGTGCAACTGTGTCAAACAAGAAGGGTCGAAGAACCCTATGAAATTGCATTAATTAGGATAAGCGATATAGCAGTTTACATGTTGCCTAAGGCAGAAGCACGGCTTGCATCAAGACACAAATAGAAATCGCACACAACAAGCATACATGGTTGCATATGAACCAATACACACACTCGACTTCGCATGGGGACTCCTAGCTTGCCCTAATACGTTCAAACTTAAGTGGCGTATTTCTCGGTCTCGTGATCATGCATCTAAGAGTCTTCCTCCTTGTCATCATATGTGCGTGCATCATCTCCCGTCAAGGCCGAGGGGGAAGGAAGAGGTTCATCACGACGGTGCTTCGTCGGAGAAGAGGTGAAGATATCCCTATACTCCTTGGCGGTCATGCGACGACTCCGAATAGGGGTGATCTTAAGTGGTGGTTTTCCTCCTTCGTATGCGGCAATAGCCCGTCCTCCGAGTGCTCCATCATTCTTGAACTTGCTCGTCTTCATGTTCGCTTGACGGAATAGCTCTTGGACATGATGAAGTTCTTGATGAAGCATTAATGACTCCTTGATCAGGTTGTGAGCGAGGCAGTCGACAGAGAGGCTGTAGTAGGTATGGAACCTTAGCGGCATTCCCTCCTCCGGGGATGGGGTTAGCATCCAACTCCCGTCAACCTCGTCCTTAGTAAAAGGCAAGTTACGGTTAGCCAGCTTATTGGCCATCTCGGGAAGGATGTGATGAAGGTGAATGAGTGCCTTTTGCGTTGCCGTCTCAACTGCCAACACTAGAGTCTCCATCTACGGTCCCGCAATGAACCAGCTAGTCGGGGAGTCATTTGCCTTCACAACCACATCCACATGGTATTCCGTTGTGGTGGCATTGATCCAGTGCTTGTTGTAGAGATAAACTGGCGCTTGGCATAATCGACACTTCTACAAGCTGTCCTCCAGAAGTAGGGGAAAGCTGGATTCCAGAAGAGTCTCACGTACAACGGCCATCTACAAGGTTTGGGAGAGGTGTTAGAAAGGTTTGAATGGTATAGGAAAAGCGGTAAGGGTGTATAGAACCCTAAGTGTAAGCTCTAGGTGTGCTATTCGTCCCGGCTAACGTCCATGATACCTAAGGCTTCCTACAGTGAGGATAGCTCTGATCCCAGCTCTGTGGGCACCCCGACCTATGAGTCCAGACCCCGAATGAATGTGTACAATGATCATACAGATCAATGCTCACGGAGCACACAAATACTGAACAACAAGAGTCTTACATCCATCAATAAAATTTGATACAGATAAGGACAATTATGGTCAAGTCTTACATAGGTAGGGCCTTGAAGGCAATCACACGAACTCAACTAATAGAGGAAATCTCGGTAGAAAACGTGAATCCAAGCCATCAACCTTAACCAACAAGCATTCCGACTGGGAAGCGTCCTAGTTTGTGTGACCATCTCCGACGACGAATTCTTCTCCATACTCTAGTTCTTCCATGTGTGGTCAAATAAAATAACGAGTGGCAAGCCAATGAGTACTTTGAATGTACTCGCAAGAAACCTATGATGTGGAACAAGGTATAATGCAGCATGGTATCTCTCTAGTATGCAATCATTGCGGAAAGTAGGGTTTTCTTTAAATGCAGTAACATGTTCAAGTGTACGTATAATCCTGCATCATAAGGTAGATGGTAATCATAAAAACAGGTTACAGATATCAACATATCTGCCGAGGGATGAACACCTCAGTTTCACCATCTATCCAAGTCACCGGGCTTGACAAATATCATCATTCTCAACCAGACACACTCACACTTCGTTTATGCGGAAACAACTGGACGTAGTCTAAGTGGGATAACCCAACTATCCTTGACCATGGACACGACTATTCGAATAGTTTTACACTCTGCAGAGGTTGCGCGTTGTACCCACGAGATCCGGGAAACTTCCATGTCATCCACAACTCGCGGTATATAACATACCCGAGGTAAGTACCCGATCATTGCCTTTCCCCTGGCGACACTGGACAAAGAGTCCACTCAATTGGTACCCAGCCCAGATGATGTACGTCTTTCGAGCACCAACTCTAGATCATCTCATCCATGCAGGGACCAACGGGGTGCCTGACACATGTAAAAATAGCATAGTCGTCCTACCTGGCAAGACCCCAACACGAGAGTGACCATATCACTCCCACCACTAGTAATGTGAGGTCTTTTCTAGCACTGACCAGAGTAATCAACAAAGCCTTGTTCCCATATTAGGGTATCGTGGTCGCACATGTAAGGTTGGTATGGTGAGCAAATCTTAAATCTAATCCCATTTTCAAAACCACACACACAAAACCTTTTCCGGTACACCACTTCTTTCTCAAGTGGTCACCATCTCAACACCATCACCCTCACGCATTAGTGGAACCCGACAGGGTTTTCGGAAAATCTTTGTAATCACCTCTCTGTTACTATCACCATGCATATGCTCATCCTATGCGTAGCACTATTGTCTACTTGTCAACTTTTCATCAAAGTGACCCTCATAGATGGTGTCGATGTTTGGGGAATGGGGGTACCCAGACCTGCGTGCCTACGGCCAGGGCTAGCCCACTTCATCAAGCAAACCAATGGGCCCAACATCACTCAAGACAAGGCCCACACAATGGGCCAAGCCTCGCAAGGAGTAAAAACATCAGGACCCGCAGGGGGCCTCCTCAGTACCCCTTCGGAGCGGCGGATATTTCGAGGCGAGGCCCGGCCTCAGGAGTCAAGGATGACGCAAAGGAAGGACAGGCGGGCAGCAAACAGTAGGATAGAGCAGTTTCCCCTTTGGTGCAAAGTGGGCAAGGACGAACATAGGTTACCAAGGCATCTTCTAAAGGTTTCCATTCTGGTGCAACAAGACCCTGGCCGCCCGCCGGCAGGATGGACATCATCACCGAGCCAGCCCCTGCAGCACTGGCAACTACTTTGCACGCGAAGACCACTTTTGGATAGGGGAAGCATGTCCCTTGTCCCCCTTCGAAATTGGTCGTTGTGGGATCCCTTCCCGCCGAAACGATAAGGGAAGAGGACTGGGGCCGCCACTATAAATAGAGCATAGGTTACTTCGTAGAGAGGGACCCGATCGGAACCCCAAACCATTCATTGACCCATCTTCACACCACTAAGGCCAGCTAGCCTTAGGAGCCCGAAGAACACTGTACTAGTTCATCCACCAGCCCCCACGAGAGGCAATCCACCAAAGCAGGAGTAGGGTTTTACGCTTCGCAACGGCCCGAATCTGGGTAAACTGGTGTGTTCTGTATTTCTCTCACCATCGATTGAGTTCTTCGTCGTTCCCATCGAGTAGTGTGCTAGGCAAGGTCAGGCCATGAGAGATATTGGTACACGCCCTGAGCTCGAATCCTTAGGGTTTTGCGGAGCCCGAAATCCGACAGATGGTAAGGTCATGCTCAATGCAAGTGCTCCAGATGAGCCATCGGTAACTCCATACCGTGGGTTACCGACTAATCATGATCATATGCATCGGAATAAATAATCAGCATGTCATGCATAAAATATTTTCTTAGACATGGTCAAAGGGCTGCTTGCCTTGATTATCTAGGTATTCAGGGTCTTCAAGGTCTTTGGGACCAAGTCATTCATCAAATGCATGATCTATCGTCGTAATAGAAATAATAATAATAAGAACTACAACAGAAAACACAGCACAAACTCACATAAAAAATATTACCCTATTCTGTAAAATCCTGTTATCATTTATAAAAAATACTTGCTTCTTATTTTGGAGTGGAAAAGTATTTTAGAAGTCTTTTTAAAAGTAGTTAAACATACTTAAACTAGGTTTCAAAATAAACCTGTGTATAAAAGTTTTTTATAAAAATGCCACAAGTATTACTATTAAATACTACACTATTTAACAAGGATTACGGTGGAAAAATATTTCAATATGGATGAAGAATTAATCTTGTGAATGTATTTTTTAAAATACGGAATAAAATAAATGGAAATGGGCGAGCTCACTATCCTCGCTCGGCCAGCTGCTGGGCCGGCCCACCTGGCCAACCGGCCAGCTAGCCAGCCAGCCAGCCAAGGCGCGCATGCCATCAGGTTCAAACCTGACGAGCGGGCCCTTCTGGCAAGAGACATAGAGGAGAGAGGGGGGAGAGAGGATGCCGACAGGTGGAGCCCTCCTATTGGGGTTGTCTCCTACCTCCGGACAGAGAGGAGGGAGAGCTCACTCGCGGCGTACCCGACGCTGTCGAGGTCGGATGACCATGGGAATAGGTTTGTGGCACTTCTGCCTACCGGATGGGGGTCGAGGGGATGAAGGTGGCGGCCTGTGTGGATACGAAGACGATGAAGCCGCGGCGGGGACCTTCAGGGACATGCTAGTAATGGTGCTCCGAGCGGGGAGAAGGACGGGGGAGTGGTGGACAAGGTTCGGGAGGTCCTTGCGGTCACAGGGGAAGTGGAAGGTGTGCCGGATTGTGCTTGTAGCCCTAGATCGACGGAGCCCCGCCACGGCGGTGCGTCGGTCGATCTCGACTATCCGGGCTCGATTAACTCAAGGGGGTGCTCGGGGTGGTCAATTGAGGAGAGAGAGGTTCCAGAGGTGTAGGGCAGAGCAGGGGAGCCTTTAAATAGGCGGGCGATGAGTCACCGAATGGTGGTGCGCCAGTGGTTTTGTCGCGGCGGCATGAGAGAGAGAGAGGGCTCGGGAGTGAACCCATGGTATTGCGGAAACGGTTTTGGACCGAGCAGCATCTTCAGGAGGAGCAGGGGAAGCTCTACTAGCGCGCCGTGGTGGCTGAGATCTTCTGGCCGGTTCGGGAGCGCGCGGGTGTGGGGACCCCAACTTAAGAGTCGTGATCACCGAATGAACGTGGTTAGTGATCCTAGAGTTAAATTCTCACCGAACACACATAAACTGAATAACTAGAGTCTTACAAATATAGGGCCTTGAAGGCCAGCACACAAAACTTGACCAATAGCAGATATATTGGTCGAAAGCGTGAACCCATGCCATTAGCCTTAACCTATAGGCATTCTGATTGGGAAGCATCCTAGCTCATAGGAATGTCACCAAGTTACTCTTCACCATTTCTTGTTCTCTCATACCTGGTCAATGAAATAACCAGTGGCAAGCCAATGAGTACTTTGAATGTACTCGCAAACAACCTATGATATGGATAATGCAATTGGTACGATAATAAAGTAATATGCAGTATTTGCGGAAAGCAGTCTTAGTTGAAACATGTGCATGGTCAATTACTTGTATGGCTATGCATCATAAGTTAGATGGTAATCATAAGAATAGGTTACACATATCAATACATCTATTGAGGGCTGAACACCTCAGGTTCACCCTTTGTGCCAAGTCTCCAGACTTGTCATATCATCTCATTCAGATAATACCTTTAAACACACACACACATTTGGTTTAGGCGGAAACGACTGGATGTATTTTAAGCAGGGTTTCCCAACTATCCTTGACCGTGGACACGAATATTTGAATAGTTTTACACTCTGCAGAGGTTGTACGATACACCCACGAGATCCGAGAAACTTCCGTGTCATCCATGACTCGCGGTATATAACATACCCGAGGTAAGTACCCGATCATTGCCTTTCCCCTAATGACACTAGACAAAGAGTCCACTCGATTGGTACGTAGCCCACATGATGTATGTCTTACGAGCACCAACTGTAGACCGTATCATCCATGCGGGAACAACGGTGTTCGCGGAACATGTAAAAATGGCATAGTCGACCTACCTGGTATGACCCCGTCACGAGAGTGACCATATCACTCCCACCACTAGTAATGCGGGCTCTTTGCTAGCACCAACCAAAGTAATCAACAAAGCCCCTTCCGATAAAGGGGTATTGTTGGGGATTTTATCCCGTTATAAGACCCGCCCTACGATGTCGGGTTAGGATAATGGCGGCTCTATCTCCATGATTAAGATGGGCCGCTATCTGAGAAGCGGTAGGCGCAAGACGTATGATGTGAGGGGCTGGTTGGCCCAAGACTCGAAGAAGGCGACTTACGACCAGCATAGGAAAAGAGTCGCATGTAGTTTCTTTGCGTGGAAGACAAGGCGAGTTAGAGATGAACCGTCTTACGAATTATAATGAGGGCTCGACTCTTGTAAACCTAGGGCCTACACCTGTATATAAAGGCGAGTCTGTAGGGTTGATTCGGTTATGTGAAACATCAATCGAGACCTAGGTCAGGCGAATCCGAACCCTTGTAATCCACAATAATATACACACAACAGGACGTAGGCTTTTACATCAATCTCAGAGGTCGAACCTGGGTAAATCCGTCTCCATTTTCCCGATCAACCCCTTTGAGTCGCCACATAGTTGCGATGGCTGCACCACTAAGTCCTTTCACGAGCACATCTGTCGTGACAAATCCACGACAGTTGGCGCCCACCGTGGAGCCTGCGCACGGTGGATTTGAGTTCTCGAAGGGAGCCCTTCCAGGGTTCGGGAGCTATGCGGTCGGCCTCATGACTAAGATTCGCCGCGGAAAGTACTACCTTGATAACTCAAGCTGGGGTCCCGAGGCCGGTTCAATCGAATCGGGATACCGGGTCCCCTTTAGCAAGATCTACATCTTCACCAGCAAGATCTAAATGTCGGTTCCCGAGATGGACATCTACACCGACATCGTCGAGCCGGCTCGACTTGCCCAACCCGCCACGCGTCAGATCAGACAGCATCACGTCTTCGTCGGCTTTACGCAAGGGGCCAACCTCCCGGATGTGCCGGAAGCCAGAGGTGACACCCCTGTCAAATCTGATGGCGAGTCGTCGATTGGAGATACCGATTCAATCTGCTCTCTTTACAAGGGAAGGCTGGGCGGTCTGCCTGAGGCGGCGATCTTCGAAGGACCACAAGAACCCCCCAGCCAAGTTGCCATCTATATGGAAGGAGCCACGACCGCTGAGGACCAGCCAAACACGACAAACGTCAATGGTGCCAGCGGGTCAGGCAAGACCCCGACTCAGGCCATGTTAGATCTGATGGCTGAGATGTCAAAACTCATGGCGGTAGTCGTGACGGCTAACAACCAGGCGGAAGTTAACGCCGAATTGGCTAAACTTTGTGAAGAGATGGCCCAGATACATTGTCAGATCGATACGGAGAAGACCCGGATGACGGATCAACAAGCTCAGATCGACGAAGAGGCGGAGCGTTTGAAGTTGGAGGCATGGCGGCTCGAGCGCCGATGAATCGCATCAGACGCTGTTTATGAGAGACGGAGTCAGAGTCGCATCCGACCCAAGCTTAATCCTACCTGCCTGTTCAGCAGGGTGCAAATGCCCGGCGCGGATCATAACCCTCCGGGCCAGGGCAATCTATAGGGAGAGATCGTCCAATAGCCGATGCAACCCCCGTTGAACCCACATGCACCTGAACACTTCCAAACACCTCAGGGTCACTTCTCCAAACCGGTGGTCAATGTGTTAGCTGTGACCCGCCACTTGGAGTCTGTCCCTATTTGTGGGAATACCGCCCAAGAGGTGGAGGTACGAAACATCATAGAGATGGTAAAAACTGCGGAAGTCTAATAGGCGCAGTTCGCATACAGTCGGGATCGTTTGCACTCCACGCCACAGGCCAACCACACGAAGAGTCGCCCAGATGACCCTCGGACGGTTTCTAGCGGCGCTCGTCGACACCAACGTCAGATCAATCCACCAAAGCCACCAACATCCAATGCTCATGCGCTTGTCAACGCTGCCCGAGCCGCCCGGCAGGCCGAGGCGGAGGCAGCGGCGGCCCTGGCTGGTCAGGGAGTTCCGTCTTATGTCCAGCCAGCTCTGGGATACGGTGTACAAGGAAGGAATGTTGAGGTTCCTTGCCTATCTTTCTCTCTGCGCAATGAGCGCGTGACCAAAGACTTCAAAGTCTCCCGTAAGGTGCCCAACTATACTCCTAATCTCGAGTCAGGGTCATGGGTTGAGAGTTATGAACTGGCTATGGATATGCTCGATGCCAGCGATGCAGTCTACGCCAAGTACTTCGCTATGATGTTGGAAGGGCCGGCTCATACATGGTTGAAGAACTTACCACCCAACTCCATCAACACTTGGGGCTGATCTCAAGGAGCGCTTTGTCAAGAACTTTCGAGGAACTTGCAACTGTCAGATGACCATCATAGATCTCCAACACTGTGTTCAGCAGTTTGATGAATCCGCCCAGCATTGGACCCGACGGGTCACGGAAATCATCCACTCCTCGGATGACATTACGGCGGCTCGGGCCGTGTTGATCTTGGAGAAGAATTGTCATTTAAAGCGCCTCGTGTTGAAGCGAATTGATGGACACCCTCACCAGGTATGCTGAGTCAGACGGTACGAAGAACACCGGCTCTGATGGCAAGAAGGTCAGTGAACATAAAAGAGGAGATGGAGTTAAAGGCCACTTCCAAAATTATGGGCGCAATAATAACCAGGGAGGTCGAGGAAAAAGAAGGCAGGAGGATGGCGTGTCAGAGTTTGTCGCTAACACCAATGTCGGACCATGAATTAATGACGAAACATGAATCAGGGGGGCTTTCAAGACCGAGGCTTTACCCGGAGGAAGCCGCACAATTATGAGGAGCTTCTCAAGGGACCTTGCCCTAAGCATAGTACCCCAGGTGCCCCGTGTACTGACTCTTGGGAAAATTGTTTTGTGATGTAGGAGTTTCGCCTTCAGGTGTCTACGGGCATCAAGGAGGCGGTGCAGACGCCCAGTAGGACCAGTTTGGCCCGCGCGTGTCACATGGCTCTTTGTTCGGTGATTTTCCAAACCCTGGGGCTCAGGGGCGAGGCGACTCGCGTCATAATGGTGGACAGTCTGTGGGGAACGTTGCATGGGAAACAAAAAGTTTCCTACGCACACGAAAACCTATCATGGTGATGATCATCTACGAGAGGGAGATCGGATCCACATACCCTTGTAGACTTCTAAGCAGAAGCGTTAATAAACGCGGTTGATGTAGTGGTACATCTTCACGATCCGTCCCACGAACCGTCTCGTGATCCGTCCTGATCAAGTGTTGAACGGACCGCAGCTCCATGTTTCACACACGTACAACTCGATGACGATCTCTGCCTTCTTGATCCAGCAAGAGAGACGGTGAATTAGATGACTTCTCCGATAGCTTGACGGCGTGCCAACGATGGTGATGATCTATTCCTGCAGGGCTCCGCCTGAGCTCCGTAGAAAACCGATCTAGAGGAAGAATTACGAAGTAGAGGTTTGAGTTGCACGTGGCAAAGTTGTGTCTCAAAAAGCCCTAAACCTCTAGTATATATAGAAGGAGGGACGAGGCAGCCTTGGCGTCACAAGGGAATCTCCCTTGGGTCGGCCGAAGTGGAGGAGGAAGGAGTCCTCCTCCAATCCCACTTGGATTAGGACTCCTTCCTTATTTTCCCACCCCTTTTGGATTGTCCACTTTTTCCACATGGGCTTTCCTTGGATGACTTTGTCAGCCCATTATGCCTTATTGCGCATCCAATAAACCCATGTGGACCCCATTCGTCACTCCCGGTACACTGTCGGTCATGCCGGAAAAATCTTCCGGAATCCAAATACCAACTTCCTATATATCAATCTTAATTTCCGGACCACTCAAGAACTCCTCGTGACGTCCGGGAACTCATCCGGGACTCCAAACAAAACTTCAGTCACCAGCACGTATAACTCAATTATACCGAAACGTCACCGAACCTTAAGTGTGCAGACCCTGCGGGTTCGAGAACTATGAAGACATGACCTGAGACACTCCTCTAGTCAATAACCAATAGTAGGACCTGGATGCCATATTGGCTCCTACATATTCTACGAAGATCTCCATCGGTTGAACCTCTATGTCAAGGATTCATATAATCCCGTATAGTATTCCCTTTGTCCTTCGGTATGTTACTTGCCCGAGATTCGATCGTCGGTATCACAATACCTAGTTCAATATCGTTACCGACAAGTATCTTTATTCATTTCGTAATACAAGATCCCGTAACTAACTCATTAGTCACATTGCTTGCAAGGTTGTTGTGATGTTGTATTACAGGGTGGGCCCCGGGATACCTCTCCGTCACACGGAGTGACAAATCCCAGTCTTGATCCATGCCAACCCAACAGACACATTTGGAGATACCTGTAGAGCACCTTTATAGTCACCCAGTTACATTGCGAATTTTGATAATGCACAAGGTATTACTCCGGTGTCCGGGAGTTGCATGATTTCATGGTCATAGGAACAGATACACTGACATGCAGAAAACAGTAGCAATAAACTAACACGATCATACGCTATGTTTATAGTTTTGGTCTTGTCCATCACATCATTCTCCTAATTATGTGATCCCGTTATCAAGTGACAACACTTGTCTATGGTCAGGAAACCATGACCATCTTTGATCAACGAGCTAGTCAACTAGAGGTTCACTAGGGACAGTGTTTTGTCTATGTATCCACACATGTATTTGTGTTTCCAATCAATACAATTATAGCATGGATAATAAACGATTATCATGAACAAAGAAATATCATAAGAACTAATTTATTATTGCCTCTAGGGCATATTTCTAATAAACTCCCACTTGCACTAGAGTTAATAATGTAGTTCACATCACTATGTGATTTCAACGAATCCAACACCCATACAGTTCTGGGGTTTGATCACGTCTTGCTTGTGAGAGAGGTTTTAGTCAACGAGTCTGAACTTTTCAGAGCTATGTGTGCTTTACAAATCTCTATGTTATCCTTTAGATGCTGCTACTACGTGCCATTTGGGACTATTCCAAATGACTGCTCCACTATACGAATCCGGTTTACTACTCAAAGTTATTCGGATTAGTGTCAATGCTTGCATCGACGTAACCCTTTACGACAAACTCTTTAATCACCTCCATAATCGAGAAAAAAAATCCTTAGTCCACCAGTTACTAAGGATAACTTTGACCGTTGTTCTGTGATTCAATCATGGATCACTCTTTATACCCCTTGACAGACTTATAGCAAGGCACATATCAGGTGCGGTGCACAGTATGGTATACTTTAGAGCCTACGGCTAAGGCATAGGGTACGACCTTCGTCCTTTCTCTTTCTTCTGTCGTGGCCGGGCTTTGAGTCTTACTCAAATTCACACCTTACAACACAGCCAAGAACTCCTTCTTTGCTGATCTATTTTGAACTCCTTCAAAAACTTACCAAGGCATGCATTTCATCGAAAGTTCTATTTAGCATTTTGATCTATCTGTATAGATCTTGATGGTCAATGTTCAACTAGCTCTATCCAGGTTTTCCTTTGAAAAATTCCTTTCAAACAACCCTTTATGCTTTCCAGAAATTCTACATTACTTCCGACCAACAATATGTCAACCACATATACTTATCAGAAAATCTATAGTGCTCCCACTCACTTGTTTGGAAATACAAGTTTCTCATAAACCTTGTATAAACCCAAAAGCTTTGATCATCTCATCAAAGCGTATATTCCAACTCCAAGATGCTTGCACCAGTCCATAGAAGGATCGCTAGAGCTTGCATACTTGTTAGCATCCTTCGGATCAACAAAACCTTCTCGTTGTATCACATACAACCTTTCCTCAAGGAAACCGTCGACGAAACAATGTTTTGACATCTTATGTGCAATATTTCATATATAATGCTGCAACTTCTAGCATGATTCCAATAGACTTTTAGCATCGCTACGAGTGAGAAAGTCTCATCATAGTCAACTCTTTGAACTTGTCGGAAACATCTTTGCGATAAGTCGAGCTTTTCCTAATGCTGACTTTTCGCCATCATTGTATGTCTTCCTTTTAAAGATCCATATGATCTTAATAGTCTTACGACCATCAAGTAGTTCTTCCAAAGTCTACACTTTGTTTTATACACGGATCCTCTCTCGGATTTCATGGCCTCCAGCCATTTGTCAGAATCCGGGCCCACCATCGCTTCTCCATAGCTTGTAGGTTTATTGTTGTTCAACAACATGACCTCCAAGACAGGGTTACCTTACCACTCTATAGTAGTACGCTGATACGTCTCCAATGTATCTATAATTTTTTATGGTTTCATGCTATTATCTTGTCAAACTTTGGATGTTTTATATGCCTTTTATATCTTTTTTTGGACTAACTTATTAACTCAGTGCCAAGTGCCAGTTCCTGTTTTTTCCGTGTTTTTGACCCTTCTCAGAGGAGGATTTTAAACGGAGTCCAAACGGAATAAAAGTTCTGAAAATATTTTTCTGAAACAGAAGATGATCGGGAGACTAGAGAACCAAGGCAGAGGGTCACCAGGGACCCCACAAGCCCCCTAGCCGCGGCCAGGGGGGCCGCGCCTCCCAGGCTTGTGGGCTCCCTCGGCCTCCTCTACCCTAGGTATTTCGCCTATATATTCCCTAAAATCCCAGAAACATCAGGAGATCCATCTGGGGCACATTCCGGTGCCCTGCCGGAGGGGGGATTCGGATACAGAGGGCATCTTCATCAACATCATGACCTCTCCGATGATGCGTGAGTACTTCACCATAGACCTACGGATCCATAGCTAGTAGCTAGATGGCTTCTTCTCTCTCTTGGATCTTCAATACAAAGTTCTCCATGATCTTCATGGAGATCTATCTGATGTAATCTCCTTTGCGGTGTGTTTGTCGAGATCCGATGAATTGTGGATTTATGATCAGATTATCTATGAATCTTATTTGAGTTTCTTCTGATCTCTTATATGCATGATTTCATATCCTTGTAATTCTCTTCGAGTTGTGGGTTTCGTTTGGCCAACTTGATCTATGATTCTTGCAATGGGCGAAGTGCTTGGTTTTGGGTTCATACTGTGCGGTGACCTCACCCAGTGACAGAAGGGGTAGCGAGGCACGCATCATGTTGTTGCCATCAAGGGTAAAAATATGGGGTTTTCATCATTGGTTTGAGTTTATCCCTCTACATCATGTCATGTTGCTTAAGGCGTTACTCTGTTCGTCATGAACTGAATACACTAGATGCATGCTGGATAGCGGTCGATGTGTGGAGTAATAGTAGTAGATGCAGAAAGTATCGGTCTACTTGTCTCAGACGTGAGGCCTATGTATGATCATTGCCTTAGATATCGTCATGACTTTGCGCGGTTCTATCAATTGCTCAACAGTAATTTGTTCACCCACCGTAATATTTGCTATTTTGAGAGAAGCCTCTAGTGAACACTATGGCCCCCGGGTCTACTTCACACCATATTTTCAGCATTACACTTTTACTTCGTTGCACTTTCCGCCTTCAGATCTCACTTTGCAATCAATCTTGAAGGGCTTGACAACCCCTTTATAGCGTTGGGTGCAAGATCTTTTGTGTATGTGCAGGTACTCTGGACTTGACGCGATTCTCCTACTGGATTGATACCTTGATTCGCAAACTGAGGGAAATACTTACTGCCCCTGTGCTGCATCACCCTTTCCTCTTCAAGGGAAAAACAAACGCAAGCTCAAGAGATGACAGAAGATTTCTGTCGCCGTAGCATACGCGACCTTGTCAACCTACGAGGTTTGTAGTAACTTGATCCGAAGCTCAATGACCAGTATCATCAGTTTCCACTTCAATTAGCGTAGGCGTCATAGGAACAACTTCTCGCGCCCTTCTACGCACAGATTGAAGTGACGGTTCAATAACCTCATCAAGTTCCACTACTCTCCCACTCAATTCTTTTGAGAGAAACTTTTCCTCGAGAAAGGACCTGTTTCTAGAAAAAAACACTTTGCTTCCGGATCTGAGATATGAGGTACACCCAACTGTTTTGGGTGCCCTATGAATATGCATTTATCCGCTTTGGGTTCGAGCTTATCATGCTGAAACTTTTCCACATAAGAATCGCAACCCCAAAATTTTAAGAAATGATAGCTTAGGTTCCTCCAAACCATAGTTCATACAGTGTCATCTCAACGGAAATATGTGGTGCCCTATTTAAAGTGCATGCGGTTGTCTCTGGTGCATAACCCATAAACGTTAGTGGTAATTCGATAAGAGACGTCATAGTATGCACCATATCAAATAGGGTGCAGCTATGACGTTCGAACACACCATCACACTATGGTGTTCTAGGTGGCTTGAATTGCGAAACAATTTCCACATTGTCTTAACTGTGTACCAAAACTCGCAACTCACATATTCATCTCTATGATCATATTGTAGATAGTTTATCCTCTTGCCACAACGATCTTCACTCTAAAATATCCTTGAAGTTTTCAATATTTCATACTTGTGATTCATCAAGTAAATACTCATGTATACACTCAAGTCGTCAATGAAGTAAGAACATAACGATATCCACTGCGTGCCTCATCACTCATTGGACTGCACCCATAAAAAATGTATTACCTCCAAAAAGTTACTTTCTTGTTCCATGTGGTATGATTTGCATGTATCAAGTGATTCAAAATCAAGTGAGTCCAAACAATCCATCTGCATGGAGTTTCTTCATGCGTTTATACCAATAGGTATGGTTTTCATGTTTCAAACGTTTCAAAAACGAGTGAGTACAAAGATCCATCAGCATGGAGCTTCTTCATGCATTTTATACCGCCATGACTCAAGCGGCAGTGCCACAAGTAAGTGGTACTATCATTACTACTTTGTATCTTTTGGCATCAATATTATGAACATGTGTAGCACTATGATCAGATTCAATAAACCATTGAAGGTAATTATTCAAGCAAATATAATAACAATGAACATGATCCAATCATGTTCATGCTCAACGCAAACACCAAATAACAATTATTTAGGTTTAACACCAATCCCTATGGTAGAGGGAGCGTGCGATGTTTGATCACATCAACCTTGGAAACACTTCCAACACATATCGTCACCTCGCCTTTAGCTAGTCTCCGTTTATTACGTAGCTTTTGTTTCGAGTTACTAACACTTAGCAACTGAACCGGTATCAAATACCCGCGTGCTACTAGGAGTACTAGTAAAGTACACATCAATATCTTGTATATCAAATATACTTATGTCGACTTCGCCGGCCTTCTCATCTACCAAGTATCTAGGGTAGTTCCACCTCAGTGACTGTTCCCCTCATAACAGAAGCACTTAGTCTCGCGTTTGGGTTCAACCTTGGGTTTCTTCATTAGAGAAGCAACTGGTTCGCCGTTTCATGAAGTATCCCTTCTAGCCCTTGCCCTTCTTGAAACTAGTGGTTTCACTAACCATCAACAATTGATGGTCCTACTTGATTTCTACTTTCGCAGTGTCAAACATTGCGAATAGCTCAAGGATCATCATATGTATCCTTGATATGTTATAGTTCATCATGAAGCTCTAGTAGCTTGGTGGCAGTGACTTTGGAGAACCATCACTATCTCATCTGGAAGATCAACTCCCACACGATTCAAGCGATTGTAGCACTTAGAAAACCTGAGCACATGCTCAACGATTGAGCTTTTCTAGCTTACTTTGTAGACAAAGAAGTCGGAGGTCTCATACCTCTTAACAAGGGCACGAGCATGAAATCCCAATTTCATCTCTTGGAACATCTCATATCTTTCATGACGTTTCAAAACGTCTTCAGCGCCTCAATTCTAAGTCATTAAGCATTACGCACTAAACAATCACGTAGTCGTCAAAATATGTATGCTAGATGTTCGCAACATCCACAGACGACGCTCGAGGTTCAGCACACCGAGCGGTGCATTAAAGGACATAAGCCTTCTGTAGAGCAATGAGGACAATCCTCAGTTTACGGACTTAGTCCGCAAAATTGCTACTATCATTTTTCAACTGAATTTTCTCTAGGAACATATAAAACAGTAGAGCTACAGCGCAAGCTACAACATAATTTGCAAAGACCCTTTTTTACTATGTTCATGATAATTAGTTTAATTAATCATATTACTTAAGAACTCCCACTCAAATAGATATCCCTCTATTCATTCTAGTGGCGCATGATCCAAATCCACTAACTCTAGTCCGATCATCACATGAGTTGAGTATAGTTTCAGTGGTGAATATCTCCATGTTGATCATATCAACTATATGATTCATGCTCGATCTTTCGGTCTCTTGTGTTCCGAAGCCATGTCGGTACATGCTAGGCTCGTCAAGTTTAACCCCGAGAGTTCCGCGTGTGCAACTGTTTTGCACCCGTTGTATGTGAACATTGAGTCTATCACACCCGATCATCACGTGGTGTCTCAAAACGACGAATTGTCACAACGGTGCACAGTCGAGGAGAACACAATTTTATCTTGAAATTTTAGTGACGGATCACCTTATAATGTGTGGGGACCCCGACTTACAAGTCGAAATCGTCGGATGAACGTGCTCAGTGATCCTAGAGATCAATGCTCACCGAACACAGATACTGAATAATAAGAGTCTTACATGCAAGTACCAAAATATTACATCACATGACCGAACGGTCTAGTTCACAAGGTTGAGCCTAAGGCCAAATCATACTGATACAACTAATAGCGGAAATCATAGGGGCTAAGCAGGTGCCCATGCCATCATGCCTACACCGACAGACATTCTCACTCGGAAGCGTCCTAGTTCGCAGGGGTGTCCTCGAAGACGTACTCATCTCCAAACTCCGGTCCTTCCATGTCTGGTCAATAACATAACAAGTGGCAAGCCAATGAGTACTTTGGTGTAATCCATGATATGAACAATGAAAGTGAAGGACAACAATAACATGCATCTTTGGTGTAATTCATCATGGTGGAATGATCATGAATATGCATCAAGTTAAAAATTACTTTTGAAGAACAGGTTACAGATATCATCGTATCTGTCGAGGGCTGAACCATCCGGGTTCACCCTATATGCCAAGTCACCGAACATGGTCATATCATTACTTTCATAACAACTCTTTTTATCACAACTCACACACACTTGGTTTATGCGGAAACGACTGGACGTAGTTTAACCAGGATTAGCCAATTGTCCTTGACCGTGGATATGGCTATTCGAATAGTTTTACACTCTGCAGAGGTAGTACGATGGACCCACGAGATCCGGGAAACTTCCGTGTCATTCACGACTCGCGTTATATAATATACCCGAGGTAAGTACCCTATCAATGCCTTTCCCATAATGATACTAGACAAAGAGGTCCATTCGATTGGTACCCAGCCCACATGTTGTACGTCTTACGTCTTACCATGCGAGGACCAACGGTGTGCCTGGAACTCATAAAAATGGCATAGTCGCCATACCTGGCACGACCCCATCACGAGAGTGACTACATATCACTCCCGCCATTAGTAATGTGGCTCTTTGCTAGCACCGACCAGAGTAATCAACACAGCCCCGTCCCATAAAGGGGTAACATGGTCGTACATGTAAGGTTGGGACGGTCGACACATCATAAATCTATTCCCATTTCCGAAACCATACTCACACAAATACCGGTGCACCACTTCACCAAAAGTGGCCACCTGAATCATCATCACCCTCGGGCATTAGTGGCACCCGACGCGGTTTTCTTAAACCTTTGATTTATGTCATCATCATGCTCATGCTAATACTATTCTAACTTTACTTGTCAACATGATACTAGCATGACCCTCAACGTGGTAGGATCAAGCTCAATGCAAGTCAAAGGGTTGCTTGCCTTGGTCAGCTAGGTATCCGGGGTCTTCGAGGTCTTCCGCTCCGATTCCCTCGTCACACGGATTTTCTATCGTCTTCAGAAGAATAAATAAGAAATAGCTCACTCAAAAACAGATCACAAAGTCATTTCATTTTTTTTCTTTATTACTAATAAATCTAAGTGGTTATTTTGAAAAAAAAATTCCTCTGATTCCAATGAAGGAACATTTTTAAAATCAACCAAACAGAAGCCAGACTATTCCAATTTAGTCCTTTTTATTATAGTAAAACAGAATAGTTGTTGAAAAATTCATCCAATGCTCATTAAATAATACATATTTTTAAAAGAATATCAGTGTAAAATTATATTTTTACACTGGTTAAATATTTTTATAAAAATATTTGAAATCTGATTTTAAAAACAAAAGAAAAATGGGCTAAGTCTTTGGTTGGCTCGGCCTAGAACTAGGCCGGCCCAAGGCCAGCCGACAGCCTGCCCAGGCGTGTGCGACATCAGGTTTGAACCTGGCGTGCGGGGCCCAATGGTCAGTGGTTGCTGGCAGCGAGGGGGAGTGAGATGGGCCACCGACAGGTGGGGCACACCTGTCGGGGTCGTCTCCTACCTCTAGCCAGAGAGGAGGAGGAGCACGCCGGCGAGGCTGCCGACGTTCTCAAGCACCAACTAGGACAGAAATGGGTTTGGCTCGTCGCCGCCTACCTATGGTGGTCGGAACAACGACGAAGAGGCACGGGTTCGCCAACGACAAGGAGGCTACAACAGAGGATTTTCGGGAGGTGGTCGAGAGGGGAGCTAGGGGCACGGAAATGCTTGGGAAAGTTGGGGGAAAGATTCCTGAGGTCGAGGGGATCAGTTTGGTGGGACGAGGGGCACAGGAGCCATCATGTAGCCGGAGATCGACCAGAGCTCCAAGGTGGAGGGGCCTCGGTCGATCTCGAGCACCGGGGGTCTGCTGGCATGCTGGGGTGGCTAGGGAGGTGCTAGTGGGTGTGGCGAACCTGTATGAGGGGTGCTGGAGCGAGGGGGAGGGCTATATATAGGCCCGCGGCGGTAAGCCGATTCAGGAGCGCTGGTGACTCACCGTGGCGCGCATGCGGGTGCAGAGAGGTGCTGGGGTCGAAACCACGGTCTCAGGACATGGTTTTGGACTGCCAGAACCATCTGCTACAGAGGGGGAGAGAGAGGACTCGAGCATCTGTGGCCGTGCAACCATGGCCGGTTCTGGTGCGCGCGGGCACACGTCGCACGAGCTCTAGCGCGGGAGAGGAGGGGCCCTGATGGTTTCTCGATGCACATGGGTTGTCGGGGAAGAGGTTGGACACCTCGGGGGAGGCTAGAACTGGCCGAGAGCGTCGCCCCCACCTTGGTGGCTTCCTGTAGCGCACCCAGAGCGCAGTTTTGGCATGCCACGATCATGCTACTGCGTCCTGAGGCACTTTGGACGTGTTTAGCATGTCCTGGCACTGGCTGGGAGTGAGGCTAGCCGTTGGGGTCCCGTGGGACCTTCGGCTTGTCAAGGGAGACAAGGAATATTGGTGCTGTCAGCTTTGAACTGAAGGTTAGATTTGGGTATTTGGCATTTCCACTTTGAACCAGTGAGGGGCCAGTTGACTGGGGTTGGGCATTGATAATGGCCACGTAAACTGAGAGTTTGGAGCAAAGGGGTTGGGTAAAGCTAGTGGTTAAAGGGGCTTTTACCCATCTGTCAGAAGGTGCTCGCCAGTGGTTTGGGGTAGTTTTATCCCACCACTCGTGCTGCAACTTAACACGTTTGGGTTTGGTGCTAAAACATGGGGTTTCCCCAAGTTTGAGCTCCATTGGATATGTTTAGCTTTGTAAACTTGAAAACACTACCATTTAGCCAAATCTGTCCCTTCCAAAGAGAGTGTGGGCAAACGAAGTCCCACAAATACTATTTTTGGTGTGGAACCCTCATTTGAGGTATTAGGCACTCCTGCAAAGTTCTGGCATCATAGGACAAACTTTGCTATGTAGAGTTGCTCTAACTCCAATCTAGATAGAAGGGGTTTTAGGGTTATTTGGGGTCCTTAATCACCTTGGATCAAAGTGAAACTTTATGTGGACACCAAATATGGCTTAGGGATACCACTGGAATTTTGTAGGATTTTATTGAGAATTATACCTTTGGAAATATTTCAAAAGGTCAAAACACACAGAAATGGTTTTTAGGGTTTTACTCAAATAATTATAATATAAATAGGAGTTTAAAATGTTATGCATGGAAAATATATGTCCTTGTGATCATCTCCAAATTTAATCATATGTTTCTAAGGCAGAAAAGTATTTTTGCATGTATCGATACCATTTCTGGCCTCATAACTGGACATGTAATTTAATTAGGAAAATAATTCTAAAAATATTTTTTTTGTGGTTTTGGAGCACTAAAATGAAGTTAAAATCAGATCACGAACTTTGTGTAGAAACACTCCTTGCCATCAAGGGCATGTAGTGCAACTCAAAGTAGTGTTTTACCTTGATTAGAAACAAGTAAAGGTTTTTGGAAATAATTCAATATTGTGAAATGGGGTTTTTATCATCGCATGATCAAACAGACAAGCATACAATGACAATCATGGCACTATCATCATTGGTTTTGAAAAAAGTTTAACAAACTCAGATTTTTGCATTACACAGAAGTGGTAGTAAAAACAGGGTGTGACAGACCTATCCCTTACAAGAATCTCGTCCGTGAGATTCCTAAGCTAGGTGCTAAAAAGGTCTGGAAACTCAGATCAGAGATAGTCTTCACGCTCCCATGTTGCTTCGGCTTCGGTGTGGTTGCTCCACTGAACCTTGAAATACTTGATGGTGCGGCTTCTGGTGAAACGCTCACCTTCATCCAGACAGCGGATCGGCTTCTCGTCGTAGGTGAGATCCGGCTGAAGATCGATGGCCTGATGGTCAATGTCCTTGTAAAGATCAAAACGGTTTGGCGCTTGAAGACACTTCCGGAGTTGTGACACGTGGACTACCTTGTGCGCACCCGAAAGTTCCGGAGGTAGATCCAACTGATAAGCAACTTCTCCACGCCTTGGCGTGATCTTAAAAGGTCCAATGAACATTGGAGCGAGTTTCCCCTTAACATGGAAACGCTTGGTTCCCTTGAGAGGTGTGACTCAGAGGTACACCTGGTCTTCAAGGTTAAACTCCAATTCCCTACGGTGCGAATCCGCATAGCTCTTTTCTCACGACTTGGCTGCCTTTAGATTTTCTCGGACAAGTTGCACCTTCTCTTCTTCCTTGTGCAAAACTTTCGGCCCGAAAATCAGCCCTTCATCGGTTTCGGACCAGTTGAGCGGGGTGCCGCACTTTTGTTCGTACAACACTTCGAATTGTGCCATTTGGAGACTGGACTGGTAGCTATTGTTTTATGAAAACTCAGTGAACGACAGACAGTCTTCCCATTTGGCACCATGTGCGAAGACGCAAGCGCGGAGCATATCTTCGAGTATCTGATTCACTCTTTCCGTTTGTTTGCCCGTGTGTGGATGGAAAGCAGTGCTGAAAGACAGCTTCGTTCTGATGGCTTCTTGGAACTTCTTCCAAAATCTTGAGGTGAACTGCGTGCCTCTGTCAGATACAATCTCCTTGGGAACTCCGTGAAGGCTCACAATACGCTCAATATAGAGACTAGCCAACTTGTCCCCATCATAAGTGGTGTTGACTGGAATGAAATGGGCCACCTTGGTCAGATGGTCGACAATGACCCATATAGAGTCATGGCCTCTGCTAGACCTTGGTAAGCCGGTAACAAAGTCCATGCCTATCTTGTCCCACTTCCATTCTAGCACCTGTAGAGGTTGTAGCAATCCAGCCGGTCGCTGACGCTCAGCCTTGACTCGCTGGCACACGCCGCACTTGGCAACATAAAACTCTATTTCCCTCGTCATGCCATGCCACCAGAATCTTTCTCGAAGATCTTGAGACATCTTGGTACCACCGGGGTGAATAGAGTAGGGTGTATCATGAGCTTCCTATAGGACCAAATCCTTGAGTTCAGCCTTGTTGGTTACGCATAAACGTTTCCCAAACCACACTACTCCTTGTTCATCCTCCGAGAATCCTGGGGCCTTGCCTTCTTGAATCTTCTTCCTGATGCCTTCAATGCTCTTATGACCCTTCTGGGCCTCCTTGATATCATCAACCAGCGTATGTTGACTGCGAGGTTAGCTAGGGATCCTGATTTTACTAGCTCCAATCCGAAGTTCTCCAATTCTTCATACAAGGCAGGTTGCCTTTCCTTGAGCATGATGTTAAAGGTATTGGTCTTCCGGCTTAAGGCATCGGCCACTACGAGGTGATATTGAATGCTGAGGTCGTAGTCTTTGATTAACTCCAACCATCTTCGTTGTCTCATATTCAATTCCCTTTGGGTGAAGATATACTTCAGACTTTTGTGGTCAGTGTATATTTCACATCGTTTCCCGAGAAGGTAATGTCGCCATGTCTTCAGGGCATGCACTACTGCTGCTAATTCGAGATCTTGGATGACATAATTCTCCTCATGCGGGCGCAGTTGTCGTGACAGATATGCCACAACTCTGCCGTCCTGCATTCGAACCCCACCGAGCCCGGTTCTGGAAGCATAACAATATATCACAAACTCCTTGCTGATATCTGGAGTGGCCAATACCGGGGCGGTAGTTAGTCTCTTCTTCAATTCTTGGAAGCTTGCTTCACACTCCGGCGTCCATTCGAACTTCTTGCCTTTCTTCAAGAGCTGAGTCATAGGTCAAGCAATGCGGGAGAATCCTTCTACAAAGTTGCGGTAATATACGCGAGTCCGAGGAAGCTCCTGACTTCCTTCACATCAATTGGCGATTCCCAGTTGGTTACCGTAGTATTCTTGGAGGGATCAACTGCCAATCCACTTGCTATCATGGTATGACCCAAGAATCCAACTTCATTTAGCCAGCATTGGCACTTGCTGAATTTGGCATAAAGTTGGTGCTCTCGAAGCTTGTCCAACACTAACCTCAAGTGTTGCTCATGCTCTTCTTCGGACTTGGAAAAGATTAATATGTCATCAATGAATACGACGACAAACTTGTCCAGGTATTCCATGATGACCTTGTTCATGAGGTAAATGAAGTAAGATGGGGCATTAGTCAACCTGAAAGACATGACAGTGCATTTGTATAGATCGTACCAGGTCACGAACGCAGTCTTGGGTATGTCTTCAGGTCGAATCTTCACTTGGTAATATCCACACCGGAGATCGAGCTTGGAAAATACCTTAGCTCCATTTAGCTGATCAAACAAGTCTTCAATCTTGGGAAGTGGATACTTGTTCTTGATCGTGATCTCATTGAGAGAACAGTAATCTACGCAGAGTCTGATAGTCCCATCCTTCTTGGACACTAACAGAACAGGCGATCCCCAAGGTGACGCACTTGGACGAACAAACCCTTTCCTGAGTTGCTCATCCAACTGCTTCTTCAGCTCTGCTAGCTCTTCGGATCCCATCCTGTAAGGCTTCTTATAGATAGTCCTTGATCCGGGCATGAGCTCAATGATGAACTCAATGTATCGGTCAGGAGGCATTCCTGGTAGCTCATTAGGAAAGACGTCCGGGTACTCACAGACTATTAGGCACTCGATCGAGTTCTACCTCTGACAGGCTGTTGACCCGTGGTACTCAAGCGGGTACTAGCTCAGAGACATACTTGACTTTAATCCTTTGGTCTCTTGTCATGGTAATGGCCCTGTTGGCATAGTCCAAGATGCTTTGATGCTTGGCCAAACAGTCCATGCCGAGAATTAGTTCTAGGCCTTGCGACTTAAGCACAATGAGATCCGCTGTGAAGCTCGTCCCATTGATAACTATCCCGACCTTCCTACATCCTAGGTTGGTCCTCAACACTACTCCCGGGGTTTGAACTGCCATTTTCCCGCGAAGCAAGGTAGGTTTTAAATCACATTTTTTCGAAAATATTTGTGTAACAAAAGAATGGGAAGCACCACAATCAACCAATACTGTTGCTGGGGTGGAGTTGATGAGGAACGTACCCATAGTGCAGTCCGAGTCTTCCTGTGCTTCTTCTGAAGAGGTATGATTAATCCGCCCCCTGTTGTGATATTGCTGATTCCGGGAGCTTGGTTCCTGCCTAGTGCTCCTTCGCCTCGATTTGGCGCATTGGGGCGCGGTGCGTCGGGCTTCTTGTTGGGACACTGCCTGGAATAGTGCCCTGCGTGTCCACATCCAAAACAGGTAACTTGTGCTGGAAGATTGGTCTTGACTCCACTGTTGTTCGGTGGATTGATTGCCTGCTTAGTGTTGACTTGCTGCTGAGGCTAGTAGTTCTGGCGGAATGTTGGAGTCTTGTACTGTTGTTGTTGATAGCTGGGTCTTGCTGGTGCTGACTGCCATGGGCTTGGCTTTGGGTTACTCAGTCCTCCACTACCCATTAGCTTGCGCTTATGGGTGTCGTCCATAGCACGACGCTTATCCTCCAACATAAGGGCCTTATTAACCATACGGCTGAAGGTTCGGCATTCACAAACAACCAGCTGATACTGGAGTGGCTGCTGCAATCCTTCCATAAAGCGTTCCACATTGGCGTCCTCAGTGTTGACGTCTTCTGGTGCATATCTTGATAGGAGGTTGAACTTCTGCAAATACTCCTTGACGGATCCACTGCCTTGACTTAAGGCTCAAAATTCCCGCTTCTTAATGGTCATCATTCCAGGAGGACTGTGAGCAGTGCAGAATCCATCTTTGAACATAACCCAATTGATGACTTTCCCTGCTCGCATGATCTGAAATCCATCCCACCAAGCTCTGGTTGTTCCTCTGAGACAGTGAGAAGCATAGAGTCCTTTCTCACGATCATCAATGCATTTGACCAGTGCGAGGAGGTCTTCGATTGTACGGATCCAGTCATCGGCATCCAATGGTTCAGTCATCTCCGTGAATATGGGTGGCATTATTTGCATGAACTCAGAGAGAGTAGAGCGACCATTGCCATTCCCGTTCTGCGGTGGGTTGTTCACCAAGGTTTGAGCCAGCTGTTGAATAGCAGCATTGTTGGCTTGACATTCCTCTCGAAGATCTTGAAGGAGCTGAGCCATAGTCAAGCTTTCCGGAGGAGGCGGTGGCAGTCGAAGATCGTCTTGTTGCTCGTGGTGATCTCTAGCTTGAGCTTCCCCTCTGGTTCCCTACTACTGACCTGAAGAGGCAGAGCCGGGCTTGCCAAAGGTCTTGTTGCGAGTAGCATTCACCATCCTGTAAGGGGGCTAGATAGGTCAATTTCCCGAACTGGCCAAAATCATGAGGGATGATGCTCTAGTAAAGAGGGGGTCTGGTGTTGTGCTCGTGTGAAATTTTTAAGCCAATGGTTTTTTTGAAAGAGCTAATGCATTAGATCAAAACAAGCGACACAGTCGCTCACAAGGTGCCTAAGGCAGAATGCGACTTGCATCCAACATGCTTAGACAACACTCTTGGTTCACATGAACTGATACATGAGCTCCTACGCTCAGGGAGTAACTCCTAATTGCCTACGTCACTAATACTAAGCGGCAGACTGCGCGGTCTCATAGGCGGGTTCTACAGGATCTTCGTCTTTATATTCATCTTCATCTTCATCACTGTTTCCTTTCTTTGAAGGAGTAGGGGAAGGAAGCGGTCCATCACGACGTCTCTTGGGTGGCGAGGTAGCGAAGAGCTCGGTGTACTCTTCCCCGGTCAGGCGACGACTCCGAAGGGGAGAGGCCTGAAGCGGTGGTATTCCTCCTCGGAAAGCGATGCCAGGTGCTCCTTCGGGTGCTCCATCCTTATTCACCTTGCGGTTCTTCATATTTTCCATGCGAAGAATATCCTTGACTTGGTACAGCGCTTGGCGAATCTTTGTTGACTCCTTGATCAAAAGGTGCGTCAAAGTGTCGGAGGAGAGACTGAAATAGGTCTGAAACCTCAGTGGCGTCCCATCCTCGGAAGATGGGTTGAGTGTCCAACTCCCGTCTATCCCATCCTTAACAAAGGGTAGGTGACGAGTAGCTGTCTCATCAGCCATCTGGGGAAGGATGTCGCGGCTTCGCGCAAGCGCCTCTTGTGCCGCTGTCTCCACTGCCAACATCAAATCTTCCATCTGTGGTCCTTCAAAGATCAAGCTAGTCGGGGTGTCGTTTGCCTTCACTATCACGTCCATGTGATGTTCCTTAGTGTCGGCGTTGACCCAGTGCTCGTGGTAGAGGAAGATGGGCGTGAAGTGTACTTTGGACTTCTTGAGGATATCACTCAAAAGTAGAGGAAAGCCCGTCTCCAGAAGCATCTCAGGTACGGCGGCCATCTACAAGGTGTAGAGGAGAGGGTTACAAACTTTTTAGTGGGTGCAGAATCTCAGGTTAAGGTCTCAGTGCACTATTCGTCTCAGCTATCGTCCATGCTACCTAAGGATTCCTATAGTCAGGATGGCTCTGTTACCAGCTCTATGGGGACCGCGACTTACAAGTCGAGATCGCCAGATGAACGTGCTCAGTGATCCCAGAGATCAATGCTTACCGAACACACAGATACTGAATAATAAGATTATTACATCCAAGTACCGAATTATAACATCACATAACCGAACGGTCAACTTCACAAGGTTGGGCCTAGGGCCAAATCATACTGATACAGCTAATTGCGGAAATCATAGGGGCTAAGCGGGTGCCCATGCCATCAAGCCTACACCGACAGGCATTCTAATTCGGAAGCGTCCTAGTTCGGAGGGGTGTCTCCGAAGACGTACTCATCTCCAAACTCCGGTTCTTCCATGTTTGGTCAATAATATAACAAGTGGCAAGCCAATGAGTACTTTTGAATGTACTCGCAAGCAGCCCATGATATCAACGATGAAAGTGAAGGATAACAATAACATGCATCTTGGTGGAATTCATCGTGGTGGAATGAATATGAATTACTTTTGAAGAACAAGTAAAAGAATTACTTTTGAAGAATAGGTTCCAGATATTATCATATCTGACGAGGGCTGAACCATACGGGTTCACCCTATATGCCAAGTCACCGAATTTGGTCATATCATTACTTTCTTAACAACTCTTTTTATCACAACTCACACACACTTGGTTTATGTGGAAACGACTAGACGTAGGTTAAGCAGGATTACCAAACTTTCCTTTACCGTGGACACGGCTATTCGAATAGTTGTACACTCTGCAGAGGTAGTACGCTGGACCCACGAGATCCGGGAAACTTCCGTGTCATCCACGACTCGCGGTATATAATATACCCGAGGTAAGTACCCGATCAATGGCTTTCCCCTAACGATACTAGACAAAGAGGTCCACTCGATTTGTACCCAGCCCACATGTTGTACGTCTTACAAGCACCAACTCTGGACAGTATCAACCATGCGGGGACCAACGGTATGCCTGGAACTCATAAAAATGGCATAGTCGTCCTACATGGCACGACCCCATCACGAGAGTGATCACATATCACTCCCGCCGAAAGTAATATGGCTCTTTGCTAGCACCGACCAGAGTAATCAACTCAGCCCCATCCCATAAAGGGGTAATGTGGTCGTACATGTAAGGTTGGGACGGTAGACACATCATAAATCTATTCCCATTTCCGAAACCATACTCACACAAAAACCCGGTGCACCACTTCACCAAAAGTGGCTACCTAACTCATCATCACCCTCGGGCATTAGTGGCACCCGATGGGGTTTTCTTAAACCTTTTATTTATGTCATCATCATGCTCATGCTAATACTATTCTAACTTTAGTTGTTAACATGATACTAGCATGACACTCAACGGGGTAGGATCAAGCTCAATGCAAGTGCTCCGGAGGAGCCATCGGTAACATCACATCAAATGATTTACCGGCACTTATGATCATATGCAACGGAAATACATGCTATCTTAACATGCAATATAACATATGCTCAGTCATGGTCAAAGGGTTGCTTGCCTTGGTCAGCTAGGTCTTCGAGGTCTTCCGCTCTGATTCCCTCGTCACACGGATTTTCTATCATCGTCAAAAGAATAAATAAGAAATAGCTCACTCAAAGTAGATCACAAAGTCATTTTAAAAATGTTCTTTATTACTCATAAATCTAAGTGTCTATTTTGAAAAATATTTGCCTCTGATTCCAATGAAGGAACATTTTTAAAATCAACCAAAGAAAAATGGGGTAAGTCTCTGGCCTGGCTCGGCCTGGAATTGGGCCGGCCCAAGGCCAGCCGACAGCCTGCGCATGCGCGCGCACCGTCAAGTTCGAACCTAATGCGTGGGGCCCTGCGGTCAGTGGCTGCGGGCTGCGAGGGGGAGAGTGTTGGGCCACCGACAGGTGGGGCACATCTATCGAGGTCGTCTCCTACCTCTCGTCAGAGAGGAGCAGAAGCACGCCGGCGAGGCTGCCGACGTTCTCAAGCCCCAACGAGGACAGAAATGGGTTCAACTCGTCGCCGCCTACCTGCTGGTGGTCGGAACAACGACGGAGAGGCATGGGTTCACTGACGACGAGGAGGCCGTGGCGGAGAAGTTTTGGGTGGTGATCGAGAGGGTAGCTAGGGGCACGGAAATGCTTGGGAAAGTTGGGCGAAAGCTACCTGAGCACAAGGGTATCAGTTTGGTGGGTCGAGGGGCGCAGGAGCCGTCGTGTAGCCGGATATCGTCCGGAGCTCCGAGGCGGAGGGGCCTCGGTCGATCTCGAGCACCGGGGCTCTGCTAGCTTGGTTTGGTGGCTAGGGAGGTTCTAGTGCTCACGGCGAAGCTGTCTGAGGGGTGCTGGAGAGAGGCGGAGGGCTATTTATAGGGCCGCAACGGTGAGCCGATTCGGGAGCGCCGGTGACTCATCGTGGCACGCATGGGGGTGCACAGAGGGGTTGGGGTCGAAACCGCAGTCTCAGGACATGGTATTAGACTGCCAGAACCATCTGCAATAGAGGGGGAGAGAGAGGAGTCGAGCATCCGTGGCCGCGCAACCTTGCCCAGTACTGGTGCGCGCGGACACGCGTCGCACGAGCTCTAGCGCGGGAGAGGAGGGGCCCTGGTGGTTTCTCTATGCAGAGGGGTTGTCGTGGAAGAGGTTGGACACGTCGGGGGAGGCTGGAACTAACCAAGAGCGACGCCCCCACCTTGTTGGCTTCCTGTAGCGCGCCCAGCGCGCAGTTTTTGTATGCCACGGCATGCTGGTGCGCTCTGAGGCACTTTGGGCGTGTCTAGCATGTCCTGGCACTAGTTGGGAGTGAGGCTAGCCGCTGGGGTCCTGTGGGAGCTTCGCCTGGTCAAGGCAAACAAGGATTACTCGTGCTGTCAGCTTTGAACTGAAGCTTAGATTCGGGTTTTCGGCATTTCCACTTTGAACCAATGAGGGACCAGTTGACTGGGGTTGGGCATTGAAATTGGGCACCTAATCTGAGAGTTTGGAGCAAAGGGGTTGGGTTTAGCTATGGGTTAAAGGGGATTTTACCCATCTGTCAGAAGGTGCTCGACAGTGGTTTGGGGTAGTTGCACGCCACCACTGGTGGTGCAACTTAACAAGTTGGGTTTGGTGCTAAAACATGGGGTTTCACCAGGTTTGAGCTCCATTAGACAAGTTTTGCTTTGTGAACTTGAAAACACTACCATTTGGCAAGATCTGTCCTTTCCAAATAGAGTGTGGGCAAACTAAGTCCCACAAATCCTATATTTTGTGTGGAACGCTCATTTGAGGTATTAGGCACTCCTGGAAAGTTTCAGCATCATAGGATAAACTTTGCTATGTAGAGTTGCTCTAACTCCAATCTGGACAGAAGGGGTTTTAGGGTTATTTGGGGTTCTTAATCACCTTGGATCAAGTTGAAGCTTTATGTGGACACCAAATATGGCTTAGGGATACCACTGGAATATTCTAGGGTTTTATTGAGAATATTTCCTTTGGAAATATTTCAAAAGGACGAAACAGACAGAAATGGTTTTGAGGGTTTTACTCAAACAATTATAATATAAATAGGAGTTTAAAATCTTATGTATGGAAATATATGTCCTTGTGATCATCTCCAAATTTAATCATATTTTTCTAAGGCAGAAAAGTATATTTCCATGTATGGATACCATTTCTGGCCTCAGAATTGGACATGTAATTTCATTAGGAAAATAATTCTAAAAATAATTATTTTGTGGTTTTGGAGCACTAAAATGAAGTTAAAATCAGATCACCAACTTAGGGTAGAAACACTCCTTGCCATCAAGGGCATGTAGTGCAACTCAAAGTAGGGTTTTACCTTGATCGGAAACAAGTAAAGGTTTTTGGAAATAATTCAATATTGTGAAATGGGGTTTTATCATCACATGATCAAACACACAAGCATACAATGACAATCATGGCACTCACATCATTGGTTTGGAAAAAGTTTTAACAAGCTCAGATATTTGCATTACACAGAAGTGGTAGTAAAAACAGGGTGTGAGATAATGCTACCGTCGTTCTAAGCAAGATAAGCTGCATAAAAGGATTAACATCACATGCAATTCATAAGTGACATGATATGGCCATGATCTTGTGCTTCTTGATCTCCATCGCCAAAGCATCGGCATGATCTTCATCGTCACCGGCGCCCCACCATGATCTCCATCATCGTGCCGCCATCGTGGTTGTTGTGCTATCTATTCTATTACTACGAAAGCTACAACCTAGCAATATAGTAAACGCATCGGCAAGCACAAACGTTAGTTTAAAGACAACCCTATGGCTCATGCCGGTTGCCGTAGCATCGACGTGCAAGTCGATATTAACTATTACAACATGATTCATCTCATACATCCAATATATCACATCATGTCGTTGTCCATATCACATCACATGCATACTCTGCAAAAACAAGTTAGACGTCCTCTAATTTGTTGTGCATGTTCTACGTGGTTGCTATGGGTATCTAGTATCTTAGTTACGCAAAACCACAACGGTGATGTGCAAATTGCTATTTTACCTCTCGCCAAGGACCACTTCGGTTAAATCCAATTCAACTAAGTTCAAGAAACAGACACCTGCCAGTCATCTTTATGCAACAAGTTGCATGTTAGTCGATGAAACCGGCCTCTCGTAAGCGTATGAGTAATGTTGGTGTGGGCCGCTTCAATCCAACAATACCGCCGAATTGAGAAAAGACTAAGGAGGGCAGCAAATCGAACATCAGCGGCCACAAAAACTTTTGTGTTCTACTAGAGATTACATCTAAACATGAACCTTGCTCATGATGCCACTGTTGGGAACGTTGCATGGGAAACAAAAGTTTTCCTACGCACACGAAGACCTATCATGATGATGATCATCTACGAGAGGGAGATCGGATCCACATACCCTTGTAGATCGCTAAGAGGAATCGTTAATAAATGCGGTTGATGTAGGGGTACATCTTCACGATCTCTACCACGAACTGTCCCACGATCCGTCCCACGAACCGTGTCGTGATCCATCCCGATCAAGTGCCGAAAGGACGGCACCTCCGTGTTCCGCACATGTACAGCTCGATGACGATGTCCGCCTTCTTGATATAGCAAGAGAGATAGGGAAGTAGATGAGTTCTCCGGCAGCGTGATGGCGCGTCGGCGATGGTGATTATCTATTCCTGCAGGGCTCCGCCCGAGCTCCATAGAAAACCGATCTAGAGGAAGAACTACGAAGTAGAGGTTTGAGTTGCACGTGGCAAAGTTGTGTCTCAAATGGCACTATACCTCTAGTATATATAGGAGGAGGGAGGAGGAAGCCTTGGCGTCACAAGGGAATCTCCCTTGGGTCGGCCGAAGTGGAGGATGGAGGACTCCTCCTCCAATCCCACTTGGATTAGGACTCCTTCCTTATTTTCCCACCTCTTTTGGATTTTCCACTTTTTCCTCATGGGATTTCCTTGGATGACTTTATCAGCCCATTATGCCTTATTGCGCATCCAATAAACCCATGTGGACCCCTTGGGGCATGGTGGGCCCACCCAGTGGGTCCCCGGAACCCATTCGTCACTCCCGGTACACTACCGGCAATCCCCGAAAATCTTCTGGAATCCAAATACCAACTTCCTATATATCAATCTTCATTTCCGAACCATTCCGGAACTCCTCGTGACATCGGGGATCTCATCCGGGACTCCGAACAATAATTTAGTCACCAACACATTTAACTCAACTATACCGAAACGTCACTGAACCTTAAGTGTGCAGACCCTGCGGGTTCGAGAACTATGCAGACATGACCTGAGACATTCCTCTGGACAATAACCAACAACGGGTCCTGGATGTCCATATTGGCTCCTACATAGTATACGAAGATCTCTATCGGTTGAACCTCTATGCCAAGGATTCATATAATCCCGTATACTATTCCCTTTGTCCTTCGGTATGTTACTTGCCCGAGATTCGATCGTCAGTATCACCATACCTAGTTTAATCTCGTTACCGGCAAGTCTCTTTACTCGTTCCATAATAGAAGATCCCATAACTAACTCCTTAGCCACATTGCTTGCAAGGCTTGTTGTGATGTTGTATTACCGAGTGGGCCCCGAGATACCTCTCCGTCACATTGAGTGACACATCCTAGTCTTGATCCATGCCAACCCAACAGACACCTTTGGAGATACCTTTAGAGCACCTTTATGGTCACCCAGTTACGTTGCGACGTTTAATAACCCACAAGGTATTCCTTCGGTGTCCGGGAGTTGCATGATCTTATGGTCAGAGGAACACATACATTGACATGCAGAAAGCAGTAGCAATAAACTGACACGATCATACACTACGTTTATAGTTTGGGTCATGTCCATCACATCTTCTCCTAATGATGTGATACCGTTATCAAGTGACAACACTTGTCTATGGTCAGGAAACCATGACCATCTTTGATCAACGAGCTAGTCAACTAGAGGCTTACTAGGGACACTGTTTTGTCTATGTATCCACACATGTATTTGTGTTTCCAATAAGTACAATTATGGCATGGATAATAAACGATTATCATGAACAAACAAATATAATAATAACTAATGTATTATTGCCTTTAGCGAATATTTCCAACACGGTCATCAGGCCAAGGTGGTCAACAGTATAATGACTGGGGCGAGTTCCAGCAGCCGAACAACCAGGGCGGATTTTAGAGTAACCCTAAGCAGTTGAATGGTCGGCAATACCATGTTTTCACCACGGGAACTTGCAAGAGAGATAAGAAGGTAAAACAGAGGGCCATCAGTATGGCTGAGCCGGAGATTCCCAGATATTTAAATTGGTCAGAACAGCTTGTAACGTGGAGCATGGCTGATCACCCGCCCCAAATTGGTAACCCTGGCGACTTGGCATTAGTGGTGGCACCTCAAGTTGGTGGATACACGCTCTCTAAGGTATCCATGGATGGGGTTAGCAGTATCAACATCTTATACTATGACACCTTCCGGTGGATAAACTTGGATGAGAAGGATTTAATGCCCTCAACCACGGTTTTCCACGACATTGTTCTGGGCAAGTCGGCGTAACCTGTTGGGAGGATTAAGTTAAATGTGGCATTCGATGATGAGTCTAATTACAGGCATGCATCATTGACGTTTGAGGTAGTCAAGATCAAAAGCCCTTATCATGCTTTGTTCGGGCAGCCGGCTTACGCTCGTTTCATGGCGCGACTTGCTATGTGTACCTCAAGCTTAAAATTTCGGGTCTCAAGGGAACCAATAGAGTCGATGGAAACCGAAAGATAGCCCAGCAGTGCGAAGAAGGAGACGCCGCATATGCTGAGTCAACATGTGTTGCTGAAGAGTTGAAGTTTCGTGAAGCCAATGTGGATCCAGGTGACATGTGCCCGTTGAAGAGACCGATGGTTGATTCTAAGCCGCCCCTTAAGTTCAAGCCAACAAATGATACCAAGAAGGTTGATTTCGTCCCTGGTAACTCTTCCAAGTAGTTCACTATTTGGACCGGCTTGGATCCCAAATAGGAAAGAGAGCTCATCAAATTCATCCATGAGAATCGGGACATCTTCGCATGGAAACCTTATGACATGCCAGGTGTACTAAGAGAATTCGCTGAGCACCATCTCAATGTAGATCCCAAGATGAAGCTGGTTCGTCAATATCTTCATATTTTAATGAGGATAGGTGCAAGGAAATTGGAGAAGAAGTTGCCCGGCCTTTGGCCGCCGGGTTCATCATCGAACTTTTTCATCCTGAGTGGTTGGATAACCCGGTCTTGGTTCTCAAAAATATGGTACTTTTCGCATGTGCATTGATTATAGGGACCTTAACAAAGCTTGTCCCAAGGATCCTTTTGCCCTTCCCCGTATCAATCAAATCATTGACTCTATGGCGGGTTGTGAGTGGCTATGCTTTCTGGATCCGTACTCTGGGTACCATCAGATCAAGATTGCAAAGGAGGATCAGGAGAAGATGGCCTTTATCACCCCGTTTGGTGCTTTTTTCTATGTCTCAATGCCTTTTGGGCTCAAGAGTGCGGGGGCGACTTATCAGCGTTGCATCCAAAATTGTGTGCATGGTCAGATTGGATGCAACGTCCATCTTTATGTTGATGACATCGTGGTAAAATCATAGAAAAAGGAAACGCTTCTAATTGACCTCAAGGAGACGTTCGACATCTTTAACCCAATGAAGTGCGTGTTTGGGGTTCCTGCAGGAAAGTTGCTGGGGTTTTTGGTGTCCGAGCGTGGCATAGAAGCTAACCCGGACAAGATCAAGGAAATAACCTCGCTTGGAAAGTCGGCTAACATTAATCAGGTCCAGTGTATGGCGGGTCCCATCGCGACACTAAGTCCTTTCATAATTCGCCCTGGTGAGAAAGCCATCCTACTTTATTAGTTGCTCAAGAAAACCGACCACTTCGTCTGAACCGATGCGGCCAATGAGGCGTTCGATACCCTCAAGAAGGAAATTGCTGAGCCTCCCGTGCTGTCAGCCCCAGCTGACAAAGAGCCGAGGCTCTTGTACATTGCCACTAATTCTAAAGCGGTGAGTATGGCGATGGTCGTTGAGCGCAAGGGAGAAGGCAAAGAATATCATGTCCAGCGGCCGGTGTATTTCATCATTGAGGTGTTAACCCTGTCCAAATTGCGGTATCCACATTGGCAGAAGTTGGTCGTTTGGATCTTTATGGCAAGTCGGAAGTTGAAGCATTACTTTTTGGAGAACCCAATCACCGTGGTTAGTTCTGCCGCCATCGGGGATATTATACAGAACCGAGAGGCCACTGGGAAGATTGCTAAATGGGCGATGGAGCTTGGTCCTCATCATGTCAAGTATATGTTCGTATTCCCATCAAGTCTCAGGCGCTGGTTAATTTCATGAATGATTGGACAGAGTTGCAGATTCCGGAAGATAGGCCTGATAACACCTATTGGACAATTCATTTTGATGGCTCTAGACAATTGGAAGGCTCAGGAGCTGGAGTTGTATTGTCATCCCCAAGAGGAGACAAGTTTTGTTATGTTCTACGGCTCATGTTTCCTTGTACAAACAATGCAACTGAGTACGAAGCTTTGCTCCATGGGCTCAGGATAGCTAAAGAGATAAACCTGAGTCAAGTCACGTGGTTGGGCGACTCAGATTTGGTGTCCCAGCTGGTTTCAGGAACTTGGGATTCCAAGGATCCATTTATGGCGGCTTATAGGTGTGCGATAACTAAGGTGGTGTGTTATTTCCATGGCTATCACGTTAACCATATTGATTGTCGACAGAACGAGGCGGCTGATGCTCTTTCCAGGCTTGGATCACAATGTACGCTTATACCTCGTAATGTATTCTTGGATGGCTCGTAATGTATTCTTGGATGTCTTCCATAATCTTTCTATGAAGTTGCTCTGTGAAGAAGACATAGCGATTCCTAACCCGGAGTCACAATTGGTGGCGTCTCACAGAGCAATTTCTAACTGGACGATACCCTACATGGCTTATCTGGCTCGAGGCGAGTTGCCAACTAATGATGTTTTTGCTCGGCAGATCGTACGGTGATGTAAGTCCATGGTTACCGATAAAGGCGAGTTGCACAAACGGAGCACTTGTGAGATTTTCCAACGCTGTGCTTCGCCAGAAGAAGGGCGAGATATTCTCAATGAGATACATGCCGACGAGTGTGGACACCACGCAGGGTCCCGATCTTTGGTGTCAAAAGCTTTTTGCCATGGTTTCTACTGGTTGATGGCTCACGCCGATGCACAGGACATAATGCATCGATGTGATGGATGTCAGAAGTTTGGACGTCATGCACATGTGTCGGCTCAGGAATTGCGCATGATTCCCATTACATGGTCTTTTGCAGTTTGGGGCTTGACATGGTCGGCCCGTTTAAAAAGCCTTCTGACAAAAAGACACATTTGCTGGTGGCGGTTGATAAATTTACCAAGTGGGTTGAGGTTGAGCCAGTCAGCAATTGCCAAGAAGAAACGGCGGTTAAGTTCCTCAAGAAGCTGATCTTCCATTTTGGTTATCCCCATTGAATCATCACTAATAATGGTACTAGTTTGTCTAAGGGGGCAATGAAGGAGTTCTGTCACAGAGAGCACATCCGGCTTGACGTATCCATTGTAGCTCATCCACAATCTAATGGCCAAGCTGAGCGGGCTAACCAAGAGATCTTGCATGGGATTAAGCCCCGGCTCATGGTTCCTCTGCAGTTCACTTCGGGTTGTTGGGTAGAAGAACTTCCTTCTGTACTTTGGAGTATCAGAACAACACCGAACAGATCTACTGGTTACACTCGTTTCTTCCTTGTCTATGGGGCGGAGGCGGTCCTCCCGAGTGATATGAGGCATGATTCTCCTAGAGTTGTCGCATATGTTGAAGCTGATAATAAGCAAGCACATCAGGATTCTCTAGATGTTCTCGAGCAGGAGCGTGATTTGGCCGCAGCTAAATCGGCAATCTACCAACAAGACCTGCGTGATTACCAGAGTCGACGTGTCAAAAGCTGGGTCTTTCAGGAGGGCGACTTGGTGTTTCGATTGATTCAAAATCGTACAGGTATGCACAAGCTTTCACCCCCATGGGAGGGGCCTTTCGTCATCAGCAGAAACCTCCGCAATGGCTCATATTACTTGATTGATTTACGCCCTCACATGCCAACCACGGGGGAAGAGACAACCCTCTCCTGGAACATTGCTCATTTGCGGACCTATTATACTTAGATCCATTGACTTCTTAGCTATGTACATACTTAGGTAATTGTGTACTCTTTACATTACAATAACAAATCCGGAGTCCATCAAATTCGGGGTCTCTGCCATTTCTACGTCAATTCTTCTTGTCCGGAGGCATTGTGATGTTGCTCTTTTGGGTCAATCATGTTGTTCTATCAAGATCATGGTGTTCCCTTGTTCTATTTAGTTGGTTGTTATTTATTGTCTATTTCTCCCATCTTATCAAAAAAAAATTGTCCCCTTTTCCTACCGAAGTGCTGCCAAAATTTTCCGTGAATTCTTCCTTGTTTCTCATATCATTCTTCCTCTCTTTGCAACCTTCAAGGATCGTTGGTTTCACTTGTTTGTCAAAGAAGCGATTATGTTTTACCTCTTACTTTCTAGTCCTCTTCTCCTTTCATTCTTGGATCTCGGGTCAATATCCTCTTGTAGTGTAGGAGAGTTGTGACAGCCCGAGACCGATGTTCGAGAAGATTCCCCTTCTATTCCATTTTCGTCATGTGATTTATTTTATTCGTCGCATCATGCGCATCATCAGCATTGCATCGGCATCCCGTTGCCGCCAGTTTTCAAAACTTGCATCCATTTTTAGTTGCCGGTTCTCGTCGTTCCCCGTTCTGAGCCGACCGCACACGCACACGCCGCGGCATCGTCAAAACCCTGTTTTAAAAGTGTGTGTAAAACTTTCTCTGATTGGGTTGGAACTTGGCATGCGGTCGTGATTAGTGGTAGGTAGGCCGCCTGTCAAGTTTCGTCGCAATCGGAGTCCCTCTGGTACCCGAACGGTCGACCGTAGCGGCACCGTATTCGGTCTACCGTCGGACTGTTATCGGTGTTTTCAAATCACGTTGCCGCGCTGCCCGTTTTCCCTCTCGTCTCAGGATTACTACTCTACACGGCCACTTAGTCCGTCTCGCGTTCGTAATTATTCGAATCCGACTGCGCGGTTGAAACCGGGACAAAATTTCGCTAAACCTAGCCCCCTGTTGTCTATAAATAGGACCCGCAGGTTATTTTTAACAGCCCCTTCCTCTCTCTGCCTCGAAATCCATGCCACCTACCCCCCGAAACCCTAACCCTACACTCTCTCCAACAGCCTCTCTCTCCCCAGCCGCCGTTGTCCCGCTGAGCCCATCCGAGGCCCGCCGTGCTCGCGTGCGCCCGAGGCTTCCGCAGCTCCAGCCGGAGCCCCACCGTTGCTCCTCCCGAGGCTGCACCACCTCCTGCCCCGCCGTCGCTCGCCGCGCCGCCTCCTGCTAGTCGCCGATGCACCTGCCCTTCGCCGCCAGCACATTGCGCCGCCGCCCGTAGCCGCTGGCCTCGCCCCGACCGGAGTTTCCCCGTCGCCGCCCCGACCTAGTTCCTCGTCGCCGGGAACGGCGCCCCTCGGCCAGATCCGGGCAGCTCAAGGCTGGATCCACCGCCGTCTGCCGCGGCCTGGCCGCCCCCTCGCCGGTGCCTCCTCGCTTCCCTACCTGCTAGCCCACGCTGCCATGGCCTCTCAACGGGAGGTCCAGGCCGTAGCCAGCAACGCTCCCCGCCTGGACCGCTCGCCTTGCTGCGTGGGCCTCGTGCCCGATCGGCCTCGGCCCACTCCGCCCCAACCGCGAGGCCCAGCTCCCGCCAGCGAGGTGAGCCCGAGCTCTATTCCCCGCCCCTAGCGTTTTGTTGCTATATTGCGCCCATGCTGTTCGGCCCGTTAGATAATTTAGGTTATTTCGGAATTTTTTAAAATTCTAGAAAAATAGACGATATTAATATGCCCGTATCTTTTTAACCGTAAGTCGGTTCGAGACGAGTTGTATATCGTTTATGTGTAGAATTTCGCGTAGATTACGATTTTGCAACTTGCATAATTGTTTAAAGTAGTTTGACGTGCCAAATGCCTAGAAACGTGTGCTGTCTATTATGTGTTTGTCCCGTATTATTTTTTCGTGCGTGTCCGGGTTATTCAAACTCCTTAGATAAAATGTTCATGTTTTAGGAACTCCTTTGCCATGTATTTTAGAGTAGTCGTTGGTATTTTTGCATGTAGGGTTTAGTCGTTAGTTTATTTTTCAGGTTTAGGACTTATTCCCGCATATACGTGTGGCATTGTTTTTATTTTTCAACCCCTCATGTTATATATGTTTTCGGGGTAGAAAAATCCATAGGATTTAGCTGTGCATTTAGTTTTAGCATTAGAGCAAGTTAGTTCGCGCGATATTTTGCCATGTTGCCCTCTTGTCTATTTTGTGGGATTTATTCCGTGCGTGCTTTGAAGGAGTTGTCAACCAGAGAGTTGCTCTTGGATGTTTAGTCTAGCCCCTGGTAATTTTGGTTGCAATAGAAATCCATGTTTAGGTGTGGTTTGCTTGCTCTCAAGTTGCTAGGAAATAGTGTTGTTTAGAGATGCTGAAATATTTCTAAGTCTGAATCTGTTATATTTTGTTGCTGTCTTTGCATGAGTTTATCTTGTGATCTGTAGCTCTTCTGAGGTTGGTGCAATGGAGTTAGTTGTAGACTTCGGGATTCTCTAGAATGCTTTGAATTTTCATGCCATTTGGAGTCATGTAGCTTATGGTTTTGCTGCTGTCAATATGCCTTCAGATCGAAAACTGCAGTTTCATAAACTATGTGTGAGAAGCCATTTGATGACTTCTTTCCTAGTGATCCATGCTTCCTTGATGGTTGTTGTTAGTTGTATGTTGTAGTGATTCTTGCCCTCTATCATCTCATGACTTGGTTGTGCATTTTAGATTTGTGTAGCTCGTAGTTGTGGGGTGTAGAAAATGCCATGTGGCTGATTTTGGCAGATTGTAGTGATTTCTTGTTTTGCTCGTAGATGTTGAACCGTAGCTCCATTTTGATCATGTCCTATATGAACCTTGCTTAGAATCTCATGTAATTTCATTTTATTTTGCTGGTTGTATGTTTTGAAGTGCTCGTGGCTGTTCTTGCACACATTTTGCATTCATGCCATCATATCTTGCGGTGCTTGTATCTTTTGAACCGTAGCTCTGTTGGAGATGTTCTCTATGTGTAAATTGCTTGTAACGACCCGTAGAATCATGTGAACTTATTTATTTTGCTTTTCAACAACTATTTATATGTGTTAGTTCAGATCTGGACAGTATTGTAAATTAACATGTGAGGTCATTTCGGAGGTGCTATATGTCATTTTCGACCTCATTTAAAATGCCTAGATAGGTAGTTTAATTACGCTTCACCTCTTGCATGTGTAACCACATTTAATGTTGCCGTGTACCTAATCTGGATAGCACTAAGGTGTAGTGTTTGACTATTGTGAATTGTCGTGCCATGTCTTGCATATTCACCTGTTCATGCATCATTTGTGGGTTGCATCTTGTCGTGCATATGCCGTGGTGAATATCTTGTGTTGATTCTTGTTTCCGGTTTCCTTCGTCTCGATAGAGTTCCGCAAGCGTGTCGGATTGTGAGGACCCGTTCGACTACATTGGTTCGTCTGCTTCACGGAGTCGTTCTTCTTCCAAGCGGGATCTCAGGCAAGATGACCATTCCCCAAGAAACCATTACTATCATTGCCATGCTAGTATTATCGTTTCTGTCGCTATGTCTCGCTGCCTACCACATGTTAAATATCATCCTCTCAACAATGCCATGAAAACCTTCAACCTGTTCACAACCTAGCAAACCACTGATTGGCTATGTTACCGCTTGCTTAACCTTGTGTTAGTGTTGCTAGTTGCATGTGTAGTTGCTTCCATGTGATTACATGGGTTCCTTGCCTTATCACCATATTAAATGTTATTTAATTTAATGGACCTATATACTTGGTAAAAGGTGGAATCCTCGGCCTTTCTAGCCTGGTGTTTTGTTCCACCTTTGCCCCCTTAGTTTCGGCTACCGGTGTTATGTTGCATAATTGAGCGCTCCTAACACGATCGGGGTTGTTATGGGGACCCCCTTGATAATTCGTTTTAGATTAAAGCTGGTCTGGCAAGGCCCAACTTTGGTACTACATTTGCCTAAAACCTAATAAAATTTCATAGGGACTTTCCGGACCCCGAGGATAATTTAATCAACCCCCGGGCCAGTGCTCCTCATGAGTGTTGGTCCAAACTGGCAGACTATGGGGCCACCGCGGGGCAACCCGAGGTTTGGTTTCTCCTAGTGTGACCCATCCGTCGTGTACTGAGAACGGGATACGCGGCTCCTATCGGGATCATCGACACGTCGGGCGGCCTTGCTGGATTAGTTTTACCCTTGACGAAATATCTTGTGCATCGGGATTCTGGTGATGCCTGGGTAATCTCAGAGTTGAGGTTTTCCACTAAGGAGTCCGACAAGATTGCGAGCTTCGTGATCGAGGATTTCTGTGTGGCTTGGGGTAATTTGTGATGGACTAGTTAGAGCACCCCGGCAGGGCTAAATCTTTTCGGAAAGCCGTGCCTGCGGTTATGTGGCAACGTGGAAAGTTTGTTTAACACTCGTTCTAGATAACTTGAAGATAACTTAATTAAAATATGTCAAGTGTGTTCGTAACCGTGACTATCTCTTTCGCAAGTTCCTTCTCCGATCGAGGACATGGTGGGGTTATGTCTGACGTAGGTAGGTGTTCAGGATCATTCATTTGATCATCAGTAGTTCACGTCCGAAATGCGTAGATTATCCCCCTCTTTATTTCTTGTAATCGTAAGTTTAGCCACCAAATATATGCTTAGCCACTGCTGCAACCTCACCACTTAACCTTACCTCACTCATTAAGCTTTGCGAGTCTTAATACCTTTGGAAATGAGATTGCTGAGTCCCCCGTGGCTCATAGATTACTACAACACCAGTGGCAGGTACAGGTAAAGGGTACTTGAAGCGAGCGCGTTGATTGTTCATTTGGAGTTGCTTCTTCTTATTCTTCAACGATCTAGGATGGGTTCTATGCCTGCAGCCTGGGATAGCAAGGATGGACGTCATTCTTCTTTTCTCGTTTGATTTCGTCCGTAGTCGGACCCTGCTCTCCTTCATAATGGTTATGTATTGTACTAATGTGACTCTGATGTAGCTTGTGGCGAGTGTAAGCCAATTCTATATATATCTCATCTTTTCAGTACATGTACTTGTAACGATATCCATTCTTGTGAGACGACGAGATGCGCTTCTATCCCTGACGAGGCCCTCGTGCCAAATTGAGGATAGGATCGCAACTTGGGCGTGACAGGGGGCTACAGGTTGAAGCTTTTCAACATTATTAAGCAAGACCCGGCTCATCTTCTAGAAGATGACTCAGCTCTTGGGGGCTACAGGTTGAAGCTCATTTATAGGTTGAAGTATTTTAAAGGTTTTTAAGAAACACCCGTCTCATCTTCAAGAAGATGACCCCGCCATTGGGGATACAGGAGGATATATGGGGCAACTCATTCCATAAATACCTCATATCTTTTATTCATCATGTTTAGCACACAACTTCAAAGTCCCGGCTCGCGGAAAGGCGGGTTAAATATCCTGCATGAAGCTCTTCAAATTCAGCTTCTCGATATTGGGGAGACCGAGTGCAGATTTTCCTTTTACCATCTTACTAGAGACGTCCTAGGCAGTATGCTTCGCCAACACATTGCGGACGGGTGTCGTATGATCCGTCCCAATAATAATGACAACATCTTCTTCAGGAGTGGCGTCTTTGGATGACTTCATGGGACTTGGCGGGTTGAGATTTTCTTTATGACCCGGGTCCATGGACACATCATTATTTTTTGGCGGGGTGACTTGAGCATCATGGATATTATCCATAGCGGCGCCTTGTGGAGGATCATCATAAGCTCTAGTAGTTTCATGTGGAATATCATGGACAGAGGCATTTGTTTCTTCCACTTCAGGCTTGTAAATATTTCGGGATGACCCGTCGGTTTCTTGTTTCTTGGCTTGAGCTCTAAAAAGATGAATGGTTAGGACATACATAATGAAATGTGAGTATGATGTGAAATGTTGAAACAAGGATTCATAAAGCAAATACTACCATACCCTACAAGACGAATGAGGGGTCGCAACTTTGAGGATGGTGAGTCATGAGATGAAGGAGGACACACCTCTTATAGTCACAAAATTTGGTGAATTTAAGCAAAGTTGACAATGAACTTGATAAGGAAAGAGAAGGTACCTCAGTACGACGCTTGCGGCCAGATGCTTTTCTAGGCAAACCCGCCATAAGGTCACCTGAAGAGCTACGATTGTGGCGTTTTGGAGTATATAGAGCCTTCTTCAAAAGGAAGTTAGGATCCAAATGAGCATCTGGGTGATTCATAGGGACTTTCCTACAACCCCCCTTTGAGGTCTTTCCAAGGAAATATTTGAGTCAGAACATATGGAAATTATCTCAGCCTCTTCAGCATCACTTTCCACGTCATCTCCCTGAGAATGAAATAAATGGTTAGAACAAGCATATGCGATAGCAAGGGGATGGTCTAGATATTTACCTTAGATAAATCTTAAATATGTGGTGACTCGTCTACGACGGATGACTCGCCCACACCTGATTTGCCTTTAGAAGCGGCTTGAGAATCCTACGTTTCCAGAAGGGTGCATTTTTCTATAATAGGGGAAGTTTGTTCCATATAATAAAAAAAGAAGATACCAAATAAGACAGATAAGGGGTGAATTTATTTACCTCACGAGCTGGGTTTGCAACGCAGAATGGTTTCAGAACAATTTTGGAACAAGCCCCTTTTGGTTCACCGCATAACTACTTCACAAGTCTGTTGATCTCCTCAGAGTCCAACATCACATTCATGGAACACTAAGCATTGTTTAAGTTGCCATCATAGTGACACATCAGACCATCACGGCGGCTTAGGGGCATGATGCACCATTCAACCCAGCATCGGATCAAATCGATCTCAGTCAAACCATTGGCATTCAAAGCTCTCAGCAGGGGCCAAACAGATTTGTGGGCGGGTTGTTCCTCTTGAGTCAGACACACGGGGAGTTGGAATTCCATTAGAAGACGGTCTTCTCTGTAACCCAACAAAGTATTCTCTTGATCCGTAGCAGTATTTCTGCAATAGAACCAGGTTTCCCCAAGCCTTTGGGATGGTTGGGTAAGGCAGTAGCAGGGAAACCGGTTCCACGCCGCCTTTGGATGGTGACTCCACCAAGTTCTAAGCAAGGGTGTCAACCCATTATGTTTGGTAGTTTAAACAGAAAAATTCGCTAAACAAGGGGATGGTGGGTTCTATTCCTAAGTATGCTTCACAATAAACCTGAAACTGAAACAGGTTGCTAATTGAATTAGGACCTAAATCTTGGGGTGAAGGTTGAAGAAGCTGAGGGCATCCCAGAAGAATTTTGAACCAGGAGGGGAAAGCCTCGTTCTAAATGGTATGCGAAGAACACTACTTCCCCTTCGGTGGGTTGAAGGCGCACTTCTCTGGCACAGGCTCTCCATCCAATTGCTTCTTTACGAGACAAGGTGCCCATTAACACAAATCGTTGCAAGGCAGCTTCATCGATGTCAGAAGGTAGCCGGTCACACTTTGATGGTTTCAACATGATGTTGAGAGTCGGCAAGAAGCTAGTTGCATAACTACTATTGGCGGGTTATTCTAATGGCTGACAGTAAAGGAAATCATAATGCTTAAGTGGCTCAAATGCAAGGCGGTGCACGAGGATGACGAGTCACAAAAACATCTCAAGCGGCTTAAATAATGAGGCAGTACTGGGTCATGAAGAAACTATGAAGATTGGATTCTGCTAAGTGTGAGAAAAAGAGTTTTCTGTCAAAACTATAGAGAAAGATGGATCTATCGGCAGTGCGAAAAAGAAAAATTAATGGCTAAAATAAACAGTGGAGCATGGTGGTGACAACAGCTAACGACAACAAGGTTCTTGCAGAGGTACCAATAAAGCTTGTGCGGGATTGATTTCGCATCTATTCCACAGCTTATCGAGAGGGATTGCTTTGCGAAAAATAATAGACGAACTCGTACTATTAATGGCGATATGATGAACCCTAAAGAACTCCGGTGAGCCGCGGTACACGATCTAAACAGATCTGTTACAAGAAGTAAGGGTGTACCTGATGGCGCTGCCGGAGGGGAAGAAGATCGCGGCTCGGCGCAGAAGATGTGCGGAGGCGAAGCTCTTGCCTCGGAGAGTTCTCTGAAGGAAGATGCAGCGGCGGCGTGTCGTGGACTAAGGACTCGAGGAAGAAGAAGAAGAGCTAGGGTAAAAGTGAAAAAATATTACCATGTCGGTATTGAAAGACCGGGGGAATGGCAACGTCAGGTGCGGGAGTCTAGGAGCCGCCGTAAATCTTGGAATTGATGGCGCCTCGATTTTTGGTCCAGACACATAAGATCAAAAGAGACGTTGGGATGACATCATAAAGATCCGTGAAGTTTCGGAGTTATTGACGTCATTAATTTTCACTGCGGAAATCAGGAGAAGTTTAGAAGCTGGCAGTTCTTCCGTTGAGAATAGGGCGAGGCTTTGATTGAGCCGTCAAGCATATAAGAAATGTTTATTGACGTGAACAAGTTCAAGTCAATCTGGGGCCTAATATTCGGGATGTTATCCCGTTATAAGACCCGCCCTATTATGCCGGGTTAGGATAATGGCGGCTCTATCTCCATGATTAAGATGGGACGTTATTTGAGAAGCGGAAGGCGCAAGACGTATGCTGTGAAGGGTCGGTTGGCCCAAGACTCGAAGAAGGCGACTTACGGCCCGCCTAGGAAAAGAGTCGCCTGGAGTTTGCTTGCGTGGAAGACAAGGCGAGTTAGAGATGAATCTGCTTACGAATTGTAATGAGGGCTAGAATCTTGTAAACCTAGAGCCTCGACCTGTATATAAAGGCGAGTCTCTAGGGTTGATTAGGTTAAGTTAAACATCAATCGAGAGCTAGGTCAGGAGAATCCGCACCCTTGTAATCGATTTCCACAACAATATACACACATCATGACGTAGGATTTTACCTCAATCTGAGGGGACGAACCTGGGTAAATCCGTCTCCTGTTTCCCGATCAACCCCTTTGAGTCGCCACATAGTTGCGATGGCTTCAGCACTAAGTCATTCCACAAGGACATCTACCGTGACAAAACCACGACAGGAATCGTGGTCGTACATGTAAGGTTGGGACGGTCGACACATCATAAATCTAATCCCATTTCTGAAACCAATCACACATAACCTTTCTGGTACACACTTCTTTCACAAGTGGTCACCCAACTCAACATCATCACCCTCGGGTATTAGTGGCACCCGACGGGGTGTTCGTAAAACCTTTGATATCAACTCTATGTCACCATCATCACGCATATGCTCATCCATCGCGTAGCACTACTACTACTTGTCAACAATTTAACAATGTGGCCCTCAAAAATGGTGGGGTCATACTCAATGCAAGTACTCTAGAGGAGCTATCGGAAACACCATGCTTGGGTACACCGTTTAATCTTAACTATATGCATTGGAATAAGTGTTGGAAATATGCCCTAGAGGCAATAATAAAGTGGTTATTATTATATTTATTAGTTCACGATAATTGTCTATTATTCATGCTATAATTGTATTAACCGGAAACCGTAATACATGTGTGAATATATAGATCACAATGTGTCCCTAGTTATCCTCTAGTTGGTTAGCTCGTTGAACAATAGATGATCATGGTTTTCTGATCATGGACATTGGATGTCATTGATAACGGGATCACATCATTGGGGAATGATGTGATGGACAAGTCCCAATCCTAAGCATGGCACTAGATCGTATTGTTCGTCTGCTATAGCTTTTCTAATGTCAAGTATCATTTCCTTAGACCATGATATTGTGCAACTCCCGGATATCGTAGGAGTACTTTGGGTGTATCAAACGTCACAACATAACTGGGTAATTATAAAGGTGCACTACAGGTATCTCCGAAAGTGTCTGTTGGGTTGTACAAATCAAGACTGGGATTTTTCACTTCGTGTGACGGAGAGGTATCTCTAGGATCGCTCGGTAATCCATCCCATATTAAGCTCAATGTGACTAAGGAGTTAGCCATGGTGTGATGTGTTATGGAACGAGTAAAGAGACTTGCCGGTAACGACATTGAACAAGGTATAGGGATACTAACGATCGAATCTCAGGCAAGTATCATACCGATAGACAAAGGGAATTACATACGGGATTGATCAAATCCCCGACATCATGGTTCATCCGATGAGGTCATCATGGAACATGTGGGAACCAACATGGATATCCACACCTGCTGTTGGTGTGCACACTTAAGGTTCGATGACGCTAGGGTTATAGGAGAATAGTGTACGTGGTTACGGCAGGTTGTTCGGAGTCACGGATGAGATCCCGGACGTCACGAGGAGTTATGGAATGGTCTAGAAGTAGAGATTCATATATAGGAAGTGAGGATTTGGTCACCGGAAGTGTTTTAGGCGACACCGGTAATGTAACGGGACCATCGGAATGGCTCCGGGAGTCCACCGGGAAGGGCCACCAGCCCCGAATTGCTGGTGCACCACCACTAAGTGCCCAAGGTGTAACAAGGGGTGGAGGGGGCAAACCCTAGGCGTGTGAGGCCACCTTGGGCCTCAAGGCCCACCCTAGGGCGCCTCCACCACCTTGACCGCCGCCCCAAAGCCATCTAGGTCTGTCGCACCCTTAGGCTAGTAAACCCTAAGGGTGGGCACCCTCCTCCCTCTCCTCCTATATATAGTGAGGGTTTTGGGGTTGATTTGAGAAAACTTTTCTCTCTATCTCGGCACAGGCCTACACCTCCTCCTCCTCGCCCTCCGTGGTGCTTGGTGAAGCCCTATCGGAGTGTCGCGTAGCTCCACCGTCACTACGTCGTCATGCTGCCGGAGCTCTCCCTCAACCTATCCTCCCTCCTTGCTGGATCAAGGCGTTGGAGACGTCACCGGGCTGCACGTGTGTTGAACGTGGAGGCGCCATCATTCGACGCATAGATCGGAATCCACCGTGATCTGAATCGTGAGAGTACGACTCCATCAACCGCATTCTACCGATGCTTCCTCTTAGCAATCTTCAAAGGTATGAAGATGCTCTATCCCTTTGCTCGTTGTTGGTTTCGCCATAGATAGATACTTGCATGACGTAGGAAAATTTTGAAATTACTACGTTGCCCAAAAGTGCCATCCGAGCCAAGGTTCTATGCGTAGATTCTATGCACGAGTAGAACACAAAAGTTGTTGGCGCTGATTTTGCCAATTTTTTGCCATTACTAGTCTTATCTTGATTCGGCGGCATTGTGGGATGAAACAGCCCAGACCGACTTTACACGTACTCTTTCGTGAGACTGGTTCCATCGACCGAGATGCACTTGTTGCATAAGGTGGCTGGCGGGTGTCTGTCTCTCCCACTTTAGTCGGATTGGATTCTATGAAGAGGGTCCTTATGAAGGGTAAATAGCATTGCATATCAATATTGTGGCTGTCACGTAGGTAAGACGTATTCTTGCTAGAAACCCTAATCAGACACGTAAAACATGCATCAACAATTAGAGGACGTCTAACTTGTTTTTGCAGGGTATGCGATGTGATGTGATATGGCCAAAAGGATGTGATGTTACATATGTGATGTATGAGACTGATCATGTTCTTGTAATAGGATTCACGACTTGCATGTCGATGAGTATGACAACCAGCAGGAGCCATAGGAGTTGTCTTAATTCATTGTATGAGATGCAATGACATGTGATTACTTTACTTTATCGCTAACAGTTAGCTATAGTAGTAGAAGTAATAGTTAGCGTGACGACTTCAGGGAGACACAATGATGGAGATCATGGTGTCATGCTAGTGACAATGATGATCATGGTGCCTCGAAGATGGAGATCAAAGGAGCAAGATGATATTGGCCATATCATGTCACTCTATGATTGCATGTGATGTTTATCATGTTTTTCATGTTATTGCTTAGGACGACGGTAGCAAAGATAAGATGATCCCTCATTAAAATTTCGAGATATGTATTCCCCTAAGTGTGCACCATTGCGAAGGATCGTTGGCTCGAAGCACCACGTGATGGTCGAGTGTGATAGGTTCTAACGTTAGCATAAAACGGGTGTAAGCCAGTTTACACACGCGAAACACTTAGGTTGACTCGACAAGACTAGCATGTACAGACATGGCCTCGAATAGGGGAGACCGAAAGGTCAAACATGAGTTGTATGGTTGATACGATCATCATGGAGATGCTCACAATTGATGACTAGTCCGTCTCACGTGATGATCGGAGACGGGCTAGTCGACGTGGATCATGTAACACTTGGATGACTAGAGGGATGTCGATCTAAGTGGGAGTTCATTAGTAATTTGATTAGATGAACTTAATTATCATGAACTTAGTCTAAAATTGTCTTTACAAATATTGTAGATCCAATGGCCAATGCAAATGTCTCATTCAACTTCAACGCGTTCCTAGAGAAAACGAAGCTGAAAGATGATGGGAGCAACTATGCGGATTGGGCTGGTAACTTAAAGCTCATCCTCACTCCTTCCAAGAAGGCATATGTCCTTAATGCACCGCTAGGTGATCCTCCCATTCCCGCGGAGACCCAGGATGTTAGGAACGCTTGGCAGTCACGGAGTGGTGACTACTCTCTCCTTCATTGCGGCATGCTTTATAGTTTAAAACCGGGGCTCCAAAGGTGTTTTGAGCAACCCGGAGCATTTGAGATGTGCGAGGAGCTGAAACTTGTTTCTCAAACTCATGCCCGGGTCAAGAGATATGAAGTCTCCGACAAGTTCGTTAACTGTAAGATGGAGGAGAATAGTTCTATCAGTGAGCACATACTCAGAATGTGTCGGTTGCACAACCTCTTGACTCAGCTGGGAGTTGAACTTCCGAATGATGCGGTCATTGACATAATACTCCAGTCGCTTCCACCTAGCTATAAAGGCTTTGTTATGAATTACAACATGCAATGGATGGAAATTACTATTCCCAAGTTGTATTCAATGCTGAAATCTGCGGAGGTCGAAATCAAGAAAGAACATCAAGTGTTGATGGTGAATAAGGCCACCAATTTCAAGAAAGGCAAAGGTAAAAAGAACTTCAAGAAAGACGGCAAAGCAGTTGCTGCGCCCGGTAAACCAGTTGTCGGGAAGAAGCCAAAGAAAGGACCTAAGCCTGAGACTGAGCGCTATTACTGCAAGGGAACCGGTCAATGGAAGCGGAATTGCCCCAAGTACTTAGCGGGTAAGAAGGCCGGCAACGCCAAAGGTATATGTGATATACTTGTTATTGATGTGTACCTTACAAGCGATCGTAGTAGCTCAAAGGTATTTGATACCGGTGATGTTGCTCACATTTGCAACTCTAAACAGGAACTGCAGAACAAGCGTAGGTTGGCTAAGGACGAGGTGACGATGCGCGTCGGGAATGGTTCCAAGGTCAATGTGATTGTCGTCGGCACGGTACCTCTACATCTACCTTCGGGATTAGTTTCAAACCTTAATAATTGTTATTTAGTACGAGCTTTGAGGATGAACATTGTATTGGGATCTCGCTTGATGCAAGATGGCTACTTCTTTAAATCTGAGAATAATGGTTGTTTTATTTATATGAATGGTATCTTTTATGCTCATGCCCCGCTGGTCAATGGTTTATTCCCGATAAATCTCGAACGTGATGTTACACATATTCATAGTGTGAGTACCAAAACATGTAAGTTGATAATGATAGTCCCACATACTTGTGGCACTTCCGCCTTGGTCATATCGGTGTTAAGCACATGAAGAAACTCCACAGATATGGACTTTTGGAGTCTCTTGATTTTGAATCATTTGACATGTGCGAACCGTGCCTTGTGGGCTAGATGACCAAGACTCCGTTCTCCGAACAATGGAGTGAGCAACCAACTTGTTGGAAATAATATATACCGATGTATGCGGTCCAATGAGTGTTGAGGCTCGCGGTGGCTATCGTTATGTTCTCACCCTCACTAATGATTTAAGTAGACATGGGTATGTTTACTTAATGAAGCACAAGTCTTAAACCATTGAAAGGTTCAAGGAATTTTAGAGTGAGGTGGAGAATCAATGTGACAAGAAAATAAAGTTCTTACGATTTGATCGTGGAGGAGAATATTTGAGTCACGAGTTTGGCACACACCTGAGGAAATATGGAATTGTTTCACAATACACGCCGCCTGACACACCGCAGCGTAACAGTGTGTGTGAACATCGTAATCACACTTTATTGGATCTGGTGCGATCTATGATGTCTCTTACTGATTTACCACTATCATTCTCGGGATATGCATTGTAAACTGCCGCCTTCACTAAGTAGGGCACCGTCTAAATCCGTTGAGATGACACCGTATGAATTATGGTTTGGCAAGAAACATAAGCTATCATTTCTTAAAGTTTGGGGCTGCGATTATTATGTGAAGGAACTTCAACCAAAGAAGCTCGAACCCAAATCGGAAAAATGCGTCTTCATAGGATACCCTAAGGAAACTATTGGGTACACCTTCTATCTTAGATCTGAAGGCAAGATATTTGTTGCCAAGAACGGATCCTTTCTAGAGAAAGAATTTCTCCAGAAAGATGTAAATGGGAGGAAAATATAACTTGATGAGGTAATTGTACCTCCTCTCGAACCAGAGAGTAGCGCAGCGCAAGAAAATGTTTCTGAGGCACCTGCACCGGCTGGAGAAGAAGTTAATGATGATGATCATGATACTTCAGATGATGTTGCTATTAAACCTCAAAGGTCCACAAGGGTACGTTCCGCATAGGGTGGTACGGCAACCCTGTCATGGAAATCATGTTGTTGGACAACAGTGAACCTTCGAAATATGAAGAAGCAATGGCGGGCCCAGATTCCAAAAAATGGCTTAGGCCATGAAATCCGAGATAGAATCCATGTATGAGAACAAAGTATGGACTTTAGTGGACTTGCCCGATGATCGCCGAGCTATAGAAAATAAACGAATTTTTAAGAAGACGACTAACGCAGATGGTAATGTGACCATCTATAAGGCTCGACTTGTCGCTAAGGGTTATCGACAAGTTCAAGGGATTGACTATGATGAGACCTTCTCACCCGTAGCAATGCTAAAGTCGGTCTGAATCATGTTACCAATTGCCGCATTTTATGATTATGAAATTTGTCAAATGGACGTCAAAACGGAATTCCTAAACGGCTTTCTTAAGGAAGAATTGTATATGATACAACCGGAAGGTTTTGTCGATCCTAGAATGCTAACAAGATATGCAAGCTCCAGCGCTCCATCTATAGGCTAGTGCAAGCATCTCAGAGTTGGAACATTTGCTTTGAGGAGGTGATCAAAGCGTTTGGGTTTGTACAAACTTATTGAGAAGCCTATATTTACAATAAAATGAGTGGGAGCTCTGTAACATTTTTCATATTGTATGTGGATGACATATTTTTGATGCAAAATGACATAGAACTATTGGAAAGCATAAAGGCCTATTTGAATAACAGTTTTTCAATAAAGGACCTTGGAGAAGCTGCTTACTTATTAGGCATCAAGATCTATATAGATACATCGAGACACCTCATAGATCTTTCACAAAGCATATAACTTGACAAGATATTGAAGAAGTTCAATATGGATAAGGCTAATATGGGGTTCTTGCCTGTATTACAAGGTGTGAGGTTGAGTACGACTCACACTACAAGAAATATGTCAACTAAGGACCTTTTGTCAGTGACCCTAGAAGGAATGGTCATAAATCTATGACCATTTGACATCATTTGGTCGTAAGCTGTCTGGAGGGGTCCTAGCTCCAAAAACCAACGACCATTTTCATCAGAAACGTCATCACTTGCTTACCGGAAAAGGTTATAAAGCGGACAGCACCTGACACTGCCTTATTTCTAGGTGATAATGACCAATATGAATGGTCGTTACTAAGTACTTCGAATGCAGTAGGCTGGTTACGGAGCCACCACAGCAGCCTCGCTTACTTGTCACTGAGGTAGGACCCATTTGACAGGCAGGTGAGGGGCCGGCGACCGAGCGGGGACATGCGAGAGCCTCGCTTAATTCCCGAAAAAACATGCGCGGGCGGGGACTCGAATCCACGACCGAGCGCTTATAAGTTTATAAGTGTTTGCTACCGCTGGGCTAGAGAAGGACTGTTGCTCAGGTATCGGTATTTGGGGGTATATTATATTAAATCGCGGGTCTCTCGTACCATTGGCAAGTGGGACTGACGGGGACGGCCAACACTTGGCCAATTTCCGACAGGGGCCAACACTTAGCCAATTTACAACAAGGGAGGAGAAAATCTAGATCTCGAGGGCGGCGGCAACCGACGGGGACGGGGCGGCGGCGACCGACGGGGATGGGGGCGGCGACCGACAGGGACGGTGACCAGCGGTAGTGGTGCTGACGCCACGGCCACCTATCCCATCAACAGTGGTGGTGGTGCCGACGCCACGGCCACCTCGGCCACGCCTCGGCCACGACGACCTCGCCCGACTAGTGGAGGTAGCGGTGGTGGTGCTGCTTGCCTCAGCCACCTCGCCCACTCGTAGTGGTGGTGGTGCCGCTGGACAGAAGCATGGGGAACTCGTTGCTGCCGCCGGACAGAAGCTGGATTAGAAAAGGAGTAAGAAGGTTTTCGAAAGAACATATGAAAGGAGTTGATGAATTCATGCAATTTGTTCGGGCAAATTTTTCCAAGGATGCTGTCATTGTTTGCCCATGCTGTAATTGCCTCAACTATTCAAGAAGAGCTCAAGGAGTAGTGGAAGATCATCTTCTTCTTAATGGGATGGCCAGCACATATGATAGATGGATATATCATGGAGAACCTTTAGCCGGACAACCTTAACATATTGAAGCTGATACACAGGCCCCTCATATGATGGGTGGTGGTGATGCTGGCATTAATTTTATGGAAAATATTTTGCGAGAGAATGTTGGTTTGGATGAAGAGGATGGGCATGAAGATGATAGGATTCCTGACCTATTGAAGGATCTGTACGATGCTGAAGATCGTGCTGATGGGAAGAAGTCGATGTTTGCTGAGGTGTTGGAGGAGGCTAAGCGTGCATCTCATGAAGGGGGTAAATTTTCAAGATTTATCTTCACTGTGAAGTTACTCCACATCAAGTCTTTCTACCGGATTAGCAATGCTGCATTCAATGCAATACTCCACCTTTTGACCTTGCAATTCCCTGATAGTTGTGTTCCCAGGTCTTATGATGAAGCATTGAGCATAATCCGCAGGCTGGGGCTAGATTATGTTTCAATACATGTGTGCCCAAATAACCGTGTCTTGTTTCGGAAGGATTTTGCGAAGCATGACAACTGTCCAAAATGCAATGCCTCAAGGTGGAAAGATGTTGTTGGGAAGAACTCAATACGAGAGAAGGTACTGAGGCACTCTCCGTTGATACCAAGGTTGCAGCGGATGTTTATCTCGAAGAAATCATCATTGGAGGTACAATGGCACAAGCTTCAGCGGCAACCTATGGACAATGAGCTGAGCCATCCAGCGGACGGAGAGGCATGGAAAGAATTTGACCGTGAACATGGAGATTTTTCTGCAGATCCAAGGAATCTAAAACTCGGCATTGCCACACATGGCTTTAATCCGTTTGGGAACATGAACACGTCTTCTAGCATGTGGCCCGTTTTTGTGGTGCCGTACAACCTGCCACCATGGGCATGCATGGGTCAGTCCAACTTCATGATGTCACTGCTTATCCCTGGTCCAGAGTCTCCAGGAAAGGATTTTGATGTCTTTATGGAGCCCCTTGCAGAAGAACTGCTCCAGCTCTAGACTGGTGTACGTTCATACGATGTCCCTAGTCCGGAAGAAAAGTTCAATCTACGTGCTGCAGTCATATGGTCCATCCATGATTTCCCGGCACTACACACTCTGTCTGGGAGGATCACAGCGGGTTATCAGGCATGTGTCCATTGTGAGAAATACCCTTGCTCAAAGAGAATAAGGAGCAAGATCTGCTATATTGGGCACCACCGCTTTCTTCCCCGAAACCATCGCTGGAGAAGAAGCAAACATTTTAATGGTGAGAATGAAACCCGTGACAAGTCAGCTAAATTCACTAAGGAAGAGCTGGAGCGGCCACTTGAGAAGGTGAAGGATGTGAGACCAGGAAAGCTTGCAAAGAAAAGAAAGCGCGCGGAAGGTCAATGTGGGACCGGAGGTCTTGTTTGTGGGACCTGCCATACTAGGCTGGTCTGAAATTAAGGCATAATCTCGATATAATGCACATTGAGAAAAACATATGTGAGAATCTGCTAGGGACGTTTCTGAAAATTGAAGGGAAGACAAAGGACACGGTTAGTTCTAGGCTTGATTTGGAGGACATGGGCATAAGAGAAGATTTGCATCTACAACATGATGAAGCTGAACATACATTTGAAATGCCACGAGCATGATATACAATAGTAAAGAACAAAAGCTAGCATTCTGTGAATTCATAAGAGCGGTGAGATTTCCAGATGGTTATGCTTCTAACCTAGCAAAGTGTGTTACTTCTGATGGATTCAAGCTTTCAGTACTGAAAACCCATGATTGTCACATCCTCCTGCAAAGGATTTTACCGGGTGGCCTCCGTGGAATCATGGACAATGATATATATGAAGCGGTTGCTGAGCTGGGAAATTTCTTTAGAGAACTGTGCTGCAAAACACTCAAGTTAACTGTTCTGGAAAGATTTAAAAAGAAATCTCAATTATTCTTTGCAGGCTTGAGAAGATTTTCCCTCCATCTTTCTTCACCGTGATGGTCCATTTGGCGGTGCACTTACCAAAAGAGGCAATGCTTAGAGGCCCTATGCAATACGGTTGGATGTACCCAATCGAAAGAAGGATGCTTACTTGTAAGCGTTATGTGCGAAACACGGCAAGACCTGAAGGTTCGATTGCCGAAGCATATGTCGTTGACGAGTGCTTGACTTTTTGCTCTAGATACTTTGGCGATGTGGAAACAAGATGGAACCGGCCGGGCAGAAATAGAGAGCGGTATGATTCACATATTGGTGATGTCTCGATTTTCAACCATGGTGTGAACTTTCTTGGAGCCTCGCGATACTTGGAGGCTGGTTTTCATGTACTTGTGCTAGTGCAGGATAACTGAAATATTTCCAAATCAACTATGCTCAGACTCGTTTTGTCCTACTATACTACTGCCTATTCCACTTTCTTTCAACTTGGCAAATAACATTATGCGTTTTTGTAGGAAACTTGTGTGTCGAACAAGATTAATCGAGAAAAGGTCGTGTACCAACAGGGAACTGGTTACAGGCACTACACCGCACACATTTTTGCCACTGTGAGTACCTTTTTGTAAAGTCCTTGCCTTCTGATCCTCGTTGAATATCATTTCTTATTCTTGCTGAATAACATTTTGGTTTTTTTAAAACATTTCAGAAAGAAGAGCGTAAGGGTGAGGAGCTTTCTCCGATTGACTTGTTCAAGGCCACCCACAACAGCAAGAAGCACGGGTTTTCGGAGCCAGTCAAGATTGCTATAGTAAGTCACTCCATGCTTTTGTCCAGCTAGTTCAAACTTTTGTCTATAGACCTCAGCCCTGTTTGATTCACAGCCAGCAAGAACACACACTATGTTCCATGATTTTATGCTGTTTGCTAGAGCCTAAGATAGGTTTGGTATCTCAACAAAGATATCGGAATTTGTTGTACAGTTCTCAACAAAGATATCAGAATTTGCTGTAGCTATTTGTTGCATTTTTTATGATATGATGAAAATTGATCTGAATGTTAGTTCTCAACAAAGAAGCCACATTATATAGAACCACCATATTGTTCCGATTGCATGTCTCTAGATCACATAAGTGTGTACACTTGCTGTAGCCAGATTCAAATAATGCTATAAGTTTAGTAGTTATCATCTACTTCTGTTTGAGTTTGAGTAAAATATCTACATATAGATTTTGTGTGCTGGTTTGATTACTTAAAATAATCCATTTCTTGGTCTGGTTTCTGGCATTCTTGTTTGGTTTCTCTTGCAGAATGTGAAATAGATCTGCCACTAATGTCTATTATTTTTCTCCATATGCTAGCTTGAGATGGAAAAAATGAAGGACGCGCCGATACCAGAAGGTGAAGAACCAAAGTCTGATGCTGAGATTGTTGAGGAAGTGCTCAAGACCGAAGTCAACCAAAGCCCATTCCTCAGGAATGTTGCGCTCAAGTCGTCTACTAAAAACTCAGGCAAAGGAACTGCTGTTGTGGCTGCTCATGTTCGTGATCTTCAGCAGAAGCTGGAGAGGTCGGAGCTCCAAGATGAAGTGATGCAAGAAGAAATGGCAGCAATCAAGCTAAAGGCTGAAGAATATGAAGTTGCGCGCGACAAGGAACTTGAGCTGTTGCGCAAGAAGTCTCAGGAACAGGAAGAGAAGTTAGGACACTTGATGGCTATCTTCGGCGCTAAAGCATTGTAGAAGTTGAACCTGTCGTAGAACCTGTCCTAGAAACAGTGAAGTGGGCTAACTTCTCAAGAACCTGATGAAGTTAGCCCACTTGATTGGTCATTCTGGTGATCAAACAATGTCTTGCTCTATTTTGTGAAGTTGTGCACCTATGAAGTTGTCAATTATTTAATTTTTTTTGGACCATTTTGTTTGGGCACTAAAGTTAGTTTGGACAGCAAAAAGGCCGAGGCCCAAACAAAAATAGACTAAGAAGGCTTGGGCCTAAAAAAATAGTAGGCCAAGGATGAAAAGAAAAGTGGACTAACAAAAAACCTGCTCACTAAAAGATTCTATCCCAGAAAATAAAAGGCCAAATTATTGGGCCCGGCCCATGTAGACAATAGTAATGGACCGGGCTGAATCTTATTTATGACCTTTTCATTTGGTCATAATTCTGCCACGTCAGGGTGCCACGGTGGATCTAACGTGGTGCGGGCATATTGCTAGTGACCAAATCATTTGGTCGTTAAACCTACGACCTTCTGTTTGGTCATAAAATTTTATGACCAAACCAGAAAAAAGGTCGTTATAGTTCACTAAAGACCCTCAGCTTTAGACTTTCTGTTTTCGGTCATAAAAGGTCACAAATGGAAATCAATGACCATTCAATGACCAATATTGAAGGTCGTTAGTTGACATATTTCTTGTAGTGTCAACGCCCGACCATGACGGAAGATCGAGAAAAGGTGAGTATCGTCCCCTATGCTTCAACCATAGGCTCTATCATGTATGCCATGTTGTGTACTAGACCTGATGTGAATCTTGCCATAAGTTTGGTAGGGAGGTACCAAAGTTATTCAGGAGTGGATCACTGGGCAGCGGTCAAGAATATCCTAAAGTACCTGAAAAGGATTAAAGATATGTTTCTCGTATATGGAGGTGCCGAAGAGCTCGTCGTAAAGGGTTACGTCAATGCTAGCTTCAACACAGTTACAGATTACTCCAAGTCACAAACCGGATACGTGTATATTTTGAATAATGGGCAGTTAGCTGGTGCAGTGGCAAGCAAAGCGTCGTGGCGGCATCTACATGTGAAGCGGAGTACATACCTGCTTCGGAAGCAGCACAGGAAGAAATCTAGATGAAGGAGTTCATCACCGACCTAGGAGTGATTCCAAGTGCGTCGGGCCCGATGACTCTGTTCTGTGACAACAGTAGAGCTATTGCCATTGCAAAGGAGCCCTAGTTTTAGAAGAACACGAAGCACACCAAGCGCCTCTTCAAGTCCATTTGTGGATACATCCAGGATGGAGATATAGATATTTGTAAAGTACATACGGATCTGAATTCCGCAGACCCATTGACTAAACCTCTTCCATCGGCAAAGCATGATCAGCACCAGAACTCTATGGGTGTTCGATTCATCACAATGTAACTAGATTATTGACTCTAGTGCAAGTGGGAGACAGTTGGAAATATGCCCTAGAGGCAATAATAAAGTGGTTATTATTATATTTCCTAGTTCGTGATAATTGTCTATTATTCATGCTATAATTTTATTAACTGGAAACCATAATACATGTGTGAATATATAGATCACAATGTGTCCCTAGTGAACCTCTAGTTGGCTAGCTCGTTGGTCAATAGATGATCACGGTTTCCTGATCATTGACATTGGATGTCATTGATAACGGGATCACATAATTGGGGAATGATGTGATGGACAAGAACTAATCCTAACCATAGGACTAGATCGTATTGTTCGTCTGCTATTGCTTTTCTAATGTCAAGTATCATTTCATTAGACCATGAGATTGTGCAACTCCCGGATGTCGTAGGAGTGATGTGGGTGTATCAAACATCACAATGTAACTCGATGATTATAAAGGTGCACTACACGTATCTCTGGAAGTGTCTGTTGGGTTGTACGAATCGAGACTGGGATTTGTCACTCCGTGTGAGAGAGAGGTATCTCTGGGCCCACTGGGTAATCCATCATCATACTGAGCTCAATGTGACTAAGGAGTTAGCCACGGGATGATGTGTTACGGAACGAGTAAACAGACTTGCCCGTAACGAGATTGAACAATGTATAGGGATACCGACGATCGAATCTCGGGCAAGTATCATACCGGTAGATAAAGGGAAATGCATACGGAATTGATTGAATCCCCAACATCGTGGTTCATCCGATGAGATCATCATGGAATGTGTGGCAGCCAACACGGATATGCAGACTCCACTGTTGGTTATTGACCGGAGAGGTGTCTCGGTCATGTCTGCATGCTTCCCGAACTCGTAGGGTCTACACACTTAAGGTTCGATGACGCTAGGGTTATAGGGGAATAGTGTACGTGGTTACCAAAGGTTGTTCGGAGTCCCGGATAATACCCCGGACATCATGGGGAATTCCGGAATGGTGGGGAGGTAATGATTCATATATATGAAGTGAGGATTTGGTCATCGGAAGTGTTTCGGGCGACACGGGTAATGTACCGGGACCACCAGAATGGTTTCGGGGGGCCACAGGGAAGCCCCACCAGCCCCAAACATCTACATGGGCCAAAAGTGGACGGGAAACAGCCCTTAGTGGGCTGGTGCGCCACCACTAAGGGCCTAAGGCGCAGGAAGGGGTGGAGGGGGGCAAACCCTAGGCGTGGGAAGCCATATTGGGCCTCAAGGCCCACTGTAGGGCGGCTCCACCACCTTGGTCGCCACCCCAAAGCCATCTAGGGTTGCCACATCCTTAGGGTGGGAAACCCTAAGGGTGGGCACTGCTGCTGGCTACGCCTATAGGGATTTCCTTGGCAAGTATGCAAAGGATTCCCCCACGGCCTTGGAGCCTTGCGTTGGTCTTCCCATGAAGAGGAAAGGGTGATGTAGCACAGCGGCGGCAAGTATTTCCCTCAGTTTAAGAACCAAGGTATCAATCCAGTAGGAGGATCGTGTCAAGTCACAAGTACCTGCACAAACACAAAGGCTTGCACCCAACGCTATGAAGGGGTTGTCAATCCCTTATAGATTGTTTGCAAAGTGAGAACTAAAAAAAAAGTAAACAAAGAAAAGTAAAAGTAAAAGCTGAGATGATAATTGTGAGTAGACCCGGGGGCCGTAGTGTTCACTAGTGGCTTCTCTCATGAAAGCAAGTAGACGGAGGGTGAACGAATTACTGTCGAGCAATTGATAGAACCGCTATCCAGCATGCATCTAGTGTATTGAGTTCATAAGAACAGAGTAACGCCTTAAGCAAGATGACATGATGTAGATGGACAATCTCAAATCTATGATGAAAGCCCATCTTGTTACCCTTGATGGCAACAACACGATGCGTGCCTTGCTGCCCCTTCTGTCCCTGGGAAAGGTCACCGCACGGTAGGAACCCAAAACCAAGCACTTCTCCCATTGCAAGAATCATAGATCTAGTTGGCCAAACAAAACCCAAGACTCGGAGAGACTTACAAGGATATCAAATCATGCATATAAGAAATCAGCAAAGACATAAATCTAATTCATAGATAATCTGATCACAAATCCACAATTCATCGGATCTCCACAAACACACCGCCAAAGAGGATTAAATTGGATAGAACTCCATGAAGATCATGGATGACTTTGTATTGAAGATCCAAGAAAGAGAAGAAGCCATTTAGCTACTAACTACAGACCCGTAGGTCTGAAGTACACTACTCACGAGTCATTGGAGAGGCAATGATGTTGATTTAGAAGCCCTCCAGCTCCAAAGTCCCCTCCGACAGGGCACCGGGAAGGGTCTCAGATGAGATCTCATGGAAACGGAAGCTTGCGGCGGCGGAAAAGTAGTTTCGTGGACGCCCTTATTTTTTCTGGAATTGTAGGGAATATATAGGCGAAAGAGCTAGGGCAGGGGAGCTCCAGGGGCCACAAGCCTAGTAGCCGTGCCCCCTCCCCCTGGCCGCGGCTACAGGGCTTGTGGGCTCCCCGTGGGCCTCCTGCCTTGGCCCTCAAGTCCCCCGATCTTCTTCTGTTCTGGAAAAGTTCATTTTGGGGATTTTATTCCGTTTGGACTCCGTTCCAAAATCAGATATGAAAAGAGTCAAAAACACAGAAAAAACAGGAACTGGCACTTGGCACTGAATTAATAAGTTAGTCCAAAAAAGATATAAAAGGTATATAAAACATCCAAAGTTGACAAGATAACAGCATGAAACCATCAAAAATTATAGATACGTTTGAGACGTATCAAGCATCCCCAAGCTTAACTCCTGCTCGTCCTCGAGTAGGGAAGTGATAAAGAATGAATTTTTGATGCTTTCATGCTAGCTAGCATAGATGTCCTTTGTAACTCCTCTTATGTGACATGAATGTTCAGATACTTTAGATTCAAAACAATAGTTTGCTATTGACGTGGAGACAATAATACTTCAAGTAAACTAGCAAGGTAATCATGAAATTTCAAAATAACAAGGACGAAAGAAACTTATCCCTACAAAATCATATAGTCTGGCTATGCTCTATCATCCTTGCACAACGAATTTAAATCATGCACAACCTCGGTATTGGCCAAGTAATTGTTTTCACACCTTTACTTTCTCAAACTTATTCAACTCTCACGCAATACATGAGCGTGAGCCATGGTTTTAGCACTATAGGTGGAATGGAGTGTGGTGGAGGTTGTAAGGCAAACAAGGAGAAGATGGTCACATTTACTAGGCATATCAATGAGCTATGGAGATGCTCATCAATAGATATCAATGTGAATGAGTAGGGATTGCCATACAAATGATGCACTAGAGCTAAGAGTATGTGAAAGCCCTTAAAGAAAACTAGTGGGTGTGCATCCAACCTGCTTGCTCACGAAGACCTAAGGCAATTTTGAGGAAGCCCATCATTGGAATATACAAGCCAAGTTATATAATGAAAATTTCCCACTAGCTATAGGGTGGTGACAAACCGAGAGACTCTCAATCATGGAGATCATGGTGCTTAATAAGCACAAGCGTGGAAAGATAGTAGCATTGTCCCTTCTCTCTTTTTCTCTCATTTTTTTGGTGGGCTCTTTGGCCTCTTTTTTTTGTGGGCATCTTTGGCCTCTTTTTGTAAATGGGCTTCGCTGGCCTATTTTATTTCCTCAGATGGGACAATGCTCCATCAATGATGATCATCACACTAACAACTCAAAACTTAGAGCAATGATGACTCTATATGGAATGCCTTCGGTAGTGTACCGTGACAATGATCTAGCATGGCATAGACATCAATGGAAACATAATGCTAGCTATCTTATTATAATGCAATGGCAATGTAGAAGTGGTTGCACATGTCATGGTGGTAGTTGCATGGCAATATATCTCGGAATGGCTTTGAAAAAGCCATAGTAGGTAGGTATGGTGGCTGTTTTGAGGGAGGCTAATGGTGGTTTTATGCACCGGCGAAAGTTGCACGGCACTAAAGAAGCTACTGATGGTGGAAGGTGAAAGTGCATCTAAACCATGGACTCAACATTAGTCATGAAGAACTCATATACTTGCTGCAAAAGTTTTAGTAGTAATCGAAACAAAGCATTCAACGCATACTCCTAGGGGAAGGGTTGGTAGGTATAAACCATCGCGCGATCCGGACCGCTAAACAAAGGATGACAATCAATAAACTAATCATTCTCAGACTTCATCACATAGCAGTTCACCATACGTGCATGCTACGGGAATCACTAACTTCAACACAAGTATTTCTAGATCCACAACACCTTACTAGTATAACTTCAATATTACCACAACCACAACTCAAAACTAATTTGGATGAATCAAACTTCTCTAACTACTCAATGCATATGAAGGTGGAAGTTTTCATATCCCTTTAGATAGCTACCCCTTTTGAGACTACTTTCATAACATAGATCACCTACCACGCCACGCACTGCCGTGCTCCAAAAGATAGAAGTGAAGCACATATAGCAAAATCAACTAGCTCAAAAGATATAAGTGAAACACATGTGAGCTAAATTGCCTAACCAAAGGATATAAGTGAAGCTCGACAAAATCATGGTGAGTGCATGTCTCTCTCTCTAGGTGTGCAGCAAGGAAGATTGTGACACAACAAAAATAAAAGACTCCTACGATACAAGATGCTCCAAGCAAAGCACATAACATGTGGTGAATAAAAATATAGCCCCAAGTAACGTTACCGATGGATTGAAGACGAAAGAGGGGATGCCTTCCCGAGGCATCGCAAGCTTAGGATTTTTCGGAATCCTTGAATCAACTTTGGGTGCCTTGGTCATCCCCAAGCTTGAGCTCTTGCCACTCTTTATCTCTTTGTCCATAAGAAATTCACCCAAAACTAGAAAACTTCACAACACGGAACTTCGATAGAAACTCGTGATATCATTATTATAAGAAAGCAAATAACCACTTCCTTAGGTACTGTAGCAAACTTAAATTCTACTTATGTTGATGTTGGGTTACTGTATTTTCAGTCTTCCATGGCTAATACCCCCCGATACTATCCATAGTTTCATCAAAATAAGCAACCAACTCAACAAAAACATAATTTGTTAACAGCACACTAGTCTATAGCAGTCTGTATACTTCGTATACTTCTGGTACTTCAAAAATTCTGAAAAATTACGAAAGTCTGACGAATTTGCTTTGCAATTAGAAGCAATAAGAATCAACTCAAAATCTCTCACAGAAAAAAAAGAAAATTCTTTTCATGAGCAGAAAGTTTCTGTCTTTTCCAGCATGATCAAACGATCATCCCCAAGACTAATCATAGCGGTTTCACATGGCACAAACGCAAAAGAAACACAAAAAACAAAATCATAACAGAATTATGAAAGTGTAGAAAACACAAAACAGACAGAAAAAGGATAGATTCGTTGGGTTGCCTCCCAACAAGCGCTATTGTTTAACGCCCTTAGCTAGGCATAAGGTGATGGAATCACGTATAGTCATCTTTGGTGCTCAAACCATAAGTAGTGTGATCATTTATCATCTTAAGATCTTAATCTTTATTGGATGACTCGCCACTAGCTTTAGGAACAATAACAGACTTGACGATCTTTTTGAGAGTGAGATTTGGAGTATTTGGCACAGCGGCAAAAGCGGAACCCAAGTTGGTTATGACATCTTCTAGTTTGCCAATTCTAGAGGAATCATTAACTATAGCTTCCTTCTCCCTTAAATTTTTCAAAACCATTCCCACTTTGGATCCGTACTAAGTAATTTGATTGTGCATCTTTCTATCCAAATCCTCAATAAGTTCAATTGTGGCAATTTTGTTTTCAATGGCGTCAAGCCTTTGCATCACGTGTTCCAAGGTCAAGGTAGTCCCATTAACCATGAGCGGGGGTGAGCCTACAAAATTCATGATAGCTCCATAGGAGTCAACAGTATGGCTCCCCAAGAAACTCCCGCCTATGATGGTATCAAGAATATACCTATTCCAAGGAGAGATTCCAACGTAAAAACTGCGAAGAAGAACGATAGTGGGTTGCTTACGAGTAGATCTACTTTGAGCATTGCAAATCCTGTACCAAGCGTGCTTTATATTTTCTTCCTCATTCTTCTTGCAATTGAGAACTTCGTTCTCAGGGGTATCGTTTTGAGTGGTGGTTCAAGCCATTGATGGACTACCCCCCACACAAACGAGTAGGAAGTAAGCGAGTGAAACGAGAAAAAGAGAACGGCAAAAAGGCAAAATAAGACGGCAAAGGAGAAAGGCAAATGAAAACGGCAAAGGAGAAAGGCAAATGAAAACGACAAATGTGAAGTGGGGGAGAGGAAAACGAGAGGAAACTGGCAAAAAAGGTAAATGCAAAGGATGAGTTTGTGACTCTTACTTGGATAGATCTTGACTTGATCTCTCCCCGGAAACGGCGCCAGAAATCCTTCTGCTGCTGACTAAGCCTATAGGGATTTCCTTGGCAAGTATGCAAAGGATTCCCCCACGGTCTTGGAGCCTTGCCTTGGTGTTCCCTTGAAGAGGAAAGGGTGATGTAGCATAGCGGCGGTAAGTATTTCCCTCAGTTTGAGAACCAAGGTATCAATCCAGTAGGAGGATCGCGTCAAGTCACAAGTACCTGCACAAACACAAAGACCTTGCACCCAACGCTATGAAGGGGTTGTCAATCCCTTATAGATTGTTTGCAAAGTGAGAACTGAAAGCAAAAACTAAACAAAGCAAAGTAAAAGTAAAAGCTGAGATGATAATTGTGAGGAGACCCGAGGGCCGTAGGGTTCACTAGTGGCTTCTCTCATGAAAGCAAGTAGACGGTGGGTGAACGAATTACTGTCGAGCAACTGATAGAACCGCGCAAACTCATGATGTTATCTATGGCAATGATCATACATATAGGCATCACGTCCAAAACAAGTAGACCGATACTTTCTGCATCTACTACTGTTACTCCACACGTCGACCGCTATCCAGCATGCATCTAGTGTATTGAGTTCATAAGAACAAAGTAACGCCTTAAGCAAGATGACATGATGTAGATGGACAAACTCCAATCTATGATGAAAGACCATCTTGTTACCCTTGATGGCAACAACATGATGCGTGCCTTCCTGCCCCTTCTGTCACAGGGAAAGGTCACGGCACGGTATGAACCCAAAACCAAGCACTTCTCCCATTGCAAGAATCATAGATCTAGTTGGCCAAACAAAACCCAAGACTCGGAGAGACTTATAAGGATATCAAATCATGCATATAAGAAATCAGCAAAGACTCAAATATAATTCATAGATAATCTGATCACAAATCCACAATTCATCGGATCTCGACAAACACACCGCCAAAGAGGATTACATCGGATAGATGTCCATGAAGATCATGGAGAACTTTGTATTGAAGATCCAAGAGAGAGAAGAAGCCATCTAGCTACTAACTACTGACCCGTAGGTCTGAAGTAGACTACTCACGAGTCATTGAAGAGGCAATGATGTTGATGTAGAAGCCCACTAGCTCCAAAGTCCCCTCCGGTAGGGCACCGGGAAGGGTCTCCAGATGAGATCTCGCGGAAAGGGAAGCTTGCAGCGGCGGAAAAGTGGTTTCGTGGACGCCCTTATTTTTTCTAGGATTTTAGGGAATATATAGGCGAAAGAGCTAGGGCAGGGTAGCTCCAAGGGGGCCACAAGCCTGGTAGCCGCGGGCCCCCTTGGCCGCGGCTATAGCGCTTGTGGGCTCCCTGTGGGCCTCCTGCCTTGGCCCTCAAGTCCCCCGATCTTCTTCTGTTCTGGAAAAATTCATTTCGGGGATTTTATTCCGTTTGGACTCCGTTCCAAAATCAGATCTGAAAAGAGTCAAAAACACAGAAAAAATAGGAACTGGCACTTGGTACTGAATTAATAAGTTAGTCCCAAAAAGATATAAAAGGTATATAAAACATCCAAAGTTGACAAGATAACAGCTTGAAACCATCAAAACTTATAGATACGTTTGAGACGTATCAGGCACCCTCCTCCCTCGCCTCCTATATATAGTGAGGCTTTTGGGGCTGATTTGAGACAACTTTTCTCTCTCTCTCTCTTAGTGCAGCCCTACACCTTCTCCTCATCGTCCTCCGTGGTGCTTGGCGAAGCTGTGTCACAGTGCCGCCTAGCTCCACCATCACCACACAGTCGTGCTTCCGAAGCTCTCCCTCAACCCCTCCTCCCTCCTTGGTGGATCAAGGTGTTGGAGTCGTCACCGAAATGCACGTGTGTTGAACGCGGAGGCGCCGTCGTTCGACGCATAGATCGGATTCCACCGCGATCTGAATCGCTACGAGTATGACTCCAACAACCACGTTCTAGCAATGGTTCCGCTTAGCGATTTTGAAAGGTATGAAGATGCTCTACCCCTTTGCTCGTTGCTGGTTTCTCCATTGATAGATCATTGCATGACGTAGGAAAATTTTGAAATTACTACATTACCCAACAATAAGGTATCAGCATGTCATGCATAAAATATTTTCTCGGACATGGTCACAGGGATGCTTCCCTTTGCTCACATAAGTCCTTGGGGTCTTCGAGGTCTTCCGGTCCAACTTTGAGTACTCCATCTATTCCGTCAACTATCGTCGGAAACAATCACAGTAAGCCACACATCAAGCAGAAACAAAAATGCTATATAAATGGGAGTTTTATTTTCTTGGACCTCTCTAGTCATAAGAAAAATACCTGAAGCTTGCTCTTGGAGATTTGGACCATAAGGGATTTTTGAATGGACGAAAGGAGGAATAGGTGACCCTTTAAGAAGCCTAACAAAAACATTCTGCTAAAAATGAGTGGAGGCACTCATTTAACAGAGCGCGATTTTAGAAATCTTTAGGAAGTTGTTTCACTGGATTTGGAGTGGATATGAATATTCTAGAGATTTTCAAACATTGGATTAATAGAAAAAAGGAGCTATTTATTTAATGCAACAAAATCATGCCAGATAAAAATGTTGACTAGTGCATGGTATTAGAAGACTCTGGAAATTGGAATCACTCCATTTGGAGTTGATTTGAATCCTCTAAGATTTTTGCAATGTGGTGTTTAAATATTCAAATGGGTATTTGAATATTAATCTCATAGAAAGGTCTTTTGGAAAAATGTGAAATGCACATATATGGATAGGTCTTGATTTCAGGAACCTATAGAAATTTGAATCCTCGGATTTGGAATACAAATAAATTTATTACGGATTTTGGAACTTCCTGGTAAAAGAAAAAGGAAAGTAAGGGTTTTTACGAGGGTTAGGTTGCGCCCAATGCGCTAAATATGCCTCGGGACGGCCCCGCAACTCTAGCCCCGCGGAGGCCGGTGACACCGAAGGCATACTACACAAGAATACGCCTCCTACGCAAAGAGGCTTCGCCCCTGAAGGCATGTTCACTTAAACGGGGCCCGACCAATGGCATGCCGACAGGTGGGGTCACCTGTCGGGACCTTCTCCTTCCGCCCACTCGATTGGTGGAGGGGTAGGGGAGGCAAGGCATGGCACCTCGTCGACGCTAGTTCTAATGTCCGGCCGCCTCTGACGGAGGCCCGACCCCCGGCGTGCTCGGAGGGATACCGTGCACTCGTAAAGGTGTTACACTCATGCCAAGGAGGGACGACGCGGCAACTCCTTGGGTGACCGTGGAAGAGTCCGCCAACCATCTTCTGGCTTCGAGCTCGCGGTGTCCTGGAGGAGGATTTGTAGTGAGGGGAGCTCCTACATGGCTAGGGAATTTATTAGTTGGCCCAGGGGAAGGAGAGAGGCCGTGTACCGCTCGAATTGGAGTGGAGGTCGCCGGTATGGCTTCGGCTATTACAGCGGATGCACAAGGGGGCAGGGGATTGAGGAGCTCCGAGAGGTGCACAGAGGAAGGAGGAAGTGAGGGGGAGAAAGAGTGGCTCGGGGGAGAGAAGATATGCCAGGGGGAGCAGCAGGATGAGCTCGGTAGAGCTTGGAGGCTCTGTCATGGCGGCCACGCGTGCCAGGAGGAGTTTGGAGGCAAGGTGGCGTCCAGTAGAGGCAAGACCGGTCAAAGGGAGCTTTGTGGCGCGCTGAGACATGCTGCAACGGTCGGACACGACCTGGGGGAAGAAGACAAGGTACAGAACACTGTTTTGCACGCCAGGGAGGTGGTCACGACGACCACCTGTGTCTACAGGGACCTTATGACCAGTCAATGGTGTATGAGGTGTGGGGCATGCTTGTTGGGGTGTGACTGAGGAGTTGGTCTGTTGTGGATCTGGTTTGAATAGGTTTTGACTGCAACTTAGTTTGCAGCAGCAAACTTAAGGCTAATAATGAGGGAACTTACTAGGGAGATAATGGGGTGAAATGATGTCTAGTAGTCTTAGGCATGGAAGGACTATAGTTTTGCAAAATTTCAGCTCAGGGGGATGAGTTGAGCTAGTAGTTGTAGTGCAAGGCTACAATTCTGCCAGAAATCAAGTTTTAGATGTGCTGCTCATTTTTGCCACATGAACATGCTATATTTCGATTTCAAATGATGCATTAGCATGCTATAGATGCCCTGGAAGAATGTGGGGGCTTGGTCATAAGTAGCAGTATAGCAAGAGGGGTAAAACAGTGCTGCCAAGGTAAAAATGAGAGGTTGCTACTGATAACCCAGAAGTGTAGGGGATCGCAACAGTTTTCGAGGCTAGAGTATTCAACCCAAATTTATTGATTCGACACAAAGGGAAGCGAAAGAATATTCTCAACTATTAGCAGCTGAGTTTGCCAATTGCAGCCACACCTGAAAGATTAGTGTCTGCAAGCAAAGTATCAGTGGCAAAGTAGTATGATAGCAACGGTGTCAGAAAGAGAACTGTTGACGGCAGACTATTCCTAACTGTTGTATCAATGGCGCCAGTAGTTTTACGTGGACGGGGAACTATTCTTCCCTGGCAACGGTGTCAGAAAAGTTCTTGCAACAAGTAATATCAGAGTAGCAAGGAACAACAGTATGAGCAGAGTAACAGCAGTAGCAACAGAGTAACAGCAGCAGCAGCAAAGTGGCCCAATCCCTTTTGTAGCAAGGGACAAGCCTGGAGAAAGTAACATAGCAAGGACCAGTAGTAAAAGACTCGTAGGCAGTGGATCGGTGATGGATGAGTATGCCAGATGTGATTCATCATGTAACAGCTATAGCCCGGAGAGATAAGTAACTAGCTCTCGTTCGTCAATCTAATGTAGGCATGTATTCCGTCTATAGTCATACGTTCTTTGGGAAAAGAACTTGCATGACATCTATTGTCCATCCCTCCCGTGGCAGCGAGGTCCTAATGGAAACTACGGGATATTAAGGTTCTCCTTTTAATAAAGAACCAGACCAACGCATTAACACTCGGTGAATACATGAACTTCTCATACTATGGTCATCTCCGGGAGTGGTTCCGGCTATTGTCACTCCGGGGTTGTCGGGTCATAACACATAGTAGGTGACTACAACTTGCAAGATAGGATCTAAACAACACATATATTGGCGACAACATAATAGGTTCAGATCTGAAATCATGGCACTCGGGCCCTAGTGACAAGCATTAAGCATAGCCAAGTAGTAGCAACATCAATCTCGAACATAGTGGATACTAGGGATCAATCCCCGTCAAAACTAACTCGATTACATGATAGATCTCATCCAACTCATCACCGTCCAGCAAGCCTATGATGAGATTACTCACGAACGGTGAAGAGCATCATGGAATTGTCGATGGAGGAAGGTTGATGATGACGATCGCGAGGATTTCCTCTCTCCGGAGCCCCGAACGGACTCCAGATCTGCGCTCCAGATGAAGAATAGAAGGTGGCGGCGCCTCCATATCGTAAAACGCGATGAAACCTTCTCTATGATTTTTTTTCCTGGCGAGACGAAAGATATAGAGCTGAGTTTGGGGGCGGCGGTTCCACGTGGGCCCCACAAGCCCTCACAGAGCGGCCTAGGGGGGTGGCCGCGGCCTGGGGGCTTGTGGCCCACTGGCACGCCCCCTCCGGTGGATCTTTGCGCAGGTATTTTTCTTTGATTCCGGAAAATTTCTCTGTAAATTTTCAGGACATTCCGAGAACTTTTATTTCTGCACAAAAACAACACCATGGCAATTCTGCTAAAAACATTGTTAGTCCGGGTTAGTTCCATTCAATTCATGCAAATTAGAGTCCAAAACAAGGGCAAAAGAGTTCGGAAAAAGTAGATACGACGGAGACATATCAGCTACATGGAGCCACCATCCAATAATTGACAAGTGGCCATGGCATGGTTACTGGAGGTAGAAGGTAACTATAGAGAGTTGTGGTAAACATTTAAGCTCAAGGAGATAAGTGGGAGCGGCCAAAGTAGCAACTTTAGTAAATGCACACAAGGTGTTTTATGGATGTTAGGGCTACGAGATGGATTCCAATTGATATAAACTTAACACGATCACATAATGGATGAAAATAAGCTTGAACACAAAATTTTGGATTTGATGGAGAAGGTTTCCAATGTAGACTTGAAAAACCCATGAAATGGGCAGAAACAACCTTTTGCCTACAAAACCTTGCAAATTAACTCCCACAAATCCACAACTTGGTATGGGGGCATTATTTGAGCAATAAAGCATGCCCAAAAAGTTTGGGATCCATTAGAGAAACTTTATATTGTAAAGTTTCCCAAGGTCAAAAATCAACAAAGAAGGTTTTGAGGGGTTTGGGACAGGTTCATCCATTCACCTTGATGCACCACTTGGTGTGGATGCATTATTGGAGTATGAGAACATTTCCACCAAATTTGAGCGCAATTGGAGACACTTGGCAATGTAGAGTTGCTCAAATTTGGATTTGGACAGATGGGGTTTTAGAATAATTAAGTGAATAAAGTCAGCTTGGATTGATATGAAACTTGGCAAGATAATCACATATATCATATGTGACATGCTAGAATTTTACAGGAATTTATTGAGAATATTTCTTATAGAAATATTCCAAAAGCTTGCAATAGGCAGGAAGGGATTTCGAGGGTTTTGCCCAATATTTTGAACATGACCACGTGTTGAAACTCTTATATATGGAATATAAATGTCCACTGAGTTTCTCTAAATTTTCTCAAATATTTTCAAAGCAATAAAAGCAACTTTCCTTCATAAGGGACCATTCCTCACCTCAGAGAAAGGTATTTAAATAAAATAGTAAAATAACTTTTAATATTGTGGTCTTGGGAAGACATTTTCATAATGGGATTTAAATAAAGTATCTCGTGCAAAATAACTTCCATAAATTGAGGACTTGTAGTACAAATCCCAACTCACGGGTTTTGAAAGTTTAAATCAATGAAATGCTTTTTGGTGAAAATAGTATTTGGTAAAATAGTTTCTGGTCCTATACACATGGCATGATCATTAGGCAAAGATTTGGGTCTGGGAAGTGAGTCTGGTGAGTAGCAGGAACCTTGGATTCAAACACAAGCAATAGGCAAGCAAGGAACCATCAAATCAAGCATCACAAGAATTCACAAAAAAATTAATTAGTCCTAATTTTTTTGATAAGATAATTTAGTCAGGAGAGTCAAACACAGGGTGTGACAGTGGGCTCATGTCACCAGGAGTAGAGGAGAGGGGGAGAAGAGGGGCCCGATGCTGCCCTAGACTCGGTCAAAGATGCGGTCAACGAATGATAACAGGAGGGGGCAGGAACTGGCCGACGCTAGCCTCCTTGGGATCGAGTGCACCATGTAGCACGTCCAGAGCACAGCTTTGGTGTGCCACAACATGTTGGCACGCTTTGGCGCGTCTTGACCGAGTCTGGGGTGTCTAGGAGATGGGTAGATGCTACTTGGATACCAGGGGCCGAGGGTATTAAGCTGGCCAAGGGGAGAGTGGTAAAGTGATGCTGTCAGTATTGATTCAGATGCTAAATTGGGGATTTTTGCTCCCTCTCATTGAACTAGTGCTGGGTCTTTCGTGTGCAGTTCTAGGGAGGCACAGGAAGTTTGTGACATCAGGTTGGAGTGAAGGGTGTAAGTGTGGAGGGTGCTAGATGTTGATTTTCAAAATGGGCAGAAGGTGTTTGATGCTTGTTTGGGGAAGTTAACCTCACCCAAAAGCATTGAGAATTAACATGATTTGGTTTTGGACATAATTACAAGGCTTTCCCAAATTTCAGCTCCATTGGACAATTTGATAATGCGGACTTGAAAATACCCCCCAAATGGGCAGATCTGCAAACTTATGAGGAAAGGTGGGTAAATCACTTCCCACAAATCAAAATCTTGGAATGACCTCCTCATTTGGGGTATTGAGCACTCCTACAAAGTTTGATACCAAATGGACAAACTTGGAAATGTAGAGTTTCTCCAATTTGGTTCTGGGCAGAAAGGGGTTCTGAATTATTTGGTGAATCAAGTCAGCTTGGATGGAGGTGAAACTTGGCATGACCACCAAGTATAGCCTGTGGGACATGTCAGAATTTTCTAGGAATTTATTGAGAATATTTCCTTTGGAAATATATCAAAAGGTCAAAACAGACACAAATGGATTTCAAGGGTTTGCTCTAATATTTTGAACAGGACATTGGGTTGAAACTCTTATGTATGGAAAATATATGTCCTTAGAGTCTTCCTAAATATTCTTAGATTTTTCTAAGGTAGAAAAATATTTTTTCACAGGATTTACCTTTTCTGGCCTTAGAGAAGGACATATAAATAAAATAGAAAAATGACTTTAAAAATGATTATTTTATGGTTTTCAAGAGTTATATTAATATTAGAATCAGAATACAATCTTTGGGCGAAAGCACTCCCTTAAATTCAGGGACTTGTAGTGCAAACCCCAAAGCAAGGTTTTGAGTGACCAAAATAATTTCAAAGGATTTTTATGGAAATAATATTTTGTAAAAACTGTTTTTAGAGATCTACTCACAGGCACACATACAAACAATGACAATGAATACACTGATAGCATCTACTTTAAATGTTTTAGTTTATACCAAATTTTGAAAAGAAAACAGCAGTGATAAAGTGGTGTGAAAACAGGGTGTAATTGGGGAAGACCGAACCGGCTCCGGGTGGCGGCCTTGCGGAAAACGCGATTCCTCTTTCTGGTGGGCTGCATGAACTTGGGGTTCCCCAAGATTCGGCTCCGCATCTCCCCCGTCCTCTGCTCAGATAAGCTCCTCCGGCAAGTCTGGCGATGGCGCTTCTTCGGCTGCCTCCTCTTTCCTGGCGGCCTCGTCCTCATCATCCCCCTCGCGGTGCGCCCGACCTCCGCCTACCTTTGGGCGATGAAATAAATCTCTTCTTGGGTGGTGTCATGGACGAGGTTGTCCTCATTCCTATGACGTAGCACCATCAGATTGTCACACCATTCCTGCACCTGCTCCGGTGGTGGCGGATTCGACCTTGGGTCGACCCCATGGGCGTCAGACACCAGCATCATCGCCACAATCGAGCCCTGGCGGAGTTATTGTAGAGTGGGATAAGGGGTACTAGGAGATTTAACTTCCCATTAGGATGGAATAGTTGGAGCTTCACGACAGCATGCTGCATCTTTGTCAAATTGCCATTCAGCCCCGGGCGCAGCCGCATAACATCGACGGGGTTGCCGTACTTATAGATGAAGCGCCCCCGATCCTGAAGTGCGGCGATTGGCCTGGCGAGAAAATCTTGGTCCACCATCTCCACGGTGAGACCAGCGGACCTCAGACAGGCGATACACGCGACAACAATCTCCAATGTGATGTCGTCCTTGGCGAGGTCGCTCCAGTTATCAGCATGGGTGGGTCTGGACATCCGGACCTGGCAAAAGACCGGGGGCACCTTGTCCAGGATATAACACCACTCCACGAGCCACTCTTCCCATTTCTTTTGTAGATTGCCGGAGGGATATGTCTCCATATGGATGGAATGGGGAATCCACGTTGCGATACCGAGCATCCCCTTCTCCGCTAAGAATGAAGAAGTGGTGTAAGAGGCTGAAGTTGGGAACTACCCCCCCCCCCCCAATGTTTTTGCATAAATGTGCGAAGACCAACAACATGGTCATCTCATTTGGCGTAAAATCTAACAGCTTGAACCCATAGGTGAGCATCACATCTATGAAGAAGGCGGAGAAGGTAGGGACCAGCCCGCAACAGAATTATGCTGTGAAGAATGGGTAATTTCCTGGGCCTGGCGGGTAGTCACCTGGAATCACCTCCAGCACCGGGTGCACCTTGATATTCTTCCCCCACATGATTTTTACCGCTCCCTGAAGTCATTCCCCAATGACACTAAAGGAAAGAAGACAACGTCACTCCTGTGTGCCTTCGCCAATGCCTCCGCCTCAGAACAGGCAGATTTCTTGACCTTCTTCGCTGGTCCGGAGGCGGCGGCGGGCGATGCCAACTTGGGCGCCATTCCAACACGGAGGTGAACAGTGACAAAAGAATATGGACTGGCTTGGGGGCTCTGCATCGCTCAGGGAGGGAGGCAAGAAAAGCGTCAGAATGGCAGCGGGCTAGGGATGAGGGGTTTTCTCACTATTCTGACCCACGTGGCGTAAAATAATCGCAGAACGAACTCATTTCGAAACATTTTCATGTTCTGATCCTTTTTGAAATGCCATAAACCATGGCGTTGCAGGTCTACCGAGAAACACCACTCTAATGTGGCGTTGCTGGCCATGTGTGCAATGCGAGTCTACTGTAGCGTTGCTGGCCATATGTGCAACACCAGGCACACTGGCGTTTCTGCGCGTAATATGTGCCTGCCTGACCCCGTCGCCCACCAACCACCTTTTTTTGTTCTTCTTTCCTTCTTCCAATGGTTAAAAATCACTCCCTCCTCCTCTAGATCCCCCTTCGATCTCCCTCCTCCCTCAACCTTTTTGTTTGTTCTTTGGGGCAAATCGAAGAGGACAAACCACCAAAACAATAAGAGTGTCATCAATTGGGACGAGCACCACATGATTTGGGTGCACATGTGGAATGCTCAGAGACATGCTCGAGTTGAAAATGATCAAACACCAGACACTGTCGAGGCGGCATATTTAAGGCATTTGGAGTGGATGCGTACAGAGTACAGAGATATCCATAAGGGTGGCTGAACTCGTTCCGATTGCTTGGACTTACTATCGAGTGAGGCTGCTGATGCTGCATTCAACAATTATATTAGGGAGAAAGTTGGAGCGCATCTTGACCATGGCCCTCTTCATGACCGAGTGGTACGTCCCTCCTTTAAAATATGAAAAAGTGTCATTTATTCGTGGGTGGTATGTCACATATGTTTTATGCAGGGCACGGAGCTATGGAGATGTATCAATGATAGTAACGTGGCCCTTGGCCGTGCCCCATCTTCACAAACGAACCGGTGTGTTAGAACTACTCTACAGGTTAGATACTGTCAACGGGCTACTTCCGCTCGTTCGTCTTCCAGCCGTCCACGGGCTACTTCCGCTCGTCCATCTTCAAGCCGACCACGTGCTTCTTCTAGCCGAACACATGTTGAGGAGATTGATGAAGAAGAGGAGTCAGACAACGAGGCCGCGGATCTGGACTTCTTGGAGTTTGGGGCTTCATAGACGGAAGATGCTCTGTAGCTAAGTCAACCCACTCGGCCAACAGAGGAAACACGCCGAGCTAGCTCAAGGAACATCACACGTCCTGGCTAGCAGAACACTCCAGAGGGCTACATTACTAAGGGCAAGATGGCTGCAAAGAGAGGGAGGAAGTGAAGTGTTATGACCTATGTAGTATTCTGAGTGTTATGCTATTGTCTGTTGAACTATGAAGTTTTTATCTTCTTAAGTATGAAGTATGAACTATGAACTATGAACTACGTCTGTTGAACTATGAACTATGAACTATGGCTGTTGAACTATGAACTATGATGTTATGGTGACTGTTATGTTGTGAATTACGGTGTTATGCTGTGAATTATTGTGTTATGCTGTGAATTATGGTCTTATGCTATGAATTTACCTGTTGAAGTATAAAAATTCTGATCCTCGATGTTGAGGAGAATCATTCTTTGCAAGGGAGAATCATTCAGATTCTATATGTTTTATTTATGTCCTTACTAACTATAAGATTAGGCTTTCTTCTCTTGCACTTTACCTCATTCTTTTCTTTCTGAAGTGCTATGTTCTTAAGAAACGCCAGCCCCCCTGGCGTTTTGAGGTGAGGCAGAAATGCCAGCCCCCCTGGCGTTTTGAGGTAAGGCAGAAACGCCACACTAGCATGGCGTTGCAGGGAAATGAAAACGCCACAGTAGACTGGCGTTTCAATGGTGGTAAGAAACGCCACACTTGAGTGGCGTTTGGTATTAGGGCTGTAATGCAACGGCTTATAGCGTTTCAAAAAGGGTTAGATCGTGAAATCATTTCAAACTGGGTTGATTTTGTGCTCAACTTCAAACAATAGGTTAGAACAGTGAAAAAATCCGGGGATGAGTAGAGTGCGTACTGTATTCCTTTTTTTATATAAAGATAGAAGCCACATAGACTGCCTCTCCCAAGTCGAAGCAACTTCACCTTCCCGAGACGCACTATAGAGAAACTGCTTCACCATCAATGTGCATCATTGGAATGTAGTAAAATTCATTATAACCGCAGGGAATTGCGGTCACGTGTGCATGTGCACTATTTTTGGGCCTAGACCAACAATGTCATGGACACAAGTGTGGCCCAGCCCCGGGGACTACTGTCGGTGTAATAAGAAATGGGACAATCCCGGCCTCCAACCTATAAGAAAAAGCAACAAGACCAAGCCCCGACAAGTCACCTTATCGGGAGAGAGAAGACTAAGGAGTTATTGCACCCCAGCACGACCCCTCCATATCCTTGCCGCTCCACCTCATCATGATGGTTGTCAATATCAGTGAGGTATGGAACGAGCAGGAGGTTAGGTGGGTCTCGTGAGAGGCCCATGACAACGGTTAGAGACATGCAACAACTTCAATAACACCCGTCCCACGACTTGTAAAGAGAATAAGATGTAGCTGGGTGAACAATACAGAAGGAGAGGCAATCCTTGTATGGGAACATCGCCCGTGCATCACGACTCATTTTATGCGCCTGGACCAGTTTGTCATAGTTAGGTATTTCCCACTATAGCTCGTGTGAGTAGTTTTTGGAAGCTATCGTGTGGACTATTTTAGCCACTCTGGTAACCCCTTGCACTATAAAAGGAGGTCCATGTCGGAATGGGGACTTCGCAGACCCAGAAAGGTTCGAACTCTGGGGTACACTCGCTCTCCTACCCTGTTCTACCTCTCAACTTCACTACGAATCTCCAACGGCTCGAGCTAACGAAAGCAACTAAGAACACACGAGCAGTTTACCGAGGTTCAGGCCACCTTGAAGTGTCAAACCCTACTCCTTTTCTAGAGTGCTTGAGGTGGAAGACGAGTATAAAGGCGGGTTTTGGCCCTAGTGGAGATGATGGATCCTCCCCCCTGCTATAGAGGCCGGGCCTCTCTTTTATACTGGCCTTGGTCCTCTTCCCCCGAGAACACACTTGGCGGGAAGGGTCACCACAACAACTATTTTGAAAGGGGACAGGACTGGATCCTACCAGGACAAAGGTGGTCTTCTCCTGCAAAATCCCTTCGTCATCACGCGCCAGTGGGCTCGGGGATGACCTCCCTCATGCCGAGCCCCGAGACTTGGACATCTTGCACCAATCAGGACACCTTTTGGGGTTTGTTTGGAAACCGCGGGCTGGCTCGGCTCCGTTAACACCAAAGGGGAAATCTTCTCTGTCTGTGCATGTTGGCACCGACCCTGGCACCGTGCTGCGTGGTCACCCCACCCACATGAGGAAGTTGGACCGTGCGACCCTAGCAGGCCGCCCTTGGTAGATGTGGGGACCCCAACTTACGAGTCCATATCGTCGAATGAACGTGCTCACTGATCCCAGAGATCAATGCTCACCGAACATAAAAATACTGAATATTAAGAGTCTTACATCCATACATACCGTTTGATACAACAAATGACCGTTGCGGTTAAGTCTTACATATATAGGGCCTTGAGGGCCAACACACCCAACTGGACCAATAGCGAAAATATTGGTCGAAAGCGTGAACGCATGCCACGAGCCTTAACCTACAAGCATTCTGACTGGGAAGCGTCCTAGCTCGCAAGAACGTCACCGAGTTACTCTTCACCAAATCCTATTCTCTCATACATGGTCAACGAAATAACCAGTGGCAAGCCAATGAGTACTTTGAATGTACTCAAAAACGGCCCATGATATGGATAATGCAGTTTGTATGGGATCAAGTAATATGCAGTATTTGTGGATAGCAGTTTAACTGTAAATAAACATGATCATGGATATGCAACATAAGTTAAATGTTGATTTGAAGAACAGGTTACAGATATCAACATATCTGTCAAGGGCTGAACACTCCGGGTTCAACCTATATGCCAAGTCACCAAACTTGGTCATATCAACTGTTTCATAAAACACCATTTACCACATACTCACACACACTTGGTTTATGCGGAAACGACTGGACGTAGTTTAAGCAGCACCACCCAACTGTCCTAGATCATCGACATGACTTTTCGAATAGTTTTACACTCTAGAGAGGTAGTACGCTCGACCGACCAGATCCGCGAAACTTCCGTGTCATCCACGACTCGTGGTATATACCGTACCCGAGGTAAGTACTCGATCAATGCCTTTCCCCTAACGATACTAGACAAAAAGGTCCACTCGATTGGTACCCAGCCACATGTTGTACGTCTTACGAGCACCGACTCTAGACAGTATCAACCATGCGGGGACCAACTGTGTGCCTGGAACATGTAAAAACGGCATAGCCGCCCTACCTTGCATGACCCCATCATGAGAGTGGCCACACATCACTCCCGCCACTAGTAATGTGGGTCTTTCCTAGCACCAACTAGAGTAATCAATAAAGCCCCGTCCCATAAAGGGGTAACATGGTCGTACATGTAAGGTTGGGACGATCGACACATCATAAATCTAATCCCATTTCCAAAACCATACACACACAAAATACTCGGTGCACCACTTCTCCGAAAGTGGCCACCTAACTCATCATCACCCTCGGGCATTAGTGGCACCCGACGGGGTTTTTATAAACCTTTGATTTTCATACCAACATCGTGCTCATGCTACTATGCTTAGCTCTACTTGTCAACATGATATTAGCATGACCCCCATAGGTGGTAGGATCATGCTCGAAATGCAAGTGCTCCAGAGGAGCCATATGTAACATCACTTCAATGATTTACCGATGCTAATGATCACATGCAAAAGAAACATTTTATCTACTAGCATGCAATGTAACATATGTTCAAAATATGGTAAAAGGGGTGCTTGCCTTTTCTCTCATAGTTCTCGTGGTCTTAGGGGTCTTCCTATCCATCTCCGACAACTCCGTGTACTCGTCAACTATCGTTGGAAATGATCATAGTTAGCCACACAGCTAGCAGAACAAAATTGCTATATAAAATAGAAGTTTTATTTTTCTTGGACCTCTGTGATCATAAGAAAAATACATGAAGATTGCTAGAGGAGAGTTGGAAGATCAACAATTTTGAATGGACGAAAGGAGGAATAGATGATCTCTAAAGATGCCTACAGAAAATATCATGATAAAAATGAGTGGAGGCACTCATTTAATAGAGCATAATTTTAGAAATATTTAGGAAGGTGTTTCACAGGATTTGGAGTTGAATTGAATATACTAACGATTTTATAATATGTAATAAATAGCAAAAGGAAGCTATTTATTTAATACAACAGAATATTGCGTGACAAAATGTTGACCAAAGCTTCAAAAATAGGGCAAGCTATAATAAGGCTTTGGAATTTGGAATCACTCAATTTGGAGTTGATTTGAATGTTGTAGGAATTTTGAAAGGTGGGCTAGGAGCATCTAAATCTACATTTGTATAATAATGCAACAGAAACGTTGCTTGGAGAACTTTGCGAAGCACATATTTGGATAGCCCTGAATTTTAGGAACCTGTAGGAGTTTGAATCTAACAAATTGGAGTTAAAATGAATTTACTAAGGATTTATGAATTTTATCATAAAACAATAATGGAAAGGGTTTTCTTCCTCACGCTATTCTGGGCGCGCACGCGCCAGATAGGCTGATCGGTTGGCCCAATTGCCCTGGCCACTAGTAGGAAGGCCACGGAGGAGGCGCACCGGCCGAGTACCCCTTCGGCGAGGGGGAGGCACAAAGCGCGTGGGCGCCTCTACTTAAACGGGAGGGGCCCAGCTCCTGGCTCGCTGACAAAGGGGCCCCGCCCACAGGTCTTCTCCTACCACCCGCCGGGGAAGGCAGAAGCAGCCTCACCGGCTCTGCGGGCGCTACTGGCCACCGGCTTGACTGCCCGAGCCACTGTAGGAGGCACGGAACGGCGGGGGCTTCACCACCACACGGATAGCCGTCGAGGTCCATGCGGAAGCGCTCACGACGGCGGCAGATGGAAGGCGGCGATGGCGAGCATCGGTAGGGCGAGTCTGCAGGGGAGAGAGGGAGATAGGTTGAGGAGAAGCTTCAGGGAAACGAGGGGGACGCCCAAGTGTTGCAGAACAGAGGGGAGGGGCTCGGGAGAGCTGGGATTTAGGTGAGGCGAGGCGGCTCCTTTGCGGCCATGAGAGGCATGGGGAGCTCAGGAGCTCAAATGGCTCGGTCCAGGGGCTGTTGGGAGGAGGGGAGAAGGATATGGGGACATAAAGGGCTCGGGGGAGAGGATAAAGGAGAGGGGCGACGCGGTGGAGCTCGGGAGCTCTCTGGATGTTCTGGGCGCGGCGAGAGCACGCATGCCAGAAGGGGTTTCGAGGCAAGCTGGCGTCAGGGAGGGGTTGGACTGGTCAAGGGGAATCCCATGGCATGCTGAGATAGGCTGTGGTCGCATAAATCGACCTGTAGGAAGGAGACAAGGTGCAGAACACCGTTCTTGCATGCAAGGGTGGTGGTCACCACCCCACTTAGTTCCCTGGGCCACCCCTTGGCCAGGCTAAGGTGTCAAGCATACAAGGCTTGCATGCCACGAAGCACTGGTGGAGTTTGAACCCAAGAGGACTGGTTCAGATTCGGGTTTGACCGCTGTTAAGTTTGCATCAACAAACTTAGGAGCGATTATGAGGGCACTTACTCGAGAGATAATGGGGGAAAAGCATGTCTAGCAGTCTTAGCTATGGAAGGATTACATTTACACAAAGTTTCAGCTCAAAAGGAGGTGTCTAGCTGGCAGTTGCAGTTCAAAGCTATATTTCAGCCAGAAATGAACTTGTAGATGTGCTGCTCATTTTCTCCACATGAGCATCCACCCCTTGGTTTGAAATGAAGCATTGGCATACTAGAGAGGCTCTGGAAAGAATTGGGGGCCTTAGCTCAAGCAGAGGTGGGGCAAGAGGGGTAAAGATGTGGATCCTAGGGTAAAATTGAGTAATAGCTACAAGGGGTCTCCCTCCAATAATTAACCAGTTGCCATGAAAATTCTACTGGAGTAAAAAGGTAACTAGGGGAGGCTCTGGTAGAAAGTTGAGCTCAAGGGTAAAAGTGGAAGGGGCCAAAGTAGCCACTTTAGTGCGTGCACACAAGGTGTTTGATGACTGTCAGGGCAACCAAATGAACTTCAATGGATACGAAACTTAAAAAGATGAAATAATAGATGAAAATAAGCTTGGACACCGAATTTGGGATTTGGAGGAGAAGGTTTCCAATATAGACTTGGAAAACAAATGAAATGCGAAGAAATAGCTTTCTACTTACAAAACTATTCAAATAAATTCCCACCAATGCAATATTTGGTGTGGGCCATTATTTGAGCATTAAGGCATGCCCGAAAACTTTGGGGTCAATTGGAGAAACTTTATAATGTAAAGTTTCCCTAAGTCAGAAATCAACAGAGAGGGTTTTGAGGGTCTTGGGACACGTTCTTCTATTATCCTTGATGCACCACTTTGGGTGGATGCATTATTGGAGAATGAGAACATGTCTACCAAATTTGAGCACAATTGGAGATACTTGAGAATGAAGAGTTGCTCAAATTTGGATTTGGACAGATAGGGTTTTAGAAATATTAGGGGAATCAAATCAACTTGGATTGAGATGAAACTTGGTAAGATCATCACATATATCACATTAGACATGCTAGAATTTTAGTGGAATTTATGGAGAATATTTCTTATAGAAATATTCCAAAAGCTTGAAATAGGCAGGAAGGATTTTGAAGCGGTTTGCCCAATATTTTGAACAAGACCATGTGTTGAAACTCATATATATGGAATATATATGTCCACTGAGTTTCCGTAAATCTTATTAAATATTTAGAAAACAATAAAAATAACTTTCCTTCATAAGAAACCATTTCTGGCCTCAAAGGAAGGCATTTAAATATAATATAAAAATAATTTTCTAAAATAATAATATTGTGGTTTTGTGAATCTATTTTTATAATTGGGTTTTAAATAAAATAATTGGTGCAAAATAAATTACCTAATTTGAGGACTTGTAGAACAAATCCTATCTCACGGGTTTTGAAAGCTTAATTCAAAGAAATGATTTTTGGTGAAAATAATATTTGGTAAAAATAGTTTTTGGTCTTAAACACATGGCATGACCATTAGGCAGGAGTTTTGGGGCTAAGGAGGTGAGTCTGGAGAGTAACAGGAATTATTGAGGATCAACCACACGCATTCAAGCAAGCAAGCAAACAACACTCACTTCAAGAATCACAAGCATTCACATTTTTTTAATTGGTCCTAATTTTTGAAATAAATAAATTAGTCAAGAAAACTAAACACAGGGTGTTACAGACCTTACCCCCTTAAGAAAATCTCGTCCCCGAGATTTCTAGGCTAGGGGTTGGAGAGATACAAAATCTTGAGTCGCAGGTAGTTTTCATGTCACCATGTTGTTGTTGTGGGTCTTGAGGTGCTTGATGAGACAACTTTGAATGCTTCGCACGTCCTTGCCTGACTGAGCGGGTTTTGGCAATAAGTGAGGCTTGACCGAGGGTCGAGGGCTTTTCAACCATGTTCGTGCAAGGTTCTGGCTTGCAACTGCATTCCAAGGTAGGAATACGAGGTAAGATAGTGTGTGGGTTTTGGTCTCTGGGCTGCTCAAGCCGGTTAGTGACATCTAGATGTCTCGAGTTAGAACATAAGGGTCAAGGCCTTTGTGTAGCTTCCTGTGGACGAGGAAGTCCTTGCCTCCCTTAAGGCAGGCAAGCTATGGTCGTGGATGGTCTTCATCATCGTGGGTGTTGCAGTAGTTTGGGTTCGGTCTCGCCCATGAGCCAAAGCTCGGAGGCTCAGAGTATAGAACATGTCCTACCATCTCGGAGGGCTCGTGTGGGGTTCTGGATGAGCTGGCCACCCAAGGGTATAGACCAGACATCCACTCCCAAGGTTTGCGGCTCGGCAAGAGGGTGAATCACCTTTTGCGGGTTTTCACCCTGATCCAATCAGGACCCTTGTCATTGGTTTGGACCAAGAAGAAGCCGTCTGATTCTCTCTCTGTCCAAGGGCTTCATCTTCTTGATTCGTTGAGGCTTCTTGACATCGTTGATGTAGTTGGTGCAGGATTGGTGGTTGACGTCTTCTACTTCTTCGTCACTGTCGTGGCTTCCCAACCATGGCGGTTCTTCATCTTGTCTCGAGTAGAATAAACTTTCCATGTCTTGAGGTTGCTTCGAGAATCCCACCTTCTCGAGATAACATCTCCTCTCGAGGGGCATAGTGATCGGCGTCCTTGGGGCTCGGCCAAATAGGACTTAGGTGTTCATCCTCTTATTGGGTGAATAAGTATGCCATCCGCGAGGATAACAACGTAATTTCCCCAAGCATGACATGAGCATGGTGCTCATGAGAGAGGTGAGGAGAACGGAGACTTGCTATGGGTGGTTGTTCGCCGAGGGGTTTGTGGTCCAACCTGACCTAGTGCTTCATGCCCATGTTCGACATAAACATACTGGGTGGTGGTCGGGCGGAGTACTGGCCATATTCCAACGACTTAGAGTCATTTTTCTATGGTCGTAATATGACCACCCTATGGCTGGATGAAGCTTTAGGGTCTCAAGGAACTTAGGATGTGGGTGAACCATTATCATCTTATCTCTAAGCACATTCCTTGGATGCCAATAATGTGACCTATTTGTTTGGACAAAATCACTCTATTTCACCGAAGATACCATCTCACATAAGTCAACCCCACACTATCATGCTAAACAACATGAGGGTTGAGGGGAGAACTAAACCCAATCACTACAAGTGTCATACATTGCACATGCGTCCCTATGCGGAAACGTCCGGAAAGCATACAAGTTGCTAAGCTTGAACTAGGATGCCATGGATCCATATGTCCAGGTAGATCATCCAATGGACAGGGTACTGCATTACTATATTAAGGAAACCCGTAGTGTACAAATCCAAGATTTTGTTTCCTTTCTGTGAATACGATCAAGTGGCCCATCAATCCGATCGATCACCACATGACTCATCATTCTACAAATCCAATGTTGATGGGGTTATACACACTTATTATCCACCGACAAACATGGTATCAAGATCGAGAACGTCGGGCTAGATCCAATTTACTCCCAACCATGTGGCCACATACATCATTAATAGCCTGTGGGGCTACCTATTTAAATCCAAAACTCAAATCCCATAAGAAATCTTGCTCGATACTCCAAGTCATTATGGTAAAAACATCAAATCATGTCAACCACTTGAAAAAGTCAATTATACCACCAAGAATTATTATATGTGATCATAATCGTCCTACTGAATCCAATCTTACTCTAGGAATATATAGGTTGTGCTTCTATATCAACATTGTTCCACCAAATTCACCTACCTTTATAAGGGTATTATGATCCACCAAGATAGTCTAGCTATATCCTCAAGACAACTACCATCATCACAACAATCTTAGTCTAATACTCTATATCCGAGAACGGTCCTTCTTATGGCATCAGGGTTATGGTGCTGGCTTAAGGACGAAGGATACCTGTTCACTGTGATCACTCATTCCATAAAGGACCCGGGGCTAAGCGGGGGTTTTAATCGGGGATCGACAGGTGTTGTGGAAAGTCCGTGTATTAGACACGTGACAAGAAATTTCAGCCAGAAAGGCTTGTGGAGGTTAGTCTGGTCTAGAGAGGGTTTCCGATCTTAAGGTAAAAGCATAACTCCTACGGGTGGCGTGTGGTTAAGCATGGTATAGTCCATGTCTTCAGTGTCAGCTATCCATCGAAGTGGATCCCTGGTGCATCTTGTCTTGCTGGTATTCAGTTGTCGAGAGGGTTGAGAGAGAGAGAGAGTAGCACAGAGGGGAGTGACTAAAGTGCTATAGTGCAAGTGAAATCAAACAAGTGTTTGGAAAAGTCAACTCAACATCAAGACGATGCAGGTGATATAACCACATGCTTGTTGCTTAAAGCAAAGGTGCGACTTATATCATAGCACAAACAATAAAACAAACATCATACAAGATGGTCCCATCCGAACTATTTCATGGACTCGACTTCACGTAAGGGATTTACGACTCATCCTACTCTAGGGATTCTCGAACTCGACAGTCGTGCTTGCTTCGTGCCCTGAAGAGGAGTCTGCTAAGTCTTCTAGACTTCTCAAGGTGTTGCTATGTCTCTTGTTGGTGCTCGCCGAACGTCTCGGGTTGAGTTGAAAGAATACTTGATGACTTCTCGTGTGGCGAGTTGCCGATGAAGGTGGTTCTTCATGGCTGTCGTTGACACGGTCCTCTGTTGTCTTCATAATCTTGGCATTATCTTCTTGTCCTCTAAGGCTTCGAGAGTCCCAAGTGGATGACCTTTATGCAATGACATCAGCATGGCATGATAGAGTTCTGACCCGTCAGTCACGTTGATGTGACAGCCTGATGCCGAGGTTCCAAAAGATTCCCCTTCTATTCCGTTTTCGTCGTGTGTCTATTTTCTTTTGTCACATCATCATCGCATCATGCACATCATCAGCATTGCATCAGCGTTCCGTTGCCGCCAGTTTTCAAACTAGCATCCGTTGTTAGATGCCGGTTCTCCTCGTTCTCCGTTCTGAGCCCGACCACACTCGCACGCGCCCGCGACATCGTTTAAATCTTGTTTTTAAAAAGTGCGTGTAAAACTTTCTCTGATTGGGGTGAGATTTGACGTGCGGTGTTATTTTAATATAGGTAGGCCGCCTGTCAAGTTTCGTCGCAATCGGAGTTTGTCTGGTACCCAAACGTTCGTCCATAGTGGCACCGTCTTCGGTTATTCGTCGGACGTTTGTCGGTGTTTTAAAAATCGTTGCCGCGCCGCCCGTTTTC